>NC_140487.1:71283781-71965031 GCF_964271855.1 Acomys minous
ATTGAGATGCAGCATTTTCTTTTTTTAAATATATTTTATTAATTTATTCTTGTTACATCTCAATTGTTATCCCCATCCCTTGTATCCTCCCATTCCTCCCTCCCTCCCATTTTCTCCTTACTCCCCTCCCCTATGACTGTGACAGAGGGGGACCTCTTTCCCCTGTATATGCTCATAGGGTGAGATGCAGCATTTTCTGATTGATAGTACAAGTGAAATGATCTTCCTTTAGAGAATTGCTCATGGAGATTTACGCCCAATCATCCCAGCCTTCTCGGGCCCTCTGAGGGAATCCACATTATACCACAGAACGAATACTGTGCTTGTCTCTTTTAGCCAAGAGACCACAAAGCAAGCCTAGAACCGAAACCAGCTTCCTGACACTCTCCAGAAGAGGCATGGTGAGTTTGGGGACACGTATAGAAGGTGCTGCTCCTTACTGCCACTGTTATGTCACAGCATAGCTGAGTCTACCTGCAAAGCCTTAATGACAACTTTATCTTTGGAGAAATGACTGAAGCCAGCGTTGGGCAACAAAGAGACAGGGTTTCTCGTAGTTTTCTTCAGGTCCTTCTAAGATGGTGGGTCTAACTGAGAGGGATTCAGATTGGGCAGAAAGCTTTGCCATTCACATCACAGTGAATACTAGGATTTGCCTCAAAAAGCAGAGATAAAACCACTGTTAGCATACTGTATCCCATACCTCTGTGAGCAATTTACCTTTGTAGAAAGATTAACTTCTAGAATTTACTGCTTCTCAGAGCTTTAAAATTAACTCTTTCTAAAGGAAAAAAAAATGTAGCAACTTGAATACCATCCATACATCAGTTAAAGGAAAATGATATAACATCTGGGAATTCCTTGGGTCACTTAAAATAATACTGGTGGAGACAAGAGAAGAATCCGGGACTTCTAGATTATTTAGATGTGTGTGGGGGGTGGGAGGTAGGGGGGAGAAGAGACTTTCTATGGCTGTCATTGAACTCACTATGTCACTAAAGAAGACCTAGAATTTTGGATTCTCCTGCCTGTGCCTCCCCAGGGTGCAGCACCACACTGGCTTTTCCTCAGTGCTTGAACACCCAACTCAGGAATTCCATACATACTAAGCAAGAATTCTATCACCTGAGCAGCACAGTTACCAGAAACGCAAGATAGATAGGCACAGGCCTGGGCCAAGCATGCATCAACACAAGCAAGGCTTTAGCTTACAGGGAGGTCCTCTGGATTAAGCAGGGAGGGAAGGAGCTTGTTCTCTGATCAATGTGCGGAGTTAGTTTACAGGCAGTCATCACCTTGTGGGAAGGATTTCAAGTGCTTGAGAGCCTGAGAATGGGATAGAAAACACACTCCATTTTTTTTTTATCACAGTAACCAGGTAAGGGCCCAAGAGTTTACTGCCCTTCTGTCCATTGTAGTGGTTGGTCCCTTTTAAAGTCTTAGTGTGCTCAGAGAATCTAGTCTCATTGCTCAGATTAAAGACTGTATGCTTGGGTGAGGGAGAGATGCCCTCCCTGACCCTTGACCCTTGCCACCTACAGCAGGCAGGTGGGAGAGCTGGCCCTGGAGTCATGAGAGGTTGCTCTGCCACCCACATATTGCAGCTCTCAAGAGCGGGGGCCCTGCACCTTGCCTGGGCAGCACCTTAAAGCTGGCCATGGATGTGAGGGTCGCAGGGGAGCCAGCCCTAAGGCACGAGCTCAGGAGAGCCCGCCCTGCCTCTTATCTGTAGTTCAGGTGAGGGAAAGATACACTTTTTCCCTCCCTTGTGCCTCACCACCTAAGGCCCCAGGTTTCTGAGAGTAGAACTTGCCATGCCCCTCACTGGCTGCAACACTTAGCAACAGACAGCGGGCCCTGCACCTCACCAGGGGAAGCTGGATAGAGCTGGCCCTGGTTGCGGGGTTGTAGGGATTGCTAGTGGGTGGCCCAGCCCAAGAGTAAGAGAACTTGAGAGCCGCTGGGCTGATTGTCTCAGATACCTCGCAGGCCCAGATCCAGGGCTTTGAGTTGGTCCCAACCAACATCTACCCTATGGATGGATGAACTGCTGGAGTGTTTGAAGGGGCCAGTTCTACAGATCCAAAACTACAGCATGTGCGTGACCCAGGACAACCCAGGGAGGTGTCCCACTGAGGTTCCAGTATTGATAGAACTGCTGAAGGCAGAGGCATCAAACCAGACCAACGAGTCATTGAAACGAACACTTGCAAGCAAAGAAGTGTGAAGGAAGGGAGTACTGTGGGACACACTGGGATGTACTTCAGCTTCCACAACAAGATTTTTTTCTTTGTTGAGGGAGATACTGTAAGGGTAGAAGGCAAGTATGAGGTTGGGGGGTGGGGTGGGCAGATAAGTGGAGTTGCAGTAAGTGTTGTGAAATAAACAAATAACCAATAAATTTATTTTAAAGCCATGGGGGGAAAACCCTGTGTTTTCTCCACAGCAAAGCAAGTGTCCCTGAACCCCTTCATCATTGTTGTTTCAAAAGCATAAGCCATCCCACTCTAAGAGTAACCGTTATTTGTCCACCATATATTTTCAGTTATGTTTGCAAAAGCAACCCCAAAGGAAACTGATTTGACCGTTGGTAGATAACTGGGAAACAGATAGCCTCAGAATCATCCAGTAAAAATCAGATATTAAAAACAAAATCACAGGCTGGTGAGATGGCTCAGGGCTGAGAGGGCTAAGAGTGTGTTACTCTCCTGCAGGGGACCCAGGTTAGTCCCCCAGCACTCACGTCGAGTGGCCCACAGTTGCCTATAACTTCAGCTCTGGGGACTCTGATTCTCCCTTCTGCCATCTGAGGTCCCTGCACACACACACACACACACACACACACACACACACACACACACACACACATACATACACACACACACATACACACACATACATACATACACACACACACGGTACACACATGCACACATGGTACACACACACACACACACGGTACACAAATTACACACACACACATACACACACACACACATACATACATACACACACACACACGGTACACATGCACACATGGTATACACACACACACGGTACACACATTACACACACACACACACACACACACACACACACTTTCAAATAATAAACAATAAATCTTACAAAAACCACAACCAACCAGCCCTGCTTCCCGTTGTCACAGTCCCATTGTTCACTCATGACATCTTGACGACACTGCCATTAGGAATCTCAGTCAGGCATTGTCACCTTCATGAAGCCTCCCTTCAGAGACACCTGATCACACTGGCAGAATATGGGCCCAGGTACACAACTGAAGGCACCCATCATCATGCACCCCTTTTCTACCTACTGTCCCCTTCTCTCTGCACTGTTACTATGGTCTTCTCCCTGACACTGTCTGCTAACGGGTACATAGGAAAAAGACTCTACCAAGTAGGGTTCACTGACCGTCCCCAGAAAAGGAAGGGTAGAGGGAAGACTGCCAAGCAGCCACTTCATTTCCACTTGGGAGTTTCTTGGGAGCAGTACCAGGGACAGGAAGAGTCAAAGCATCCACAGCCATGCAGACTGATAGCCTACCTGGTACCCTCCTGCATCCTGCCTGCCTGCCACAAGGAGCCCCCTACTAGCCCAGGGCCTTCATATCTGTTTTGTGGGCCCTCAAGTTTGTTGGAAATGATAAGTTCCTATGGAATTTAGGCAACCAACTTCCCCGTGGTTTAAGAAAGAGCCTTAACGAGGAAGCGATCAAAGGATAACATGATTTTCAGTTTCACGTGAAGAAGGCACGTGCTTTACGCCTGTAGGGAGGTTGATGAGGCCCTGAAGGGGAAAGGTACCTTACAGATTCGAGGTATATTTTTCCTGTAATCAACAACTGCCTTAAGCTGGTGAATAATTTAATTAAATGGAGTTTTAAATCAAAGACATAAGAGTTTAATTAGGAACTATTCTTGTCCTGCTGAAGTTAACAGGCAGCTGTGCTGATTTTTTTTTTCCCTAACCAGGATTTTGACAAAATCAAAATGATTTAGAAAAGCAAATGTTGAATTAAAGCTGAACAGGAAAACACAGTTACTGATACAGCTGACTCGTTTGGGCTCTGCAAGCCCCCATGAGGTTGAGGTAGCTAAAAGAGTTCAGCAGAAGATAATTCAGAACTCTGGATGGGGACAAAAGTGCCCAGATAATCAATCAAAAAGTTGCAAGCTTAAACCCCTACCCAGATCTAGCCAATGGACAGAACACTCTCCACAGTAGAGTGGAGAGTGGGATATTACTTTCTCACATACTCTGGTGCCTCACCTTTGACCATGTCTCCTGGAGGGGGAGACCTGGTGGCACTCAGAGGAAGGACAGCAGGTTGCCAAGAAGAGACTTGATACCCTATGAACATATACAGGGGGAGGTAATCCCCCTCAGGAACAGTCATAGGGGAGGGGAATAAGGGGAAAATGGGAGGGAGGGAAGAATGGGAGGATACAAGGGATGGGATAACCATTGAGATGTAACAAGAATAAATTAATAAAGGAGAAAAAAAGTTGCAAGGTGTCTGCCACTATTGCACAAGTTATTTTTAATATTCTGCATATCCCTTTAAAATCCAATACCTTTTTCTTATGTCTAAGTGTATAATTACTAAAAATCTGAACTGGTAATTTCTAAGACATATATTTATGTAAAAGGTAGACTTACCCAACGCCTACTTGGAGGCGTGGACTTCAGTAGGCGTTGTTTGCCAGGCTGAACTCTAATGAGCGTGTTCACGTCTTGGTTCTCTCTCTCCCTCCCTCTCCTTGCTCCCTCTTCCTATCTCCCAGGTCCAACAGGCTTCATGTGTGTGGGATAGATAGCTCTGTAACACTTCACCGCACCCCTATACCAGCACCTCCATTTTAAACAGGTGTCCCATGCAATTTAATCAGAATTTTTAGTTAATTAATTATTAATTAGTTAATGCTTTTGTGTTGGTGTGTGTATGTGAGTGAGTAAGTGAGTGAGTGTGTGTGTGTATGTGTGTGTGTGTGTGTGTGTGTGTGTGTGTGTGTGTGTGTGTGTGTATGCAGGTAGGTAAAAGAAAAACTTGTGAAGTCAGTTCTATCCTTCCACAGTGGGGCCTCCTGATTTGAATTCAGACTGATAAGCCTGGGTGTCAGCACCGTGAGTCACAGAAGCACCTCGGCGTCTGCTTTCCCAGCTATTCACGCTCATCAGTAATATTTCCTGTTCTGTATACTCCTCTGTCTGTCTAAGGCCTAATTTTCCCATCCTTTTCCAAGGGCTTTCCCAACTCACTAGGAATTAATGAACTGAAAGAACATTGTGGTAAATGGACACACAAGGAAAGCAGGCCTGTTGTGCTATAGCCAAGACAGAAAGGACAGTTTAACCAAATCAGTGCAAATTCCGAGGCACCAATTAATCTTGGGGGTTCTGAAAAGTCTCTCAAGAAAGTTCTTGATACCTTCACTTTAAAACAGGGTGATCACATAAGAAGTAACATTTGACTGTGTAAGCTTACTCCATTTCTTTGGGACTGAGGGAGGGCTGAACTTCACAGTGGCAAGAGGATGCGCAAGAGGAAACTGCTCACCCCCAGTCGGGCAGAAAGACAAGAGAGGAAGGTGTTGCAGCCACACACTGCCTTCAAACACATAACACCAGCAAAAATCTCACACTGGACCCACCTCTTCAAATTGTACCACCAGGTGGGGCCCCAGCCTTACACACACACACACACACACACACACACACACATGCACGCAAGCAGGTGTACACACACACACGCATACACATGCATACCCATATGCACTCACTCACAAGTTTTGTTTTTCTTTGTATCTATTGTCTGTGTCTCTAGAGAATCCTCAATAATACTTTGGGCTTTTTTTGTTATTATTATTATAACATTGCCTGTATATTTTTATGGATGCCCATGTTGGTGAGTCTTATATTTCCCCCAAAAGCCACATGAAAGGGCTTGTCCTCAGAATAGCACAATTGAAAGACGCAGAACGTTTAAGAGGCATTATTAGAAGGGTCTTCGGGTCATCAGAAATGTGACTCTCTTCAGGTTACTGGCCACACAGTGAACATTTTTGCTCTTTTTCCTGTTCCTCTCTCACCATATGCTGCCTCTTCATAGTTCCAAAGCATAGTATCAACCAACATAAACTCAGACCTCTGAAACTGAGTCAAAATAATTTCCTCTTAATAAGCTGCCTGTCATATGTAGCTGCCAGAGGGATGGACTGTTCACCAGTACAGTGGACGTGCATTAGCCCTTTGCGGCCCTTTCTTCTCTCACATTGGGGGATGGTGATACATTAGTGCAAGATCATCATTATTGTTAGTGAGTGTCCCAGACACTTGGATTGACAGGGAAGTTGAGCACATTCCATCTTTAGGGCTTGATCAAGAGCTTATCCTCTCCCCTAAGATCTTCACAGACTTACTTTTTTCTCACCTTAATAGCTCCAGATATAAAAATGAATGCGTAAGTGACTTATCTCATCAAAGTGGCAAGATACATGAGAGAACAAATTTAAAGGAGAAATTTTTTTCATTGCTTATGGTTTTAGACAGTTCAGTCCGTACTTGGTCCATACGCTTAGAAGGATGTTATGGGTCCAGCGGTACGTGACAGCAGAGAAATGGCTTCACTTCATGATGGACAAGAAGCAAAGATTAGGAGATGGAAAGAATTCAGGGACAAAATACCTGCAAGCACTTTCCCCAGGCATCCATTTCTTCTCGGTAGACCTGACTCCTTAAAAGATTCCACCACCTCCAAAAATAGTAGAGCCAGCTGGAGGACCAAGCATCCAGTTCACAGGCCCGTAGGGTGCATTTCACACTCTGACCATAACCTCTGATGTTTCCTTTCAAAGGAAAGCATCACTGAAATGTGCATTCTAGAAATTCTAAATGTGGTTGGCCCTATGTGGGTCTGATAACTTAAAGTTTCAATGGGTTCTATAGAGCTATGAATCATGAACTCTTGCACACATAGGTATCACGTGAGGACATTACAAATCAACTTCTAATTGCAACAATAGTGTATATTTTAATAGAGGAGAGCAGGCATATCAATTCTAACTCCAGAATGATCTTTCTTTCATCCTTCCTTCTCTCTTCCCTCCCTTTCCTCCCTTTCCTCCCTTTCCTCTCTTTCTTTCTTTCTTTCTTTCTTTCTTTCTTTCTTTCATTCATATCCTTTGTAGCACTGGCTGTCCTGGAACTCACTCTGTAGACCAGGCTGGCCTCGAACTCACAGAGATCTGCTTGCCTGTGCCTCCCAGGTGCTGGAATGATAAGGCATCTTCCACCACCACCGGGCTCAGATTGAAATTTCCAACTTCACCATCAGGTCCTCAGTTATGGTCCTATAACTTAGATAGCACAGCGGTGCTTAAGTCTGAACCTCAGGTTACCAGCCTAGTTCTTCTTTTCCCTCTACCAATAACACTGACATTTAACAAAACATCTGAGCTGGCAAAGCTGTGTGTAAGTATAAATGATGGCTCCACATTTAAGAATGACACAGGCGAGGAAGAAAGAGCACCGCACTGGCCTGGGTGATGTAATCAACTAGATAAGTTCATTAATATCAGTTCTGGAGTGGGCATTTGTTTGCTGAGTTCTTAGGGATTAAATTTGTATTTCTAGGAGAGACTGTTCAGCATGAGTTAAGTATCTAGTAAATGGTAGATGATATTTTCATTTATTTCCTTTCTCGTTTCTAGTAACACACGGGGCTGTTCGGAAACAATTTCATATCAAGCATAGAAGCCTCCCAGGAGGTTAGGAAACTGAGTAGCATACTGAACAGCACTCACTGAAGTGAAATAAATAGAATTGGCTCCCAGGCACCTCTGAAGGCTGGGTTCCTAGGTCACCAGAGCTAGCATCTCCTGTGCACTTCCAAAGCAAATGCTTTAGCGTCTCCTAGGACCTACTGAGGTAAGATGCCTGGTGGAGGCCAGAAACCTGGACACTTTAATACATCTGATAACTTCTGTAATAGAAACACTTCCTTCGCTTTCCTGGCAGGCCTATCACTGACCTCACATAAGGCCATTTGAAATCCCTCAGGGGAGATACAAAAGCTTGAAAAACACAAACCCTTCCAGCAAACATGTGATTTCATAAATTCATATCCCAGCAATTTCTTCATATAATGGGAGTATGTGAAACCTCCAAAACCTATTAAAATTTGCATGCATGTGAGTATGCATATTTTTTTTCGAAAGATGACTCATAGATTTCAGAATTCCCACAAGGGAATACTACCCAGTCTTGGTTGGATTTGCAAATTAGAACTTAATATCCATCCAGGATCACACATTTGTCATCAACAGCTCTTTCAGGTGACTAAAACATAACAAAGTGCAAGGCTTAAGAGTTAAACTTTCCTTAAGTGGCCTTATTTGTCTGTGTGTCAGTTCTTTATAATTAAGCAAACTTTGACTAATTAGAATTAAATACGCCTGCTTCCTAAATGCCCCAAGCTATTTGCCTTGTACACACGGAAAACAAAGGAGCAGAAGGGCCTTGCTCTGTTTCCAAGTGCATTAGCCCTGAGGAGCATAGGTGTCTTTGCTTTGCTTTGGAATAAATTAACTCCCAGCATCTTCTCTGATGAGAGTCATGGATTCTTCAGATGGCAGGTGCAGAAGGAAGTCTTTGAAAATCTAAGCCGACTAAGGATAAAAGAGGACCCCAGGGCACAAAGCAGATGCTGCTAGCAATCACAGAGACAGAAATTTCAATCAGTTCTTCTGTTTTGGTTTTTTTTTTTAAAGACAATTCTGTTTCTTGGATTAATGGGGACATTGGAAATTCTCCAGGTGTGCAAAGATACCTCTAACCTCCTAACCCTGGAAAATCCAAAGGCCCAGGAACCCAGGAATCACATACACACTGTGATTCAAAATCACCTGGAACATTCTGGTTGTTTGGGGTTTTGTTTTTGCCTTTGGAGTCCTATCAGCACATAACCCCCACCCCTTCAGCTTTTTTTGGTAAAAAATAAGAGTGCGTTTGCTTATTCATTCTGTGTTTGCCATTTGTTTAAATTTCTTTTACTAAAATCTTTTGGCTTCTTCCGTGATGCTAAATATGACAGATATTTAATTCATGAAGTTGATGAACAGTATCTAATTAGAACATCCAGCGTGTACTTGGTGCTTCCTTCTCCTTACCAAGCTGACACGGAAGGTTAAGCATACAGGGCAATCTGAATTGTATACAAGGCGGCTTCTGTGATGTGCCCTAAGAGACCCTCTCCCAGTATCTATGCCATTGTCTGTAGGCTGGACCTAGTCACTAGGTTGAACCTAATGACTTCTTTTAGTGAACAGAAAATCTAAGGCAGCCACCTCTCCCATCCCTTCCCCTCTCCCCACTCTCCCTTTTCCCTCAGAAGAGCAGATTTGTATTTGGGAGCCCTATGGAAGAGTTCAGCTGTCTCTGCATACTACCAGCAATGACATGAGGGCTGCCTGCCGCCAGGACATTGGACTTGGATAGGGGGCTCTACCCTAACAGTGCATGGAAATAAGTGTAGCCACGGCTGACTCTTGATTGCAAACTCAAGAGAAAACCGTAGCCATAGGCCTCAGATGAGCTGACCCTGCCTTCCTGGCCACTTGCTGTTGTGAAATAATCCTGGCTTGTTGCTTTAGACTATTAAGTTTTTGTAAAACTTTGTTACATAGCTTTAGGAAAATAAATGACAAAAATAATTTGCTTTCATAGGAATAAAAAGTTTCCATTTCTCTGAATAGCGATAATTCATTCAAATTGGTCTAGAGTGCTGTAGTTTAGCAAGTGGACACTAATAGAAATGTACAGAAGTTGTAAGGTTGAACTGGCTATATAAAAATAGCTATGTAACATTTTAAAATATCATATACATTACTATCTATGTTTCTAGAAAGTAAAATAACTATACTTCAATATTTGTTGGACTTATAGGACTGAGCCTGACTCTGGAAACTACTTTTCATGGATAATCCATTGAATTCTCACTATTGCCCAAGGGTTGCTATAGTGGACATGTTATAGCCAAGGTAATTGAGATCAATATGGATTGAATAGCTTTCCCAGTATAGCCAGCTAGAATTGAAATTCGGATTCTCCTTACCCCACAGCCTATGTTTGCTTTAATCCTCAACAATCCTAGCATCTAGTGCATACTTAGTGCATGCATGGCTTCCTTTCCCAAGTCTGTTCTATGCTAACTGTTTTCTGAAGTGCAGAGGATTTTAACTAACTATCAATGTATTAGGGCTTTCTAGAGAAACAGAACTGATAAAATAAATTCACATGTTTTCATTGAATTTATATATATTTTATGAGTGGCTTACCAGTTATGGTCCAACTATTCCAACAACAGCTGCCTCCTGATGGAAAGTTCAAGAATCGTGTAGTTGCTCAGTCCACAAGGGTAGATGCCTTAGCTCATCTTCAGTATACTCCAGAATCCCAAAGAAATAGGCTCTGACACCAGTGAGAGTTGGGCAAGCAGGCTAGGTGCAAGCAGTTCACTCTTTCATCTCCTTTATATAGGCTCTATCAGCAGCTGTGGCTCCAATTTAAGGTAAGTCTTCCCACCTAAAAAGATCTCGGGAGGCAGAGGCAGGCAGATCGCTATGAGTTTGAGGCCAGCCTTGTCTACAAAGTGAGTCTAGGACAGCCAAGGCTACACAGAGAAACCCTGTCTCAAAAAAAAAAAAAAAAGAAAGAAAGAAAGAAAGAAACCAATAAATAAATAAATAAAATAAAATAAAATAAAAAAGATCTGGATTTAGGGTGCTTCTTCCCTCCCTTCAAATCAGTTAATTAAGAAAAATCCCATAAAACCTTCAACCCCAAATTTGTCTTGCCTACAACAAGTAGGGATTAAGATGGAACAGAAACTGAGGGAATGGCAAACCAATGACTGTCCCAACCTGAGACTCACCCCATGGAAGAGAGCTAATTTGTCTCACTATTAATAATACTCTGCTCCCATGCTTGTAGACAGGAGCCTAGCATAAATGTCATGTGAGAGGGTTCATCCAGCAGCTTCTGGAAACAGATGCAGAGACCCACAGCCTAACAAATGTGTGGAGTTTTGTGGAGGAGTGGAAGGACTGATTGAAGGGACCAGAGGAGTCAAGGACACCACAAGAAGACGTACAGAGCAAACTGACCTGGGCCCCTGGGGCTCACAGAGACTGAACCTCCAGCCAAAGAGCATGCATGAGCAGGACCAGGCCCCCTACACATATGTAGCAGATCTTCAGCTTGGTCAACATGTGGGTCCCCTAACAATGGGAGTAGGGGCTGTCTTTGACTTTGTTGCCTGCCTGTGGATTCCTTTCCACTAGCTGGGCTGATTTGTCAGGCCCTAGTGGGATAGGAAGCCTTTAGTCCTGCTGTAATTTGAGGTACCAGGGTGGTGTCCATTATGGGCCTCCCTTTCTCTGAGAAGAAGAGAGGCAACGGGGAAAAGAGTGTGAGGGAGGGTGGAACTGTGCTGAGAGGCGGGAGGATTGGGATCAGGTTGTAAAGTGGTTAAATAAATAAATAAATAAATGGGGGGGGGGGGAATCCCTCACAGATGTCCCTAGCCACTTGGGTTTAGTTAATTTCAAATGTACTTCCGTTGACAACCAAGAATAGCTATCACAATTAAATTAAACTTTAGGTATTTCAATTAACTAATAAATTATACAGAAATAACTTTTAAAAGTTGGTATATTCTGTATACATACACCGTGTGTGTGTGTGTGTGTGTGTGTGTGTGTGTGTGTGTGTGTGTTGCTACAGTTACATCTTTTCCAATTATACATGGAATATTTAGTGAAATAAACCATATATTAAAACAAATCTCCAGCAGACTGAAGCACCAACCAAGGACAGTGTATGGACTGTGGGCAGCTTGGTCGTCATGTGGATTCCCTAGTAAGGAAGTCCTTGTCTCTGACAAGGACTTTCTTGCATGCTTCTCGGTCACTTCCTCCTGGTCGGGCTGCCTTGCCAGGCCACTGCGGTGTGCTGAGATGTGTGGGTGGGGCTCTTCTTTCCTGAAGTGGAGGGAAGGGGGCTTACAGAAAAGAAGCAGGGAGGGTGGCACCTGGAGGAAAGGGCAGAGGGGGCTATGACTGGCATGTAAATTGGACAGGTAAATTAAATAATTCTTCAGCATGACCATGGGAAGGGCTCACAAGCCCAGCATGCCTTCTGAAGGCTGTTAAGAATTGATGGCTTCTGGAAAGAGTCAGTTTTCTCTAATAGGGTGGTCTCTAATAAATTGGCCATGCTCTGGTGGATGGCCTCATACCTAGGAATATATGTGCAACACAAGCTAGACTCAGTACATCATTTAAAAAACAAAACAAAACCTGAGCACATTAAGTTGGAAGTGAGTGAGGAGGTAGGAAGGGGGTTCGGTGAGGAGTTAGGGTTGTAGGGGTGAATATAAGCAAAATACATTGCATGCATATATGAAACTCATTAGTCAAATAACTAAATACAGTGGAAAACAAATGGTAAGAAAATGTAGCTAGGGCAGTGCTCAGCAGAAAGTGGGTAGCACTGTGAGTGTGTATTAGGGAATAAGAAATCATTCAAGTTTCTGTATAAAGAAGCTTTGAAAAAAACAAACTGGGGCTGGAGAGATGGCTCAGTGGTTAAGAGCACTGACTGCTCTTCCAGAGGTCATGAGTTCAATTCCCAGCAACCACATGATGGCTCACAACCATCTATAATGTGATCTGGTGTGCACTATATACATAATAAATAAATAAAATAAATCTTTAAAAAAACAAACTGATCTTAAAGGAGAAGAATGAAACTGATAAAGAACAAATGTCATAGAAATAAAAACAAATAAAATGAAAAAGCCGACTATGCCAAAACTGATGTTTTGAGTGCTGATTAAAATGTAAGCCTCCCCTCATACTATAAAGGTAGGAAGACACAGTTTTAAAAGATCTGAAGTAGAAAACAGCATCATTACATCAGACACTACAAACAATATGCTATCGTGCTTAAATGTTTATATTGTATTTATGTTATAATTTCATTGCCAACTTCCATCAATGTTAAAAATGCTTTGCAGAGCTAGGCAAATCTGCTACAGAAAATTATGAGTCAAAGATACTAAACCTCCAAGTCATCTCTAATACAATTCTATTTAGCACAAATTTGATTCAAAAAGAGACAAAGTTATTATAGAAGTAAAATCAGTACTTATCTTTTGTGATAATGGATCTTGTATATTGACTAGACTGGATTTAGAGATGTCTAGAAATTTTATTAAGCACACTTCTTGGTATTTCTGAGAATGTTGCACAGTTCTGAGGCATTCTGCTTTTAGACTGTCAGCTAATGGTTTCCCAGATTTGCAGATTATAGGTGATTGTGGAATTCTTTGTTTATAATTATACTCTTTGACTGTGTGTTATGTGTTTGTGTGTGACATATAATGTTGGTTCTCCTCCTCTGGCTAGGCCTAAATCATCTTTCATAAAGACAGACTTCACAAGTCAAGATAGGATAGCTTCTGCAGTAGAAGAAATGTATATATCTTGCTCTCAGTCACATGATCTTGGTTACATGGTGTGTTCTTATAAAATCTTATTAAGCTGCATAGCTGGAATTCTGCATTTTACTACACGAATTCTCTAAACAAGTCTCTAAATCTTTTAAAATCATCTCAACTGACATCAGAAAACACCAGTCGCTCCTAGTCCTGTGTGTCTTATTTTTTTTTCACCTATTTGATTTTTAGAGGGAGAAAAAAGTGATCAATTTTGCTATAGTCAACCTCAACCTATGGTTGTAGAAAAACAAAGAGGAGGCTTAGAGCTTCTCTAAGCAGCTCTGGTTGCCAGTCATGTTGTTTTCCCTTGTTTCACAGTGACAGACACCCACCTTCTAGAGAACAGGTGACCCGTTGCCTAAGGTCTACCAATGGGCTTTTAAATAAACTATTCATTCAGCTAACACTTTTGATAACTATAGTCATGCTTCCAGAACATCAATATTATCAATTAATAAAAGCAATAAGATAAATGGGTGAAGAGGACCATTGTGTTATGTTACAGAAACACAAAACAAATACCAATAAATACTACTAGTTATCAAAGAAGGAAAGATCTGATGTAGAGCATAAAAAAAATGTCTCCTGAAAGGAAATGTTGTCTAAACTGGTATTCAAAGATAGCTGAGAAAAATTTTAAAAGAAATTATCCAATAACTACAAGCATTTAAATGTTTAATGCTTGCTGTGCCTTTCATAAGAATGCACACTATAAACCCTTACATTTCAATATTCTTAAGCAGTAACATCTTTGCTGCTATGCTGTCAGTTCTACTTTACAGATAAGGAAACTGCAAAGGGTAAACTAAATTTCCCAGTCTCAAAGGACAGATGCCTTGGGAAGTGTGAACATGAACTCTGGAGGAGTTTGTTTCTCACTGCTTTGTAGCCACAATCATGAGAACACTACCATCTGGGGGAATGTGGTCTCTCCTGAAGACCAGGTTCATACATCCAAGCTGAGCTGAGACGTGAGATATAGTGCTGGTGTGCACAACTGTTCATACAGTTTCAACTTGTCTCAAGTGAGAAGACAACGAACCATTTTAGGCAGCAGTTCTCAACCTGCTGGAGTTAAATGGCCCTTTCCCAAGGGTCACCTAAGATCATTGGAAAACAGAGATATTTACATTATGACCCATATGACTAACAAAATAACAGTTATGAAGTAGCAAGGAAATTTAATTCTATGGTTGGGCGTCACCATACATGAGGAACTGTATTAAAGGGCCATAGGTTTAGAAAGGTTAGAAACCACTGTTTTAAGGGATTGAATAATTTTAGTCAAGTTTTATTTTAGGAAAAAACATCACACCAACAGTAGTTGGGACAGAAAATATTCCCACAAAGTGGGAACCCACGGTCATAGGAAAACAAGAAATAATTGAATGGCTTGCACCTGAGACTGTCTCTAAGTAAATATTCCCCTGGCTCTCTTTCCTATATGCACAGGAGCTAGCCGGTGTACTGATTTGTACCCCATATAGCATTGCACTGTTTGTATTCCACCCAGCAAGTACAAGCCGGAAAAGTGGCACAACCACTAAATGTTTATTTCTGAAACGCATCAGATAATGGTTTCAGAATGAGTGATTCAGTCCCTAATAATAACACTGTATTACCTCATGAATCCAATTTAGTCTGAATTTGTCGGGATGATCAAGTGACTTCCTACTTGTCAGTACAGAGGCTTTTAAGCCCAACAAACCAGAGTAGAAGAGGGAAAATGCTCAGCCATGGGGTAGCTTCATTTTATACCTGTCCCCTTCCGTCACCAAATCCATTTTTCAATGATACCTTAGTCCTGACCCTTTTCAGTTCTCTGCCAGGCTCACAACGCCTTCTCCTTTTGAAGCATATTAATATAACTACCCATGCACAGCACCAGTGCTGGTGAAAACGTCAGACATCACACAACATTTGGGCATCAACTTCACTGTGTGTCTTCCCACAGGCTTTGCTATACAACCCAAACTCCTAAATAAGGCTTATTCTATAACGACTAAGTATTCTTTTTCACTTCAAGTTATTTGAGAATGAATGGGTGGCAACTATGCAAGGATAAATAGGTAAATCACGACTGTTCCAGGCATATGGGGATACACACCAAGCACCCTCTCCACCTGGCAGTTAGCAACTGGCTCCTAGTTACGTATTAGTGTTTCACTGGGGAGCACTCTCAGTGCTACAGTGTGGGTGTTCCTCAAAGTTCCATACACTGAATTTCTAGTTTTGTGGTATGAAGGTGATAGAAGACCTAGTGGGAAACAGCCATGGGGTTTCACTATCGGGATTGCAGTGACAGTGACTTATGGAATTGGGTCCCATCTTGTGGCTCTGGATTACTTCCTGCAACAGCAGGTTGTTCATAAAAGAGCAAACTTGGTCCTTCCCCCATCTCTTTGTTTCTTCATCAGAATGTTACGACGTGGTCAGGATGGCCTCACCAGAACTGAGCAGGTGCTGGACACACGTTCTTCTACCTTTGTGGTGGCTTGAGTGAGAAATGTCCTCCAGAGGCTCATGTACTTGGTCCCTGTCTGGTGCTGTTGTTTGGGAAGGCTATGGAACCTTGAGGAGGAAGTATCTCACAGGAAGCAAGCTTTGCGGTTTTACAGCCTCACTTCATTTCCTGTCTGTTCCTCTTTCCTCTTCTCTCCTCTCTTCTTCCTCTCGCTCTTCCCTCATCCTTCTCCTGTTATTCCCTCTCCCTCTCCTTCCCCCTCTCTCCCCCCTGTGTGTGTGTGTGTGTGAGTAAGTGAGTGTGTGTGTGGTGTGTGTGTATTGTGTGTGGTGTGTGTGTGTGTTTCCTTCTTGTGTGTGGATGGAACTGTGGTCAGAGAGCTTCCTGTCTCTGTTACCAGGTCCTTCCTACCATGTTTGCTCGATCAGTCTGAAACCATAAGCTGCTGCAAACCCTGCTCCCCTAAACTACTTCTGGTCATGGAATCTTACCGCAGCAACAGAAATGTGCTAATACAAACATGGAATTGTGGGACATACACGTTTGTTTTCATTATAGATTGCCCCCCCCATCAATTATTTTGTTATAACAGCATGCACCAGTGTACCCACATCAGTCCTAATCAGTTCAAAGAGCTCCTTATTTCATTGCCACTTTTACTTTAAAGATGAGGAAACAGAGAAATTAAGTCCTTTTCACAACTTCTACAAACATCAAGAGTCAGAACAAAAGGCCAACTCTTGATTTGTTTGGTTTCTACTCCCAAAGTTGTCCTTGTGTGGGGACTATCCTTGAGAAGTCATAACCTTCTAAATAAAATGGTGGCCTGTATCAATCTCCACATTTACTCAAATCTTTGCCATCTGCACTTGCCAAACATGTTAATGTAGAAACATAAATGTAGTTCCCTCCATCTTTCATTTACCTCTGAAGAAATTTCTTAGCTGTTCTTCATGAAACGCAAATTTTTAAACCAAAGTTATCGAGCCCCTTCACATACAAATCATCTGCAAACACTGAATGTTCACGTTAAGTTTTTAATTAGAGCCTAAGAGGCACTTAAAAATTATGTTGCAAGAGAAGACGCAATGAATTCCATGCAAAGTAAATTTTGCTTCTGTGAGTTAGCAGGTTCCGAAAGTTCGAAAGATAACCAGGAAAACCAGTTCCTTTGTGTTTAAGTTGGAGGACACACTTAAAATTCCAGGATGCTAAAGAGCACCAAGTCTACGCATAACCCGAGTTATTACACTATGGCATCGCAGGTATCTGCTAAGTACCAAATTGCAGTGGGATTTCATGAGGTTATGTCCTACCTCACCCATTTTCCTTTTCTGCTGGAAGCTATTAGGCAGCCGTCACCACTTTCTACTGTCTCATAACGGGGCTCATTCTTGTAAGTGAGAAAAAAGAAGAAACACCCAAGCAAAGGATGCCTTAGAAAGGCTAAATACTACCCTTAGAAAGGAGACCATCCTCCCCCGCCCCGTCCCTCACCACTAACTGCACAACTGGTTCCCACAAAGATGCTCCCTGAACAGAAAAAAAAAATTCAATTCAAGTTTCATGTTGGAGCCTCTTTTCCAATCCTGAAGTCTCCCCTTGTGAAAAAAAAAATCACGATAATCTAGGTCCTGACCACTCTCCACCTGGCTTCTCACTTACGGTGTCAGTAAGCTAAGAACAATAACAGGGTGTGTAGATCATTCGTCAACTACTGCTGTAGGACATTGCTGACAGTGGCTTAAAAAAAAAAGACATTCTTTTCTCATAGTTCTGATGCCTGGGAGTCCAATAAGGAAGGTACAGTGGGTTTAGTTTGTGGTGGGAGCCTTCTTCCTAGTGCATAGACAACCACTTTCACCCCCATGTTCTTGCATTGTGGTGAAGAAAGGAAATGCATTTGCCCTTTGTCTCTTCACTTAAGAGTACAAACTCCAGAATCAAGAGCTCGTCTTGGCCTATCTGCATCTGACTACTTTCCAAAGCTCTCACCTTCCATTACCATAACACCAGAGGTTAAAGCTTCTGTGCATGACCTTGCCAGGTGTGGGGGTGCAGTGAGGTGCCAAGCAGTATGATCAAATCAAGCCCTTTAATGAGTATGAATCTAGCCTCCCAAACCATGCACTCTCCATATTAGACATGCTAGAAACCTCACTGTCATGATAAGGTTAAATTGCCTGGTATGGTATTCATCATGTTGTTTGGCTCACAAAACCTAAAGTCAGGCCCTCTATCCTGGTCTTTATTTCAGTAAAGGTAAAATTCACAGCATATTGCATTTTTCTTGACTATCAATATTATTGTATTTTTAATGTGTGTTTTATTTATTATAATTTATTCACATTACATGACAATCATTATCCCCTCCCACTTATCTTCCCTGTCCCACCCATTGCATTTTTATAGTAAAATCAGAATCCACTGACACTCCTTCCCCCTCCAACACATATTGTTAATTTTTTTATCATAAATCCTAACTGAGGAAAGCAGATTCTTTGAGGGTATTTTCCTTTTCTGTCTCTGTCTCTGTCTCTGTCTCTGTCTCTGTCTCTGTCTGTCTCTGTCTCTGTCTCTGTCTCTGTTTCTGTCTCTGTCTCTGTCTCTGTCTCTGTCTCTCTCTCTCTCTGTCTGTCTCTTTCTCTCTCTCTCTCTCTCTCTCTCTCTCTCTCTCTCTCTCTCTCTCTCTCTCTCTCTGTGTATGTGTGTGTGTGTGTGTGTGTGTGTGTGTGTGTGTGTGTGTGTCTTAGAAGTGGACAGTGTTTTCTCTATACAGGTATCTAGATGTGCCTAGCACTCCACACAGAGTGCCCAATGCTCTAGCCACTGTGAGGCACGAGTCTGACTCCCATGCAACACATCCTCCACAACGCCTGCTTCTATCCAATAAGAGACTACATGTGACTCACCAATACTCAAAGATAAGGGCAGTGGCAGAAAAAAAAAAGAAAGAAAACAACAACTAGAGAAGCTCGTGCCCTCCAAACAAAGGACATAGATAGACACTGGGAGGAACTCAGAAGGGTCAGCCTTAGCAATCTGAGGCACTCAGCTGGAAATCACAGAAAACTCATCAAGAAACAAAAGCGGTCCAGGGTTGGCTTATTCCGTGGGTCATTTACATGTCACCAACCAAGCCCCTGTTTTCTCCAATGGCAAATATTCCTGTGTGATCTTTAGGAAACAAGCACAGTTCCAGCTTTCTTCCCCCAATCAGACAAGTGAGGGTCACGCCAGAGATGACGGACATGCTATTTCTTTGAGTTCTTTCATAAGGATAGGACGTTCTACAAGCAAAAGCCCCCTGGGGACGTCTTACATCTTGGAAGCCAGCCCCTCGCCCCTGAAACCTAGGAGGGCAAAGGGCAGTCGTACTAGCCTGACTTGCCTAGGTATTCATATGAGCACACCAGGGCATCAGGACTCAACCAACATGTGAACAAAGCCTACATATCAGTCACTATAGCCTCTGTTTACTTAACAGCTGAAACTAGTTGCTGACACAGAACATAAGTCTTCATAGTAAAGCATAGGCTGACTCCTCATGCCCATCGAATGTCTCTCATTTCTAACATGTACCTGCAGACTTCGAGGTAGACAGGAAACGGTGACTAAGACATCTGGGATATTATCTCTTGCAGCTGCGTGCTGGGATAAGAAGACAGAGACCATTTAATTCAATTATGTAAATCTTTCCCCCAAATGGTTAGTGCTCTGCTCTCCTTTCATAGATGGATGAAAAGAACAAATAAATCACAGGCCAACTCCAGTGCTGCTCCTTGGAAACTGTCACATGGTTCCTGCCAATCAATACAAAGGGGCAGATAGAGAGCACTGACTCCAATACAATTTCAGCAAGATGTCTTCTGGGCAGCCTGTGTGGAGCTCTAAATTAGATGAGCTCTGCCAGCATAAGAGAATCATTTTGCTTTTTTTTTTTTTTTGACAGTCCTTTTACTGCGACCATTTATGTAGACTATACACAGCTATTCAAGAAATGTTGGCCAGCCATGCTCTTCATATTAATCAGATGAGAACCCTATAAGAATGCTAAGGCTGGTCCTCTGTTCAGCTCATGCAGTTGAAGTACTTTTTTTCAACTATGTCCATGTCTGTGGCCCATATTAATTAATTTTAAGTTTTATCACTTTCCCACTGTTTTAGCTTCGATAAGTCAGAGAGAGCCTGTCGGGGTGCTGAGGCGGAGAAAGTACTGAGTTCCCCGCTGTTCCGGACTATGGAACTGAGGGTCAGCCTGAAACGTCTGAGTATTTCTTTGTCATTTAACACAATTTCCTTAGCAGGATGATCTAGTACCCTCGCGCTGCTTACTCCGCAATGAAACAAAGGTGACAGCATCCAGCAAGTGCCTGGTAAGCACTGAGCATTTGGGGATGGCGGCTACACATACAGACATATGCACACTGCGGACAGATGAAGGAATTGGAACCTAAGTACACAGGGCACATTGCTGTTGCTGTCACAGCCATCTAAACAAAATGTTTTACATGGGTAACAATTCAAACCACACAGCCCAGAAGGGAAGCTTCCTGTGACAGCTGGTTTTCTGCCTTAGGAACAGGTCCTAGGTCCCTGTGAACTATGGACTGGGTGGTTCTGGGTGTTTCTATGGTGATATATTTAGTGGGGCGGAGGTGTTAGTGTTTGGATTAGCTGACTTTGAAAAGAGCAGATTGCCCACCATGACCTAGATAGACTCTTCTGATCCGCCCAAAACCCAAGGAGAACAAGAGACAGGCCTCCCTGGGGCAAGAGGGATTCTGGGCAGAGAACAGTCTTCAGAGCTCATCTGCAATGCTGATCCCCTTCTGTGTCTTCAGCCTGAGAGTCTTTGGCATTGAAATGCAACCTAGGCTCTTCCCTGGTTCTCCAGGCAACAAGCCCACCTTGAAGATTTTTGGATTTGACAGTCGCTATAAACCTGTGAAGTAAACAAAATTCTTACATTATTATATATTTCTTTATGTCTATATTAATATTCTATTTGGTCCCACTTTTTTTTTTGAAGAACCCAATTAATATACATCTTCAGGTCAAAACAGTATATCATACGTTTTATCACGGCAGCACCTGATATGTGTTATTAGCCATGTAACTCTATGGTAATGGCTCTCAACCTGTGAGGCTCTACTCTTTTCACAGTGGGTCATCTATCAGATATCCTGCATACCAGATGTTTACATTAGGAGTCATAAAGGTAGCAAAATTATAGTTATGAAGTAGTAACAATATACTGTCATAGTTGGGGGTCACCACAACGTGAGGAACTGTATAAAGGGTCACAGCATTAGGAAGGCTGAGAACCACTGCTTTCTGGTGTTACGTACTGCTCCTACTTGACATGCTGGTGCAGTAATAGCCATTGAATAAAGGGCAAAGCAAACTTTATATACTTATCTTGATATCTGGAGTCAAAATCAATTACCAAAAATCTCACCAATGGCCATTAAAAGCACAGTCTGTTCTCAACAGTTTCTCTAGACTTTTTGACATCTTAGTACTCTTGTCTCTCATCTTCATTATAGACTAATCCATCCTTGTAAAACTGTTATCTTTCTGCACATCTGGCTCACCATTTTCTTCTGCTATCTATCTATCTATCTATCTATCTATCTATCTATCTATCTATCTATGAATCTATATCTACCTACCCATCCTTATCTATCTATCATTTGTCATCTATCTATTGTGTTAGAATTGAAATAATTTTTATCCATAATAGAGTGATTTGCTAGGGAGCCACATCTAATTTACAATTATTGAGAATGGTTTTTCGTATCCTTTTATAGAATCTACATAACCCTTTAAAGATGATGACACTCCTTCAGAGCAGTCTGTGGCAGGTCAGAAGAAGGAAGTCAAAATAAATTACTGCATTGAATGGTAAAAATCCTTAGCTTTCTTCTTGGAAATAGATGCCCAGCTGGGTATGGTGGCACACACCTTTAATTCCAGCACAGTGAAGGCAGTGGTATTGGCAGACAGATCTCTATGAGTTCGAAGCTAGCCTGGTCTACAAAGCAAGTTCTGGGCCAGATAGGGAAGTCACATGTCTCTAACCACCACCACCACCCCAAGAGCAAACAATAAGAAAAACGAAAAATCTACCCTCTTCTTCACTTAAGAGGAGCACTGTGGAAGCTTACAATTCTCTACTTCTGAAGTTTATATGTACAAACCTGGTCCAAGCTCATAAAGAGAAAAGTCAGGGAGAGCAACCAGACTAATGGCAGCGGGGGCATTATATTAAAGTCCAGCTGCTCAACTGTCCTTGGCTCTAGAAACCAGACCATGACAATACAATTCTGAGTAGTAATGGCAGTCCTATAGCCCTAAAATTTAATTCCTGAGTGGCTTACACATTCAACAAATATTTACCTCAGATGGGACTTTAACAACTGAGTTTCAGTTATCATCAAACAAGTATGTTCAAGATGTGAAATTTGGTGGAAATGTCTCAAAATATGTGAAATGTTTCAGTATAAACCTTGAAAGTTTCTGATACATTACCAGTCTTTGAAAAAAATCAAGGATTGTGAATATTTCTGACTCCAAGTCCTGAGGTGGGATGTGAGGGTACACTTTTAGTGGTCAAATCTTTCAAGGCATACCCTGAAGATTCTATTATGTCATTATTTCATCAAACAGTATGCATTTCGAAGTACCCAGAGAATTTTTTAAAAAGAATTAATTGGCTATAGCAACCAGAAAAGAGAAAGAACGTTTTATAGTCCAGCTGGACCCAATCTAATTGTTTGACTACTTAAAAAGAAATTGTCCATGTGAAGGCTGAGGAGAACTGTGGCAGAAGTGAGATGCGAGTAGAGAAGAGAAGAGATGCTGTGCTCTCTAAAATATAAGTATGACCTCCAGGTAACAGGCAGCAAGGCAAGCAAGACCCCGGTTGCACTACTGCCAAAGTCAAATTCTGTCAGCATTCTGAGTGATGTTAGAAACAGAATGCCCCAAATTCTCCTGGAAAAAGCCCAGGCCAGCCAGAGCCTTGAATCTGGCCTTGTGGGAGAGGTCTGGAGCTGTGTTCGGCCAAGACTGCAGATGCCTGGCACAGAGAACTGTGAGATAATAAATCCATGTGGTTTTGAGCTGCTTAATTGTGATCATTTGTTAGGGCAGCAAGAACACTAATCTGGTACATTTCAAAAAGTCCCCACCTGAGACTCCTTCTAACCCAGTCCCGCCAGCAAAAGCAAAAGTCATTTTCATTGGCTGCACAGGGGGAGGAAAATGCCCTGTGCTTGACAAACACATCTTAAAAGTCTGTCCTAGCCAAGAAAAAGTTAACCAAGAAAAGGCTAGTATTTCTCCAAAAATAAGGTTTTCTTTTAAGTTAGAACCCCTCCATCTCTGTTTCTGGCAGTTTTCTGGAGTCAGGTTTCTCCTTGTATCATGTTGGACCCAAGAATCCAGAAACAGCCCATGTCAGATTTGTAGGCAACTGTCTTTACCTACTGAGCCATCTTGCTGGCTCTAAAACTTTGTTGTTGTTTATTTTTAAAGAAATAAGTATGTAATTATGTCGAAAATGGCCTAGAACCTAATTCTTATTTTGCTTTTTACTAGTTTATATGATTTTGGATTGGCTATCCCTTTCTGCCTAGGTTCCCAGCCTCTCTGACGCATGTGTTCATGGTCTCTGTGTGCATACATGAGGAAGCTGACCTACCTTGTAGGCACCAAAAGTATTTCCTAATGCAAATCCCATGTTTGTGCAATATTTTGAAGATATTTTAAAGATACACAAGAATGATACTTTATTACCTAAATTCATCATTTTGTCATAAAAGAAGCAAGCTACATTTATTATAAAGCAAACAGTAGAAAAGTCAAATAGGGCAAATCTCTCTTTGGCAACTGAATGTGCAAGAACATACATAAGCACACACCACACACATACACACTCACAAACACATACAGAGAGAGGGAGGGATGGAGGGAAGGAGGGAGAGACTAGAGATGACAGAGAGACAGAGGAGAAAGAATGAAACAAAATGGTCTCACTCTTGCTCTTCAGAGGAAATAGATTGTTGCCTCATGAAAGCAAATCATCTCACTGGCAGTCTCTCCTCCTGACACAACCAAGGATAGAAACTTCCCTTGATAGTGAACGGGAAAATCGCTTAAATCCAGTCATGTGGAGAGTAGGGACTGACTCTGACATGAACTCTGGTGCCCCATATTTGACTACTTCCCCTTGGTGGAGAGGCCTGGTGGCACTCAGAGAAAGAATAGGAAGGCTACCAAGATGAGACTTCATAGGCTGTGACAATATGGTGGGAAAGGAGGTCCCCTTCTGTCATAGACCTAGGGGGTGGGAATAGGGTGAAAGAGGGAGGGAGGGAGGAAAGAGAGGAGACAAACAAGGGAATAAAAATTTAGACATAATTTGAATAAATTAATAATTAAAAAAGGGCCCCATGAGGGAAGGAAGTCTACTGGCAGTAGAGGCCAAGGCCTCGGGTAACTGCAGTGGTTGCAATGACCACTGCTTACCAGAGTTCTTTATTTTTTTAATATCTTATTAATTTATTCATATTACATCTCAATTGTTATCCCATCCCTTGTATCTTCCCATTCCTCCCTCCCTCCCGCTTCTCCTCTACTCCCCTCCCCTATGACTGTGACTGAGGGGGATTTCTTGATATAAGCTATCAAGTCTCTTCTTGGTAGCCTGCTATCCTTCCTCTGAGTGCCACCAGGCCTCCCCATCAAGGGGACGTGGTCAAATAGGGGGCACCAGATGAGTGCATGCCCCAAGCTTATCCGGTCAGCTCAGATTACAATGTGTGTTGTAGTGAAGCCTTGGTTGAAGTGCTGACATTTTAAACAATCTACAAGGTGAAGGAAGAATCATCACTTACATAACAGATTTGCGAAGATGTCTCAACCTCCTTTCACTTGGTATCTTTCCTTTTTAAATCAATAGCCGATAGCTACAAAATAATCTTAGTATTATACACTATTTTTCAGGTCATGGCTCCATGATTTTTGTAACAATGTATTTTGGACAGTTTGCTTAAGTCCAATCGTTTATTATATGCAATTCTGCTACTGAGTCCTACTATTTTTAGCCTAACAAGAAGGGAGTGCATAGTGATCTGTGCTCCACAAGGATCCAAGCATGGGAGGCGCTATCAATGGGTTTGTTTGTTTGTTTGTTTGTTTAAGAAAAAGATACTATTTTTCATCCACTGAAGAATCAAAAGTTTATATTAAGGTCTATATAGCGTCTTGGGGTATCGATTTTTGGATACTTATTCCCCCCTTCTCTCTGTCTCTCTGAGTGTGCCTAGTGCTGAGTGCACTCTAGGGACCAAACTCATGTGATCAGGTTTATCTGCAAGCTCCTTTACCCATTAAGCAGTCTTGCCTGTCCCATTTACTTAATTTTTAGTATCACTTAGTTTGGTTTTTCCAAACAGAAGTGGCATTGTGAGAACAAGGCAATAGATATATTGCTTTTCATGTTCCTAGATTCTTTACAGTGATCAGTCAAAATGCATGAAATGTATAGCAGCCTATAAATGTATCCACAATCCTACTTTTGTTATTGTATTCAGCACAGACTGTAGTAAAATGATATTTTTAAACTATAAATTTTATTTATATTTATATATTTGTATTATTTTATTTATATATTTGTGTCTATTTGTATATTTTTTTGTATTTTTCCTCCATTTATTTATTTATTTATTTATTTATTTATTTATTTGATCACTTTACATCTGGATCCCAGCCCCATTCCTCTTCTCCTCCCAGCTCCATCACCCCTACACACCCTCTTCCCATTCCCGCTTCTCCTTCCTCCCAGAGAAGGGAGGCCAGCAAGTGGTACCAATCCACCCTGGCATCTCAAGTCACAGCATGACTAAGCACATTCTCTCTCACCAAGCTAGGGAAAGTGAAACAGAGATAGGTAAAACAGAGTCGGAGACAGTCCCTACTCCTATTGACAGGGGGCCTACATGATGACCAAGCTGCACATTTGCTACTTTTGTATAGGGGGTCTAGTTTCAGTCCACACATGCTCTTTGGTTGGTGGTTCAGTCGCTGTGAGCCCCCATGGACCCAGGTTAGATTAGTCTGTAGGTCATCTTGTGGTGTCCTTGTTCATTACAGCCTTATTCATAATGGTCAGAAACTGGAAACAGCCTTGATGTCTCTCAACTGAAGAATGAATAAAGAAAATTTGGTATAATTCCACAATGGAATACTACTCAGCTATTAAAAACAAAGAAGTATGAAAGTTTCAGGCAAATAGATCGAACTAGCAAAGATCATCCTGAGTGAGGCCATCCAGACCCAGAAAGACACACTTGATATGTACTCGCTTGTAAGTGGATATTAGCGATATAATACAGGGCAGTTAATACTACAATCTACAGACCCAAAGAAGTCAAGAAGAGTCCAAGGGAAGATGCTTGAATCTCATTCAGAACAGGAAATACAATAGACATCTGATGTAGATGGAGGACGGGAAGTGGGTGGGAGACGGGGTGGGGAGGAGAACAGAGTTGGGGATCAGGTGGGCAGAGAGGGGAGGAGGAGGGAGGGGAAGAACTGGGAGAGAGAATAGAAATCAGTGGCGGGGGGGGGGGGTGGGGTTGATCTCTGGAACAAGGGAGGCTCCCAAGAGTCTATGTGGGCGACCCTAGCTGAGCCTACAAGCAACTCCAAGTTAAGGAGCATGAAACCAGCACCTCTTGTAGCCAGGTAGGACTCCCAGTGGAGAGAGGGGAACACCAATCCGTACATAAAACATTTAACCCTACATGTGTCTTGTCTACAAGAAGTGTAGGGACCAAGATGGAGTAGAGACTGAGGGAATGGCAAGCCAGTGACTGGCCTAGCTTAAGACCCACAACGTGGCAGAGGGCCAACCACCATCACTATGAATGCTACTCTGCTGTGCTTGCAGTCAGGAGTCTAGCATAACTGTCTCTTGAGAGGCTTCATCTGGCATCTGGTGGAGACAGATGCAGAGACCCAAGGGCAGGCAATAAGCAAAGCTTGAAGAGTTTTGTGGAAGAGTGGGAGGAAGGATAGAGGGCGTAAGAGGGGTTAAGGACACCCATAAGAAGACCTACATATTATCTTTCATTTTTATATAAATATAAAAAATAAAAATTTAAGGTAGTGCCTACCTTTAAGAGTGTAGCTAGTGTTACTTGGTCACTCCCAAGAGCAAAAAGCTGAGGCATTTTAGTGTTCTTTCTAATATCTGGGATTCAATTTAGTAACGTGTTGAGCTTGCCGTAGCTTATCAAGACAGCTGGACTCTGATTGTACCTTCTGGTGCCAATAAAGACAGACAATTTTGCTCAAGAGGCTTCATGTCTGGGTATTTGCCATCCTCCACCTTAATAATTTAACAAACACATGGGCTATAATCTAATAAGGCTCATGTTTTTTTACTATACTTTATTGTTTCAGCCTCTTTTTTTTTTCTTTTTATTTACTGTCAACACTCGAAGGCTAAGTTTAGTTCAGTATTTGAAATTGTGTCACTGAGGGAAAGTCCCACATGCATTAAAATCATTGTGTACAGGGGACAGGAAGTGTTTTGAGGAAGGAAACTCACATAGACAAAAGTCTTGGTCTACATCCCAGGTTGAATCAATGAAACACTTCATCAAAGTGTTCCCTGGGCAGATGTGTTTTGTGCTTCCCTGGCCAGCATGATTTTCAGTCCAAATAGCTGGTTGACCAGTATGCATCAAAGAAACCCATGTCCCCTGTGCCCTTGTTTTGTGGCCTCCTTCTGCAGGTGAGCTATCACAATGAGTTCCTAATATTGGATATTTATTATCTCTTAGTTTCCCAAGAACAAAGCCTTAAAGTGACTGTCTTTACTACAGTGACTAGAATGTTCTATCTCACCAGGGAGCGACTAAAGTACTTGCGACCAAACCAGCAGTCTCAGAAGGCTACTCTTGCTACCACGGCTCTGAAAATGATTCTGTGACTACCCAGGAATGGAGTCTATCCATTTCATTTTCTCAATGGGGGGCTCAAAAAAATCCATTTTCACATGTGTTCTTTACTAGATGTAAGGCCAAGGACAAAGCATAGTGTGCTCTTTTTTGCTGCAGCAAGGTACAGGTATGCTTGCAGGTTTCAGAAAGGATGGTTTTGAGAAGAAAAAAGGCCATAAAGGGAGCAGCCTAGAGTGCTGTGTGCTGTGTGGGAGGTCAGTGACTTAGCAGCTCTTTTTGCTGAGAAACTACCCCATTCCTCACTGCCACACACACATACCTGTTCCTGTAATCACAAACTCCAAACTATTATAGATGACGAGAGTCTCTTCTAGGGGCACCCATCCCCCAAAATCACTGTCAGCCATCAACAGCTTAGAGTTTCTCAAAGATGATGTGCAAAATTCATCTCTCAGAGGCAAAGTCCATGACCATTATAAAACTCACAGGACGACTCTAGTTATGTAAGAGGTCAAAACCAAGTTATTGTTCTAATTAACTGGCCAATATTAGTGGAAGGAGAAAGAAGATACTGCATACATGCCTGGGATGCACCTTCATGTGCATATGAAGGTTTTGGAGACTTTTTTCTCTTAGTTTCTAGGAATAAGCCATTACTGTAGTGTCTAAACTACATAAGAAAGCAGGGCTTTGCGTAAATGATTGGGAAGTTCCATATACCTAGGGGTAGATGGACATATTCAGGAAAACATTAATAGAAACAACTGCAGACTTCAGGTGTACATGTGCACACACATGCATACACACGTGTGTGCACGCACATGCACACTCACACACACAAACAGAAAGACAAAGACAGACACAGACACAGTTAGAGGCATTTGCCTTAGGTCTTTTCTAATTTTCCCTTGAATTTCACTGAAGATACAGGGAATTTTTCTTTTTCCTTTTATTGAAAATAGATATTTTTTTCTCACACAAAGCATCTAATTATTGATTTCCTCCCTCTAGTCCTCCTAGTTCTTCCCTACTTCCCCTCTCATCGGGATTCACTTCCTTTCTGTCTATCATTAGAAAACAACCAGGCTTCTAAGAGATAATGATAAAATAAAATAGAATAAAACAAAAAGAAGATAAAACAAAAACTAATATATTGGAATAGGGCAAAACAAACAAAAGGGAAAGAGCCCAAGAAAAGGCACAGGCAACAGATCCTGATGCAGTGACCATTTCCACATTCAAGAATCCCATAAAAGCACTAAACTGGAAGCCATAATATACTCAAAAGTATGTGGGGTAAAGAGAGACAGAGACAGAGAGAGAGAGAGAGAGAGAGAGAGAGAGAGAGAGAGAGAGAGAGAGAGAGAGAGAGAAGAGGAACCTGCAATGGAGTTGCTGAGTTCAATTTCTAGTGGCTATCTACTGCTGGGCATGCAGCCTACTCTTAAGAGTAGTTCCTTTCCTCAGTGAGACTCCCTTGGAGAAAACTACATTTTCAGTTGCATCTGGTTATTAGTTAAAGATTTCTCTGCATTACGAATGAGGCTTGTGTCTGCAAAAGTGCAAAGACTCCATGTTGTGCAGTCCCATGCAGGCCAGTGCATGTTCCTTCTGTCTTTTATGAACACATAGATGCATTGATGTTATTGATTTAGAGGGCCTTGTTTCCTTAGTGTCTGTCCTCAATGCCCTCTGGCTCTTACATTCTTTCCACCTCCTCTTTTGCATGATTCTTTGAACTTAAAGTAGAAGGGATTTTATTGAGACATCCCATTTAAGGCTGAGTGTTCTAAGATCTCTCATTCTTTGCAAAATGTCTGGCTGTGAGTCTCTGTTTTTTCTATCATCTGATGAAAGAGGAAGGTTCTCTGATGTGTGAGCAAGACACTGACCAATCTATGAGTATAGCAGGGTATCATTAGCAGTCAGTTTCTTGCTACATTACTTCAGCAGAATGGTAGTATTTGGTTTTAACCTGTGTCTCTGTGTTATCTAGTCATAAGTTCCAAGAAGTGCCAGGAATGGGTTTTGTTATGCCAAGATCTCTAGATTTCCAGAGACCACCAGGGGTCTGAAGCCTTATGCAAAAGCAAGGAGCCCTTGAGGGCCCTGAAACTCTCCAACACAGTGTGGATCAGAGCCCTAAACCATTGTTAGGCAGAGTTTTTATCGTGTTTACAGCAAGGAATGGGAGTTTCCAGTTTGGCAGTTACAGGATTGGTTGACATTTAGCAAGGTTGGGTTGGCACTAGGGGATTGGTCGAGCCTGACTGTGAAATGCTTAAGCAATGTATCTGTAACATGTGGTACTTTCCCACCATCTCTTGATTGCCTCAGTTTGTGGTTTTTCTAGTAACTGGGGTGAACTTGAGCGGAGGCCTATGATGGAGTCAAGTGACAAGATGAAGTCACCATGGCTCACATTCCAGTTTCATTTCTAAGATTGGGCCTTAAGTCAAATCAGATATTGGATACTTTGTGCTACCATTATGTTAGCATATCGTGCAGGCAGGACACCATTGCTGAGCAACGTGTTTGTGGTTGGGTTGGTGCTTCCATTTCTCCTTTGGTAGCATGCAGAATATCTTCCTGTAGCAAAGATGTTAGAACATAGGAGTGAAGGCTGCATGCAGGCACCAACTTGACTTCTCCATGTTCAATGAGTGTATGTAAGTGTTGTGTTCAGCAATAGAGCCTTGCAGTCTTTTGAGCAGCCTATATTATTTATAACAACCCCAGTTGTTTGGAGGTTCCCATGAGGCCCCTTTGGCCAACAACTCATTTACATGTAACATGGTCCTGGAACTAAAAGTTTCATTTGATGACCAGAGATGTTCAGATGGGGTTCTGTCTCCTCAATTATTTGGTAAGCTCATTTATATTGCATATATATACTCTCTGACTCCTCTAGTCCCTTACTGTATACCTAACCTCTGTGTCTCTGTGGGTCTATGTATTGTAGTTTGTCTGTCATTGACTCAACAGCTAATATCCACATATAAATGAACACATACTGTCTTAGCCAAGGTTTATATTTTTGTCACAAAATGCCATGACCAAATAGCTAGTTGGGGAGAAAATGGTACACTTGGCTTTTTCATAGAAGGAAATAATGACAAGAATTGAAACAAGGCAGGAACCTGGAGGCAAGAGCTGATACAGGGGCCATGGGTGGATGTTGCTTACCGTCTTGCTCATCACAGTATGCTCCTCCCATTTCTTATAGAACTCAGGACCACTAGCCTAGGAATGGTATCATTCACAATGGGCTACGCCTTCCCGTCAATCATCAATTAAGAAAATGCCCTACAGATAGATATTCTTTGGAGTCATTTTCTCAGGTCACTCCCTTCAGATAACTCTAGTTTGTGTCAAGTAGACATAAAACTAGCCAGCACACACAGACCATATTTTTTTCTTTCTGGGTCTGGGTTAACTCACTCAGGAAGAGTTATTGTAGTTCCATCCATTTACCAGCAACCTTGATGATTTCATTTTTAATGACTGAGTAGTATTACACCACGTAAATGTACCACATTTTCTTATCCACTCATTTGTTTTGGAGCATCTAGGTTGTTTCCAACTTCTGGCTATTATTAATAGAGCATCAGTGAATATGGTTAAGCTTTAAGTGGCTCTGTGGTAGGATGAAGTGGCCTATAGGTATATGCCCTAGTGGTATAAGTGGATCTTAAGGTAGATCAATTCCCATATTCCTAAGAGTCCACCACACTAATTCCATAGTGATTAGATAAACTTCCTCTAGCAATGGATGAGTGTTTCCCTTACTTTACATCCTTGCCAGAATGAGCTGTCACTTGTTTTCTTGATCTTAGTCATTGGGACAAGATGGAATCTCAAAGAAGTTTTGCTTTGCATGTCCCTGATGGGTGATGATGTTGAACATCTCTTTAAGTATTTCCCTGCTTTTTGAATTTCCTCTGTTGAGAATTCTGTTTATCTCTGTACTCCATTTTTTGATTGGGTTATTTGTTTTCTATGTATCCAGGTATTTTAGTTATTTATATATTTTGGATATTAACCTTCTATATGATGTGTGGTTGATAACAATCTTTCTCATTCTTTAGGCAGCTGCTTTGTCTTAATGATGGTATACTTTGCCATGCAGAAGCCCTTCATTTTCATGAGGTTCCACTTATTAATTATTGATATTAGTGCCAATGTTAATGGTGTTCTGTTTAGAAAGTTTTTTCCTGTGCCAATGCGTTCAAGGCTATTCTCTATTTCCTTTTCTGTCAAGTTCAGTGTATCTGGTTTTGTTTAAGTCTTTGATCTGCTGGACTTGAGTTTTGTGCAGGATGAGAAATATGGATCTGTTTGTATTCCTCTATATGCAGACATCCAGTTACACCAGCATCATTTGTTGAAGATGCTGTCCTTCAATTCAGTGTGTAATTCTGGAGCAGGGCCAGCTCTCTTGCTTTCATGACTCTGGGGCAGCTCTCCCTTCTGCTGAAGGTGGTGAGGGGTTGGGGTAGGGGAGGAAAGCATCTCTCCTGTGCCCGTGCCACCTCACAGAAAGTGAGTGGCAAGGCCAGCTTTCCTGTGCTTATGCCCTCCACTGGGGCCAGCTCATCCACACTCCTGCCACCAGAGCCATCTCTCTTGTGCTGCCCAGGCAAAGTGCAGGGCCCAGTCTCCAGAATGCAGCAGCCAGTGAGTGGCGGAGCCAGTTCTGCAGTCCTTGGCCATCAACACGATCCAAGGCAGCAGAGCAGTCCAGGGATGTCCGTGTGGACTTTAGTGGTAACATGAGCCACAGACCCAGACAGGCCCTCAGCACCAGCACAGGCTGGGGCTTCACCACGGCCTCAGGTGGCAGGGCAGGTTACTCACAACTGACTACTCCTCCGCATCCTCAGTTCTCCAGCTGTGCTTCTCTTCGCCCTGTCTGGCTTCTCTTTCTCTCCCATTTGTCCACCACATATTTGCACATCAAAGTGGCTCCCACTGCTGGTGGGTCACAAGGCTGGTGAGCCTCTGGGTGTCTTCCCCTGCCTGTGCCTCCTGGCCTGGCAGTGGACAGGCCTCTGAGTGTCTACATGGTGTGGATACAGGGGGGCCCTGTGGTCCATATTTCTTTGTCAAAAAAAAAAAATAGAAGAAGAAGAAGAAGAAGAAGAAGAAGAAGAAGAAGAAGAAGAAGAAGAAGAAGAAGAAGAAGTAATCTACCATGAAAGGCCGGTGAGAGGGATGTCTGTTTTTATTTCTAATACTCAGTGCTACTGATTCAAAAATTCACATAGCTACACAGCTCTGTGGATGCTCAAGGTTCAGAATTGTGATACTATTGAATGATTGAAGAAAGTGAGACAAGTGAAAGGTTTATTCAGCGCTGATAGAAACACAAAATGATTCCACTTTTGAGACATAGTATAATTGTTTTCAAAATCAAATCATGAAATTCAGCGATCATACTACTTGCTACTCACTCAATGGAATAATTATGTGGACATACAACAGATACAGGTATTTTTTTCAATATAAAAGATTTATCCATAATGGCTAAACCTATCAAGCAGCCACGTTACCCTTAAAGAGATGTATGGGCACATAAACGATGGGACATCCAGACAGTGAAATAGTAATTAGTGCTAAAAGTAAAGAAGATGTCAAGCTAAAACAAGATAAAAAAAAAAAAGAAATCAACTGGAAAGCCTATGAAATGTATGATTCCAATTTCCTAACTTTCTGAAGCAAAACCAAAAGACTACAGATATGGTAAGATATAACTATAGAGATGGCTTGCTGGGGAGAGAGAAGGGACAATGTGTCTGTACATGCATAAGGCTTGGTTCCTGACAGCATACGTTTACATGACAATATGGACAGTGATCAACTTGTAGCCATTCTTGGTTATTATAATTTTTCAAGTATCCACACCTTTCCTAAAAAATCATTTTAAAGTAGCTACAGGTATCACTTTATTTGTTTAAAAATCTATGGCTATTTCGACACCTCTGAAAGACACTATGTAAAAATGTGTAACCACACTAACACTCAAACTTACAAACAATTCCTGTTTCCTTCAAATGGCCCATACCGCTATTTGATGACAACTTGTTTTCATTGGGATACAAATAGCATCTATACACTGCAATTGTCTGCTGTTGTTTTATTGCACTTGAATTGAACCCGGGCTTTGGACATGTTAAGCCAGCACTCTGACAGCTGAGCTAGATCTCCGCTCCTGTTTTTATTATGTCTTAATCAATAGAACACTGGCCTCCCTTTCCTGCGATCTATCTGGTGAGTCGCTAGGTCATTTGTCCCACATGGCTTACCTCAGGCTAAACATTATTGACTGACTCTCTCCTGCCATGTAACCTGCTCCTCTGTCTACTGCAATTACTATAAACTGGCAGTTAGGCATAAAGGCTTAAAAGGATTTTACCTGGATATTTTTTCCAGTACCCATGCCTTACAGTTAGTATTGAGTATTGAATGTATTCCTCATTGATCTAGGGAAATGCAATATCTGTCTGTTCTTCTCTTTTGATGTTAATTACAATTTATAAACAGTGCCTACAGCCATTATTTCATCAAAGGTTTCAAAATTTGTAATGTTTCAACTCCTCATTCTTTTTTCCATTCAGTCAAATACATCGGTAATGAAACCTTTCCCCCATCAACACGTGACTATCTTGAGACATAATTCATAAACAGGCAGGTTGCACACCTGATCTGTTCTTCTCCTTGCTAGCTTTAAAAACAGTGGGCCAAATATCTGCTTGCTTCTCTGCACTGGTACCCATTGACATCATAATAATTGCGAATGCATACATTTAGGCATATCTGATGCACTTTAATTCGCTGTGCTTATTTGCTTTACAGTTTCTATCCTCTAGTTTTTAGCCAGTGGTCCTATATTCACCTGGACTCTTCTGAGCTTTTTAAAATCTCAATACACATTAGAAAAATCTCCTGGGCTTTGTAGCAAGAGAAAGTGGTGCACCACCACATGCTGGCGAGGATGTGGGGAGAGAGGAACACTCCTTCATTGCTGGTGGGAATGCAAACTAGTACAGCCACTTTGGAAATCTATCTGGTGCTATCTCAGAAAACTGGGAATAGGGCTTCCTCAAGACCTAGCTATTCCACTCCTTGGAATATACCCAGAAGATGCTCCAGCATACAACAAGGACATTTGCTCAGCCATGTTCATAGCAGCCTTATTCATAATAGCCAGATCATGGAAACAGCCTAAGTGTCCATCAGTAGAAGAATGGATAAAGAAACTGTGGTACATTTACACTATGGAATACTACTCAGCTATTAAAAACAAGGAATTTCCGAAATTTTCCGAAATCAAATCCGATAAATGGATTGAGCTAGAAATGATTATAATGAGTGAGTTAACCCAGAAGCAGAAAGACTCAAATGGTATATACTCACTTATATCTGCATACTAGCCAAGGGGCATATCCCATGAAAGCCTTCACTTACCAGGAAACTGGGACAGAGGGGAGGACATCCCATTGAGACTCTAGATGAGAGAAGCATGGGAGAATAGCAAAGTAGAAGGATCCAGAGGGTTCTAGAAACCTACAAGTAGAACATTATGATAGGCAGATTTGGGCCCAGGGGTCCCGCTCAAACTAAGGCACCAGCCAAGGACAATACAGGTGGTAAACTTTAAACCCCTACCCAGATCTAGCCAATGGTCAGAACACTCTCCACACTTGAGTGGAGAGTGGGGTATGACTTTCTCACATACTCTGGTGCCTCACCTTTGACCATGTCCCCTGGAGGGGGAGACCTGGTGGCACTCAGAGGAAGGACAGCAGGTTACCAAGAAGAGACTTGATACCCTATGAGCATCTACAGGGGGAGGTAATCCCCCTCAGTCACAGTCATAGGGGAGGGGAATAAGGGAAAAATGGGAGGGAGGGAAGAATGGAAGGATACAAGGGATGGGATAACCATTGAGATGTAACAAGAATAAATTAATAAAAAAAATTAAAAAAAAATAAAATAAAGAATCACCTCTCTGGAATTAAGTGTTAAAAAAGAAAGAAAGAAAGAAAGAAAGAAAGAAGGAAAGAAAGAAGTGCACCAGTCTTGTTATGTGTGATTGAGCAGCTATTTTTGTAAGTAACTTCAATTCTTGTTATAGAAGATGGTTCTAGAATATATGTTTTACCTTACATACCTCTCTTGATTATGATCCCTGGCTTGGTTTGTGTCTATGTACTTTCCAGTGTGTGTCTATGAAATGACTTTGTTTTTCTTTTGAAGAAAGATGCTACACTGCTTCCTACAATGCTATCGTTTTGTGTTCGCACTGTTGGATTTCACTTATTTTTCTGTATGTCTTTTTATCTCATGCTAAAAATCTCAGTCTGCAATGATGTGAATAAACTTAATAATTTTATTTACCATTTTTTCTTTTTTAAATTTTATTTTATTAATTTATTCTTGTTACATCTCAATGGTTATCCCATCCCTTGTATCTTCCGATTCATCCCTCCCTCCATTTTCCCCTTACTCCCCTCCCCTATGACTATGACTGAGGGGGACCTCCTCCCCCTGTATATGCTCATAGGGTATCAAGTCCCTTCTTGGTAACCTGCTGTCCTTCCTCTGAGTGCCACCAGCCCTCCCCATCCAGGGGACATGGTCAAATATGAGGCACCAGAGTACGTGTGAAAGTCAGACCCCACTCTCCACTCAAGTGTGGAGAATGTCCTGTCCATTGGCTAGATCTGGGTAGGGGTTTGAAGTTTACGGCCTGTATTGCCCTTGGCTAATGCCATAGTTTGAGCGGGACTCCTGCGCCCAAATCTGCCTTTCATAATGTTCTACTTGTAGGTTTCTAGAACCCTCTGGATCCTTCTACTTTGCTATTCTCCCATGCTTCTCTCGTCTAGAGTCCCAAAAGGATGTATGTCCTCCTCCCTGTCCCAGTTTCCTGGTAAGTGAAAATTCTATGTGTGTAGGTATTTTGCCTATGTGGATGCTTGATACCCACAGAATCCAGAAGAGGCTATTGGATCCACTGGAACTTGAGATACTGATGTTTGTGAATCACGGTGTTGGTGTTGGGAACAGAACCCGGGCCCTCTAAAAGACTAGCCAGTGTTTTTAACCACTGAATTATCTCTCTTGCTCTTAATTTTATTCCTCTTAAAGTATACATATGAGTAGTACTTCTGAATAAAAACATACAGGACATTGGAATGTCTGAGCTGGTAAAAGTGCTTATTGCACAAATCTAATGACCTATGTTTCATGACCAGAACCCATAGTGGAAGGAAAGAACCAATTCTGAGATGCTGTCCTCTAGCCTCTAGCCTCCAAACATGGCAAGTGTGCACCTGCTTGCGCTCTCTCTCTCTCTCTCTCTCTCTCTCTCTCTCTCTCTCTCTCTCTCTCTGTGTGTGTGTGTGTGTGTGTGTGTCTGTCTGTCTGTCTGTCTGTCTGTCTCTCATTCTCTTCTCTCACATGCACAAGTATGATAGAAATAAATAAAATAAATATATTAAAATTACTAAAACTATAATTTTAAGCATTTAACCATATCTTCACCATTGATTTTTGTCCTTAGGATAGATCTTAAGATGTATAGACCCACTGTGTTTGGGTCACTAGCCTAGGCCATTTCTGTATTGTATACACCAGTTTAGGGCTGGTAACTTCATTCACTTGATGCTTTGAACTTAAATTTTCCTGTTATAATTATGCAAACTATTAAACATTGTCAGACTCAAACACAAAAGAAGGTATGTTCGACTAAAATTTAAATTCTTCTGTAAACTTTCAAAAACCTTTCTAGCCCACAGGTCAACAAAAACCTAGGTGATCTAGTGGTTTTCAGATCTGAATATAAAGGTGTACTTTATGAAGCAATATATTAATTCTCAATATTTTACACTCATTTAACTACATATTTATTAAATTCATGATTGTCACAATAATATGTGGAAATATTTACTATTCCTTTATATAGTTGGATAGAATGTCAATATAGACTTTTTGTGCAACACAGAGTTCCTGGTGAGTGGACTGTGCGACTCCCATACTTTTGTGATAACAATCACGTTTAACCAAAAACCTTTTGTACGCTATGGTCACATATTTTGGCAACTTTGTTTTGGTAAAGAATAAAATGGAGTTTATAGAAATTAAATCATACAGATATATTAATTAAAATATACATGAGCAGGCAAATATTTCTGAAGGCAGAAGGTGTAAGTTAGGACATACGTATGTAAAATTACGCACAATTCAGCAAAAAGACAAAGAAATGAGAACTATGAAAGAAAAGGTTAAAGGCACAGAGGACAGACTGAAATTCTACTATACGATGGGAAATACAGGTGAGAAGAAAGAAACTATTTCCCAAGAAAAGTCTAATATGAACATAGAAGGTAAAAAAAAAATAACTATTGTCAACCTCTGGATAGAATGAATATGCAGAAAATAACAGCATGGATTTAGAGGCATATCAAAGTAAGTCTATTAAAACACCAGATGACGCTGTAAAGTATCTGTGAAGTGCATCACTTAATTAAAGCTTTCTAAGCAGGCTATTCACATTGACAGGAAGGAGAATAAGGCTATCGATTATTAGAATGGAATGAATGGAGTGTGCATTTTAAAATTTCTATAGCAACAATTGATTACATTAAAATAGAGACCATAACTCAAACAAGTGGATAAATTTACTATAAAACAATTATTTAATCTTAACTTAAATAAGCAAGAAGAAGATGAAGATAAACTGCATTACCTAAAAACAATCTAAACAAATGATCTGGATAATATAAGATTAAAACAATTTGCACTGTTTAAACATGTTTATTTGGGAGAAAACATACTCTAGATGTTTTAGAGGTGTTTCTGTGTTATTTACAAAAGATATTTTGTAAAGCTAATGAAAAAGAGTCAGACATTAGTTGTGAGGTAATTCTAACCAAAGTCAAGTTAACCATTCCTTTTGGACCATTAAACCTAAGGCAGAGGCAATATTAAAGGTCAATAAACCAACTCTCTGAAAATTATATCCATTTGGTCTTTTTACCAGGAAAAATAATACTGCTTCAGCATTCACAAAAGGTGAAAAGTTATAAAATAAAGTTACAAAATCAGCACCATCATAAATGACCCACGCCAATTGTCAATAAAAAAGAGATCAACTAAATAAAAAACATTTGAATCACACAATTAAGATGATAATTACGATGATCAAAAGTCTTAAGTTGACCCAAGCAACTAACAATAAAACCACACTCTTCTTTCACATAAGTGTGTACTTATAGAACTTACCACATAATAAGCTATGAAACAAATCACATATACATGCACATATACATACATACATACATATATACCTACATATATATACATAGAGAAATAAAAAAAGAAGTGGAAAAAAGCATAGAACATGTTACATACGTTTAATGCAATTATTTAATTTATTTTTGCAATTCAGATCTTTTTTATTTTTTTAATTAAATTTTATTATTCAGAATGCATCCCAATTGTTATCTCCTCACTTGTATCTTCCTGTTCCCCCCTCCCTCCCTTTTTCACCCTATTTTCCTCCCATAGACCCATGATAGAAGGGGACCTCCTCCCCCACCATATGATCGCAGCCTATCAGGTCTCATCCAGATAGACTACTTCCTCTTCCTCTGAGTGCCAACAGGCTTCCCCACCAAGGGAAAGTGGTCAAATAAGGGGTACCTGAGTTTATGTCACAGCCAGTCCCCGCTCTCCACACAACTGTGGAAAATGTGCTGTCCAATGGCTAGATCTGAATATGGGCTTTAGGTTTACTGCATGTATTGTCCTTGGTTGGTAGAGCAGTTTGTGCAGGCTCCCCTGGGTCCAGATCTGCCAGCCTTGATAGTCTTCTTGTAGAGTTCCTGAACCCTCTGGGTCCTTCTTTTTCCCCATTCTCCCATACCACTCTCACCTGGAGTCCCAATAGCAAGGCCAAGCATCTGTCCTGATCCCACACTGAGTGAAGACAATCAAATGGCATCCATGTTGCGCTAGTATCCAATTATAAGTGAGTATATACCTCATGTACCTTTCTGGGTCTGGGTTAACTCACTCAGGATGATCATTTCTAGTTCTATCCATTTGCCTGCAAATTTCAAGATTTCCTTGTGTTTAATAGCTGAGTAGTATTTCATAGTGTAAATGTACCACAGTTTCTAAACAGAGAATTCTCAACAGAAGAATATTGAATGGCTGAGAAACACTTAAAGAAATTTTCAACACCTTAGCCATCAGAGAAATGCACATCAAAATGACTCTGAGATTCTATCTTATACCCATCAGAATGGCTAAGATCAAAAACTCAAGTGATAGCCCATTCTGGTGAGGATGTGGAGAAAGGGGAACACTCCTTCATTGCTGGTGGGAATGCAAACATATACAACCACTTTGGAAATCAATCTGGCACTTTCTCAGAAAATTGGGAATAGGGCTACCTCAAGACCCAGCTATTCTACTCCTTGGCATATACCCGAAAGATGTTCCACCACACAACAAGGACAGTTATTCAACTATGTTCATAAAAGCCTTTTGTAATAGCCAGAATCTGGAAACAACCTAGATGTCCCTCAGTAGAAGAATGGATAATGCAATTATTTTAAATGAATAAAAATTTAGGCAAGCCCCTCAATCTCCTATCCAACCTTTCCTCCATGCATTTGTGCTGCCAAAGTCTATCCAGATGAGTCCACCTGATTCTCCCTTCAACGCACCCTCTCTAATTGCCACATCTAGCACAGGCCCCATATATAGGACCTGAGGGAACTCCAGACAGCCTAGATGGCACCTCCCCAAACCTCCAGACTCTGACCTGGATCTACCATACTCTGCCACAATCTACAGGGCCCCTAGAATGCCACATCAATCTCTCCTCACAGTCAGGTCTCAGATATCTTGGGGCAGACGCCGTGAGTTCACTTGATCTTTTGCTTCATACATTTTCCTGACTCATTCCCCCCAAATCTTCGCCTGGTCCCATATCTAGTACCCTGGCCTCATCTGAACAGCAGTCCCTATTTGGCACCCCACCTGGTTCCTGCCTGGGGTATTCCCACCTTCCTACATAATGCAGGCTCTTGGCATGCTGAATGAAAACAATGTGCCTTACCTGGTCCTACACTTCTTGCTCTGCAGTCTATCTGGGTGATTCCACCTGATATTCCCTTTTTGCACTCTATCCAAACACCATCTCTACCCCATGCTCCACATCCAGTACTCCAGCCAGGACTGGATATCCCGATTGCATTATCCCCAAACCTCAGGCCGAGAACAAGATTGACATCCTGCATGTCAGCCTCCCTTTCAGTGACCACCTAACTCCATTTCATGCAGCCACATCCAACTTTCAGGCAAAACCTGTCTTGGAAATCCTATGCCCTGTATGTGCATGATGAGTCTACATCAAAAATGAACTAACAAAATGCCCACATGCAAAAATACAAATAATATGAAAGATCAAAACAATATATTCCCTCAGATCCATCAACCCTAAAGAAATAGTTTTGTTCCAATATTTAGATGGACTCCCTGACACAGAACTTAAAAGAACTATGATAAATTTCATCAAATAATTCCAAGAAGTTTAGACACAAAGAAACAACTCAATGAATTTTAAGAGAGGGAACTTAAAGAATAAATACACAAGTGATACCCAAGTAAACACAAACATAAGGTTGATTGAAATGACAGACAAATCTAGGATTTGAAAACCGAACGCAATAAAGAGATAGAATCATCAACAAGAATTCAAAGTAAAATGAAGATGGAATTGGAAAACTCAATAACCCAACTGGAAAACTCAAGAGAAAGCCCTAAAGTAGAATGCATCAAACAGAAGATAGAAGATCCAGACTCAAAGATAAGGTAGAGGGATTTTACAAAACAAGCAAAGAATATGAAAAAAACATAGTCAAGAAACATGCATGAAATGTGGAACACCAAAACAAAACAAACAACAACAAAAATAAGTCTTTTATTATAGCATTTGATGTGGAAGAAGAACATCCTGTTAATGGCATAAACCAGACATTCAACAAGATCATAGAAGAAAATATTCTCAAACTAAGAAAATATATATTCTTACACATACAAGAAACACACAAAACTCCAACTAGAAAAGAATAAAAAATAAACTTCCTACAGTATATCATAGTTAAAACATTAATTATAAAGAAGAAAAAATATTGAAAGCTACAAAAAGGGAAAAGGTATAATCACAGATAAAGGAAACACAATCAAAATAACCACAGGTTTCTTAATTGAAAAAGTGAAAGCCTGAAGCAATAAATTCCAAGTCCTAAAAGTCCAACCTAGACCATCCACCACAGCTGAAGGAGAAAGAAAAACTTTCTTTGACACAGACAAACTAAAGTAACTCACATCTGGGATACGAACCCTAAAAAATACACAAAACAACACTTTGGACCAACTGAGGAATAAGCTTAGCCAAGGGATGGTAGAAATAAAACAAAGAAAGCTATAATTACTGAAACACAAAGTACCATTGAGAACACAAACAACCCAAACCAAAACCTCACAACAACGACTGTTATCAACACATACTTTCAAGTAATAACTTTAGATATTTAAGGCCTCAATTCTAAAGTCAAAAGGCACAGACAGGCTGGATGGACCAAGGAATAGAACTCATCTATCTGTTGTCTATAAGAAACTTAACTTTAAAAATAGTCACCATCTTAAAGTGAAATAACAAGAAATAACACTTGAATCAAATGGAACACAAGCAAATAATATTATTCTAATATCTGACAAAACTAATTTCAAATAAAATTAATCAAAAGAGATAAAGAAGGACACTTGCCAACCAAGGCAACAATTAACCAATAAGGCATTACTCCAGTCATGGTGGCACACCCTTTATTCCCAGCACTTGGTAGGTAGAGGCAGGTGGATCTTTGTATATTAGAGGAAAACTGTCTACACACTGAGTTCCAACCCAGGACTACACAGTGAGAGCTTTTCTTAAAATCATGAATAAAAGAATAAGAAAACATTATTATTCTAAACAATATTTGATAGAAATGAAAGCAAAGCAGATTTGGTAAAAAGTACGTATTACTAAAATTAGAGACACAAGTTGACGTCAACCCATTAATAGAAGGTGATTTCAAATACTCCAATTTCTTCAATAGATAGGTTTGTTTACACAAAAATAAATAGAAAATTAAGAGATACCATGCATCAAATGGATTTATCACCCAAACACCAACAAATACACGTTCTACTCATCAGCCCATAGAAGCCTATCTGAAATAGAGCACATCTTGGGACACGAAACAAATCTCAACATACTAAGTAAAATTGAAATAACTCAGTGTATCCTATCTGGGCATGAAAACAAAACAACAACAACAACAAAAAAAAAAAAAAACAGAAATCATACAAATTTCCAGTGATTATACAAGCCTATGGAGATTAAATCTTGTTACTGAATGATGAATGGGTCAAATAATAAATCAAGAAAGAAAGATTTTAAAAAGCCCTAGAACTACATTAAAATAAAAGACCATGCACCAAAATTTCTGGGACATGTTAAAAGCAGTCTTACAAGAAAAATATAGTTTTATGTGCCAGTGTTAAAGCAAAATCAGAAAAAACACAAACAAGTGACTTAATGATACAGGTAAAATTTTTTGAATAAAGAAAATTAAACCAAACTCAAATCTAGCAAATGGTAGAAAATAATAAAAATCAGAGAATAAATTAATGTAATAGAAACAAACAAACAAACAAAAACCAAGACAATGAATTTAAGATCTAGTTCTGTGAAGAGATAAATGAAATCAACAGAACCATGTCCAACCTAGCAAAATGAAAGAAAGAGAAGCACAAATTAACAGAATCAGTAACAAACATGGAAACATTACAGTAGACACAAAAAATACTGAATATTATAAGGGAATACTTCAAAAAATGTACTCTATTAACTTGGAAAATCAACAATAATCCACCCCCAAACCACCGAAATTAAATTAAGAAATATCCACAACCTAAAGGGACCCACAACAAGTAAGAAACTTGAAACAGTACTAAAAAGTCTCCTTACTAAGAAAAGCCTGGGCCCAGATGGATTCACTACCAAACTTTCAAGGAAGATCAGCAGTCAATCTTTCTTAAATTATTTTAAAAAATAATAGAAGCATAAAGAGCACTTCCAAACTCCTTCTAGTAATTCAGTATTACTCTCCTGGCAAAAACGTGTAAAGATGTGAGAATCACAAGAACCCATAGGCCAAGACCCCCATGAACATACATTCAAGAATCCTTAATAAAATATGTTCAAACATAACACAGATCACACGCTAAAATGATTATTTACCACAAGGAAGCTATCTTTATTCCAGAGATGCAGGGATGGTTCAACACAAGCAACTCAATAACTACAATGAATCATATAAGTTGATTTACAGACAGAAAGCATATGATCATCTCAATCGATGCAGAGAAGCCTTTGACACAGTCCAACATATCTTCCTGATGAAAGTCCTTGGGAGAGAAGGACCAGAGGGAAGGTGCCTCAACATGATAAAATCTATATGTAACAAACTAGTAGCCAACATCATTTTAAATGTAGAAAAACTGAAAGCAATACCACTGAAATCAGAAATGAGACAAGGTCTTCCATTATCCCTGCTGCTTTTGAATATTATGTTCAAAGTACTAACTGGAACGGTAAGGCAAGAGAACCAAATTTAAGGGATTCTAGTATGAAAAGATTAGATGAAACCACCCCCATCTTCAGACAATATGATTTTATATATAAGAGATCCCAAAAATTCTACCAGAAAACTTCTACAAAAAAAAATCAACAACTTCAGGAAAGTTCTGGGATACAGAATCAACTTATGGAAATCATTGCCTTTTCTATATGTCAAAACCAAATATCCAGAAAAGATATCATGGAACAATCCCATTATCATGGCCTTGGGAAAATAAAATATCCAGGAATAAAACTAACCAAGGATGTGAAAAACTTTTCCAATGAAAACTTTACATCTCTGGAGAAAGATTGAAAAGACACTACAAAGTAGAAAGCTGTCTTACGCTAATGGATTATAATATTGTGAAAATGACAATTTCATCAAAAGTCATTTACAGATTCACTGTAATACCAATAAATATCCTCATCTCATTTTTTGCAGAAAAATATCTTAAAGTTTGTACGGAATGAGAAAAAAAAAAGATTGCAAAAAAAAAAAATCCTGAAAAAAAGAGCAATGTTTAAGAGACTATAATTCCAGATCTTAAGATATGTTACAAGCTATAATAATAAAAACAATGTGGTGCTGTGATAAAAAATAAAGACATATAAAACCAACTTAACAAAGTAGAAGAACTAAACATGAGTCCGCAGAACTATAGTCATTCAATAATTAACAAAGATGCCAAAAACCTACACTGAGAAAAAGATAGTATCGTCAACAAATGGTGCTAGGAAAACATGATGTCCACACCTAGAAGAATGAAATTATACCATCATCTATCACACTGTACAAAAACTAACTCTGAATGTATCAAAGACATCAATGTGAAACCTGACACATTGAGACTTATAGAAGAAAACACAAGTGGTACCCTCCATAACACAGGGGTAGGAAAGGACTTTGAGAATAGGACTTGGTTTATCTAGAAATTAAGGCCAACCATTGACCAGTGGGACCTCATCAAACTAAAAGTTTCTGCACTAAAGAAATAATCAGCCAGGCGAAGAGGAAGCCCAAGGAATGAAAGAGAATATTTCCCAGCTAAACATCTGACAGAGAATTAATTCCCAGAATATATAAAGGATTTGAGAAACAAGGAGCTAGGAAAACAAATCACTCACACAAAAATGGCCATGGACATAAACAGAGAGTTCGCAAAAAGAAATAGAAGTTCAAAAACCATGTTCATCATTCTTAGCAATGCTGGACAATCAGAACAACTTTGAGATTTCATCTTAGCCACAGTCAGAACGCAAAGATCAACAACACAACTGACAACAAATGCAAGGAGGAGCGTGCGGAAAAGGAAACCTTACTCGCTGTCAGTGGGGTCGCAAATTGTTCTGTCAGCTCTGGAAATCAGTGGGGCCAGTTCTCAAAAAGCCAAAAATAATTCTCCCATATGACTCAGCTACACCAGTCCTTGGCATAGGCCCAAAAGGCCCAACGTCCTACTCCAAAAAACTTGCTCGACCAACTTCACTGCTGCTGTACTCACAATACCTAAGAAGTGGCAGCAGCCTAAACATCTTTCAACTGGCAAACAGATAATAAAAATGTGCTCTGCATTCGCTATGGAATACAATTCAGCTGAAAAACAAAATAAAAATGTCAGGTATATGGAAGGAACTAGAAAAGATTATACTGTGTAAGGCAGCACAGACCAAGGAAGACAAACACCATAGCTTCTCTCTTGTCTGTGACCCCTAGCTCCAACTCTCCAGAGATGGGTACTATAACCTGAGACAACTGCAGACACCAGGGAAGTAAACACGGAGCATAGGGAGGGAGCACAGAGGAGGACTAGCAGGATATAAGTGATTCCCAGGGGGAATGAGGAAAACAGAGGGTGCTTTCATATTAGACAGAGGTGGAAGACAACATAGAGGGAGAGGGAGTAAGGAAGGTAAAATAAGAAAAGGAAAAAAATAAAAAATAAAAATAATAAAATATAAAATATAAAAAGAAAAGGGGTATCTGAAAAAGCCGTAAGAAGTCATGTTATTTATTTACTTAAAATTACACATAATGCATACATATGTACACATATACATATAGTTTAAATGAAAGTTTCAACCTAGACTGATAATGTTGCCCCCAGAAGTCATAGACTATTTAATAAGACCCCAATACCAGCATTAAAAGCTCCTAATATTAAATTCAGGGGCTAGAGAAATGCTTAGCAGTTAAGAACACTTGGAGGTCTTCCAAAGGAAATGAGCTTGGTGTCCCACACCTATGATGGTTGGTTTACAAACACCTATTAGTCCAGCTCCAAGGATCCAATGCTCTCTCTGGATACCCACACTCATGTGGTGCACACACACACACACACACACACACACACACACACACACACACACACAGTAAAAATAATCTTAAAATTAAAAAGGAAATGTTAAACTTAAAAATAGAAGATTTAATATTGTGGACACGCACACCTCCAGGTTGAGGGTTGAGGCTGCCCTCAATATTAATGCATTGAAAACATGAAGGAAAGGGAGATGAGAATGCGTCAACATATGAGCGGTGACACTGTGAATCAGTACAGAAGTGAGGACCAATTCAATAAATGACGCTGACACAAGGGTTATCTGCTTGGAAAAGATGAGATTGGATCAAATGTTCGATGATAGGAAAGATAATTCCAGACAAAATATAAACTAAAATATGAGATGGAATTAACATTTCAGATGAGTGGCACAAATGACCTATGAAATTGAAAGTGTATAAACATAACAATTATTATACTGAGTTTTTATGGCCTATGACCCTCAGGAAATATGTGAAACATGGCTGCACAAGCATTGTTTGACTTACAAAATAGTAGCTAGGAAGAACTGGAAACAAGTTATCTTTCAACAGGAGCACAGGTAACATGTTACTATACAATGAAGTATAGCAAACAAAGGAAAAGAATGCACAAAAGTTTTATGGACCAGCTTAAGACAGCAGTGAAGTTGCCAGCTGGACAGGGGATAAACAGAGCTTTGAGTGCTGAGTTGGTGTTTGATTTCTCACATTAGATGGCAGGCAGATGGCACCTGAGAGATGTGGGGTATAGCTTTACATAGACATAATCACTCAGTTGAAAAATGCTCTGCATATCCAGCATTAGCATATTAAAGAGGAAAAGGTAACCTTAACATTATATTTTACATATAATTTGAGGTCATTTGTCAATTCTTTTAAAATGACTTACTTAGGAGCCCAGGCTGAAGAAGTTGTGATCTCATGGTGTTCTGAGAGCCAGGGATATGACCAAGCATACATCTCCTAGCCAGGGCCAGGTTCAGAAATGGAATCAAATTATGCAACCACTGAGTTAAGGCCATCCAGAAAAAAAAGCACAAAAAGAAGAGTTATTCCCCCATATTTGCATTGTACAGGCCAGAATTTGAAGATACTGGTAAGGATGATTGTTTCCTTTTTAAAATGTTTATTATTGTTGTTATTTATTCATCAGATCATTGGTACATGTTTAGGACACTATAGAAAGTTCATAGTGGCACAGGCTGGGGTCCACCCTGCAGTAAGGCACTTTATCAGCATTGTGGTTGCTGGAATTTAGCAGCTCAGTTGGCACAAGTACTTTGACATATTAAGAGATACATTGTGAAGATCTAAAATTACAAATATATATATATATATATATACACATATATATTAGTATATACTAATATATACTAGTATATACTAATATACTAATATGCATATATATTAGTGAATTCTGATCTACTTATGAAACATCTTTTTCTCATGCCCTAAGTATTAAGAAATAGTTACTAGGACTAGTCATATATATATGTTTTTAATTTAATTTAATATATATATATAATTATATATATTTAATTATATTAATTTAATTTAATATATATATAATTAAGCCAAACTAACCATACAAAGTAATGTAGGGAATTGAGAGGATTTTGGGCTTTGATTTTTAAAACCTACTTTATTTGGGGTTTGCAGTCCTCTTTTCCTTCTCCACCCCAATCCCTTCCAACACCCCAACACTAGATAGGAGAGAAAGAAGGTTAAGGAGAAGTAATGTGGTTTTCTTTACGTACTTCCTGCTGTTTAGGGTCATCAGGCTCTTGGGGGAAACACCAATCTCTGTGATCAGGATGTTCAGCCATCAACAACAAATGCAACAACTTTCTCCTCCTCCTCCTCTTCCTCCTCCTCCTCCTCCTGTTCCTCCTCCTGCTTTCTCTCTCTCTCTCTCTCTCTCTCTCTCTCTCTCTCTCTCTCTCTCTCTCTCTCTCTCTCTCTCTCTCTCTCAGCTTTCATATTTATTCCAACTGGCAAAGACCATGCCCCTGCCCAAGGCAGTTCCTAGCTAACAAAGATCATGTGCCCTCTCTGAGGCAGTTTTCAGTTGTGGACAAACTGGAGCAGCCCCCATATCCCACATCTGGGATTAAAACAAAACAAAAACATGTTTATATATCCTAAACCAAAACTTCCACATTTCCACATTTCTGTTAAAATAAAAGGCTTTTCTTTTCATATGAATGAGACTTGCTGTTGCTTTCTTAAATGGAGATTATCAGTGAACCAAAAAAAGATTTTTAATCAATAGGTTGGTTGTTGTTGTTGTTGTTGTTGTTGTTGTTGCTGCTGCTTATAGTCTGGTAATTCTCAACTGCTTTTGCCTAGAATGGCTTGTATTTTGTGTTTCTGAGCCTTGAGCTAGGACTCTAAAATCGCTTCCTATTGGCAAGAGGTTACCTCATATGTCCCTGTAGGACCTGCATTTACTAGTTAAATGACCCTTTTTATAACAGTGTCTACAAACTCTCAGCATTCTTGCTGAGAACCCAGTATTGCCAGAAATGGCTTTTTGCTTCTCTGGATGAGTGTGTCATATTTCTTAAAGTTAACATACTGATCATTTTGAGCTTTGAGACTTTCAGTGGTTTGGTCACAATTTCTTTTCTAATGACCGATTTTACTGCAACTGAAGCAACGAACATCTTTATATCTAAGACTTTTAAAATATATTTTATTAATTTATTCACATTACATCTCAATTGTTATCCCATCCCTTGTATCCTCCCATTCCTCTCTCCCTCCCTTTTTCCCCTTATTCTCCTCCCCTATGACTGTGACTGAGGGGGACCTCATCCACCTGTATATGCTCATAGGGTATCAAGTCTCTTCTTGGTAGCCTGCTGTCCTTCCTCTGAGTGCCACCAGGTCTCCCCCTCCAGGGGACATGGTCAAAGGTGAAGCACCAGAGTATGTGAGAAAGTAATATCCCACTCTCCACTCTACTGTGGAGAGTGTTCTGTCCATTGTCTATCTTTTAATCTGACATGGGGAGCAAGGTCAAGACAGCAAGTGTGGGGAACTCCATCTCTCAGTTACAAGGTGTTCTCCCTTTACCAGCAGCACGTTTTGGTTTCCAGATGCTTCCAACTCTCTACCCACAGACTCTCAGGTTGCCAGCCAATTCTGCAATCCTTTCCAAAGGAGAGAATTGAGTGACTCTTCTGGTTTTCCTATTTCATCCATATTTTTTGTTTGTTTTTTTAAACCCCTGCATATTCATTTGAAACTTTTCCAATTGTTCAACCATTTTCCAACCTTTTTAATAGGATGAAAGCAGGAGGGAGGGAGGAATAGGAGAATACAAGTGATAGGATAACAATTGAGATGCAGTCTGAATAAATTAATTAAATTTTTTTAAATATAAAGGAAAAGATAGGAAAATCATTTAAAAACTGGAATGCAAGAAGACAATGAAGCAAAACCCGAGAGTCCCCTCTGGGAGTAAAGCGGGAGAGAACACAGTAGTAGCAGCCACAGTGAACCTTTTGCTCATATTCTGAAACAGCATATTAATTTCTCCATATGTGATGTCTCCTCTATGGCATTAGCGCGCAGATTTTCCATTATTCCAAGCCCCACATAGTGCACCACCTATTGATGTTTGTTTTTAAACTCTATTTTATTTGAGGTATTGAAGCTTCTACCTCCCTTCCACCAACTCCTTAGCCCTGGATAAGAGAGAAAGGATAGGACAGACCCCTTTACTTCTCCCATCTGTTTAAGGTCAATTGGATTCTTTGGGGGCAATACCAATCTCCATGAACAGCAAACACTCTGAGCCACTATATTAAAATGTTTCTCTCCATCTGCCACACTGTCCGTCTCTGGTCTCTCCAAACTGCCACATGCCACACGCCACATGCCACACACCACATGCCACACCCTGTGGAGAGCCATAGATAGCAGCGCCCCCTGCTGCTTCACCGGCGCAATGCACCCCCTTCTGCGCATGCGCAGTGAGAAAAACCCTTTGCGCATGTGCAGTGAGAAAAGCCCTTTGCGCATGCGCAGTGAGCAAGCCCCTTATGTGCATGATGTAAGGTGGCGTGATTCTGACAAGGCATGGCGTGAGGTGGGGTGATCCGAATGCACCAACCAGGAGTGGCGACGTGGCAAGTTTCTGATAGGACAAGCACACTATAAAAGGTTCTGTGGGAGCTTTTCCCATGGTCACTCCGATAGTCAAGGATCCTGAATAAAAACTGCTACAAGAAGAGTTCCCGGTGTTGGTGTCTTTCCTGCTGGACGGGCGCGGCATCGGCAACACCCCACACGCTGCCACCACAACCCACCCTTTCTCTCTCCGGGCTCTCTTATTTATCTATCTCACAGTCCTAGACCACGTTCCTTTCCATGCTGCTCTAGGCAGGCCGTTACAAACGAGCAAAGACCACACCCCAAATGAGACAGTTATTAGCTGTGGACAAACTAAAGTCCAAACTAAAATCCCACACTTTGGATTAAAACAAAAATATATTTATATAACGTAACTGAGTTTACAAAGAAACAAAAATGTCTATGACAGAGGACCATCATTTGTTTATGTTTAAAATTCCTATTCAAAACAATTACTTGAGACAATGACCTGTATGAATGCATCTGAGGCCTGCTAAGTGAAGACCTGATATTTGTTTCCTCATCCTTACAAAATAAATCTGTGCTTACTTAAGCAATGATAAAGCAGTTACGGGTGGACGTTGTATTATTTTAGAAAGCCTAGATTAAAAAAGAAGAAACATTAAGGCAAGATTATAAGATAGGTGTTAGGTCTCCAGACTGGTGATGGGCCAGGGAGGGGTGGCTGGAGACGTTCAAGGTATGCTTTCTGCAAACTGGGGTAGTGTGCAATCATGGAAGTTACATCACATGCGGCAGGTAGACTGCAGACCTGTAATGTGACTAGCATTTAGATGTGGAAGGTGATGCTACGACATTGACTTGGTTCCACTGTCCTAACTGTTCAAGTTTCTCATCATCCTTCTGTGTTCAAATATTGAAAACCTTCCCCAAGATCATTCTCAAATCATTTCAAGTAAGTGAAATAGCAAAAACAAATGCTGAGAAACTGATACTTTTAGATTTGATCAAATGTAACACTGAAATAGCTTACTGTCAAGATGAATTACTTCTTTTACTAAAGAAGAAATGATAAAGAGATGCCAAAAATATCCACAGAACACTGCATTTTTATCAGCAAATTCAATACAGCAGACCCACCAAACCACAAGAGAGATTTCTCTAAATTCAACTTTGTTGACTTCCTTTGATTCAACACACGAATATTTATGAGGCAGAGACTTTCAATTGTCTCTTAAAAATTGATTTCTTAAAATGTTCAACATCTTTCATCATCAGGGAAATGTAAATCAAAACTGCATTGAGATTCTATCTCACCCCAGTAAAACACGGCAATCACCAAGATATCAAGCTACAAAAATGCTGGTGAGGATAGTAAAGAGATCACATGACTGGAAGGAAAGTAACTTAGTTCAGTCCTTGGGGCTAGATACACTGCTTCTGAATGTCCCTCGTGGGCATGAGTATGCCTACCTCGGAGTCACCCACATCTCCTTGTACATTTTGGCACTATCCTTAGTAGCCAAGGTATGGGATCAGTGCAAGTGTCCACTTATAAACAGACAGAAAAATGTGGGGTATACATCAATGATGTTCTAGTCAGTCACTGGGAAGAGCAAAATGATGTCATTTTGTTACAGAAGAATTAAGGAACTGGAGATCATGTTAAGCAAAATAAGATAGACTTAAAAAGACAAATATCACGTTTCTCACATATGCATAATCTAGATTTTTTTTTCTTAAAGACACGTAGGTAGAATAGAAAGAACTTAGGCAAAAAAAAAAAGAGAGAGAGAGAGAAAGAACAGCAGGAGATGGGGAGATGTAAGAGGACAAGAGAGTATGACTGCCATCAAATTACACAGTATATATACATATATAGTATATATATATATACACACACACACATATATATATGCGTGAAAATGCCAAAATGAAGCATGAAACCTGCTGTTTTGTCCTGTATGACAAAGTACATCAAAGTAGACTTGAATAGCCATTTCCTCTACATTTTTGGGGAGCATGCCTTCTTCCTCAACAGCAAACACATTTACTCACATATACAAAACTCTATGGGTTGGAAATATTGTTGCCAGAAGCTAAATGAGAGCCTCCGGGAAGACCTTGTTCAAATGGATGCTTGTATCAGTAATTCCATGAAAGGCTAAATGACCGACTAGGAGAAATTATTCTAGACACACAGAGCTCAGACTGAGAGGAAAAAAGAGAAAGAACAATAATGGGGGAAAATACAAAGATAGAGAAGAAGAGGGAAAGTATGCCCAGGAGCTCACGAATCCACGGAGTCCATGAAATCACATGTTACTGACAGGGCTGCAACATGATAGAATCATGTAAACAGAGACCCTTGGAGGGGTTTTTTTAAAAATGAAATTAAACTTATAACTCAGTTCTCTGGCTACCTGAGTGAGAAGAAAGCCTGCGTCTGTAGAGCAGGCACATTGTTTCAGTTGGCCTTCTCTCAGTGCGATAAAGTCATAAAACAATCAACATTTTTTAAGGAAGCAAATATTTATTTTAGCTCATGATTTTGGAGGCTTCTGTTCTTAATTCTTGTTCCTGATGCTTTGTGCCTGAGGATCACGGTACGCCATGGCGGAAGCATATAGCAGGAGGATTCCCTTCATTTTGTGATGGCTATTGTGGTGGTCTGAAAAAGAAGGAGCCCCATAGGCTCATATATTTGAATGCTTGATCATCAGAGAAAGGCACTGCTTGAGAGTGATCAGGAGATGTGGCCTTGTTGGAGTAGGCATGGCCTTGTTGAAGGAAGTGTGTCACTGGGTGCTCCCTTTGGGGTTTCAAAAGCCCAAGCCAGTCCCAGTGACACTCTTTGTGTTGCCTTCAGACCCACATATAGAAACCTCAGCTACCATGCCTGCTGGCATGATTAAACCTTTGAAATGTAAGCAAGCCCCCATTAAGTGGATTTTTAAAAGAGTTACCATGGTCATGGAATCTTCACAGAAATAGAACACCAACTAAGGCAGTTAAGAAACAAAAGAAAAGAACAAAAAGATGCTAATGACATAACTACCTTCTACTAGAACCTCCCTTCTAAAGACTCTACAGTTCTCTAATAGTGACACAGACTAGGGGCCAAGGCATCAACACATAGACCTCTGTGGATCATTCAAGGAACAAACTGTGGCACACACCAATATTCACAGACTTGATTCACAACAGCTTAGAACTTAGAACTCAGATCAGTGTGGACAAGTGAAAACTAAATTCATATAGGGAATCAATAATTAGAAATAATAAAAGTGAAGGAAATATTGGCACATGCAACTTCATGGGTACATCTCAAAGGCATTCTGGAAACCAGGACATGGGTCACAGCCACCTAACTCTAACTCTAACTCTAGAGAGATTGTAACTCCAGAGAGATCCTGCACTCACATGCACTTACCTACAAACGGGCACATTTTAAAATAAATATTTATTAGCTAAGAGTAAATACTAAATGATTTCATTGATATGAAACTCTTATAAACCCATACTAATTTAAGAAAGCAAAACATAGATGAACAGCTTCCTGGGGACTGAGTCTTGTGGGATCTGACTGAATATGACATAGAAAGTCTTTATAGTGATGCAAGTATTCATCTTGTCTAGAAAGGTTATATATATATATATATATATATTAGGAAAACATATCAGAGTTAGTGTCAGGGATAAAACTACCCATAGTATTTTGGGCCAAGTAAAAGGCTGCAGCTCAGGGAAGAAGCAGCAGTCTCTTAGCTGTGCCAATGTTGCCAGCATTGCTACCTCCTACTGTCCTTGGCTCTTCTAACCAGCTGTTTCATCTACAACTTAAGCTTTTAAAAAAATCTAACATTTTATTATCCTGTGTTCTGAAATAATGCATTGAGATAGGTTTATCAACCCTTTAGAAAGCTCTCGTCTCAAAAGGACAGCAAACTCACACCATGGGTGTCGGTTTTGAGATTTCAAATCATTCTGACACTTAGGAACACTGGGCTGAAAGCACAGTAAATTTGAAAGGCCAAATCTCTTGAATTTAGGCTTAAAAAGTCAATTGTATCACCACAGTCTTTGTATAATCTGACTTCCTTTAAGAAACAAGTATCTGCTAACAGAGAAAGCCCCTCTTGATGGACCATAAACATTCGTACTTCCATCTATATAAAACTCCAGAAAGTAAGAGCTGATTGATCGTGCAGAGATCAGTGCTTGCCTGGCGTCAGAGGCAGAGGGACTGATGACTAAAAAAGATACATTTGAGAACATTTGAAGAGACAAATATGCTTAATCTGTTGCATGAGTAAATAAGATCATGAAATGATTGCTGAAATTCCCCAGGACTTTGACTACACAAAGAGAAGGGATTCCAGAATATTGTAACAGCCTCACGATGTTCTGAACTAGTCACAGCACAGTAGAAACATCATGTTTAATTCTGAGGGACGAGTGATAAGAAGAATTCTTGATAAGAGGACACAAGAGACTCCCCCCCAAAACATGGAGTCAGAACAGGAAGGAACATCACAGAACTTTCCAAATCCTCCAGGCATCGCAACAGACGAGAAGAGCAGAAGCGGACTTGTGCTGTATTAACAATTAGAGTAGATGTGTGTAATTTTAAAGAGGCAGAAATACCTCAAGGTACAGAAGCTGAATTTCTCTGCTGGCTCATAGTGCTCTGAAGTGCCTCTTGATACTCGCGGTGGCCTCTCACTGCGGGTCATACAGTAAGCTAATCGTACAGATGTCCCCTGGGAGGCAGAAGTAGATGCCACTGACTAAATGGAAAATGGATTTTGACCCAGTCTTATTGGTAGATATTCAGGCAAAGGAAAGGAGTGGCTAAGAGGGAGAGGTGCTGCCCATGAAGTGATAACTGTGATGAAAAGATAGAAAGTAAAGTCTGTTAGCCTTGATACCCTAGGAAACCAAGCCAACTAGAATACACTACAGATCCTGAAAAAAAACACAAAAAGGATCCCAGAAAAGTGAGGAAGACCTTGACATTAAAACAGGAGTTGAATACTTGACTCTAATGAGCCAGCTCTGGAGGGCACCCCTTTCAAATGCTTCTCACAGTAAAATTTCTGGCTTCCTCATTCACACCTTACAAAGGAGGCAATTTAGGGGAAGACAGCCTTGCAGTTTGCTTCTGAGATTCAGAGGGTAACTCACCTCGGCGAAGGATTAAATGGGGGATCAGTGAAGAGTATTGGGGCGGGAAAGCAAATACTCATAATAGAGGGTATTGTTGAGCCTAAATCTACACCGGACCCCTGAGTAACGGGACATGAAATGGCGGCTCAATGAGAAAGAAAAGTATAAAGGATCAAGGATAGTGGCAAAAGCGAGAGGAGAACGAGAAATGAAAAGTGATCTCGCGGGAAAGGCAGGCTGTTCGCGTGACTCTGTGCACAACTAGGCCATGTACTTTAGGCTGCTAGATGATACAGATGCCAAAAGGTTGCACAGTCACACCTGAGGGGCGTGAATTTGCAATATTTGTGTTTCTCTGTGTTTCTGAGAAGGATGGATTCTTCGCTTCATTGAACACAGTAGTTAAAACAAGTGAAAATTAAATGTTGACTTGGGCTAATTAAAGGATAATTCTCAAAGCAACACTGGAGAGAATCAGAAAGGGAAAAGAGATTTATTACACATGTACTTTTGGAGCAATATACAGAGAAATTTTATGCAAAATGTATATGGAGAATTGGCTCCAAAATATCCTTATGAGTCAGCTATGTCAGAAAAGCAGCAGTTATGACAGTTTTACGGTAACATACATATTATTTCATATGCATTAAAAATTCTAGCACCTGAAATTACCTGCCAAAAATAAATAAATAAATTCCTTAAGTCTGGGGAGAGACCCAAACTCCAAACATTTTCCAATGTTACTTAGGTAAATATTGATATCTTGTTCAAACATCTCTATGTATGAAAATTGTTTAAGTTTTCAACAATATATAAATGAACTCAAATAAAATTGAGTTATGATCTATCTAACATATTGGTAATGGTGTGGGTAGCAAAATGGCAATATTGTAGGAGAGTTAAGTGTTTCAAATTTCTAAAATATATAGTCTAGTATACATATTTTGATCTAGTCTTTAACTTCTATGAAGATATTCTGTGGAAAATTTAGGTGTCTTCTTCTGAGGGAATGAATCAAATAAACTATGGTTCCTATATAAAGAGGAATATTAGATAGCTGTTTGAAGCCATGAACCTGTTATATGTCACTATGTGTCAATATATTATTATATTAAATGAACTGAGATTGAAATGTATACGCAAAAAGCTAATGTTAGATTACAGATTTAACATGTTTCAATTTAAGTTGAATTCTACTTATGAGAAAGTCTGGAAGACCGTTTTTTAGTTGTTAAATATGTCTGGCTCAGATCATGTGAATGTTTCCACTTTCTAGTCCATAAAGACAGGCTTTAATTTTGTTAGTTCTGAGTCTGTACTGTGATCAGCTAAACAATTTAATGTGGCAGACACTGATAGTGCTCCCTAAGGGAACCAGAAGTAACATGAGCAGGGTGCGGGGTCAGAATGCAGGCAAGGGTGTTAGCATTGACAGGTCTAACATCTTTGACGTTGGATAATGGGATACGTCACCCTCACACATGGCAATGCCTGCAGACCGATTCCGAAATAATAGTAAGTTTGATTATGGTTTCCGTCAGGAATCTAGAAAGTAATGGACAACAGTATAAAGAAGTGACATAAATTTCATATGACAATGGCTAATTTAGCGGGGAAACGTGATAGCCGGAGAGTAGACGGAGCAAGCTGCAGTATAAACAGGCCACTCCAGTGCTGCAGTTCAAGGGCTAAGAGGCACCCGAAAGTCAGGGCAAATAAGGAAGGCCCTGCTCCTGGGAACTCCTACTCTTCAGGGGAAGCAAGAGAGCGGTTCGTGCAGTCAGGATGCTTCAAACATTTTAAATTTACTTTGCATCCCAATTGTAGCTCCCTCCTACATCTCCTCTGGGTCTCACTCTCCCTCTTTTATTTCCGGTCCCCCTTCCCTTAGTCCTCAGAAAGTCGGAGGCCTCTTCCCCCACCATCTGACCCCAGCCTATCAAGTCTCATCAGGACTGCCTGCATCCTCTTCCTCTGTGGCCTGGCAATGCTGCCTCACAAGGGGGAAGTGATCAACCAGCTGGCAACAGAGTCCATGTCAGAGACAGCCCCTGCTCCCTATATTAAGGAATGCACATGGAGACTGAGATGCCTGAGATCTGAGCAAGGGATCTAGGTACCCTCCATGTTTGGTCCTTGGATGGTACATCAGTCTTGGTAGGCCCCCCCAGGACCAAGATTTGTTGGCTTTGTTGGTCTTCTTGTGGAGCTTGTGTCCACTCTGGGTCCTTCTATCCCCGAACTCTTTCATAAAACTACCTGTATTCTGCCCAAAGTTTGGCTGTGAGTCTCAGCATCTGCTCCAATCCCCCACTGGGTGGAGCCTTTCAGAGGACCTCTGTGGTAGGCTCCCATCTTGTTCCCTCTCTTCAACTGCTTCCAGTGTCTATTCTATTTGCCCTTCTAAATGAGAAGTGAGCATCCTCCATGTTATTTAGCTCTTTTAGGTCTGTGGATTGTAGTATGGTTATCCTGTATTATATGGCTAATATTCCACTTATAAGTGAGCATATACCATGCATGTTTTTCTGGCTTTGTGTTACCTCTCTCAGGATATTCTTTTCTAGTTCCGTCCATTTGCCTTCAAATTTCATGATTTCCTTGATAGCTGTGTAGAATTCCATTGTGTAAATGTACCACAACTTCTGTATCCATTTTTTCAGTGGACAGATATCTAGGTTATTTCTAGATTCTGGCTATTACAAATAAAGCTGTTATGAACATAATTGAGCAAATGCTCCTGTTGTATAGTGGAGCATCTTTTGGGTATATGCCCAGGAGTGGTATAGCTGGGTCTTGAAAAGATATTCACCAACCCTACATCCAACAGAGGGATAATTTCCAAAATACATAAAGATCTCAAGAAAGAAATTAAACACAAAGAAAGCAAATGATCCAATTAAAAATGGGTACAAAGCTAAACAGAAAATTCTCAACAGAGGACTATCAAATGGCCAAGAAACACTTAAAGACATGCTCAGTGCCCTTAGTCATCAGGGAAATGCAAATCAAAACAACTCTGAGATCCCATCTTACACCATTAGAATGGCTAAGATCAAAAACTCAAGTGACAGCACATGCTAGCAAGGATGTGGAGAAAGGGGAACACTCCTCCATTGCTGGTGGGAGTGCAAACTTATACAACCACCTTGGAAATCAATCTGGTGCTTTCTCGGAAAATTAGGATGCTTCAATCTTTATAAGTAGTTATTGGAAATCTACCACAGGCTAGTTATTATATCAGTTCTTGAACAATTTAATACCTACAAAAAACCACAATGGAAATGTATGGGGTAGATGAAAAACAAGGGAGAAAGGCGAGAGTGAGGTAGAGATAAAAGCTCACCGACAAGACAGCCTGCTAAGGTCCCTACTTCTTTTTCACCATGATTAAAGACAATGATGATGATGATAAGGTGTGTATCATAGGGGCAGCCTGCAGGTTACAGGGACAAGAGCAATAATAAATGACTGCTTTTAAAATGCAAATTATCAAATACAGAGCGATGGAAAGGTCAGGACATAAACATTATCCTGAAAGCTAGCAAGGCTGGGTTCTGTCCCAGCTAGATAAATTACCATCCTCCCCTTGCCTTCATCAGCATGTGGTTAGAATTAGCTTGGATGTTAATCTGGGTGTTAACCTGAAAAAAAACACACACACACACACAAAGTCTAAAAACTCTACTCCTGACTGGTTGGATCACAGTCTGCATTTCACAAGCCCCAAAATTTCACAATAATATTTCACTTTGAGAAATACTGGCCTATAACTGAAGTGTCATGTGACTGCTCAGACTCAACAGCCATATTAAAAATAGAGTTATAACCAAGAGTGGTCTGGAGCTGTTACTCTATGGCATCTACACAACAAAATACTGAGTGCCTTTTTGGGGGATTGGGACAAAAATGGGTAAACATTTCCTCTGCATATATTTAGAGGAAAAAAAGAGGGAGGTCATGTAGAATAGAAAATTAACCTGTAAAGACTCTGGGTACCCTAGATTTTTTTCCCCTTTATTAATTTATTCTTGTTACATCTCAATGGTTATCCCATCCCTTGTATCCTCCCATTCTTCCCTCCCTCCCATTTTCCCCTTATTCCCCTCCCCTATGTCCCTTGGACAGAACACTCTCCACAGTAGAGTGGAGAGTAGGATATTACTTTCTCACATACTCTGGTGCCTCACCTGGTACCCTAGATTTTTGCACCTAGAATTAGGAAGCATTGATGAATACTTCGTGAAGACTTAGAGTCTACTGGAGACGGATGCAGCGATTATGATCCCAACTGTCTAAATGCTCACATGTTGAACACTTGGACCCTGGTGTGATGCTCCTCAAAGTTGGTAGTATGGTAGGAGAACAGGACAGAGAATGAGGTCACCTGAGAATATGAAGGAAACCATTTGGTGCTAGAAACAGCATCCATGAAAGACAGTATGAAGCAAAGGATGTGCCCAAAACAGCACACTATCCAAGTGATCTATAAAGGTCCCAGTTCCCCAGACTCAGTAAGCTCTGAGATTCAGATCTTGCTCCCAGCTTTGAGTCACTACCTCTCTTGGAAGAACTTTTTTTTCCTTCTTAAGACACTGTCTCCAATTCTAGCACTGTCCCTCTATTCCTGGCCCACTTCTTGCTCTGGGAAGAGAGATTCTGGATATCACATTGAGTTTTTGCTGGATTCTGAGATGCACCTGGAATGACGAGACTTACAAGTGGGAGCATGATGGTGTGGGAGACTGGGTCACAACTGACTTTCTGAAATGATTCAAGCTAGTCCTTCATAGTCGGTTTATAGAAGTGGATCAGTTCTCATGTGAGTGGATCCTTATAAGGAAACTGTTTCCTCCCTCAGCTCTTGTTTTCTGTTTCTCCATATGACCTCTCTGTATGGTAAGTATTCATGCCACGTGGTGCTCCCTACCATGAGACTCCCATGATAATGATGCTGCTCCCACATTCTTAAGTATTCAGACTTTAAGTTAATGGAACTCTTTCTCAGATAATGTGCCCAAACTCTGATTTTTCCTGTAGTAACAATCCAAAGACTGCAAGACAAAGGAATTCTGATATATGAAGTTACTTATACAAATGTAGACTATACACATAATCTTGAATCAATAGGACCAGCTACAGTTAGAATAAGTAGGGACTCCAGAGCCTATAACCACAGAATAAGTGACTATGCCACTGATAGTGTAGCCCAGCAAGGAAGTATCACCAGAGCTCTTGATACCTACTATACACTGTAACTCTATCAAGAAACCATCATTCCATACTCTCTGAGATTCAAAACAAAATTGCAGTACTCCTAAGTAGGATACCAACTTTGTCCATAATAACCTTGATTTATGGCTAGTAGAATGTCCTCGATTTCAAACTCCTATCACTTTCAGTATGGCCACAAGTAACTGTCAGATTCAAGCTCATCCCACATGAAACTACCACAAATTTAGGATAGCCACATGAAAACAAAAGAAGCTGCACTGAGAGGGGCTGCATGTGAGTGAGCACCCCAATATGTAGAAGAGCATGGCTAATGGTCTTGTAGATGCAAAACAACCATAGCTCAATCTTGTGAAAGCAACTTCCAACTAGGCATGTCTGCCCTTCCTAGACACATCCTTGATTAAAACTCACTTTCTAGAGTTGGAGGTCACGTGTATGGGGAAACACAGACTTCTACCCTTTTCAGATAATTGTCTGTAGAATGCTCTGTATACAACTACTCTGCACTGATATAGCAAAAATCAACCAGCAAACTATCCCAACACCATCTTCTTCATCAATGCTCCGTTCTTCTCTACTTGATATGCTACCAGTTAGGAAATAAGCCAGGTTATGGCTAGAGAAAGTGATTTATGAAGAGTTAGATTACAACACAGGATGGTAGCTAACAGAGAACTGCATAGGAATTTCACTCAATACTGTAATAGACTTACTTAGTGGTATTGAGGGATTTATTCCTTTAGCTTATTTTCTATACTTACCTTTTTGTGCCCACTCACAGGAATGCAGTATCTATACCTATGTGGATACAATACTCAATTAGTTCAGTAATGATGCCACTGGACATGCTCATCAGAGGTAACTTTCTCTCCCTCAAATCTATGTCTATCTTAGGACTGCACAGTTATAAGTCTAAAAAGCAGGGAGAGAAAACATCTCCTAATTGCTCGTTTTTTTCATTACATGTTCCGAAGATCAAAGGCCAGTCAATTATTTTAGATCTGTTGACAGTTTGTTTGAATAGAAATGTCATTGCTCAGCCACCAAATTGCTCATAGGTATAAGTTTGGCAGGAGGGCCCAGAAATTCTAAAAGACCTGAGTCAGGGGCATGACTGAGATGACCCTACAAGGACATCTCACTCTGTACCTCCTTGGCATTCACTAGATTCTATCACTTGGAATGAACTTCTTTATCACCACCATCAGACATTCCCAGAATCCTTAGAGAGCAGGTTATAAGCCAGAGGTCAAATGACACCAGTGTGATTCAAGGTAATTAAACCTGTGTTGAATTCATTATTTAAGTTGCTTACAGATTACCTTAATTATACTTATCTGAATTTTGATTCCATGTGAGTCCATAAACAGGCAGCCTGGTTCTGCTAGAGCAGTAAGTATGGAGTGACAGCCCTGAGTCACACTCAATTCATTTTTTTAAACTGAAATCATCACTGATCTTTGCAACATCAGTTGGCCTGCAATACAGAAGATTTAATGTGCTCTTGGAGGTTACTGAAATAGCCAAATCATGACCGAGCTAAGAGAATTGTTTCTGTCAGTGCAAAAATAGATTCAGATAAACTGGGAAGTGACCTGCTTTGTTATTTGGTCATGGTCTATTATGATATCTGAAATAAATGACAGAACAGTTGAGTTAGTGTTCCACATCCACAGAGCCTGGTGTCTCTGCTGTGGTCAAGCAGTTTCCCCAGTTTTTGCAAAAATTATCAATTATTTGTCAAGATATAAGTAAACAGGGGTCGCATTTCTGGAGTGGATGTATGCTTCCTGGGTTTTCAAGCGTTTCACAACGGTCAGTGGCATCGGTTCTCACTGTCACCACTATGCCCTATTTGAACACCATGGTTAAACCATGGTGTTATCATCACTATCGTGATACTATGACTCAACTTCACAGTGACTCTCCAGGTCATGAAACACTCTCTTTGGCAAGCAGATGTCCAAATCAAAGAAGTTCTAAGCACTATTTCACTTGACAGACATCTAAACACATTTTCATTACTTTCCTGGCTTGAAATCACAGACTAGGGAGGAGGGGTTCAGGTTGAGATCTTTACCCAAGATTCTGAAAAAAGTATCTGTGTTCTCCTTTGCTTGGAGGTGAAACACACAGCCTGTAGGAAGGCTAGGCATTGGCATGCTTCCAGAGCTTTCTGGATGCTTGCCATTGGGACTCTGAGACGGAGATCTCTACCACAAAGAAGCATTTTGGGTTTGTCACATCATCACAGGTGAAGGTGGACACAAACCAATGTGATATTTAAGCCTCAGTGGGCTTTCTTTTCCTTCAAGTTTATTTCTCCTTTCATTCATTACTGATGTCACACAAGGATATATCCAGTGTCCCTATCAAGATAAACAAGGGAGATTTCTCTCATTTCTGCTAACCACATCCTGGATAGACTTATAATGATATACTACATGACCTGACAGTAAAGTGCTCCAATTCCAAGTGATGTTAATATTTTCACTAAAAGAAACTCACAAAAAATATTTTTAAAAAGCATATGCAGAAGGTAGCAAGCTCATCTCTGTATCAGTCGGGTTTGCCATGTACACCTGTAGCTCCTGGCCCAAAATATCACCTTATATAAAGCATAGTTATTTGAAACTCTGTGCTTCAACAACACCAATCTACTGCAAGCATGTGCCATGCATTTACCCATGCTGATCCACTTCTTTTTTTATTTTTTTTATTTTTTTTTCAAATTTCTTTTTATTTATTTGTTTGTTTGTTTGTTTGTTTATTCTTGTTACATCTCAATGGTTATCCCATCTCCTGTTTCCTCCCATTCTTCCCTCCCCCCATTTCCCCTTACTCCCTTCCCCTATGACTGTGACTGAAGGGGACTTCCTCCCCCTTTATATGCTCATAGGGTATCAAGTCTCTTCTTGGTAGCCTGCTATCCTTCCTCTGAGTGCCACCAGCGCCCCCCTCCAGGGGACATGGTCAAATATGAGGCACCAGAGTTCGTGTGAAAGTCATACCCCACTCTCCACTCAACTGTGGAGAATGTCCTGTCCATTGGCTAGATCTGGGTAAGGGTTTGAAGTTTATGGCCTGTATTGTCCTTGGCTGGTGCCATAGTTTGAGCGGGACCCCTAAAAGTTTATTTATTTGCTATATATGCCAAATATACTCCCTCCCTCCTCTCCTCCTGATCCCATCTTCCCACCCTCTTTCCCCTTCCCTCTCACCTTCTCCTCAAAAAAGTGTGCCCCACCACCACCAACCTATCCCAGCATATCAAGTCCCATCAAGACTAAGTGCATCCTCTTCTACTAAGGCCAGACAAGGCAGCCCAGCTAAGGGCAGGTAATCTAAAAGCAGGCAACTGAGTCCATGTCAGAGATAACCCCTACTTCACCTATAGAGAAAATTAGTTGCGGAGGGGGGGGGACATCACTGGGACAAGCTGGAGACCTTATCTGGTGACTCTCACTGTGATTCTTAGTAATGGGTGACATAGAGACTGAAATGGCTACCTCATAGCCAGGCAGGACTCCCCATGGAGGGAAGGAGACAACAGCTCACCCATAAAATCTTCAACCCACAATTTACCCTACCTACAAAAAATTCGGAGGCATAAATATGGAGCAGAGATTGAGGGAATGGCCAACCAATGGCTGCCCCAACCTGAGACCCACCCCATAGGAGAAAGCCCATCCCTGACCCTATTAGGGATACTCTGCTATGCTTGCAGACAGGAGCCTAGCATAACCGTCCTAAGAGAGGTACTCCACTTCTTGTGTGACACCTATTTCTCCTTTACTTTGGGGTCTCTATCAGGACCAGTAGCATCGTTACCAGGAAGTTAGTTCCTGGTTGTCATTTAATGTGTTCAGTCTCCCCCTGTTCTTCTCAGCCAGGGCATTTTTGTGACTGTGTTTCTACAGCAACACACGGATGCTGTGTGTACGTCTATTCACAAGTCAGTTTCTCTGAAAAAGTTCATGTGATTGGACAATCAGTTGGTATGAATCCTCGTTTACAGGTCCTAATGAGGCACCTGAGTTCTAGACTACAGTGTTAATACATGTTGAATGAGCAGCACACTGAACGATTTTCCAAAGTTATTGCAGATTTTTCTTCCCTGTGAGGAAATCAAAAAACTCCATAGACACATGCTTATGGAGTCAGAGTTTGATAGGGGCTGAAAATATAACTGAATGATCCCGCAAGGGTCATTCATGAGCTGTCTGGTGTGGAATGAAGCTTGGGTTGCCAGTGCTTTAAAAGCAACCTTTGATACTGGATCTCCAGCTTTACAGTGTTAGCTGAAAATGCTCAGTTATTGACAAAGGGCGCATTTGCACTAACAGCCTTGCATTTGTCATTTAAATAGGACACTCTGTCACTTCTCCCTCACCGTTTGTTAGTGGCTGCCACGTGTAAAATCACTCCCCTTTCAAAAGGAGATGGAATATAAGTATTTGGAGGCAAATGCCATGGGAGGCCAAGGTGTGGGAAAAGGTGGTAAAATGCTTGCATTGTTCCCCAGGGAGCAGAGGATTTAGGTCAAGCCACATCAGGAGCCTACTGACTGTTGAGCCCACATATTGTTATATATTATGTCTTTCTTGGAGGTAGAATATTTTAGAATATTTAAATTTTCTGCATGCAACTTAAAACACCTACCTCCTTTTTTAAATGAAATGTAGCCTATTCCAAAAAAGAAAAAAAAATGTAGTCTCTTCCACCAAAGATAAATTTAATTTTAGCAAGAGAAGACAAGTCAGAGAGGGAGTCCCCCATGTGGGAAAGCAAACTAAGGGGGGGGGAAGAGGAGGAAGGCGCACTGCCCCCATATATGGAATTCTCCCCTCTGCAACACAAACAGATGCCAATGTGGGAAGTTGTGAGCTGATGAGGGATTTTAAGCCGGGGAGGAGCATGCTGAAATGGGCTTCAAGAGAAGGTCTCTCTAACTACAATCTCTGGGATGTCTTGACAGTACAGGGCACATCTATGTGAAAAGGGCCTGACAGGGAGAGAAAGAGTTTGGGATGATTAACTAAGGGGCTGCCCAGCCTGTATTAGAGAACGGGCTGGAATGAGATTTGAGGTGCTCTGCTGCCCTGAGAGATCGGGGGGGGGGGGGCAAGCGTCACACAGTGGCACCACATCGACCTGCTCCCAGCCTTCAGGTATCCCTGTACCATGAAACCATCACACAATTTCACTGCAATTTGAATGGTGCTCATCTCATGTGCTGTAATTCCCACCCTAGGGTCCTTATTTAGAGCTTCTCAGGAATCACATAGCCCATACATGCTCCAATGCCATCAGATAAGAATAAGCAGAAACTATTATTACCCTTACACCCAATCCCAGTCCCTGAGTAATCCTCTCTTCCTCAACTAAATCAATCTGAGGTTGCTCAATCAACACTGGTCAACCAGTGTGGTCAGATAAGCTCCAAAGTGTAAAGTCTCCACTTTTAAGCCCAGCAATGAAAAATCACGCATCTCTGAGGTGTACATAAAAATAAGGTCCGATGAGCATCAGCAGGCAAAAGCTCCCCTTGGCTTGCATCTGATTGGATACAATTATAGTAGCTATTAGTGCAGATTCAACTGTATCTGTATAGTGCACTTCATCAGGAATCTCTGATCAAGACACCGAGGGACTTTTTGGACCAGGGTCACTCAAACATTTCTCAGGTTGATGGATAGGCTGGGATCATGCACTCAGGAGACCTGGCTCTGGGTCTGTTTTACCTTTGGTTAGCTGGGTACTTAATAGAAATAAGGTTTGTGGTCTCAGGCTTGGTTTTATTATCTACAAAATGAAAAGTATGCACTCTAAAATCATTTCCAAGTTTGACGCTCTGCGCCTTGGAGAATTTCCCGGAACTGTTATTTCATGCTTTAATTTCCACCAACTCTGGCAAGGTAGGTTCATGGGCCTCTAGTCTGTTAGGTCAACAATCATAATGAGGCTGCGAAACCGAGCTAACACTGCCTCTCTCCTTGCTGTTGAAACCAACATCAGACACAAGGAAATATTTCACCAGTCAAACAGCATGTTCTAAGGGTGTCAAGATTACAACACACTTCTCAGGGAAGAAAGACATTGCCAAGAAGGGGAAAGAAAAACTTTTATTCTATGCACCTGAGATTAAACATGTCTTTCTTGTGCTCCATGCCCATGGCTTTGGAGCTGAGACACAGAAAACAGCATCTAATGGCATCCTATCTACTGCGCTAAATCACAACTTTCAACTCAAGCGTTCTGCCCTCTAGTGGAAAAACTTTCCAATTGCAAGTTTCTTTTACAAGGCAACATTCCTTAGACTTAGTTGTGTCCCAGACTGAATCTTGCCTGTGACACATATCAAGAGCACAAGATTTGAGGATAGAGTAGCAACTCTGAAAATTACATGAGGTACATTGTGGGGACTGGTGAGCTTAAGAGTTTAAGTTCCTATCTGTTATGTGTTACGCTGAGTGGTTGTGTTAGGTAAAGGTACAAGCTTTGCAGAGGTAAGGCGTTTGTATTGTACCTATCCTTTTGATTCCTGGAAAAACGTTAGTCCATAGGACACAGAAACCAACACTATCAAGAAAACATGTAAGTGAATGGATAAAATAAATGACTCCATTACATTTTCTCCCTCATTAATTACCTTTCACACAGTGTGCCCTCAGAGCTTCTAAGTAAACAGTCTCAGGTGAAATTTTAATATCTAATTTTAGACTCACTGCTCACTAACTGAAGAGCTAAAAATGGGTGTTCACAGTCCTTAGAATCAAGCACACACACACACACACACACACAAACACATGCATACTCATGCACATGCGCACACACATGCTCGCGTGCACACACACAACCACAATAAAGTCAGATAATAAGAAAAAAAAGAAAAAAAAAAGAAAAAAAGCCACTTATAAAAAATAACCCACTCTAAACATAAAGAAACAAATAGGTTAGCCATTTTTATGTAGGGACAAGAATGTCATTTTAACATCAGTCCAACTTACTCAGGATGGCACTCCTTAGTTAAAATTCTTCCTGGACATTACTTCTCCTTGGTAAAATTACTCTACAATTTATGAGAGACCACATATGACTGTGCATTCTACTTCTTTTTTAGTGTTCTAAATTATGTTCTTTCCCTAGATGTTTATGTTCTTAATCCACTAGAAGCGTAAATTCTTTACTCCTCCCAAACCCTAAGACGTACACAAGCCTAGCCACATGCATGAAGGAGCCCATGGATGTCACACCTGCATTTTGTGCCCACTTGAAAACCCCAGCAAGCTTAGAGACTTCGGAGTGTCTCTTCTCTGAGAATGAGGAAAATATCTGCCCTGCCTTCCTGTTCATGGAGAGAGCTCGGAGTGGTCCCATTACACAACTGAACTGATTGATGTCCGGTACTGCATAAGTGGTGCTTGTTGGGTGACCAAATGAGTAAGCTGTAGGATAAGGCCACGCCCACACATCTTGTGACCCTTTCTCACTCCCTGACAGTCACTTACATGAATTAAGAACCTAGTAATCACGGTTTTGCTGATAGATTACCACTTTCCTGTGCTCACGTGGAGCTGGCCAAAACTCTTGTCCCAATAAATATATCCAACAAATCAGTCCCCACCGAGCAAGTACATTCACGAGTGAGTTACAGTCACTCACACTTAAATTGACTGTGTTCTTTCATTTCAAGAGCCGAACTTTTAATAATAAGCTTTATGGTTACTGCCTTGAGTTCGGTGACCCACAAAAGATATATTCACGTATAGAAAAGAAGATAACTGAAGCACTCTCCAGTAGACACTATTAATAGAGCTAACGCATAAACAAAAATCAGAATTTAATTTGAGCAAGGGGCTTACACTGCTCAATCATTTCACTCTTTCAGCAAAATAGGTTTGAGAACAAACTCTACATTCTTGGTTTTGTGGGACAGTTTCCTCCAAGACTGAACAATTCTATCCTGTGGGAAGCTCCTTAAGCAGAAAGGTATACACCTCAATATAGCTTCAGGAAGTCCCTGAAACTGAGCAGATTCACAATGCCCCTCCCCACCAGAGAGCAATAAAAACTGAGTCCTGCTCACATGAAATGAAGTTCAACTGCAATAAATACCCTCAGAAGAGGAAAACTGCAGACTCAGACCTGACCTGAGCTGGCTGCCCGGGAGAAGCAGCAACCAGCTGAGTTGCCTGGAAGAGGTTTAGACCAACTGACGCATCTGGAAAGGATGCTCTGCAACCTGTTGAGCTGCCTGTGAAATGCAGTTTTCCCAGATTCCCAGCTTTGTGAACTGTCACATATGCTTGGGTAGGCTTTGGTGATACAGCTGTCTTTGAGTCATTACTCTTCCTATAAGTAACCCCTCACCCCTGCTGCTGTAAGCAAACCCAACAAAACCCATTGGCTCACCACATTGGACTTTGGTGGTATCTGTACTTCGGTCTGACACGGGTCCCTATCTGGGATGAGTAAATGTATGTGTTGTGTCTTCCCAGGAAAAGTTCTCTCACACAACATCTTTTTTAAAAACTATATAATTATGAAGATGGAATCTGCATTATTGTTTGCATAAAATTAGCCAACTGGTCTACTCACCTACCCACAATGAAGACGCATAAAGCAACAGGACTTACAGGGAACCTAGAGCCCTTCCTTATGCTGTCCTCTTCCAAATGCCAAATCTGAACTTGTCAGTTGAGGTTGAGTCCTGCTGCCAGCACCCAAGGCAGCAGCTAGACTGGAGACGGAGTGCTCACCAGCAATCTAATTAGGAATGAAAATAGAAATAAGGAACAGACAGATGATTGGAAAAATGTTATTTTGGCCTAGTAAAAGCCTAGAAAATATGATTTCTCTCTGAAGATATCAGGATCAATTTTCAAATTTTGTTAACCCACCTGTAAAAATGGACTTGATGGTGTCAGTGTCAAAGGGCATGTACATGAGGCTGAGCTAATGCTCCTGTGATTGAATTTGTCTTCTGGGGCCTCTTCTGTGCACTTTCCAAGAACATTTCCCCTTTGCAATCTGAGTATAGAATTCAAATTTAAGATTATTCTTCACACACACACACACACAATATGTATACATGTATGTGTGTGTGTGTGTGTATATATATATATATATGAAGTATTGTACCCATACAATTCAACGGTAATACAAGGTTTACTTGTAATACTTTGAAAATGTTATTACAGGCTGCTATGGATAATTAGGTAATACAAGTTAATTGTTAGATGAACAAATCATAGTTATATCAATTACTAGTCGATTTTTATCACAAGAATATACATCCTAGGTTTAACAGATAAATATGATTTTATAGATAGACAAGGTAAAATAATTAGATAAGGTCTCCAGGCATGGCTCTCTCATTTAGGAGGCGGTAAGGCCAGAGAACCAAATGCGCATGCGCCAGCTCTGCTGCTCTCAGGCCGGTGCCTGTGCCATCAAATTTCTACCTCTTGTTCTCAGCACTTACACACAAACATATATTTTCTTACCCAGAATTTTTACCCATGGTGCCTTGGCTCTTTCTATTTCCATAATTGTCAACAGAACACTCTGCAACGGGAACAGGGTTTCGATCTCCCTATACTAACATGAGAGAGGTGGACTTCGAGCACCTCCGACTGCTGCTGATTCCATTCGCCTGGGTTCCTTGTCTCCTCTCAGAACTTATTATACACATAAAATTCTTTGTTTCTATAATAAATGGAAATCATTTTCATACAGTGCATGTTTTTCTTTCTCTTCTGAAAAAAAAAAAACACCAGAGTGGAACAAAGCAAAATAATTTCTATTTAGTCTTCTGCCTCTGGGAAGCACTATTCCTGGTATTATTGCATGAGACAGAAATATCTGGCCTCTCCCGTAATGTAAGACCCACCCAGTGCTGCATCTCCATCCAGTTTCCTTCAGCCTTCGACACTGGATGCTTTGGAGTAGAGCATAGCCCCCGTAAGTGATGTCAAACCTCTTTTGAGCACTGTGCGTGCTGTCCTGTGTATAGTTCAGTGATGCTCAGTTTGAATGGTGCATTAAAATCTCCCGGAAAGCTTTTATGACCTCCAGGTCTCAGGCAGCCATGTCAAACCAAGTTAGCATCTTTGAATCATAGTTGGGCATCAGAAAACACGAAGTAGAGATTGAAACACAGGGTCCTAACTCCTGTTCTTAGAGCAGTCCTCACTGGTCTTCTGATTTTTGACAGGAGCTTTTGAGTTTTTCCTTTTCCTGGCTGAGCCCAGAGCAGAAGAAGAAGCAAGGAAGGGCACGGGAATGGAGAGAGCAATTAAAGCTGGATTGTAGATAGACAGCACAGTCTTTTGCAGTAATAGAAACAAAAATCTTGTTCAAGATAATTTACTACAAAATAGAATGGACTCCTTTGGAATCGTGTTATCAATAGACCAAACATAACGGAGAAAGGACAGGTAAAAGAATTAAAACATGAATAGATAAGTAATTGAGATGTGTCTAAATATCACGGTATTTAAAGATTTAATACCATTATTCTTTAAGTAAGCCAAGAAATGATACAGGGAGATGTTTGTTGATAGAGAGCCATATATCTATTTGCTATGACTATGTAATACATCTTTAATCTACATTTATATAATTTTTTAAAAAATCTATATTTGTATTTCTAAAAGTTACATTTTATTTAAAATTTTATAACTTATAAATTATATTTTCTATAAAAATTATATAACGTTTTATAAATATAAATATATTTTATTTATATATAAATACAGATTAAAGATGTATCTTATAATCAAAGCAAACAAGCATAGGGGACAGACACATTTCCCCCCTGCATGTCCTCCCAAATAGATTAATCGAGATCACTCCAGGATGATACCAAAACCACATGATTCTAAAGGGAGATAAATTGAGCTCATGAGCTACTCTGTATTCTGCCCATTTAAAACAATTTAACTTGAGTTTCAAAGTGAGAGTATAGCCAGGTTCACTTCACTGAACCTATTTGCATATTCATCTGAATGCAAAGTGCAGGATTAAAGTGAATTGCTGTTTAGCTTTCTTCCAGCTCAGCTCTCTGCATGAGCCACCTCTTGCTGACAGGCACAGAAAGCCCCTGGGGAAGCATTTATAAAAACGGGCTTACAAATTTGTTTATATGCAATACCCTCTTCATCACCACAACAAAAATCACCAGGATCTTGAAACTAAAGCAACCCTTCCCACTGACCCGGCCTCTCCTGTGCGGTTTCATTCTGTTCTTGTTTTGTACAATTTTAATTTGGACTTATTATCCCGTTCAACCTTTTAAAAGTTATTTTACATATCTATCAGGATATCAAATATTCATTAAGTCCTTTTACAAGCTACCCTCTGTGTAAGTTTAAGAAAAGCTCAGATAACAACGCCAACAAGTCATTTTCATATTAGAATAAAGCACACACACATTAAAATTCTAAATGTCATAAAGCACATTTGTAGTGCTGGCTCAGTTCCCCCTGCTTCTAAAGTTTGTCTAAAAGTTTTAATCACATTGCGCCTTCAGTACACTTGTGGGCAAATGGCTGAAGACCTGAAAGTCACCCCTGTGGTGGGTACATAATTCTTTCTGTATTTCCCAAGTAAATTTAATCTTCCCAAACAAGAAACATAAGGTCTGAACTTGAGTCTTGTCCTCAGTGTAGCACTCATCACAGAGTCTTTGTGAAGAGTCTGGCAGTGCAGTTTGTTACTTTATAAGCCTTTCATATCTTGCCTCTATTTATCCACTGCAATTTTATTATTTGCCTCTGTGTGGAACCATTTCCCATGAACACATGCTAAACAGTATTGGGTCCATTCTAATTTAAACATATTGAGTCAACTTATTTCTGAAATATTAGATAAGCCCCTTTGAAAAGAATTACAATGTATTTGTTTTATAATTTTACTTTGTTCTACTGGATTTGTTGAAAGTAAAGGCAGTGAATACATTTACACACACACACACACACACACACACACACACACACACACACTATATATATATATATTTTTTTTTTTTCATCAACGCCCTCCCAGTTGCTGGGAGCCCACTACTTTGTTTTTACTTCCTACCACTGTTTGTTACTCTATGTTTTTTCATTTCTATGTTATTTTATAATTATTTTGTCCATTTCTGTGCCCCACTGGGATTTTTGTTTGTTTGTTTGTTTGTTTTCTTTGTTTTTTGAGACAGGGTTTCTCTCCTTGGTTGTCCTGAAATCACTCTGGAGATCAGGCTGTCCTCAGACTCACAGAGATTCCCCTGCCTCTGCCTCCCAAGTGCTGGGATTAAAGGTGGGCACCACCATGCTGCCCCACTGGGATTTTTACTAGGACTAAAAATAATGTAATAAAATTACAGGGATTAAAAGACATTATGAACACTGAATTATCCAATGCATGAAAAGGGGTAATTTTTCCATTTACATAAATCTGACTCTCTTGTCTCTTTTCATGTTGTTCACCTCAAGTGTAAATATGTTGTGAGTTTTCTGTTAATATATCTCTGAGATGATCACTCTTGGTTGTCAACTTGAGGGGTTCTGAAATCAACTGGGAGATATACTTCTAGGGGGGCCCCGATGGTATTTTCCAGAAAGGTTAACTGAGGAGGAAGAATCCCTCAACATGGACATCTTTCATCCACAACCCAGAAATAAGAGGTAGAAAGGAAAAGCAATGCAATTTTCCCCTGCATTTTTTTTAATTCCCTCCTTTTTTTTTTAATTCCTTGCAGGCGAGTGCATCAACTCTGCCATTGCTGCTGCTGCTGCTGCTGCTGCTGCTACTGCCATCTTTCAGTGAAATATGAATCCAGCTTCTTTAGACTTTCAATCTGGACTGAAGACCAGCAGCTGTCTAGGAATCCTGGAGGATTTTAGTGGCAAGTGGGGACTTCCAAAGCATCCAGCTTCTCAGACTGTCCAACCACCATATTCTTAGCCTGCTCCACGTCTGCACACTGTGGGACCCACCCGGCACATACTACATAAGCCAGTCTAATGAATCTCCATTGTAATACATATGCATTTGCCCTGCCCCTTTCTCCTGTTAAGCCCTGATTAATACAGGCCCTAAGCACTTTATACTGCTGTGTTATTGAAATTATAACTAGATGCAGTTGTGTAGAGTACTGTAATGCAGTTGCTCTGTGGCTTTCTGAATTGCAGTGTTGCCAACTAACTGGGAACAATAGCCTATTTTTGGAGTTTTTTCTGCATACATGATTGTATGTGCTCTGAGTAAAGATGATTTTGCAATCCATAGGATTCTTCCGGGAAGCGCTGAGGCAGTGGTAGCTACCAGGTTTCTAGTGACCTCGTCCGGGCTCTGTGCAACCTGAATACTGCAGCGTGGCAAGAATGACCCAGGACTCCCCTAGACAAGTCCCCAAAACCCCCAGAGGCCAAAACTAGTGTACCCAAGTCTGGGAGCCGCAGGTTTGTGCCAGGATCAGCGCCGCAGGGGCCTCCAGCCACAGTGGTTGAAGGAATCACCGATGTACCATGCTTGGCTGTGGGCGTGGCCAGCTCAAAGTCGCTCCCACCAGAGGGACCCAAAATTGGTCACACTCTGCGGTGGGCGTTGGGAAAAATGGCGATGTTTGGGCATTCGGATGGCAGCCAGGTTATTCCACATCCAAGCCAGCGGCAGTCATCTCGTCCACACAGCAGGGCTGTGCTAGGTGGCAGGAGAGCTGAGCAGTAGGAGACAGAGGAGCAGCAGTGGAAAAGCAGCATACTTAGAGAAAGAAATTTGTTGAGGACAGAAGGTAATGCAACGACCCTCTGGGTTTCATATCCCGGGCTTCGGCACCAAGTTTATAATTAATAATAAGATAATAAAATGCCAGGCAACAGATATTAGATTATATGAGGTTTATTAAATGAGCATGAGGAGAGAAGGAAAGGGGGAGGGGTCCCCGAAAGAGGGAGAGACAAAAGAGAGAGAGAGAGAGAGAGAGAGAGAGAGAGAGAGAGAGAGAGAGAGAGAGAGAGAGAGAGAGAGAGGCAGAGGCAGAGGCAGAGGCAGAGGCAGAGGCAGAGGCAGAGGCAGAGGCAGAGGCAGAGGCAGAGGCAGAGGCAGAGGCAGAGGCAGAGGCAGAGGCAGAGGCAGAGGCAGAGGCAGAGGCAGAGGCAGAGACAGTAGGTAAGAGAGTAAGAGAGAGGAAGAAAGGGGGTAAGAGAGAAATGCGAAAGGCAAGGCGGGTCTGTCCTTTTATATACTGGGCAGGGCCACGCCCCTATGGCCGGTAGGCAATGACAACACAGGTAGGCAAACTGAAGCCGAATCCTAACAATTCTTACAGCTTCTTCTTACCTTATCAGGCTGGTAGAACATCTGGAACGATATTGAACACCAACAGTGAGGGCAGCCATCATTTTCTTCCCAGTGTTAGGAGTAAAGCATTCAGAATTTCAACACTAAGTATGAAGCTAGTTGGAAAATTTTCAAAGATCCCTTTCGTTTAGCTTGAGGAAATTCTATCCTGTTTTTGAGAATTTTGCCATGAACAAATGTTTTGTTTGCGTGCCATCTCTCAACCCACTGAGGTCATATGACCTTCCTTTTCATTGACAATATGACAGATCACATGAGCTGATTACTAAATACCCAACCCCGAGCTTTTGAATTGGATTTTCTCCACCTTTATTTCATTCTTGTTCCTTACTTACAGTTTAGTTTCTTCTTTGTTTTTCAGTCTGATTCAAAATAAACCCTAAATTGTTCAATTTTAGATTTTTCTCATACGTCTCCCATCAAGCAAGGTATGTGGTATTAAAGTGGGGTGCCAGGCAATTTTGTTGAGGTAGATGTTGTAGAGGATTCTTTCACAAACTGAGATGCTACAATTTCATTCTGTGTAATCTTAAGGAACACAGTCTGACTTTGACTGAAGACCGCTACTGGCACAGGACTGCACAAACATTTAGTGCTATGGTCATCTCCATAAACCTTTCTTAAACGGCAGCCGTGATGCGTGGTGTGCTGTGTATTCATTTCCTCTCACACAGAGCGGCTTTATTGTCTTTCTAAGATGTCATTTGGCCTATATTATTCAAAGGGCACAATTAAATCATAACTATAGAGGAACATTTTGTTTACCCTTCTTTGTCATTTCTAGATGAATTACTCTGTGTTCAGAAAAAAAAAACCACATTCTATTATTTTTAATATTCTTATTTAAATTGAAAAAGGAAATTTAAGAATATCATGCATTTTGACCATATTCAGCGCCTCCAGCGATTCCTCACAGGCCAACCCTCACCTCCCTACCCACCCAACTTGGTGTTTCCTCTGCTTTTAAACATGTGTGCTCACGTGTGCCTGCTTGCCTGCATGAGCATCATGGGCACCCAGGTACCTGCAGAAGCACGAAGAGGGTGTTGGATCCTTTAGATCAGGTGGCACAGGTAGTTTTAGAGCAACCTCAACCAAGTACTGGAAACCAAACCCAACTCCTCTATAACAGCAACAAGTGCTCTTAACCAGAGAGCCATCTCCACAGCTCCTAATTTCAATTATTTTCAGTGGACGGAGCCTCTTCTTTTGGCACAGTGCATCCCCCACTTGGTTAGTGTTCCAACTAAACTTAAACAATGCGAATGTAGCTGTTGGTAAGTAAAGTTTGCTACAAATGTCATTTTGATTAAGTTGATGCCTTCCTACCAGCTTCAGCTATTAAACAGTAAATAGATCTGAGCTGAAAAGAGCTGGATCGCTCACTGCAATGAAGTTTTCTGTTTCCCCTTCCTACTTTAGTATGTCTGCCTCCTGGTGTTGCAGTTCCGTCAGTAGAGCCAATTCAGTAAGGCTGTGTGCGTTCTCATCATGAGCTGACCTTATTATGGTGAAGTCGTCATGTGTGCTTCATATCCATTGTTCAGGGATGTCCTGGGTCTCACACTAGTAGTTACTCCAGAGTTTTGTGATTGACTTAATGCTATCATCTTGTCCATTCTTTTACTTTTAACTCATTTGAGCATTTAGTTGCTTAGAACACTTCCTTTAGACAGAGTCAATTAGGTCTGCTTTTCCATGATATTTTAAGCACTGCCTTCTAGGAGTGTTTATTTCACTTAATTCACTCATTTAGTTACTTACTAAATATAATTTTGTGTCATAAACTAACCAATTATAAATATGTGATCCAATTGTTTTCACTAAATGTACAAAGCCCTACAACCATTTTCATGAACATATTCCCTAATGGTTCCTCCCAAATTACTGCTCTTTACTGTTAATCGCCATTCCTTGGCACAAGCCCAGTGAACCACACTATTTTATCTTCATAAGTGGTTTACTTGGTCATAGCTGGACAGAATAGTTATGACAGCCTGATTCTCTGTATCCATTATGAAGACAACAAATATGAAATATTTTCTACCCATTTTAATTTAAGATCTCTTTGAGTTCCATAAAGTTTAGATGTGAAAAAAAAACCTCCGTACTTTTGAACTAATAGAATGGAATCACACAATCCTGAATGTGGAAATACTGGGGTTACTGTGTGACTAGGGCCATCTGGGGGTGTTTATTTCACTTAATTTACTCATTTAGTAACTTTACTAATATTAAGCCAATTCCTAAGGACTGATCATTTTGTACATATGTGTGTGCATCTGCCAAGCCTTGTCAGAGAAGGTTCTATCTGCAGAAGATCTTAACCACTGGTCAAGATCTAGAGAGAAGGAGACTCCATGGGGCCCAGGGTTAAATGGGGCATCCCTCTCACCGTCCCTCGTGCCACATATTACGGATCTTAGTGGAAGAGGAGATGGGAAGATCATAGCAGCCTGAGGCAGCGAGTGTAAGCAATGGAACGGTGCTTTGTAGACACAGCAGGGCAGGGGCGTGGAACCTATGATTTCCCTGCAGTTGAGACAGCATGTGCAAGACCTGCCCAAACTGACGCCTGAGCTGCAAACTCAGGGGTGAATGGCAGGAAGGACCACAGTAACTAAGGAGTGGCAGACAACTGATAACTGGAGAGAGAGAGAGAGAGAGAGAGAGAGAGAGAGAGAGAGAGAGAGAGAGACAGCGCGCACCATGGCCCCTGATGGGATGGCTACCTCTAGTGAAGGCTGTATGTCCACATTGATGGGGCATAATAAAGACACAGGAGGATGGTTTGGAAAAAGGGGATGGATGCACCTAGGAGGTGTGGAGGGAGAGGGTGAATATTGATCAAGATGCAGTCTATGGAACTATAATAAACAAGTTACTGAAATAAGGGGGAAATTACATTTTACGTAGGCTAGTCAAAACATGCCTACACATTTCCAACTCTCCTGTTGGGTCTCAAGAAGTTTGCTGTTGTGTCTTTATCCAAGAAGAATGCCAGATACTTAAATAACATACTTTACTCACAAAAAGACTAAACTTACTTGTGAAGGGTGGGGAGTGGGAGTAATATATAGTTTTACTGACCTTAAACTGAGCAGGCCATGCAAACTTCTAGTTGGTGATGTTGGCTTAAAATAACTTGGAATGCATGTTTGGAAAGCTGTCAGGTGAAAATAAAACTATGAATCGCTAGATTTCAAACTGGTTCAGAGTGGTGAGATCCAGGCTCTTTTTTTCCACCTTGCTTAGGGAAACTGGCACGCAGACTAGGTGTTTGGTGCTCTCAAAGACGCCTTTGTAGTTTTGTGTGCATTAAAAACAAGGCAAACTCTATCTCACCGCCATAGCCAGATATTTTCATGCTAGATAAATGCAAGACATTACCTGCAAGAACAGCCTGGAACCTTTTATGAGAACAGACTGAAGGTTTTGTAAGTCTAGTATAGCACTGCACTTCTATTCCTTTTTCAATAGCGATAGCTATTTCAACATATGAGAACTTTTTATTTTTATTTTTTAAGAGAACTTTTGATATGGAAAACGTATGCCTCTTCTCCAATCATCTTACCTCCTAGTCATTCTTAGTCCTACCAAAGCAAACATTAAAAAAAAAAAAAAGACGGAATTCACAATTTGAGAACATAATTAAAACCGTCAGGGTTCAGTGGCTCATTCTGAGACTCACACTGTGGAGTCTCCCCCCCCCCCCCCCGCCTCAAAAAAAAATGGCCATTTAATGTTTGCTTAGACAACTTCTGAATTCTATACATTTCCTAAGAATTGTGGGTAGTTGAGGAGATGGAAGGAACTGTATTAGAATACCAATTCCATTCTCACAACAAACAAAAAAAAACCTCTCTCAGTTCTCACCTCTCATGTCCAGTTCCTGTGAGCGATCCTTGGCAATCAACTGCCAATGGACTGGAATCCCAGACACCATTAATGACCTTCAAGTATCTGGTTATTTAAAGTAATGAAATGTCACATTTGGCACCTTGCCTGAGAGGCAGCCGCTGTGCTTAGCTAGTGTGTGAGCAGTTGGAGGGCCCTGCCTACTGACAAGCGAAGTCAAAAATAGTTAGTGCTCACATCAACAGGCAAAAACCACGTGGCTTAGCTGAAACTCAAGAAATTGCAGCATTAAGTGGGCCAAAACGAGGAGAGAGAAACATATACAAAAAGTGAATATGAATAACCAGCCTGGCTTACTAGCCTGGGGGCCTCAGAAAGACCACTCACTGGCTTTACAGAGATGCCATGAATTGCTCCAGCCTGTGACAAATATGACACATATTAGCATTAGAATTTAATTGTGTGTTAATTATGAATTAGTTGTGTGTAAAGCATTTAAAAATTTAAAAACATGTTAATTTGAACCTTTATAGAAAACTGTGTTTTCTGTAGAATTTGGGTTTATTTTGGAATATTTTATTTAATGTGTTGTAGTGTCTCTTAACAGTACAGGGACACAGAACTTCTATAGTTTATTTAAAAAAAACAGTTCTGGAAGCTTCCACCTGCTAGAGTATCACAGTGATTTTCTTTGTGTGTCTGAGTTTACTTCATTTAATGAAATATCTACCACTTATATACATCTTGCTGCAAATGATGGAATTTCATTCTTCTTGTGCTGAGCAGTATTCCTGTGTGAACACACAGAACTTTTTCTACATCCATCTATCGATCTATAGACACTTGTCCACCCTTAGCTCTTGTGAACAACCACATTACCATGGGCATGCCGTTGTCACTTTGGGATGCTGCTATTAAACCCAGAGATGAGATATGAATTATAAGGTAGGTTTACTTTTACCTTATTGAGGCATGTCTATCATGCCCTATCTCTATTTTATTTATTTATCATCCTGTATAATATCTATTTTAATCTCCACTGCCACTAACAATATCTGAGAGTCCCGCCCTCTCCACACCCTCACCAGAACTCCTTGTGTCTTTTTTTCATAACAGCCTTGCTACACCTAGCATGAGATGACAATTAACTGAAGTTGCTATTTCTTGGTTTTGCCCATAAACACACCTAGTAGTCTTTGGGAGGTTTCGAAAATACATTCCAAATAATGTCTCTCTTTTCAGTGAATTCACATTTAAAAAAAAATCAAATAAAACATCCTTAGTTATATTCATCTTTTCTTATACATTTTATCCCTTGAGCACTTTAAGGAATCTTTTGCATTCTACAATCTAAAGTTGTTTCCTATATTTTTGCCAAAGTCTTACAGCCTGGCCTTTCAGAACTTTCTAGACAATGTTACTATTTTGTATGGTGTGAGGCAGGAATGGACTCAGTTTTTCACAGAACAGTAACAAATGTTTAGCATCTCTTTTCTTCTCACTGCCTTGCAGTGGTGCTTCTGTTGTACATCAAGATGTCACGAACCTGGATTCTTTTTTTTTTTTTTTTTTTTTTTTGAGTTGCTGAGTTGCTGCTCCTGCAAGCAGGAACATCGGGACATCAGAGCCTGACAGCTTTTAAAACAAGGTCCTGCATCAGCATCTTCACCAACACTTTGTCTCTTTATCCTCCTCCTCTTTGTAGCATAAACTTGTCAATGTTTGAAAGTAAATAAAATAAAATAAATAATATGTAGAGACAGATATCTTCTGGATATTATGACTTTCAGTCTACCAGCATCTCACATTCCTTCATGATTCACTTCCTCCTTAGTGTCTCAAAAAGTTCTATATTTTTGTACTAATAATCTTTTTTGCCTATTCCCAGATACACTTTAACTTTGTAATATTGAAAAAGTGGACATTTTAAATTATTCAAGCTATTTCCATTTGTTGTAAATCAGTACAGATTCAGCTAAATATGCTGTGCCTCATGCTTAGCTAAACTAATACTAGTTTCTCAGTCTTGGCACTGCTTTGACCATAATAACATATATAATATATATATACATATATATATATACACATATACACATATGTGTGTATATATGTATGTATGTGTATATACATATATATAGCTGATTTATATTAACTACATCCAAACTCTATTGAAGATAATGAATGTAGGAATGTGTGAGCCATAGTTTTATTTTATTTTCCTTTGATTGCCAATAATTCCACATCTGTTTTTCTACTTTGCATTTCTTTTGCTCCACATGGACATATTATCTCACTGTTTTCATCAGAACTCAATATTATTCTATTTAGGTTTTTCCATTCAGATAAACAAAATATTTCTTGTTTTAACTCATGACTAGCATCAATGAATATTTTATGTGTATTGTTAAAAGAATTGACTGAGTTATTCCAAAAGAATATTGCTTTCCTTTCAAATTATACTTTATCATTCAAATTTAGGCAAATTATAGTTATTATAATAATTAACTAATTGTTTTCATGTGATATTTTTGGAAGAACCCCAGGAATTGATCACTTTCAAAGATGATTAGCTTTCTTTCATACTCCATTACTGTTTAAACCCACATATGGTTTATAATTCTTGTGCTTTAATCATCTGGAGATTAAAATAAATACACTAAATTTTTGTTTTGAAAAATTGCTTCAGATTGTTTTGGAATATTAATACAACCTTGGAGTATTGTTGTTAGTCTTCAAAACAGTATGTGACTCAGTCTCATCCTCAAGCGTTTATGATATTTAGAAAAGCAGGGTCCTTTGAAACAGGCTAATCCAACCACCTTATTCTATAAATCTAAGATGTCAAATAAAGTGGCAGGGCATTGAATTCTCAGCATCACACAAAGTGATATTAGAAAATCAAGGATTAAAATCCAAGTGTTCTAATTGCTTCTTTTTCTACTGGTTCACAGTCTGCCCCCATCTTTTTTCCCCACACTGATAACACAAGTTAGGACAATGATTACATGTTGTAATATCCAGACAGACATTCATACGCAGGCTTCAGAGAATAACAAATTTTCCTGACCAAGGATATTAACCTATAGGGCAGGAAGGCTATGCTGACTAGTCTTATGTCAGCTTGACACAAGCCATAGTCATTTGGGAAAAGAAATATTTTTTAAATGTGTCATAGGATCAGTCTGTGGGCAATTCTATAGGTCGTTTTTTTTTTAGTAGTTGAGGATTGATGTGGGCGGGCCCCTCCCACAGTGCAGAATCTCACCCCTTGGCAGGTGATGCTGAGTCATATAGGAAAACAGGCTGAGGAAGCCACGAGAAGCAAGCCAGGAAGCAACAATCCTCCATGGCTTCTGCTTCCTTTTGGCCTCCAAGTTCCTGTCCTGACTTCCCGGGGTTAAAGTAACTCCTTCCCTCCCACAAGGGGCTCTTGATCATTGTCTTATCACAGCAATAGAAACCTTAATAGGGACAGATGTGGCTTTGTTTGATGGTTTCAAACCACAACATACTCCATTTAGGAGGCCTTTTAGACAGGTAGCGGTAAACTGGGTGGCCTGACCCTAGTGTCCACTCTAAAAGTACGGTGGAAGCTGTGAGTCAATGAGTGATGCCACGGGACACCAAACTTGAGATAAACATTGGTGCCTATGTCAAGTTTGACTCAAACCCACAAGCCACCTGAAGAAGCAGAAGGAACAGAGATGCTGTTTACAAAACTTGTAAATTTCTAGAAACAACAACACTGGGTTGCTTTCACTTTTGAAGAAGGGAAGACACATCTGCAAGACGACGATTACTACGTACATAGTCATCACTCAGGCTAAAATTGTGGGCAGTGAAGATGCCTTAAAGACATTTTCTTCCATGCGTTTCCTGTTCGGGCTCCTAGCAATGGCTTCTTCTGCCCAGTGTCAGACACAAGTCAAGGACAGCTCCTCTAATGTCTTTGCTTTCTTCTTTCTGTCCTCTCTGACTCTTCAGCTCTTTTTCTCTTATGAAAAAAGTGGACATGGTAGAAATGATCATAATGAGTGAGTTAACCCAGAAGCAGAAAGACTCAAATGGTATAAATTCACTTATATCTGGACACTAGCCCAAGGGGCATGCCCCATGAAAGTTTTCACTTATCATGAAAATGGGATAGAGGGGAGGATATCCTATTGGGTCTCTCTGTGAGAGAAGTATGGGAGAATGGGGAAATAGAAGGATCCAGAGGATCCTAGAAACCTACAAGAAGAACATTATGATTTGGGCCCAGGGGTTCTGCTTAAACTATGGCACCAGCCAAGGACAATATGTGCTGTAAACTTCAAACCCTGAACCAAATCTAACCAATGGACAGGACTCTCTCCACAGTTGAATGGAGAGTGGGGACTGACTTTCATACGAAATCAGGTGCACCATATTTGACCATGTTCCCTTGATGTCCCCTTGATGGGGAGACCTGGTGGCCCTCAGGGGAAGGGTAGCAGGCTACCAAGAAGAGACTTGATACCCTATGAGCATATACAGGAGAAAGAGGTCCCCCTCCATCACAGTCATAGGGGAGGGAAGTAGGCAGTAAGTGGGAGGGAGGGAGGAATGGGAGGATACAAGGGATGGGATAACAATTGAGATGTAATATGAATGAATTAATAAAAAAAAGAAAGAAAAAATGGAAAATCTTCTTCATTGTCACATGTTTTCCTGTTCTCCAAAGGTTTACTACTTCTGGGTATCCTTACTTGTGTGAAACTCCAGCCGAACTCACGTCCCTCTGGTCAAGTAATTTTCACCTGATTGTGTAATAATCCGAGTCAGTCTTGAGGGTGGAATGTCCATGCAGAGTTCAGGGCTGCACTTACTGAGCAATTTCTTCACTCTGGTCATCTTTCCCTATTCCTCTCAGTCCATTTTACTCCTAATTAGGTAGTTTTTCTCCTCAGGCCAAATGGCATCTTCACCAGTTCTACCCATTTCTCATCTTGGTCACAGGCCAAGTGTTGGGCTGCAGAGTTTGATGTCGTTAGCCATTAAAGTCAAAAGCTGACACTTTTGACTCTGCCCTCACCATAGATGATGAACGACTTTCCTCCAGCTTTCTAACTAGTCTCAAAGACTGCCAACCTCTGCCTTGCTTTGTAAAGAGAGTAAAAGTCTTAAGGTAGTGATCTCAACCTTTCCAGGATTCTGAAGATACATTCCTCTCATTGCGTATTTAGAAATCTCACTTCCTGCCCAAGCCCCCAATGGCCTATTGTTGTCCTAACCTAAAGTTCTGGCATGAAAACAGTCTGGTCTCCTGCTTATGTCCATCCCTTTGTATACAGACCTAGTGGTTACTCCTAAGCTTAGAGCTCTCTCAATGAAATGAGTTTTCCATTGAAAAAAATGCTAACCAAACAATAATTGCTTCTAGAATGAACTACCCCAGCACAGGTGACTAACCAGCAGCAGAAAGTTATTTCCCGCAGTTCCACAGGTTACAAAGCGCCACACCAAGGTGCTCCCGGGTCTGCTGTCAGCTGAGGGCTTTACTTTCTCATGGAAGAGGGCCCTCCTTGCTGTACTCGGCCCGAGTGCTGAACAAGATCTGTGGTACTTTCTTAGACAGTTCCATTCACAAAGTCTCTGCTTTCATGACCTGATCACCTTCCAAGTCCTCACTGCCTAGCCCATCTTCTAGAACATTAGGATATTAACATAGGCATTTGAAAGAGAGAGACAGGGTCAGGCTCTAGTGAGCTGAAGAAGCTTACACCCAACATGGCTCATGTTGTCTTTGTGATGGTTTTATACTGATTCAAAGTGACAGATTTCGTTACCTTAACACATCTTTTTTTTTCCCAGAGAAATATTTAATATTCATTCTTCCTATGAAATGAGATTCTAGTCTCCTTTTCACCTGCTGTTCATAATTGGAAAGAATTTCTCATTCACTTCACAGGGAGAGACATTCTACTGTAAAGGAATGTAATAACAGTGGAAGAAAAGTTTTCATTGTGTATGAGTGGTGCAATGGGTTGGGGAGCAACATTGTCACAACAGTGGCCGCTTTGAAGACCCCCAGGAACTGTTTTGCTACTCTTAGACCCACAGCATTTGCTGTGACTCTCAGCTGTGCAAATTACTTCCTTTTACAGCTGTCTTATCTCTGCTACCATTCTCTTGAAGTGTTCAAATTTCTTCTTTCTGCCTCTTAACATCGCTCTTCAGTGAAACAAAGATGGAATAAGATTCAGTAGGGAAGTGGGAAGACAGTAGAGTGGGCAAAGTCTCAGGATACTTGAACAGAAGTGCCACAGGGCTGAGTGAGCACCAGTCCAGGACACATGCAAACAATAGCACTTGCTGACAAATAGGCATTTATTAGGACACTGTGGCATGCCGCCATGATGATAAAGCCTCTGAAACTATAAACGAGAACCAGCTAAATGCTTCCTTGGATAAGATTTGGCTGTTCATGGTGCCTCTTCACAGAGACAATGTCGTGAGTAGGATAGACTTAGTGCTCAAGTGCTGAAAGTTTGTAGCTAACACATCAGATGAGGCAGGCCTAATATGAATGAGCAAAAAATTGCACATGCCTACCATCTTCTAGGAGTCTCCATTTTGCAGCTTTGGTTTTTTTTTTTTGTTCTAATTTTCAAAATATTAGAGATAACATTTATTCTCTCACTAAAAAAAGAAAAGACAGAGAAGGATAGTTTTCCCTAAGAAAGCACAGGAAATACTCTTATAACTCTTAGAAATTTTCATGGGTGACCTCAACGCCTTCGGAATAATCTGTATCATCAAACTGTTCCATAAGCATCCCATATCTGGCCCTCACCGGAAAGAGCACTTCTTTGTGCAGGTTTAATATCATTGAGCTGTACATAATTTTTGTTTTTGTTTTTTCAATTTGGAAATCACTTATTAGCCAGAGGCTAGGAAGGGAAAAAAAACAGATGTATTTTCTTGAAAAGACAAGAGCATGAGTGACAGGCAAGGACTGGCCCCAAGCTAGTTCCAGTCAGTTTCTTGAACAACAGACTAACCTCTCCGGACTTCTTTCCACATAAAACAGACCTAACTGAGCCATTTTCATACACTCTCCATATCTGTAGAATTGTCTTGGGTCAGAATTAAGCTGCATGCTGTATCAGGTAAGGGGCGAGGTGGGAAGGCCTCCATGCAGACACTAAAAGCCGATAGAAAGGAAAGCCTTCGAGATTGCAGCTCCTTCTTTCATGGCATTCTTCCTCAGTAGTGCGTGACTTTGGCTCAGTTCATCAGGTTTCAACAGCCTTCACTTTTTTGCCTCTACTGTGTGTGTGTGTGTGTGTGTGTGTGTGTGTGTGTGTGTATTCATACCATGGTTTAATGCAACTGTATCTTAGTTGCATGAAATTTCTTCCAAACCAGTCATATCGGCATAAACAATCAAAATCTGCCATCAGAAATCGATACTCTGTGACCATTTTTGCTATGTTTAATAATCATCATGTTAATAGCTTTTTTTTCATGGAATGTTATTTTCTAGACTGAATAATTTGGTTGCTTACCAAGGAAACTGTTAAAATATATTAAAATGCCCTAACGGAGAACTTTCTAAACCAGACTGTCCCAGACCGAGGGCATTTCTTTAAGGCCTTCTCCTGGAACAGTGTGCAGTCAAAAGGAAAAAACCCTTTCATTGGCTCTGGGAAGATACTGCAGGCCCTTCGTGCTGGGCAGTTCCAAAGAGGTCCCCTTCCCGGCCCCTTACTCTTTTCCCAGGCTCCCAGTCCTTGGATTCGAGCCCTAGCAGTTCCTGTCCGCAATTCCGTAAACACGCCGTGTGGATGTGTAGACTGAGTCCTCTGTTCCCTCTCCTGCCTGTCACAACGGCTGGCCCGGCAGTTTAGGACATCTGAGGTCTTCATTCAGTTACCTGGAGAAGAAGAGCCCCTCCCCCTGCCCAGCAGTGTGATTCTGGGCTACTCCAGATGTTTTGCTCGTATAGCGTGAGAATAGTTTTTCTTGGGACTCAGTGGCTGCGTGGAACAAAGCCCCCCCCCAAAGCAGCTTGAGCTGAGGTTGTTGCGCTAGAAACCCAGGGGCGCCACATGGAAGCCAGCCTCGGAGGGGGTCTTCAGGCTCCCCACTTGAGGAGCCAGACCCACTCATGTTTGGTCTCTATTCCTCCACAGCACCTAACAACCTCTCCTCAGTCCTTTGCAGTATAACGAGACAGGCTATCAGAAGTCACTGCATATCATCCCAGGCTCCTGGGAAAGGGGACTGTGTGGCTAGTGTTGTGTGATGCCATAGGGTTCTGTTGCTATGGTAAAGCTCCAATGGCCGAAAGCAGCTTGGGAGGGAAGGGCTTGTTTCCTCTTACAACTCTCAGGTTATAGTCCACCAATGAGGGGAGGCAGGACAGGCCCTGGAGGCAGGACCTGAGGCAGAAGCCATATGGAGGGGTGCTGCTTACTGGCTTGCTCATTACAGCTTGCTCAACCTGCTTTCTTATACAGTCCAGGACCACCTGCCCAGGAATGGCCCCACCCACAACGCGCTGGGCCCTCCTCCATCCACCATTAATTAAGAAAACGCTCCCACAGGCCAGTCCGGTAGGAGTGTTTTCTCTCTCTTTTTTTTTTTTTTTATTTTTATTTTTATTTTTTTTTATTTTTATTTTTTTTATTAATTTATTCTTGTTACATCTCAATGGTTATCCCCTCCCTTGTATCCTCCCGTTCTTCCCTCCCTCCCAGTTTCCCCTTACTCTTCTCCCCTATGACTGTTCCTGAGGGGGATTACCTCCCCCTCTATATGTTCATAGGGTATCAAGTCTCCTCTTGGTAACCTGCTGTCCTTCCTCTGAGTGCCATCAGGTCTCCCCCACCAGGGGACATGGTCAAAGATGAGGCACCAGAGTATGTGAGAAAGTAATATCCCACTCTCCACTCTACTGTGGAGAGTGTTCCGTCCATTGGCTAGATCTGGGTAGGGGTTTAAGGTTTACCGCCTGTATTGTCCTTGGCTGGTGCCTTAGTTTGAGCGGGACCCCTGTGCCCAAATCTGCCTATCATAATGTTTTACTTGTAGGCTTCTAGGACCCTCTGGGTCCTTCTACTTTGCCTTTCTCCCATGATTCTCTCATATAGAATCCCACTAGAATGTCCTCTCCTCTGTCTCAGTTTCCTGGTAAGTGAAGGCTTTCGTGGGACATGCCCCTTGGGCTAATATGCAGATATAAGTGAGTATATACCATTTGAGTCTTTCTGCTTCTGGGTTAACTCACTCATTATGATCATTTCTAGCTCAATCCATTTATCCACAAATTTCGGGAAGTCCTTGTTTTTAATAGCTGAATAGTATTCCATAGTGTATATGTACCACAGTTTCTTTATCCATTCTTCTATTGAGGGACACTTAGGCTGTTTCCATGTTCTGGCTATTATGAATAAGGCTGCTATGAACATGTTTGAGCAAATTTTCTTGTTGTGTGCTGGAGCATCTTCTGGATATATTCCAAGGAGTGGAATAGCTGGGTCTTGAGGAAGCCCTATTCCCATTTTTCTGAGATAGCACCAGATAGATTTCCAAAGTGGTTGTACTAGTTTGCATTCCCACCAGCAATGAAGGAGTGTTCCTCTCTCTCCACATCCTCGCCAGCATGTGGTGTCACTTGAATTTTTGATCTTAGCCATTCTGATGGGTATAAGATGGAATCTCAGAGTTGTTTTGATTTGCATTTCCCTGATGACTAAGGAGGTTGAGCATTTCTTTAAGTGTTTCTCAGCCATTTGATATTCCTCTGTTGAGAATTCTCTGTTTAGTTCCATGCCCCATTTCTCGATTGGGTTATTTGGTTTGGTGGTATTTAATTTCTTGAGTTCCTTATATATTTTGGATATTAGACCTTTGTCAGACGTAGGGTTGGTGAAGATCTTTTCCCAGTCTGTAGACTGTCGCTTTGTTCTCTTTACAGTGTCTCCTGCCTTACAGAAGCTTCTCAGCCTCATGAGGTCCCATTTATTAATTGTTGACATTAATGTCTGGGCTGTTGGTGTTCTGTTCAGGAAGTTGTCTCCTGTGCCAATATGTTCCGTTAGGGCTTGGACCTTGACATTTTAGTAAGAGCTAGTACTTCGAGCTGTGGGGTGGGGGGGAGGGCTATGTAAACTATAAAATCCATATTCTTGGAAATTACCCAGGCAACGCAGGCACGTAAAGAAAAGGAACACGAGGGATTAGCTATCCACATTTGGATAGAAACATGGAACTTGCAAGCTTACACCTCACTAATCTTTGCTTGTCTTACCGGTAACAGAAAGCTTACCCGGGTGGGGTTGTTCATTTGTTATCCCTGCCCCAGCCAAGGCTGGAAACATACCAGAGCTGAAACGTACTGGGAGTATGTCAAACTACAGGCGTGAAAAAGAAGCTATCTGTAGCCAAACACAAGCCTTTGTGGGTATAGGCTTGTCTGAGTTAAGCAGCAAGAGGTACAGCACTCCCTGGCTCTGTCTGCAAGTTTAGTATTCTTAGATGCACAGCCAGTGTGCTAAAGGATCTTAAAAACAAAATGCCGTAGACACGCCTTAAGAGTTAACACAATAAATCAATAAACAAGCAAAAAAAAATATATATATATATATTAAAATGTATATAGATATCCAAACTAGTAGGACCCACAGAAGGGTTTAACAGATCTCTGACTCGTGAGTATTTTAATTATTTTTCACTTGTTGTGTCTGTGTATGTGTATGTTGTGTGGTGTGTGGTGTGGTGTGTGTGTGTGTGTGTGTGTGTGTGTGTGTGTGTGTGTGTGCATGTTCATATGTGTGCAGGTGCATGAGGGCATATAGAGACCTGAGGTTGACATTAGGTCTTTCTTGAGCACTCTACCTTATATATTGACACATGGACTCTTAGTACATCAGGGATCACTGTCTGGGATAGTCTTGCTAACCAGCTTGCTCTTGGGATCCTCATTGGCTCACTACCACACTTACCCTGGCATTTATTTAAGTCCCTGGATCTTGACCACCAGTCTTCACGCTTACATAGCAAGTGCTTTCATCTACTGAGCCATCTCTCTTGCCCCACCAGTGAGCATTAGTGTAAAGAATCTGATATGTTCTTCCGGACATGTGACTATAGACCAATCAATAGGCAGACTCTTATCTGTACTGCTTTGTTTTCCTTCGCATAGGTGTCCAAGGTAGCTGGTTTCAACCCTTCAGTTTATCTCCACCATGTAGAAAAGAGATCCTGAACTATCACACCACCTGTCTCCACCTCTGTAAGCAGAGACTCACAGCCTCTTCTGGTTGATGTTCAATGGGTTACCAAGGAAATATATGTCAGGTAAATATACTTGATATTTGAGATGTATTCCCTGATGATCTATTATTCTGTTTGTTTTTAGCTATATATTCTTACTGTGGGTAAGTGAACAATAAATCACACTTAAAATCAAAGATTCCTTGAATCCATAGATGATCCTGACAGTTACGGCATGTACAGTATTGATGTCATAGGTAATCTATTGCGGATACCCTAAGACAGTGTGGCAATGGACTCTTCATCAGGTAACTAAGTGCTCAGAAATGCCTAGGGTTACCCAGGATTCAACTGAGGCCCTGAGGTAAGTCATCCTGATGAAGACGTCACTAGTGAACAGTCATTCTTCAACAGGAAATCCTGGATGGAACGAGACTCTTTCTCTCTAGCATTACCTACACATCCCCCACCCAGATGCCAGAAACGTCCCATTGACGTTTGAACACATAGTTCACAGGGAGATAAGATCTTAAATCTTCTTGTTATAGTAGGGAGAAAATGGAAAAGCAACTTGGTTCTTTAGGATGCCTGAGCTTCAAGTTAGATCCCTGAAAACCAGTGAGACTGTGTGCTCAGTAAAGGCAATCCTAGGGACAACAGACCTCCCATATCTTAAATAATCTGTTGATACTCAGTGAAGATCAAAATATGTAGTACTAGTTTATAGCTGCATTCCCTTTTTTATTATAACTTATCGAAATAATTAGAATATTTGTGCTGTGTATTTGCCCCTGTATGTATTTATCCTTTGACCACTTAACACGTTCCTCTGGGATGTACATATATTAATTAATTATGTAGTGTCTTGATTATTTTATATTCAGGTTCTTTCTTCCAATCCCGACTCCTGTTTTTCTCAAAAATGTCTTGGGCCTATAAAGCAGTTAAAAAACATTTACTGTTGTTCTTGCAGAAGACCCAGGTTTGGTTTCCGAAACCCATATGGCAGTTCACAATTGCATATAATACCAGCTCCAGGGAATCCTGTGTCCTTTTTTGGCCCCGTGAGCATTTGCATGCAGGTGATGCAAATAAATTCATGTAAATAAGCACATACATACACATACAAATAAAAATGAATTTAAAAACTTAAATAGAAAAGAATAAATAAATCCTAAAAACAAAAATCCAAGAATTATCTTAAGGCTAACAAGATGGCTCAGCAGACAAAGGTCCAAGTTGTCAAGCCTGGTAAAACTCTTTTAAGCTTTCCTCTGGTCTAGCCCCCAACACAAACAAATACATTATTATTTTAAAGAGAATATCTTAGAAACATATCATGTGCCTTCATTTGTCACCAGAGGCATTTAACAGCAATATTTATATTTTACTATAGATATGGTGTAAGGATTCATTATAGTAATTGCCTGGAGTGTCTAATACACTGGAAAGAACTCAGAAAGGTTTAAGCACACCACTATATGTTTACAGTGGAAATAGAAACTGAGGACACACAGAGGACTTGGAATGCAGGAACATAAAATAGTCAGAAAAGCAAAGTTTCAGGATGCAAGAAGACAGATTCTGACAGCATCAGGTCTCTGAAGCTAGCAGAGGCTATCAGATCAGAGAAAACTAGTGTGCCAAGGGGCACTGTGGCTGCATGGGAAAACCAGCCTTTCTGACCATGGCCTTCTCTGTCCAGCTACACAACGAGAAGGCTGATCCAAACACTCTCTAACTCCCTTCTATCTCTAAAGTTCTAGCAACTCTTATGCTTGCTTGTAAGGCAGACGGGATCCTCTTGAATAGACCATAAAAATAATAATCAGCAGAGAAAACAACAAAAGACAACAGCAAAGAGTGTTTGGTTGAATTCAGCCTCTGCAACGCAATTTCTATGGGAGTGAAGTCAAGTCAGTGCTTACGATGGATGAACTGCCTCTCAGGGAATTTTTATTCAGAGCACATGGAAGAATCAGCATGCTAGCTCTGTGTAGAGTTTAATTTGATAACAAGCTTTGATTTTTCAAGTACCCAATATATTGTGAACAGGAACATAAATCCAGAGAGTAAAGCGGGGAGAAGGAAAATTGGAAATATCTCCTAATAATATAAATTTGCATACATTTGACCCCGCAATCCACTTTAAGCAATCAATCACATCTGGTACTGGCATGACTATGTAAAGATGTTGATTTTAGTCTTCCGTGCAATGTAGGAAAATGGAAAACAATCATACTCATCAACTGGAGATGGATTCAACAAAAGCGAAGTGGTGATCTGTCAGAGGGACCAAAAAGTCTGTAAAAGCTGTGAGGAACATCACAGTCCAAAATGTTCAGCAAAAAAAAATGTTAAGTTACCATAGTGGAGGTCAATTAAGAGAGTAGAGGTATGCAGCACCAAGCCTGGGCTTCTCCCTGTTTTTGAGGCAGGGCCTCTCACTGAACATGGAGCTTACTTATTTGATTGGACTATCTGTCCAAGGAGCCCCAGAGATCCTCTTGTCTCAGCCTTCGGAATACAGGGATCACAGGTGTTGCTGTCGTGCTCGGCTTTTGTGTGGTGCTCAGGGTCCAAGCTGAGCAACTACTTTCCTGACTGAGATATCTTCCCACCCATCAATTCTCACATCCACTCAGCCATTGCTCTCAGCATCAGCACTCATGAGCTCCAGTCATGTAAGCCAGTCACCGGTGCGCCCTTGTCAGAGTCCACCACGGAAGCCCTTAAAGGTGACGAGGTCAGAGTTCAACAATGAAAACAGAAGGTCTTTACCAACACACCCAAGCCCACTCCCTGTGTATTCTCTCTGCTTCCAAACTCATTTAAAAACATGGCTCAACTAATTATCAATCTACATTCTATCCAAAACACTTTCTATTCTCAACAGTGTTCTTGGGCATGAAGAACAACTTACATTTCTTTCTGTCCCCCTACCCAACCTACCATTTCACTCCTAAGGTCAGCTAAGTCTCCCTACCATGACTGCCCTATGATAACAGAGCTGGCCTCCCTATCCTAGCTACACTAACCACCTTTGACTGTCTGTTACAGGCCTTACCACCCCATGCTGTGGTTGAGACTTTAGTTTTCTGTTTCCTGAGTAAATTCCTTGGGAGCAGGGAGCTTTCGAAGAAGAAAAAGAAGAAGAAGAAGAAGAAGAAGAAGAAGAAGAAGAAGAAGAAGAAGAACAACAACAACAACAACAACAACAACAACAACAACAACAACAATAAATGGGTCAGAGTAGTTTTCTAAGAAGTACTTGCTGGGTAAATGGTAAGTAAATTTGAATGCTCAAAATATTTTAATATAATTAGTTTGGGAGTCTTTTCTCTCTAAATCTTTTCTGCCTAAAGTGTCTTTTAAATTTTAATCATAAATTGAATATCCTGTTCACTGTCTGAAATGAGGCTCCCAGTTTTATTCTTTTTAATATTTCATGTTTATGAAATATTTCTTCTCATTGGTCCAATCAATATTTATTTAGTGCCACATGTGTGAAGGTCTTTGGAGGATCCAGCCTGTGAAGAGTCAATCAATGAAATGCATTCTTAACAATGAGGCTTGTATAGTTTTGTGAGGATCAGCCGCACTCTCAAGTTTGAGGGGGTTTATTTGTGTTAAAGGATCAGAGACTACAGAGGTAAGTGGAGCATCCTCGGAGATATAATTTCAATAAATAGCATTCTGAAGATTGACAAGGAACAAAAACATTAAGATGCTGAAGTGAAGCATCCAAAAGCTTGAATTTATGACCTTGGTGTTTCTCATCCCAAAACAGGAAACATCATAACTTGTTGGCTCACTGCAGATTCCACCCCACCCCAACTTGTCACTCAAACCTAAGGCACCCTGGGAAACATCATAAGCAGTAGAGGTGAAGGGAGAAGAAGGCAGGGGAGTGGGGAAATCTATTTGATGGAGCCAGAACTCTAACAAAATATAAATATAAATAGGAAAAACTGGCAGAGAGAAGATAGTGTGAACCATTCTCCAAAGTAAACTAGAATATTGGTAGGTAATTTTCCCTTCTTAACCGCTAAGAGGTGATGCCACTACGCAAAGGTTCATGGGAGAGGAAGCTTGAGAACGCGTTACTTAGCAGTGCTCTTACTTGCTATCATTCTTTTATATGTGGGGCACCTGTGTCTCTAAAAAAAAAACCTAGAATTGTGAGGAAGGGGGCCATTCTAAAAGCTAAGAACAGCCTCGCCAACACAGAACCTATGAGCTCATTGCTAGCAGCTGGCCTGGCCTGCAGAGCTTTCACTTTGTTTTTGTTTAGGAGGGAAGGAAGGAATGGAGGAAAGGAAGGAAGAGGAAGGAAGGGAAAGAGGGAATTAAATAAATAACAATGCATTTGGATTTAACATATATCCTTCTAGATTCCAGTGCAAAGGATGAAAGTAAAGAGATTGAGGACTTTTTCCGAAGTTGGCCTTCCTAACTCACTTGGATGAGAAAATAGTAAGAACTCAAAGGCATACTCACCTGGGGTAAATATTAGTAACTTTAAAAAATTATATCAAAATCTGTGTATATGTACCCATTTATTAATTCTTAAATATTTATTAGACAGCTACTATGAAGCAGATACTCTTCTAGCCACTGAGGATATATAATTTTATGCATGTGCGTGTGCATGTACGCATGCACACATTCACGCATGCGCACATGCATGCATGCACGCATGTACATTCATTTGTGTGACATATATCTGTATGTATTTTAAAGCCCTATCTTCATTGAGCTTACATTGCAATGAGACTAGCAGTTAATACCATAGGTGAAATTTATCACATTCCAGGTGAAATGACTTAGTATAGTCATAGAAAGGGGACACTGGCCACTGCCATTTAAATTACGTTGGCTTCAAACCTTTTTATGATAAGGTTATGTTTGACTGAAACCTGAAACAGGCAAGTCACAGAAATGTCTGAGAGACAGAGGATGAGACACGGGGCCATGTGAGAGATAAGATGTGCAGAAGAAAGAAATGCCAGTGCCAAGCCTGCAAGGAAGCAGTGTGAGCAGGCTCCTGAGGGCCGAGGAGCGAGGCAGAGAGCTGGAGCCCAGTGAAGAATAATGAGGCAGTAGTGAAGTAATAGAGCTTGCCCTAGGATAAGCCATGCCGGGATCTTGCACACCAGGGTTGAGCAACCATTGCAGGGTTTTCAGATAAGAAGTGTCAGGAGCTGACAGGATTTAAAGAGCCTGGCACATCCCTGTAGAACCTATGGCACACATCTTAAGTAATAAATGCCATGCTCAAAAAACTCCTTGCTACGTGAAATTAAATATTTATATTGACCGGATGTTTATGGTGTTTTCAATGTAAGACTGTAACTATAGAATGTGGATGCATGGGAAACGCATGCAGGGGCAGATGTTCGATTGTTTAACAATAGCTACTATGGAATCCATACATTTTCTTTAAAAAAAAAAAATAACATGAGTCAAGGAGGAATTTTTAAACACAGACTGGTCATTTGTAACATAAAGCCTAATAATGAAACAATTATTCAACCTGCCCCATCTTCCAAAGGCGGATGCTAAGATATTTACATTAAAAGATGGGGTATTGGAGGTCTGTTTCTGGGTGATGGCCTACAGAGGTTCCTTTGCTATTGTCTCTGTTACTTGAAATATTTGGGTAATACAGATTTTAAAAATAGAACACATTTGATCATTTTGTACAACCTAGTGTGAGAGAAATAGACCATAAGCATTTCAGATACAAGGCATATTGTGACTTTTTTTTTTCAAAAGTCTGTCAATTCCTGTATTTGGTACATGAACCTTTCAGTGTCTATTTGATGCTGTCCAGGATGCTGTAGTAGATAATGAATGCACTGGGCTGTGATTCCAGAGCATGGCATGTGACATTTTCCTTTGCTTCTGAATGACTTTGTGGCCCAGAGCTACTGACATAAGGGTTGGGGAGTTCAGTTTCCTCCTTTAGAAACTACGCCAATGAGACCAGATGGCCACTACAGTTTCTTCCAAACCTATGACATATCTGTTTGATGGATGATATGCATTAATCCTGATTTTAGTGTCTTCCCTAAAGCAAAAATATGCTATTAAAGTGTAGGGGGAAATGGAACCAAGTTGGAATCCTAAATTGCCTGAGAATTAGGTAATTTTATCATTTCAATTCCAGATTCCTTCATGAGCAAACATTAAAAAAAAATAATTCCTCTTGCCAGGACTCTGCAAACTTTCTCTGCAAAGGATCAGATAGAAACTCTTTTAGGTTTTCTTGGCCATGAGATGTCTTTATCTCTTTTCATCTCTGTGGTTGGGTAATAGCAGTCATGCAAGTATATAATATAAATGGATGGGGATGACTGGTTCAACCTTTATTTACACTCAGACATCAATTTTTTTCCATAGGCCATTGTCTGGTTAGTTCAGTAATACCTACCCTTTATCATAATCAAACATTAATGTAAAGATCTTAATATAATCAGATAATACGATAAAAATGTAAAAATTCTATTAATCTGATTCATATTTTATTTGCAGATACTAGTAGCCTGGTGGGAACAGTGACTAAAAATGATGTTTAATACCATTTAATACTATGCTAACCACCCTGACTCTTTCCATTGTGTCCCCACCTTCCTCCCAGCATTCATCTCTGGGTTATTGTATATGTTTGTGGGTTTGTTTGTTTTTTTTTTGGCCAGGTGGGCACAGCAAAGCCAGAAATCCTCTTAGTGAGGAACTCAGATAAGGTCAGTGTCTGCTTCTGAGACTCTCAGTCATGGCCTTGAACACCCTTCATGATCTGCATCTGCCCACTCCTCCGATCTTACCCTTAATCACACCCTCCCATGCCCAATGCCCCAGGCATGCCTTATGTCAGAGTGTCTCCTTCTGCCAGGATGCTTACCTCACAGCTCACATGTGGCGACTCCACCGTGCCCTTTTGTTTCAATTTTCTAACCAATGATCCCCTAAAGACACAGAGGCTATGACATGCATTTCTTTCACACATAGCAGTTTTGGGCAGATGGACAGATTAACAAACATCATGCACAGTTACTCAGGTGCTGGCTGGCAGAAGCTGTTGTACCTTCAGCAAGTGGGTTCTCACATTATTCTGAGGCAGTCACACTCTACCACATGGAACCACCAGAGAACACTTTAGCCAAGAAAGTTCAGTAGTGTATTTAGGAGAACAGACTTAGAAATGGCATGTATTTACCATCCCTACTCATATTTCATTGGCTAGTGCTCATTCAAATGGGAAAATAAATGCAAGGGATGCTGGGATATTCAGCTGTTTTCTAGGGCAAGCTCTCTTAGTGATAACTACTCTATTTGAATGGAAACCTAGATCTTTGTTAGGGAGCTAACCGTCTTCCAACGGACCCCTATTCCTCATCTGGACATCCTTCCAGCCATTTTAACCCAGTAGACAAAGAAATAACGTCATAGAATAAGTACATTTACACAAGGTGTATTCAGAAGATCTCTCTTTCAAAATTCAAACCTAAAGAATAAGACCAAAATGTCAGAAAGAAACTTCAGTACTTATTCGTACAGCTTTACTCCTTCTGTCCATGAATGCCAGAACATTCTAGGCCATTTAAACCATGCTATGCCTGACTTTCTTTAAAAATAACTTCAAACTATGCCCCAGATCCCAAAGTTTTCTCCTCTGTTGTCATTTTTCTCTGACTAGCCAACAAGTTTTCCATGTGGTCCTTTAGGCTCATCACTGTACATGTTTCTGAAACTTTCCCAAAATCTCATCTGAAAGCTAGGATGTAGCTTGGTCATAGAGTGATTGACTCACATTCACAAAACTCTGGTACCACAAAAAGATAAAAATATTTAGCTAAGGATGTGGCTTGGTAACGCAAGCCTTCCCTGGAATGTTGAGATACGATTCCCATCAAAACACACACACACACACACACACACACACACACACACACACACACACACAATGTATATGAAAAGTTATATAAAAATTAATTTGTACCAAAACATTCACAAAATAACTACTGTATATGTATACAAATCGCCACAATGTTGAAAAATGAATCTGGGTAACAAAATATGTATAGGTTTAATATTACCTTGATTCTTATCTGTATTTTATAATGTTCTACATATACTCCACAAACACATTTAAATGCAATTCTTTCGGCCTCCATATGACTACAAAGCCCGAGTGTACTGTGTCTTTCCATCATCCCCAATCCAATTCCCAGATTCTCATGTGAGATTCTCCCACTTCTGCTCCATGAAAGAGAAGAAAGCAGCTTGGTTAATTCTGCATGCTGCATCTTTCCCTTTAATCTTGTAACATGCTTGCCTGGTAACAGGCTTTACTACAAAGGGTGACTTTTATAGCTGCAAAACCCAACATAGGATGGGGGCATTGAGCAGGCCTGTCTCATTATTGTCACTAATGGGATTTTATCTTATTTTATACATGAACAATCCAAGGACCTCATTTTAAAAGCAGTTTCAACCTTCTCTCTTCAATTTTCTCAAAACTGCTAAAAAGAAGCAAGAATAAAAACCTTGGTTAGCATTTCCTTTACCATTCACTTAAGGGGCCATGGCTATTTCTGAATACTGATGATGAAGATAAAGGGGTTTTAAAATGGGGTGGTGGTGGTAAACATGGACAAATCAGTTAATGTCCTCTGAAAGACAGTTTGAACTTGATAACACTCGATGCTACTCATTCTCAGGATAACCAACTAACTACAAAGGCACCAGAAGCGTCCTCACCACTTTTTCCCAGATGTTACAAGCAGTGGGCAAAGGAGTCTCCAGTTTTGAAATGCACTGGCCTTTTTTGTCTTCTAAAACCAACAGAAAAAGGTCTTTGTCACTCTACATGTTAACACAAGAGATACATCATCCTGGTGTGTCTGCAGATGACCCCATTCTGACTTTGACCCCTCTGGACAGCCAAATATTTGGCAGAAGCTGCCTTCCATGCTCTCGCACCATAAAAGCAGAAGAACAGCTCTAGTGCAATCCACCTTGTCTTGGGGTTACTATTGCTGTGATAAGCCACTGTGCTCCAAAGCAACACGGGAAGGAAGGCCTTTATTTTATTTACAGTTCCACATAAATAAATCATCATCAAAAGCAATGAGGGCAAAAACTCACACAGGGCAGGAAACTGAAGGCAGGAGCTGTTGCACAAGTCATGGATGGGTACTGCTTACTGGCTTGCTCGTCATGGCTTGCTCAGCCTGCTTTCTACTGTTTTACTTGTATTTGTTATTTATTCAAATTGCTGTTTCCAGTCCATTCTTTACCTGTCTTTACCTTTCTGTGACTCGCTTTCTCATGCTTTTTTATTTCTTGTTGAAGGCACCAGCTCATTCTATTACATCACTCCCATGCCAGCGCCGGTCAGCTCTCACCTGACCCTTGGTATAATCTCACTATGGTCTCATGTTTTCTCAGGAACCCCTTTCCTCATTGGATGTAGCTTTTGACCACCTTTTGGCCTCCTTCTCTCTCTTCCAGTTGGCTCTTAGGCTTGCAGGCAGTAAATCCCCGACTTTATCTGACTCCAAGGTCTTGTGTTGCCCAATTGGCTATATCTGTCCTGATGGCATTTCTGTAAATTGTCCCTCTGCCATATTCTCCTCTGTTCTTCTTTTATTGTGCATGTGTTCATGTGTATATGTTCATGTGTGTGTATGAGTGGAAGGCAGAGGATGACATTTCATATTGCTCTTCAGCAATTTTCTACTTGTATTTTGACAGGGTCTGTCACTGAATGTGGACTATGCACATTGACTAGACAATCAATCAAGACATATACTTATATCATATAAATCATATCAATCATAAATGATAAAATCATATTAATTATGATACTTAGAAAGACTGGACTAAGACCAAACTCATTTTGTTCATGAAAATGAACTGAATAAAAGATGTTCATTTTTTCATTACTGTGACAAAATGCCTGAGACGAGTCAACCTAAAACCTAAAGGAGAAAAGATTAATTTTGGTTCAGCTTCTGAGACTTCAGTTTATTATCTTTTTTTCCATTGTTTCTGAGCCATGGTGAGGTAGAGTAAAAGATCAGGGGATATGTGCTGGAACACAGCTCCTCCCGTTTCATATGCCCGGAGATAAGGGCAGAGGCTACAGCCTACTTCTTCCAAAGAGGCCCAACCTCCTGAAAGTCGTCATCATCTCCTGGGAAGGCTGTCAGATTATGAATCCATCAATGTGCTAATATCGATAAGATCTAAGCCTTCACTACCCAGTGTTCTAAGAGTCCGTCCTTTACCATGAGCCCTGCTTCACTAGGGATCTTTAAGTGACATTCCAAATGTGAAACTATAACAATTGTGAATCCTAAGCAGCTTGTGAGCCAGAGAAAGATTACTAAGCTAGCCAACTTTAGGGATGGGAAAGCTAGCTTTACTGATGGGAAAAAAATAACATTAGGACCACGACCTCAGTTCCCCCATCACACCTATCACTAGAAAAGAACTGTGATAACCCTTCTTTTCCTTGTGGGGGGAATGGCTTTACCACACAGCAGTGTTGTGCTTCTGTTTTGGTTCAGAATCTGTTGGTGGTAGGATTATTTCGGGGGAGGGGTGTTATTCTTGTTAGGTTTTGTGATGGTGGTTGTTGTTGTTTGGTTTTGGTTTGAGTTCTGGTTGGTTTGTAGTTCTGCTTTGCTGTTAGTCAAGTTCAATTGCACATTTGTAAAAAGGCAGAATCTTTCCACTGATTTCTGGATGTTAAACCATATCTACTCTCGCTACTAAACCCCCTTCTTAAGCGGCTTGTCAGCACACATTTTGAAAGCACATAGTTATATCATTAGAGAGTAGTTACTTGTGCCGTATTTGTGCCTCCCAACTTTTATGTCCCAACGGCATCCCTCTCCACTAGTCGACTGTGGAAGCTATGCTCTTCAAAATATTGTGAAATAGTACTGATGCTGGTGAGAAATTTGCCTTGCTGCTGGCTTTAATAAAAATATTTTAATGGTTCCTAATTAAAAATTCGCCATCTTTGAAGTGAGTTGACAGATATTCATGAACAAAAATTAATTGTGAGAAACATGCTTGCTGAAACCAACCCCAAGGAAATAACCTGGACTGTACAAGTTATATACAAAGACACCTAGCACTGGGCACATAGCAGCAGCCACCCCAGGACCTGGAGCCAAAAGCAATTATTAAGACATTCATTGAAGAAATTTCTAACCACAACTGGGCATGGCAACACACTCCTTTAGTCTCAACATTCAGAGAGGCAGAAGCAGGTGAATTGCTATGAGTCTGAGGCCAGCCTGGTCTACAAAGTGAGTCCAGGACAGCTACCCAGAGAAACTCTGTCTCAAAAGCAAAATAAAAGAAAAAATAAAAAAAAATTATAAAAGTATTAATTAAAGAATAAACATATATGCACGATACAGAAGAGACATACATGACTAGTCTTCAAAAGATATGATAGAAATAGCTGTGCTAGTGAGACTTTATGTTCGTTTGGAGAACAATCTTAAAGAAATTGTACATTTTGTGTTATTTCGGTGTATATACATGCATACACATATGCTGGGCAAGTGCTCTACCACTGGGCAACACTATAGACCCGAGGAGGGAAGTATTTTACACCAGAAACCAAAGCAGCTATTCCAATGAGGACTTTTGGTTGTGTCCATCTATTTGGTTTTGGTTGTTTAGGGTAAGGAATTGTCAAGGTCCACTCTGTCCCTCACACACTTGACCACACCTGTTCTTATTCTACTCTGTCCTCCTCTCTCAACCCCCTGACTTTAGAGTTGGTCTGGTGTGAGAACTTTGTCCTTCTCTTCTCCTTAGCCATATTAATCTTTGAGAAGTTGTTTGTCATGGTGGCAGAAATGGGGACTGACCATCTTTGAGAGCTGATTTACTGTGGTGACAGAGATGGTGACTTGGGAAATATTTGTCTCAAGATTCCCCTGTATGTAGGTTCTTCAATCCCCACCCAAAGTCACCATTGGCTACCTGGAGGTTCAGATAATGGTAGTAGCATGGAGTTTCAACCAATCACTTCCTCTTACATTGCATTTGAGTAGTTTTCTTTTTCTTTTGTATCCTCTGGGTTCCATTTAATTTATAACTGTTTGCACCTGAATAATGAAAATCCTTCCATTTATAGATGAGTGAAAAAAAATAATTACTTCATCAAAATAGCCTGTTCAATGGTCTGTCACCCTTCAGTTCATGTCTATCATTTTTTTCTTTATACCAGAATCTTCAAAGATTTTTTTTTTTGGCAATAATAGCTTCTATCTAGGTCCTCTGCGCCAATTCATTTTCACAAGGCCTTCAGTATTGGCAGTTCTCCTTTCATTATCTTTCAGCTGAATACTTCTGTAAATTAGTTGGTACTTTTTATATTAACAACCTGACAGCTATTTCATTATGTAATACTTTGATGACAGGAATATAAATTTGATTAGATGCTAATGGACAAATCAGTACCCTTGGTGCATATCCAAATCTCCTTCTAGACAAGAACGTCATTCACAGGTAGCCATGACATTGTGGATGTGATTGATCCGGGGAGAAACATTCAGGCACAGAGCACACACACAAAAAAAAAAACTTTAGGACACTTGACAGGTATCTACTATTTAATGAAAATATAGAAAATTTGTATATAAAATGTTATATGTTCACACTCATAATTCGATCTGTTTTTCATACACTCATGAGATGCTATTATTACAATATGTGAGAACTAAGAACTTCAGGTTGACAAAAGTTAAACAGCTGTTTTCCCTCATCATTTGAAAATAGCAGAAGTCTTAAAATTTGGACAGGCAAGTAACACATGTTTCCAAGAAGTAAATTCATTTTAAACTTTAATAATAATGTGATCGTACAATTGTGTCTATAGAAAGCAAAAAAATAGTTGCAGGTTTTTCATTAGTATGTTTATATATTTTCTTTTAAGCAACCTTGTATACGTGTTGTGTTTGCCTAGTTGAAATCAAACTGTATACACACAACACAATCCACGTGTTTCTTTTCAAATAGAATGCACACCTTACAAGCATCATTTTCAGTATCTCTGTGACTGTACATCCCAGCTCATTAAAACATCTCTTTACAGTTAGGCACTCATAAGAAATTTTTTGTGTGCATTTGTAGAATGGTGTTGGCAAATGAGGTGCTATAGCATTTCACTTGCTTCCTCAGATGAGCTTTCATCTGTGGATGAAATAGAAGTATCTTTTTAGGTTCTTGACATACCTTATAAAATTGCCTTCCAAAAAAAGTGCATCATTTATATCCCCCAAGCATTACGTGAAAAAAAATATTCTTGTGACAATTTATTCACATTTTCCTAAATTTAAATAAATTTATAGTTTCATATAATTTTATTTATACTTTGACAATTACATATGCACACACCGTTGTTCTTACTGCTGCTGCTGTTGTTATTGTATATACATTTCTATAACCAGCTCTTATCACTCTCCCACTTGCACTCACTTGATCCTCCCAGTAAATCTCACTCCTACTTCATTATCTTTTTTGTCTGTGTGAGTCACTGAGTTTAATTAGCTCTGCCTGTATAACTGGCTGCAGGGGTATTTACTGGAGCATGAGCAGCTAGCCAGGAGCTAACACCACTGAAGAAAATGGCTCCCTCTCTCCCAGTAACCATTAACTGCCAATGACCCCTCAGGCAGGGGTGGGCCACTCAAGTACCTCTATATATCTATGATGAAAAAATGATGAGTCCAGTACCATGCAGGTTTTATGAAGGTAACCACATATTTAGCAGCCACGACAGCCACTGTGATCGCTAAAGATCAATGGCCTTGTCATGTCCAGGAGTCAGCATTTAAATTGAACTGTTATTTCTTTGTAAGACATTTTCTTTTCTTTCCTTCTTCTTTTTTTTTTTCCTCTCTATTTAGCCCCTGGATTTTCCACTTTTAGACATTATGTGTAGACTATTAATTTGGGAATTTACCACACATTAATCTAAACACATAGTTTATACAGTGTACCTTATGCCATATTTTAAGCATTTAATCCCTTATCTAAATATATGTTGCCAATAATTCCTGAGTTTTGGGCTACTTAAAGAAATTAGTTTTTCTAATTCAGACCAACATATTTTTTGAAACATTCAGTTGTATAAAATATCATCATTGCACAGGTAATTCCTTCCATTGTTCTCAGAAGTGGAAGAAATCTCAAAGAGGTATTTTAGCAGTCATTTGTACTTTTTAAAAAGCTTTGATTCAATTTATTCAATTATTTTAAAAATTCCACTGAAAATATCCTAATGTGTCATGTGTAGAATAACTTCTGATTACCTCAGTAACTTTCAAAGAGTCTCAGTGTTGTTTATGAATGTGTCGCCTCTCTATTTGTGGTGAGTCCTTAGTTATATAATAATCCTTTGTATTAAAGTTTGTGTTTTAGATTATGTTTAGTCTAATACTACTTTACATCTTGATTTATTATAATAATATAAATTGTAATACTTCAGGGATGTATTGATAATTTTAATAATTGATAAATAATTGAATATTCATTAATTAATGAGTAATAATTTTATATCTAACTGTTCTTGAACTTTCATAAACTGTTCAAAATGAAGACTGGAATTTCTAAGAAAATCAAGAAATATGTAATTTGAGGATAACATGTTTTCTTTGTGCATTTTCATAGATTTTTATGGTATTCTTTAAGGAACATAGCTACCATGCATTTTTCTTTAATATAAAAGGAAAAGCATCATTATTTGTAAAGTAAAATGCTCACATGAAAAGGGTCTTAAAGCTGGATCTAAAAGACACCTTATGCTTGCTCTTCACAGACAATGAGTGTACGGTACTCCAGAATACGTTAGCCTCAAAGACCACAGCTAAGACACTGCATTGAAGCAGAAAATCTGAGCACAAACTACGAGTAAGGTAGTGAGGGTAGCACCAACATCCACAGATGAGTTCCAGGCTGATGCTCATGAGCCTCAAGCTCAATAGTGTTATAACAAAATCGATCCCTAAGTTATTCCAATGTCATTATCATAGAAATTCCAGAATCTATTTGTTTTTGTAAAACTGAAATCTGGTTTATATGTTATACAGAAATAAAAAACATCTGTACTTACTGAAATTATTTTAAATAAAAAGAGCACTTAGAGGACTCACACAACCAGATTTCATATACGTATGAAAAGTGAGATTGTGGCTGCACGTGTCTTTTTTTTTTTTTAATGAGACTTGCCTTATGCTCTGCTAGTATTCCTTTTGAGTGCTTTTTGTTATCAATTAGTGGGAACATAAAGAAAGTTTTATCTATCCCTAAGTAATATACAGTTTTCCAGCTTGGCTTCTAAATCAGTTTGTATGTTACTATGGTTTTTCAAACTTTAACACTAATTTAGCTATCATTTATGTTTAACTTTTTGAAGTTGTGATTAAGGAAAATGTATTCAGAACATATTTTAAAGCTGGCTTCAGAGCTTCCTTTTGCACAGTTCATTTTATTTCATGAGTTGACATACCCATTTGGCAGATGATGGGAAAGAGGCAGCAGTGTGTCTGAAGGTCATGACCATGAGCAATGAAGGCAGACGTTGAATCCCCTCAGAATAAAGACCAGGGTTTCATCCAGGCATTACGTGTATTCATGTTCCAGGAGGAAATAAATGTAAACACTTGGACTTCCTTATGACCACATTTCTTTCATTTTAATGAATTTTTCTATTAAGTTGTTTTTTTAAGGAACTTAGAAGCAAAGGCAAATTTTCCTTCAATCTCCACCTCACTCCCTCTATCCAAATACGATGTTTGGTGTCGTCATCATCATCCTGTACACGGTTACAATGGAAGGACTTGAGTGTGCCGCATGGCATACCCTTCCCTTTGTCTTGGTTACTTTTCAATCATTGTGACAAAAGCACACAGTCTAAGCAACATACAAAAGAAAGAGTTTACTAATGGCTTAGAGTTTCAGAGAGTGAGTCTGTGATGATCATCGTGGTGGGGAGCATGGCAGCCATGGCGCTGGAGCAGTAGCTGAGAGTTTATAATCTGACCCCAAAGCAGGGGGCAGAGAAGGAGCTAACTGAAGACTGGGCTTCTTAAACTTCAAAGCCCATCACCAGCAACACACTTGCTCCAGCAAGGTCACACTTCCTAATTCGTCCCAAACAGTCCGCCAACTGGTGGGGACCAAGTATTCAAACATATGATGAGCCTATGGGGCGAGGGGCGGGCATTCTCATCCAATCACTACTCGATTACTCAGATCATACTATTTTTGTACCAGGACACTTTATTTTTTTTAAATACAAGTTATAGACATATAATTTTGTGTGCTCTTGTCCCAATATGAAGGATAGATATCTAACTCCACTGTGTTTTCTGATAATCTGTTATTTGACTACTGAACCTCATAAATTTTTGATGTGAGTTTTTGCCATTCTTCCAACTGAACTGCCTACCAATTGGAGCACTTACTAAGTAAATGTTTTTTATATAGTTTTTTTCTATCATTTGACAATAACAAAGTTGCCTCTTATATTGTAATGTGTATGTTTCTCATTTTAATATTTCTTTTCAACTTTGGAAACAGTGGTGTAAGTGAGCATCTTTTTTATTTTTATTTTACTTTTTTTGCCCTATCATTTAATGAGAATTCAAGTGTTTGAATATTTTAGGATTTTATGAGAAAGTTCTCCCTGTAATTCTGCAAAATAGAGTTTTATTTTATACAGATATAAACAGATAAAACACCCAAGAAAGTTTCTATTTCTCCCAAGGAAACACAAAGGTACCTTTAAATGTGTGCATTCAAAGCCCAGTGTGCAAGCACAGCAGAGCAATGTGAGACAATGGTTCTCTTACGTCACTCTAAATCTACTCAAAGTTATGGCTTTAGAAAAAATTTAAAGCTATTTAACACCTTAAATATTTTTGAAGACTTAGTAAAAGGAATTTTTGAATAATTTAGTTTTGCTCACTTTGGTTTTCTATCTTATAGGTTTGAAAATAATGTTCAAATGAAATATTTTTATTAATCATTAATGATACATGAACATGAGTTCTCAAATAATCCCCCTCCTCCCCCTAAAAAAGGTAGATGATAAGAAGATATTATCTTTGGAGTATATAAAAATCTGATAATATCCTTCTTCCTTTGTGCTAAAAGCATTAGTTTGTCCTTTCACTTGTTTGGTAAGCTACTGCACAAACGAAGAGCTCTTTGCTCCAGGTTGAATGTTCCTGGAGGCCTCAGATGAGCCTCTGTGATGAGCACTGTGATGAGAGGAGGCAGCCTTGTTCAGTGGGCAGGAGGGGCAGAGGCAGTGCCTTCAGCAAATGCAACCCAGGAATGCAGTGCAGTATTTTTAGTCTAATTTCCAGGGGGAAGGAAGAACACGGATGACCTGAGCTTGACTAGAAGCATTCAAATGTTTAGTTAGACAAACCCAGAGTTACGAAATCATATTTACTTTTCTTCCTGATGTACAAATTTCTTTTGACCACAGGCATGATGAAAGAAAATTATTACTACTCTTGTATTTCTTTGATAAAATTCATCTTCAAGGTGCATGGCTATGTTGCATACTTTTTGTTTTCATGAACATCATCCACATAAAAATGTTCATAATAAGGATGTCTGGGAACCTCTAACTAGAAGGCAAAATGCTTGTGTCTGAAGTCAGGGAGAAATTACTGTAGTGTGCACAACAGAGTCATAAAAATTCCTGTAAGTCAATGTTTCAGGTAAGTAGGTGCATTTTTCTCATTCATTTCTACCACTTTCTTTCTGAAAAACATCGTAGAAATCAAACTTCATGTATTTCACAGAAATGAAAAATTGCAATTAACAGAAAACATTGCATAGTAATGTCTACTAAATCATAATGTACCTGAACTGATGTTATTTTATAACAGAGAAATAGCTATTTTGTTGTGGGAAGAACGCTGTTCCTAAAGGAGAGATATCCTGAGTTGAAATGTTACTCTTGCAGATATTCTTAACTTTATCCAATTCTACTTTCCTCATGTCTGATATGGAGACAGGGCTGCCCTAAAGCATACAGGAAAATGTTCTGTGCAATGGTGGGGGTTTTGATGTGCTAGTATATAGTTTTAATGAGCATATTTATTTTAAAGGAGAAGTTTAAGTTGTTTTAAGAAGTAAGTACTTGGGTTACTAAAGTCCATATTGGCCCTGTGTCCTTCTTTATACAGATAGTTTCACAGTGGGGTTGCAAGGATCTGTAAAGGATTCTTAATCTATCTGTTACTATAATTAACTCATTAAATGTGTATGAATATAAAAACAAATATGAATATCCATATTCACGCACATAGAGGGAAAGAAAGAGTGTATCATAATTACTATGAACAAAAAGAGCAGGTCCTTCTTCTGTGGCACTTACAATCCAAAGGGACTGGACTAAACAATCAAATCATCAGACACAGAAAAGTCAACGACATGATGTGATGATTTCCAGCCAGAGACAGCAAGAAGGTTTATCGGACCCTTTGAAAGTCCATTCATCATTTATTTAAATGCTGGTTCAAGATCTAAGCAAGCTTTATATACAAGATGAACAGGAGGCAGAGAGAGAAAAACCGGAATACTTCTTTCGTTTTGGTTTGCGTTTTTCCTGCAAATCCCTGTGTCAGGAAGAAGCACAGCCAATGCACAGGAGGCAAAGAGAGCCGGAGGATCTGAGACTAAGAAAGTGTGGTCAGGGGTGAAACATCATCAGGGGCTATTCTAAAATCTTAATCTGGGGTTGAAGGAAGAGCTCTGAAAACAAATTCAGTTATTATGAGAGATTCAAAAACTGTGCAAGGTGGATGGAACCATGTGTTTACCTTTGTAGAAAAATGGCCAGGCAAAAATAAGCACTTGGCCTCACAGAGGAGAAGAGCCATCAGGGTTAGGAGTCCTTATAAACAGTGCTGTTATTCTAGGGAGCTATTCTAGAAGCACGTGTTTCCTGACATAGCCTGTGTTCTCAACTGAATGCTGTAATCCTTTGGCTCAAAAGAAGGTATTAGTTCAAGAGAAGTGATGAAAGAGGTGAGGAAGGGACAGAGGAGGTGCCTACTTTAGCTCCAACTGGCTTCTATAAACTCTCAGTGCACATGTTGTGCGCAGGGCTGTGTCAGAGTGACCCCTCACCTCCACAGGTCTGAAAGATGTCCTATTGGACCACTGAGTTTCTGACTCCCTTCCCCCCTCCCCAAAGTATGTTTCCTTCAAGAACTGACTCTTTGTTAAATGTAAGGACACCCCCCCCCCAAAAAAATCTCCTTTTAGATCTTTACTAGGATACTGACACATTTTTTAAAATGACCATTCATTTTTTAAAAATAAATCAATATTACATAACTTCTAAAAATAACTGCCTGTGTAACCACAATATTCTGGAGAGGTAGCTGTGGAGAGCCCTCGCGGTGCCCTCGGTGGCCCGGTGACAGGAGATCTGAAACACTGTCACGCTTCCACCAAATGACCGCTTGCTCTGTCTCCTGGTCCTTTGACCAAGCACGCCCCATGACACAAAAATGAGATTAGGCCAGAATGCCTGGGAAATTGAAAAGTGAAACACTCCTCTGTTTATTCCAAAACCAGCAGAAACGTCTCAGCGAACCAGGTCACATAAAAATTGTCTGGCTTACCTGACACAGAGGTGTTGTTATGTTGAGCAATTACTGGTTAGAATTAATTGGCCTCAGACTTAACTAGAGATGAGGAAGAAAAGAATCAAGAAAGAGAAATCAAAAAGCAAAATAGCCACGGGGTTGGGGGGAGGGGAAGAAAGCCAAAGAAATGCATTTTTAAAAATTGGAGCCAAGGCTCAGAGGGAAGAAAAATCATTTAGGGAGCAATATGGCTAGACAGAAGAGAGGGAGCTATTTAAAATGAACAAATTAAATCATGTAAGTGGAGTCTCAAGCCATAATTAATGTTCAAGCTTAAATCAGACATATCAACCATGCACTGATTGGGACTCATCTACTTATTTAAAGCCAGGTGGATGCTGTGGGGTCTCACTCTTACAATGGAAATATGGTAGGGTTGAACAGGAAACTCGTCAGAACATGTAACACAGCAATTACACAGTAATACATGTGTGTTTGAAATAAGGTATCGATCACCAGATGATGCAAATCCATTATGCACTAATGCATTTCCATGGGCAGGAGTCTGGTGATAGATCTAGGGTAATTTCATAAAAATTGACAGCACATTCATCACTGTTTGTGATTATTTCAAAGCCTTGGCATTTCCATGAATTATGGTGTGCCGTGTTGTGTGTGCACAAATGTTAAATCATCTGTGGCAACAATTGATCATTAGCAAGCACACGCTGAAGGGAGGTACCTTGAAGACTTTCAATTAAAGTGAATGAATTTGCCATTAGGCTGTGCAATTAGTTTGACAGACATACTGAAGTTTTAAAGGCAACTCATATTCATCTTGTGTCCGTCTATAAAATGCTATTGAAATGAACTGCATAAGCACACAATTATGAATAGTTTCCACTACAGATATAGTCTCAGTGTGGAGGGATGCCAAGTACCTGCCCTCCGGAAGACATGGCTTAATATTTTCTCCCTGAACCCATCACCTAAGACAGTTTTGAAATCCAGACTTCTAGGCTGGTTATACATTACTCTGATTAAAGAAGGGAAAAAATTATGGAATAAAGGGAGTGTTATGTGTTACAATAATTTGTATCCTTTCTGCCTACAAAGCCAATAACTGACACAGAGTCTGAAATGTACTTTAAATCTGTTAGCACTAAGCCCCTGGCAGAATCTAAACTGATACAAATCTACTTATAAACTAAACTAAACAAAACAAACTACTCTAAACCTCATAACATACATATATCTCAAGCACTTGCCACTATGATCCTTGGGCCGTTTCTCTCCCCTGTCCTCTTCAACTGTCAATTGTCTTCTCCCTCTCAACTGTCAATCTTGGCTCCGCTCCCTCTCCAGGAAATCCCACCTTCCACTTCCTGTCCCCTGACCGGCTGATTGGCTAAACCGCGCTTTATTGACAGTTGTTATATCCACTCCAGACATTCCTCCACAGTTATGCTTTTGAATTTGGCTGAAGTCTTCAGATGTGGACAGTTCCCAACTTGAGTTATTGGCTGGAGGGTGGTTAAAACTTCATCTGACTCTGTCGGTTAGAATGGGGCTCGGCTCGTAACAGAGTTTTCTTTTTCTTTTCTTTTCTTTTCTTTTTTTTTTCTTCAGCGTAAAAAGAAGTTTATTAAGATCACATTTTTTTTTAATTTAAGTAATTTATCCAGATTACATCTCAACTGTTATACCCCTCACTTGTATCTTCCCGTTCCCCCCCCTCCCTCTTTCACCCTATTTCCCTTCCCTAGGTCTGTGACAGAAGGGGACCTCCTCTCTCACCATATGATCACAGCCTCTCAGGTCTCATCCTGGTAGCCTGTTTACCTTTGCTCTGAGTGCCACCAGGCCTCCTCACCAAAGGGAAGCAGAAACTAAGCCAGCCACCCCAACCCAGGGAGTGGTTCCCACACTCTCAGGTGGAACTGAACTCCCCTGAGCCAGCCACAACAAGCCAGAAACTGTAATGGGTTGGGACAACAGTACAACAGTATACATCCTATATTGACTGAGAAAGTCATACAGAAAGAACTATGTGTTAATATCTTCCTCCTCCTCCTCCTTCTCTCTCCCCCCCCCCTCTCTTGATTCCCCTCCAAACATGGCTCATTTCAGACTTGCATGTGATGTCAATAAGCCTTCTATCAAGAGTAAAGAAATACAACTGGCTCTTGAGTCAATGCTGGACTTTCTCCAACATACCATATTGTAACCCATATTGCAATTGAATACAATTCTTGCCTTATTATAAGTACAAATCCAAATTTTAAGAGTAACTTAATCAAAAACCAAATGTGCTTCTTAAATGTCTTAAGGGCATATCATATCTAGAGCTTACTTTTGTACTGGTAGATTATCATAAATGTACAAGCTATACCCTAAAATTTTTCGAAGTCACAGGCGACTCAATTTCTCTTTATGCAGTTGGCATCTCCCATGGAATGCAGAACCTTGAATAGAATGAGTATTTTGCAAACAAATGTTGGATGAGAATGTGACTGTTGAAGTTTTGACACTGCTCTAGCCATTCGCACTTGGCAATACCAGTATCATGGTCTACCTTCCTGCCTCTGTGTAAACAAGGACAACAAACTCACCTGTATGTGTGCTGCCGGGCACTCTCCTGGCTACAGGGACCACTCCTTACAACCCAAGCTTCACTCTAACAGTACCCTATTTTTTCTGGTCAGCATTAGACTTAGGCCACCTAACAGTGGCTCTCCAAACTTTCAGTAGCTACCAAACAAAGTTTCTGTCTGGGTTCTTGTTTCCTGTGAGCTGAGTGTCTGTTGTGGTTTCACAGCTCTGGGGTTGAGTAGCCAGGTTCTCTGCTCCTTTGTGTCCTCATGCAGGATGAAGACAAGGCCTCTCTATAGAAGAGAAGTGGGTTTTAGGGCGCCACAAAAGCAAGGTGATTATCACCAGCACAAAGATGCCTAGAGCTACTTGCTAGAAATAGTCATATCAACTTATTTGCTTTTGGTGTAAGTAACATGGGCTAAAACTGACTCCTCTATGACTTCTAAAAGAAGGTATCAGACTCACAAACAATGGTTTAGATATACAATACTCTCCCAGGACAGAAGTGCAGACATCTAGAATAAAGACACATTCTACAACACTGGCCAAACAAACTGATATTCCCAAATACATTTTGAGGATTTCATCCATATTTATCTAATACAGAAGGTTCTGGAAGGGTAGTAAATTCTCAGCAAAGGGCCATTTTGTGTTTCCTCTAGAAATGAAGTTTCAGATTGTTGGCTATTTATGTCAACTTAAGATTTTGTAAACATTGTATACTTTGTAAATTTTGTATACTTTGTAAACTTCATAAACACCCAAAACAGGAAAGTGGTCAGGCCCCTGCCTGAGGAGGTCCAGCAGCCAGGCCTGTCCCCCCAGGCTGCTCTAACTGTCATAACAGCTTTCTAGTATCTGTAACTGTCACAAAGGTCATCTCCAGCCCCTCAATGGGATCCTTCCCAGATAATGCTAATTTTAGATGAAAAGTCTGAAAAAAAAAAAAAAGCCACCAGTCCCTGAACAGGAAAACCCACCAATCCCACCAATCCTCACCCTGGAAATCTCTGCCCTAGAAAGCTCTAATCCCTAAGAAATCCCATATAAAGAGCATATCTGCTCAGTTCCCTGCTGTCCTCTCCTAGGAGTAGGACCAGCCAACTCTGGATTTGTCCATCAACACCCTGGACTCTCCTAATAAATCTTTTTTATGAGATTTTCTGCCTGCTGTGACTTTCTCACTGGAAGAGGTCAAGAAACAATGAAGAGAAGAGACCAAGCTGAGAAATGGAACAGGGCTGAGGTTCCTGAGCTCCTCAGCTCAGTTGGGGATACCCTCCCCTGCAAGCTACAATGCCTCTGCTGAGTATGCCTCCTCTCAGAGCTGTGTGGCTGCCGGACTCCCATGTCTCAGGATGCCATTTCATATGGATACTGCCCCACCTCAGAGCAGTGTGGTTCCTGGGTTCTGTGGCTCAGGATGCCTTCCCATTGGAATAGCTTCTCCCCTCAGAGCCAAGGAGGAAAGCCAACAGAGGTAAATCCTGGTTAAGACTTGCTATTATTTCTTATTTCTTAAAGGTATCTCTTTGCTTTTTTCCTTGGAACATTAGACTATCCTCGTATAGATTTACTGTGAGTTGGAGGGGCTGCACCCTGAGTTTTACAAGACAGCTATGATTGAGAGACTCAAAGACCGATCTTTTGCATATAAGAGTATGTGCCTGTTGATGAAAATTTACAAGATTTCCCAGCTATTAAGTCAGAATGTGACAGCAAAGACACAGCAACGTTGTCACTGGAGAGGTATGGCAATAAAACCAGTCAAGAGGAGCTACAGCAGGAGCCAGAAAGAGCAGGACTTGATCTAGTCATGTAGGTTCAATAGCATTTCATTTGCATATATGCCAGTCTCCCCAAGTCCACAGAAGGCTGGACTCACATCAGTGAGGGCCAACTCAGGAGGTGAGCCAACTAGATCCTGGAGCCATTGGCTCACCAGGACAGCCAAAATGCCACTGAAGCGCGTGAGAGATGTGATGCCAAGCCTCCAGCACTCTGCTTTCTGTGTAACTTTTAATAACTGGCAAAGGTGCAGTGCTCCAGCTCCTCTCAAAGTCAAGGCCTGTAATTAAATGTAAAAAGAGAACACCGTTCACATATGTCACCGAGACTACCATTCTGTTGTATATTTGAGTCACCTGCCAAGTTTTGCTCCCCAGAGAGTCTGTCTGAGAACCAACAGGAATTCTACAACCAGGTAGTACAGGGCTGCTGTTAAGACTAAATTACTCCTTTTATTCTACAAATGTATATAGCACCAACAAAAACTGTTAGGATCACTAAACTATTGTACATAATAAATGCCTGTCTTAGAGGAAATGGTAATAATACCACACATAAAATACCTTGCTTTGAAATAAAGCATTTATAAATTCTCCTAGTGATCATTTGGCTTCAACTTGAACAAACCTTTGGGGGATCGAAGTCAGAAGTATGACCTGGATGCTCATGTCTCTGTAAAAGCTGAGTCACATTCTGGAGATTTTTTTTGTTTTGTTTTGTTTTTTGTTTTTTCACACTTGGTCTCTCTACAGAAAGTTGCATACTCAGATTTGTCTAAGGTTATCCTGAAGTCCTGTGCATGCCCTGTGCCTTTGACATGGTAGAGGCCATTTTATTCCTGCATGTCCTTGCTGTCTACAGATCCAGTATCCTGTGTCTATTAAGACCCAAAGTGGCAAACTGCTGTTGGCTCCTTGAAGGGGCACAGCCTTCCATACCTGCCAAGCCTGATGAAAAAGCCAGCACTGCCAAGTCCCTACCAGGCTGCCAGAAACCTGTTACAAGGAGACTGACATTTGTGCAGAGGGCACCTGTACCTGATGTCACAGTCCCATTATCTATACCGAATTCCCTGACTCTTGTCCTAACAGAAGTTTCTGGCACTGCCTTCTGCTGCTACAAGAGGCCCTGGCATGCAGTTGAACCCTCTCAGTAGTCGGGTGCTTATGGTATTTAATTCACCTTGCACTGCTCCCTGCTCTCTGCAGTCCATGGTGACGATCTGAAGGGCTAGATTGGAACAGGATGGAAAACAAGTTTTATAGGCATTCCATGAAGAGGCTGCACCTCACCTATCTGTATGATTCCACTGGGTAAAGGCTTGCCCAGCTTATGGAAACAAGGGCACAAGATTCTAATCCAGATCGAGGGAGGGACCACTGAATACCACAGCTGGAGGCAGAGGTTCCCTGCATGTTTTCAATCTATTTCCCCCTTCCAGTGAGATAATAAACTAGGTTACAGAAAACCATTCCTTAGAAAATGTGAGACAATTATTGGTACAAAATTTTTAGAATGGAAATTGACCTCAATGCAGAAATATATAGACAAATTAATCTTCTTTCTGAACTCTGTTGTACAGAAAATGACATAACCATATTAGTGGGAGGCAATGGACAAGGGAATTAATTCCATATACAAATCTGCCTGTATTCTTCTCACTAACTCTGCTGACACAGTAAATCAGGAATATACACCATGTTAATGTATGTTCTCAGTCTATCAATGTGACATGTATAGCTCAGTTAGGGGAAAATAGAGGTTCCACAGACAAAGGCAGAATTGGGTACCAAGGACATGTAATCAACAACCCCACAAATAAAAGCACACAATAGCCCAAGTCTAACAGGTTTATAGTCAGCCAGCGTGATAAATACTACCAAGTCCTTGATGGCTTCCCTGAGCTGGATTAGCCACCAAACACCAACAGTGGGATATAGTCCTTCAAAGACATGTAATGCTCAAAGTGTCCATGAACATGTTCCCACCACCTATAATGAGAGTGGTTAAATAAATGTTGCCCAATGTACAGTGATGGTAATGACCTGTGCCATGTAACCCCTAGTATTTAAGAACTGGTGCACACCTCAACCTTTACCCACACTCATTCATTCACTTTCCTATGGACCTCACAAAGGTCACGCAAAGCGCTCTATGCTCCTAACGCCGGCTCTAAAAGCAACCACATGGCTTCTTATCCTCCACCAAACACTGCAGTTGAAGTGAGTGTAAGCCACTGAAACTCAAGAACGCTTCTTCTCGGCACTTATATTTGCATTGGAAGATCTTACCAGCTTCAGTGTAGTGAGCTCGCATACGTTCCTTACCATCCATCTTTATATCCAATCTTTCCCTTCTAATCTATTGCTTGGCTCTTCTCTTCTTTTTATAGTAGTGACAGTCACAGTATACTGTACTGTACACTTTACTACTCCCTTAACTACTCATGAAGACAAAACCAAGGGACTCAGAAGAGTCACAGGAGGAGCCCCAGAAGAGAGTCCTCTATACACTACAACAAAGGACACCTTCAGGGAACCTGGCCATCCCCAATCAAGCCCACGGTATGACTTTCAATACATATGGAAAAGGAATATGCATTATTTTTATGTTAAAACAGCAGTCACCGTGGCCACCTATTTGCCAAGCTCCACTTGCCCAGTTTTCAAGAGATAGAGATTCATACAAATCATATCTGTGTAGAACACTACTAGGATCAACATGATTACAATAAACAAGGTCTGGTTGACACTGCAAATGCTCCTGTATTTAGCAATAGGAAATGAAAATGTCCAACATAAATGTCATGTACAAATTATATTTGGCAGATAGAAGTGATGAAAAACATAATTATTATGGATGGGGAAAAAAAACCCTGCATTGCTTTCTCACCATTTGAAAGGCATCTGAAATATATTTATGAGATACATTAAAGAGCTTATTTCTCTAGTGTCCAACTCTAAATGGACCATTTCCAGTGTTCCCTAGGGTATATTTTTTATAACCGTATCAATTTATTATAAAGGTCAATATTTTTTCTCTCTTTTAAATTCTTTCAAGTGTTTTTAAAAGACCATTTTCTGATGTATTTAAAATTCTAACAAACCACTACAAAATTACCAGAAAGTTCTGTGGGATTAAAAATAACATAACATTTGATGCAACACGAATCTGGGTTGCAGTAAAATATCATTAACAAAAGGTCAGCTCTGGAAAACAAAGAAGAAAGGTTAGAAAATAATCAGGCATCCTGGAAATGCTAGAGTCCTCGGCGCTTATTCAGTTCACCCTTTAGGAGGACCAAGTCCGGAGCATCCTTCCTGCAGCTAAGACAAGTTTGGCTTTCTCCATACTTTGATGCTCATCAGCATACCTTTCATTTAACTTGTACCTCAAAAACTGTCTCTCAAGGGGCAAGGGAGCTTGACATTTTCTAGAACCATGCCTTAGTTACTGATCTTGAAGACAAAAGTTGGTTAAATGAGTACATGAATGTTTCCAGGGACCTAAGATATGTACAAAAGTTTTTTTTAAATCCCATTCATCAGGTAACTTGTTTAAAAGATACCATTAAACCTTGATGCTGAGGGCCAGATCTTCTGAGGCTTTCCCTGAGACCCTGATGTCTGGAGAAGGAACCGAGTTCCTTCTCAAAACCAGGAATATTCCTGTGGCCAGGTCTCTTGGGGGACTGCTTTGGATCTGTACAGGGCCTTGGTTATCAGTCTTGGGGTAGCTGTGCACTTTGCCTGTGATGCTCTTTAGATGCCTTGTGTTCCCTTTGTGCAATATTGTCTTGTTGATTGGCTATTGCTGACTTCATCCCGTTGTGTGATAGTTTCTGCTGACTTCATGCCATTTCTTGCCTGGAGATGGTACTTAAGACGCTGTGCTACTTAATAAATGTGTACATAAGCCATAGCTTGTGCAAGGCCTCCAGATCCCAAACATTCCTATCTTCTCTAATTTTCTATCCTTTTTATATTTCTGTCTCTTGGCCACCTCCCACTTGGAATCCTGCCACTGCTGGTTTGATACTTTTGTCACTGAGTTTTCTGAATAGACCTGATATTTTGTTATCAGGAAAAAGAAAAAAGAGTTTTCACCTCACACTGCATGCTTAGCCCTTTTCCAAAACTGGGTCCTGTTCAAGTAGAAGAACATTCTGTTAGGTATATTTGCCTGAGTATAGAGCTATGTCTGCAAGGAACCTACGTAAGTATACTCTTCCTTCATGGCAAGCTTTCTTTAAAACCATACTCTGGCCAGGCGTGGTGGTGCACACCTTTAATCCCAGCACTCAGGAGGCAGAGGCAGGTGGATCACTGTGAGTTCAAGGCCAGCCTGGTCTACAAAGTGAGTCTATGACAGTCAAAGCTACACGGAGAAAACCTGTCTATAAATAAATAAATAAATAAATAAATACAAACAAACCACACTCTGTAGATGGTGCCTCTTGAAGGCAGCCTGCCCAGACATCAGCAGAAATCTCCTTAGCCCTCTGTGACTGGCTCACCCTTCCTATGGAAGGAGATGCCCAGGTACCCTCAGGATGAAGATAATGTTAAAAAATGTTCACATACTTTGAAAACATAGGTAAGTCTGCTTTTAGCCTGCATTAATCCTCTTACTCAACAGTTTATCAAAAGAATCACCGTACACATCACAGTATGAGACTAAAGCCCTGGCTATTAACACAATTTGGTTATCTTAGACTTGGCCTTCATGTATTCCTTCTTCCCATAGAAGTGATATGTTGCTTGCATAATAGGATTTATATTTGTTCCTGGTGCCTTACCATCCATCTCTCCTGATGGTAAAGTCTGTTTCCACTTTGACATAAAATGTGTCTAAATTGCCTCTGAAAGGTTAGCATCACTGTTGCTATCTACAGAAACCAAGGACAAACTGAAAACAAAAATGAAGCAATTAAATATCATTTACCATATTGACTGAGGTACACATATTGTGTTCTGTTTTCTTCTTCCCTCCCTTCCTCTCTCCCTCCCTCCCTCCCTCCCTTCCTCCCTCCCTTCCTCCCTCCCTCCCTCTCCCTTTCCCCACTCCTTTGTTTTTGGAGGGCTAGATAGCTCAGTGACTAAGGCACAAGCCACCAAGCCTGGCATCATGAGCCTGACTACTGAGACTCACATTGTAGAAAGAATCAACTCTCACAAGTCATCCTCTGACTTCTATACACACAATAAATGTCATAGAAGGAGAAACACTAAGAAATGTAGAAAACCATCATGTTAGCATCAGCTCAGTAGGTTTATACAATGGACTATAGCATAGTTTTGTGGCTGTAGTCTCACTTTAAAGAGTAAGAAGTGATGTACACTGTAGTTCGGTTACATATGCAGGTCAACCTTGACCATGATGAGAGATCAATGTGTAGAAACACCTGTCATGACTACCTCAGCAAAAAGACAATGAAGCATTATTTTTAACATCTTCTGAGACAGCACAGGGGCTTTCTATATAATGTCTGAATGGTTGCCACCTGGAGATCAACCAGTTAGAAAGATATTGATGATAATCAGCATACTCAATCACTATGGCCACTATGGCCAAGGGAATCTGTACAGCATGAACCTCTGGGCATTTACACAGCTGAGACCAACTTCCCACTGAAAAAAAAACTGAATAATGTAGAAAGGCCTCCAAGCCACCTTTCATCCGCTGTTGTATCAATGAGAAACACACCTACTCAATTACGTTCCCAAGGGGAAATAATTGCAGAAAAATAGTACGTTTTTTCTCTATTTTTAGAAGCCAACAACAGTTGTATGTTTTGCTAGTCAGTGACATGGCTCAGCAGGTAAAAGTGCTTGCCACTGAGCATGACAACATGAGTTTGATCCCAGAGACACACCTGGTAGACTGAGAGAACCAAGTCCTATAGCCTCTGACCTCTATTCCCACACTGTGGAGAACACACACACACACACATACACACACACACATACACACACACACACACACACACACACACACACACACACACATATACACATACACACATACACATACACACACACACACAGACACACACACACATACACACACACACACACATACACACACACATACACACACACACACATACACACATACACACACACATACACACATACACACACACATACACACACACACATGCACACACACATACACACACACACACACATATACACATATACACATACACACACAGACACACACACACATACACACATACACACACACATACACACACACATATACACATACACACACACATACACACACACATACACACATACACACACACATACACACACACAAACATACACACATACACACACACACACATACACACATACACACACACATACACACACACACATACACACATACACACATACACACACACATACACACACACATACACACATACACACACATACACACACACAAACATACACACATACACACACACACACACACACACACACACACACACACACACATACACACACTGGTTTTTTAAAATGTAGTAAATCCACTCCCTTATTGCCAGCAGTATCTAATGCCAATGTAGCCAGTCACAAATATCACCATGGACGGTTTGCAAAGGGAAATTAGCCTGATACTGATTTCCATCAAAACAGAGATTCCAACACTGACCAGAGACAAATATCCCTAGCCCTTGAAATAGTTCTTTCAGACGTCGAACATGAATTTCACACACTTCCCTGACCAACTTCCTGTAAGAAACAAAATAATGACCCTTGAGCAAAAAAGATACATTGGAACCTTGTGAAGGGATTTCTAAAATACAGGCTGCTGAGCCCACAGCTTCTGATCCAGTGGGTCCACATGAAGGAGAATTTTGCATTTCTGACTCATACCCAGATGCTGCTGCTGCTGTATGTTAAAACATGGAAAACCAAAGAATTTAAGAAAAGAGTGGTCTTATCACTTAAATGGAACTTTTCTCTTAAGATTCAAGTCCTACCTAACTCATCCTTAAAATTACCCAACCGTTCTCGGGTAAATCTTGTCTTTAATGAACATGTGACTCACCATGGCCTTCCAGAGTCTAGAATAAAAGTTGAACTCCAATCACTCACATCACTTTTTAAGAGTTACTAAAATGAAATACAATGTTCTGTAACATTTCTGAAATGGCAAAATATTGTACATGCACGAAGGACTTAAGCTATTTATGTAATAGCCTAAGTTATTGAACGGCAGACTGAGCCACCTAGAACCAATGCATCAACTATGCTACTAAGAGTCTTTTAGGAATTCAAGTGACTCCCAAGCTGTTTCTCTATCTTCCATGGTCTTGATCTCAACTATGTGGATAAAATCAGTTCAGGAACACATTCTAGGTCCACTGGAAGAAAGAGGAAATTCAGGACAATAAGGGCGACCCAGATGTTAGATGCACAACTCACACATCTGTGGGATCTCCTTTGGCATGACTTCAGGCCTTCATGGGGAGCTGGGAAATATAATGTCCATAAGTCCACCCATAAATCTAACTAAAATTAAAGCCCATTAGTAAGATATAAAAGGAAAAGTATAAATAGACACAATTGCCAGAGGAGTTAATGTTGTAAATCTATCTGTGTATATTTTCCCATCCCCAATATTTAAACTCCAAGTGTTAATCTTCTTTCTACCTCCAAATCAAAGGCCAAGATCTCTGGTCATGCACCAAAATGATGAAAGAATTTCAGGGTTGGAGCTGGAGAGATATCTCAACAGTTAAAAGCTCTTCTTCTTCTTCTTCTTCTTCTTCTTCTTCTTCTTCTTCTTCTTCTTCTTCTTCCTCTTTCTTCCTTCTTCTTTCCATCTATTTTTTCTCTTTTTAAATTAATTTATTTAATCACTTTATATCCCAATCATAGGCCCCTCCCTCCTCTCCTCCTGGTCCCACTCTGTGTCGCATTTCCCATATCTCTCCTACCTTACTCCTTAGCAAAGGGGAGGCCTCCCACCCACCTGCCTATCCCAGCACACCTGGTCACATCAGTGCTGAGAGTATTCACTACTATGGTTGCCTGGCAAGGCAGCCTGCCAGGGGGAAGTGATGGAAAAGCACACAAGAAAGTCCTTGTCAGAGACAGTCCCTGCTTTCCTAATTAGGGGACCCATATGAAGACCAAGCTGCCCATTCAGTACATATGTGTAGGGGGCCTAGGTCAAGACCATACATGGTCTTTAGTTGGTGTTTCAGTCTTCTCAAGCTCCACTGGGCCCAGGTTAGTTGGCTCAGTTGGTTTTCTTGTGGAGCTCCTGTTCCCTCTGGGTCCTTCTATTCTTCCTCCCACTCTTCCACAAGGTTCTCTATGCTCTGCCTAATGGTTGGCTGCGAGTCTCGGAATCTCTTTTGAACCATTGCTGAGTGGGGCCTCTCAGAGGACAGCTATGCTACACTCCTATCTAGTGGTCCCTAGGGCCTGCCAGCCTCCAGGAATGCAGGAGGGGTGATGTCCAGTAGATGGAGGGTGCAGGAAGCCAGGTGTAGCTAACTGCAGCTGTGTTTGCCCAGAGGCCTGGTGCAATTAAAAGCACTTCTTACTCTTGCAGAGAACCTAAGCTCAGATGTCAGCAGCCATGTGCTAGTTCACAAATGTCTGTAGCTCTTCTTCCAGTCCTCGGCAGGCTTTTCCACGCACTGGGCATACACACGGTGTACATACATACATACACGCAGACAAAACACCCATACACACAAACTAAAAATAAATGAATCTTTAAAAGAATAATTGCAGTTCATATGTAAGAAACTGAACACATCATGTGCACATGGCAGCACTCCAGTTGTACTCAAGCTCTCTGCAAAGAAGCCTGGAAAAATACAGATTTTAGCTGGGGAAGGGGGTCATGCTCACTTAGATAACTGGATTTTGACTGAATTCTTATTCTGAGATATTTCAAAAGAGATTTAATTTCCCACTTGAAACTGAACTGCTATTGATGTCTATGCCATGTGTACAAACATCTGCTAGAGACGTTCATTGTCAGCTCCCACTTGACTGTTTTCACTGTACATGGCTAATACAAATATGCTGAACTGCACAAGCAACGGCAAGCCAGATATACAGGCCAAAAAGGGGCCGTACTTTAGAAATAATTTACCAATAACTTTATATATCAATTTATTATATGGCTTAATGAGAATTACATAGATAAAACAATTTATTTACAAACTTATTTATTATTTATTTACAAATGCTCAGATCTTATTATTAACTTTAATAGAGTGTTCTGTAACATATTGCATGATAAAAACTTATGAAATATCATTAACTATAATGCTGCCTTTGGTAACTCGTTAGATTTGAAAGCTACACAGAAACAGATAGGTAGCAGTGTTTATTTTTCTTTTAATCGTACACAGAAAACGTACTCAAAAACTATCTATGTATGGGCATAAATATTAGCATCTTACTACCAGGCACACATAAAGTATCTCCTAGCTGACTTATAAAAGTCATATTCTACACCTCTCAGGAACTTTGAGGTTCTTTTATTTTAAAAATTATGCATTAAAATACAAAAATGTCCAGCTCTTGGGAGACAGAGGCAGCTGGATTGCTGTGAGTTCAAAGCCAGCCTGGTCTACAAAGCAAGTCCAGGACAGTCAAGGCTACACAGAGAAACCCTGTCTTGAAAAACAAAAGCAAACAAACATTAAGCGCCTTGGATTTTTGATACCCAAACCCCGGATGTTTGAATGCATTTATTTAGCACTTAATAAACTTGAGGGTAGAGTATAAGGACAGGCTTGCCTAATTAAACAGGTAGGACGTGGGTTAATCAGTTTCTCATCTCTGTGGCAAATATCTAGGGGAAGCAATTATAAAGGAGGAAGATCAGCATCAGACAGAGGTTTCGGTCCATGGTTAGCCAGCTCCATTAATTTGGTCTTGGAGTGAGATATCATCAAGGCAGCAGGAGGGTGGCAGGGACTGCTCACCAGAGAACATACCATCCCTAGCAGCTTTCCCCCACTTTCCTCTTTTATTCCTACCCAGGATCACCCCTTAGCCAAACTCCTCTGGAAATGACCACACAGACATACCTACAGGTGCTCCTTATTCCCGTGCATTACTAAATCGAATCACGTTAACCAAAAAACAAAACAAAACAAACAAACAAAAAACCCAAACCAACTTTGTCTCTTATTTTTGTATATGGAGCACAGGCCTTGGATCTTGGACTGTTGCTGCAAAGGAGTTCTGTCATTACACGATGCTTCCGGGATTTCCTTGTGTTTTTCTTCGTAACTGGAGGCATATAACAAGACAAAGCTGTTTCCAAAAGCATCTGATGCCTGTAGTCATGGCTCTCCCTTTAGATATGACAATTACTTCCGTCACAACCAATTGAGAAGTGAAATATAGAAGCAAAACTGCTTCTAAATTAATGGCTTTTAAAAGTTTCCTGGGGAGTCTTCAGGCAACTCTAAACATTTTTATGTTCCATATCAATTTCCAGCATTAGAAAAATAGCAAAACTGAGGAGAAAGTGAAAAGGACCACTGTAAATAAATCAGATTTTGCTGTCAAGATACACAACATTTACTAGATTACTGAAAAGAATGGATGGTGATATTTACACCAATAACCGTAGCAGTTAATACCAAAGCACCTTTGCTCTCCAAGTTGAAGCACCTGGCCCTGTTGGCAGCAAAGTTCCCTTAGAGCAAATCCCTCTGGAAAATCCCCTCATATAAATAACGATAGTTCATATTGAAGTCTCATCATTAACACGATTAAATGTATGATTTACATACTTGGCTCTTTACAGAAGTCTGACAAGTCGCTTATAGACTCCTCCACATGTTGAACACACACTCCCAGCGCTAGGTTTCTCTTCCTCACATTTGTGGGAGGCAAAGTGTCCTCTTCTACAGTGCACCTAAGTGTTCACAGTGAGTGTCCTTCAATAGTTACTAATTGGCTTTATTTAGAGACTTGAATTGCTGAGTCATTGTCAACCTTTATACTGAAGGCACATGAAAGAACGGTATCTGAGCCTACAACACAGACATAATGTTGTCGTGACTGGCACCACACCAACATGAGAGCAAGTGTGTGGCTAATTGCTATGATAACAAATAATAGCCAGTGGATGTTTATTTAAAGAGAGTCTGAGGATTTTAATGCTAAAAGATCCAGCTACAAGCTAAGCCAAACAGATCAATCAATATGGTTTGAACAAAATGCTAACAAAAGTGCTGGGCAAATTCACCGAACAATCTTGGTTTGTCGAGCTTAGACCAATGTGTGCCTAAGATCATGTTTCCACCTCCCAGGACAGAGATGGTTCTTCCCAGCAGCCAGAGTGACAAAAGGCGAAGTTAATAGCAATTATTAAAGGCAAAGAGCTATGTGAGATTGCTGTTTCTTATTTAGTAAGTAGAGCAGCAGTAATAACTTTTACGGGTTAACAATTAGCAGAACCCATCCTAGAATGAGTTACAGTTAATCTGATTTAAGCATTGCATACTATATATGTACTAAAAGCATCACAATGGCACTTTATTAATGCACAACTTTATCTTATTATATTTCAGCCCAAAATACCATACATTTAAAATTCGTGTTTATGGTGATGTTGCTCAAAAATTAAAACAAAATTCTTTTTAAAAGGTAGGTGTATAAAGGAATAAAAAGTAAGTAAAATTTTAGCTTTGTGCTTCAATACAAACTGTGACTGGAGAAGGATTTAATGTCCCTGATGCTCAGAAGAGCACCTGGCACAGGCTGGCACCCAGGCACCACAGGCAGAACTGGTACTGACTAGGGAAGGAAAGCCTCTTAAATCTACAAGTCAGACTGATGTCCCATTTTCTTTCTTAAAAATGGATCTTTCCATTTGACAAAATCCAACACCCATTTATGTTTAAAGTACTGGAGAGATCGGGAATACAAGGCACTTATCTAAACATAATAAAGGCTATATACAGCAAACCAACAGCCAACATTAAATTAAATGGAGAGATACTCAAGGAAATCCCTCTAAAATTGGGAACCAGACAAGGCTGCCCTCTGTCTCCATATCTCTTCAATATAGTTCTTAAAGTTCTAGCCAGAGCAATAAGACATCAAAAGGAGATTAAGGGGATCCAAATGGGAAAGGAAGAAGTCAAATTATCCCTATTTGCAGATGATATGATAGTGTATATAAGTGACCCCCAAAATTCCACCAGAGAACTCCTACAGCTGATAAACACCTTCAGCAAATTGGCAGGATACAAAATAAACTAAAAAAGTCAGTAGCTTTCCTGTGTACAAATGACAAACAGGCAGAGGAAGAAATTAGGAAAATTACTCCCTTCACGATAGCCACAAACAATATAAAATATCTAGGAGTAACTCTAACCAAGCAAGTGAAGGACTTATTCGAAAAAAACTTTAAACCTTTGAAGAAAGAGATTGAAGATGACATCAGAAGATGGACGGATTTACCTTGTTCGTGGTTCGGGAGAATCAACATAGTAAAAATGGCCATCTTACCAAAAGCAATTTACAGATTCATTGCAATCTCTATCAAAATACCTAAAAAATATTTTGAAGATATTAAAAGATCAATTCTCAAATTCATGTGGAGAATTAGAGGAAAAATGGGGAAGAGCCTGGGACACATAGGCTCAGGAAACAACTTCCTGAACAGTACACCAACAGCCCAGGCCTTAATGTCAACAATTAGTAAATGGGACCTCATGAGGCTGAGAAGCTTCTGTCAAGCAGGAGACACTGTCAAGAGAACAAAGCGATAGCCTACAGACTGGGAAAAGATCTTCACCAACCCTACATCTGACAAAGGTTTAATATCCAAAATGTATAAAGAACTCAAGAAATTAAACACCACAAAACCAAACAACCCAATTGTGAAAGGGGGCTTGGAACTTAACAAAGAAATCTCAACAGAGGAATATCAAATGGCTGAGAAACACTTAAAGAAATGCTCAATCTCCTTAGTCATCAGGGAAATGCAAATCAAAATGACACTGAGATTCCATCTTACACCCATCAGAATGGCTAAGATCAATAACTCAACTGACACCTCATGCTGGCGAGGATATGGAGAGAGAGGAACACTCCTTCATTGCTGGTGGGAATGCAAACTAGTACAACCACTTTGGAAAGCTATCTGGCACTTTCTCAGAAAAATGGGAATAGGGCTTCCTCAAGACCCAGCTATTCCACTCCTTGGAATATACCCAGAAAATGCCCTACCACACAACAGGGACATATGCTCAACCATGTTCATAGCTGCTTTATACATAATAGCCAGAAAATGGAAACAGCCTAAGTGTCCCTCAGTAGAAGAATGGACTAAGAAATTGTGGTACATTTACACTATGGAGTACTACTCAGCTATTAAAAACAAGGAATTCCTGAAATTTGTGGACAAATGGATTGATCTAGAAATGATCATAATGAGTGAGTTCACCCAGAAGCAAAAAGAGACAAATGGTATATACTCACTTAATCAAAACACTAGTCCAAGGGATATGTCCCATGAAAAACTTTACTTACCAAGAAAGTGGGTCAGAGGAGAGGACATCCTATTGAGACTTTAGGTGAGAGTAGCATGGAAAAATGGGGAAACAGTAGGATCCACAGGGTCCTGGAAACCTACAAGAAGAACTTTATGACAGGCAGATCTGGGTCCTGGGGTCCTCCTCAAACTAAGGCACCAGCCAAGGAGAAATAGGCAGTAAACTTCGAACCCCTACCAAGACATAGCCGACGAACAGGATATTCTCCACCGTTGAGTGTAGAGTGACATCTGACTCTCACACGAACTCTGGTGCCCCTTTTCTGACCACGTCCCCTGGATGGGGAGGCCTGGCGGCACCCAGAGGAAGGATAGCAAGTTACCAAGAAGAGACTCGATAATCTTAGAGCATATATGGGGGAGGAGGTCTCCCTCAATCACAAACATAGGGGAGGGGAGAAGGGGGGAAGTGGGAGGGAGGGAGGAATGGGAGGAAACAGGGGAAGGGCTAACAATCGAGATGTAATATGAATAAATTAATTTTAAAAATCTGTAAAAAAAAAAAGCCTTTACAATGAAAAAAAAAGAAACAAAGAAAGAAAAAGAAAAAGAAAAGGAGCTTTCAACTCTGTGGAAGCACATGAGTGAAAATGTGAATGCTTTAGGGAGTGATACAGGTTTTCCTGTTTCCTTGAGTTCATTTTCATTGCTGTAAGTCAGCATGCAAGGTGGTAGCATTTCCCTCCACACTGTTCTGTTGACTCTCTTCTCCTGCTCCCTCTCCTGTGCTCAACAGTTCTCTTTAATATCACATGACTACTTTTACTTTTTTTACACCTTTACTTTTCTTTTATTACTCCTTGCCTTACTGAAGATCCTTTCTTTCCCTTTCATAACCAACCTAGCTACCTACCTACACACACACACACACACACACACACACACACACACACACACACACACACACATGTTTTGTGCTATTTATTAAACTACTTTGAAACAAATATAGTTAAGGTCTCTCTACCTCTTCCTTCCCCTAAAGGCCAAGAAAACTACCATTACGGACATTTCTAGCCACAGTGGGGTGAATCTATCCCATGCGTTGCCTCCAGGGACCAAGTAGGTTAATGACAAAGTAGCTCTTGGTTGCCCCACCATCAGAAAGGAAATTATGCTACAGTACCCCCACTTCTCTCTGTCAACTGTGTTTTTAGGGTTGTGCAGCCAGCAACCTCCCATTGCTATTATAGAGTAGCCTGACCCATTAAATCACAGGATGGACACTTCATTAACCAGAAGCCTACTTACCCATGGAGAGATTAAATCCTCCAGTGGGGTCCACAAATAATCCCTTCCCTAATCTCCAGTGAGCATCTCCCTGGAATCCTTTTTAAAGATTGTCTACTGCGAATTAGCTACATATGCTTGAAAATACAGGAGAGGACACCCCGATTGCATTCAATGTGACATTAGGGGGCTCTTCTCAGTTAAAAGCCTTTCCCTGTCCATGTGTTTTAAGCACCAGTGATCAAAGCAATCTGTCAGCCCAGAGGAAGGACTGTGGCTATTTTTCATGTGGTCTGGTAACCAAACTTGCATGATGGCATTAGAGGCATTTATTGATGCTCTTAAATGCTACATTTTTATAATCTCTTATCCAATGTGTTTTCAGCCAATTCCAAGCAGACAAAAGGAAAAAGCTGATTACACATAGCCAGTAGCTGGAATCATTTAAGCTAAATTAATAGGGTCTATAAATAACCGTGTCCTTCCTCTAAAGAGAGAGTGATGGTGAGGTTAGTTAACAATGGGAAATGGCCTATTTTTCTCATCAGGCCCACTACAACATGAGCAAGGCTCAAATCAGTCTCCAGGCAACTGTAACAATCATTGCAGAATGGGTGCAGTGAAGACCCATTAACCAGAACTCCAAGGTAATCCTTCTGCCAGCATGAATGTCAGCTCTTCTTGTTGTAGGCACTAGCCCTATATCAGCTTGCTCTCTTGTGATTTATTTTCCTTGTCAGTCAAATCCATGTTAGATTTGGTGCATTGAAGTCACTGATATTTCTAGTTTGAATACTTAGGAAACCTTAAAATAAAGGCCATTTAATACAGAATTGTTTTTAGGAATATACCAGATGTCCTTGAATCTGACAGCATGAATTGCAAGGAGCTTCATTATTTCTATGTACCAATCAAAAAAAAAATTCCATGGCCCATTAAAGTATAATGCAGTGTGTTCCTATCACTTAAAATTTTATTCTGTGAGAACTGAGAAGGCTCTATACAACACATTTAGACACACTTTATTCAATCATGACACTTGGACACACACTGAGCACAAACACATGGGTTACATGGATGATGGATAGGCTAGAAATTTTCTCATGTCTCAGTCTGATTGTCTTGAGTGGCAGTGTTAGTGATTGTGCTGTCCCACGTGGATCTCCACAAGATCCCAGAGTCTCCTAACATAGCTCCATCAGCTGAGGAACAAGGATCCTGTAGGGGAATTTTCCAATTCAAACCATAACCAATCCTAATCACTCTGCTTCAGCATCGCAAAGTCATCAGGATCCTCCAGGATGTGATGGGGGCTGAGTGAAAATAAATGCAACACTCAATACTTGGCTCCGAAGACGGAACCAGGAAACTTGGGTAGCGTGCCTGTAAAGTCAGTTTTGCTTGTGTCTCTAATACATATAAGACGGCAAGCATTTATAAGCTCTTCAATACAAGTATAAATTTTTGTGCTTTTTCCAAACTTGACATACATCCACCTTGCATGGAAAGTACAGATGGTTTCTCTTACTTCATGATAACTACCCTTCTTTCCAAACTCTTTTTGATGTACTAGGGTAAAAAAGACTGATATTACATGTAATGAAATATTTAATCTCTCCCCCCATCCCTTTCCCACACTAACAAAACTTGTGTTAAGCCACACCCTTGCAGAAGAATGGGCTGTAATGACTATTGAGCTCTGGATTAAAAGTTATTTAAAATTACAATTTTTTAAAATTTTCTTTTCTTTTTCTTTTTTTTTAAATTCAAGCACTACTTTAACCAAGTGATATGACATGGGTATATTGTGGCACAAAAAGTGTCTCTTGGGGTACTCTCTAGAGATCCATAAGCCATACCTAATAATGAGAAACAAAACAAGTAAGATCAGCTTGGTAGACATTCCACATCCCACATGGGTACTATTCGACACGGCAATTTATTGATAAATGGTCATAGACTAGAACAGAACAGGGACGCAGGACAATTATACACAATGCCATTCTCTGGACTAGATCCTAGAACAAAATAAAGGTATTTGTGCAAGCCTTGTAAATCTAAATAAAGGTCATTAGTAGTAAAAAAAAAGTTGCACATTTTAAAAATTTTTTTATTAATTTATTCTTGTTACATCTCAATGGTTATCCCCTCCCTTGTATCCTCCCATTTCTCCCTCCCTCCTATTTTCCCCTTACTCCCCTCCCCTATGACTGTTCTTGAGGGGGATTACCTCCCCCTGTATATGCTCATAGGGTATCAGGTCTCTTCTTGGTAGCCTGCTATCCTTCCTCTGAGTGCCACCAGGTCTCCCCCTCCAGGGGACGTGGTCAAATGTGAGGCACCAGAGTACATATGAAAGTCATATCCCACTCTCCACTTTACTGTGGAGAATGTTCTGACCCTTGGCTAGATCTGGGTAGGGGTTTATATTTCTGTCACAATTCATCTAGATCCTCCACTACAGGGCAGATGTGGCTGACATTAACAAGAATTAAAGTTATTCATCCAAACAGCTGGAAGTTGCCCTGGTTTAACTCTGAAAGACTTTGATGGGTATCCTTCTATTTGGTTATTTATTGCATAAATGACCAAGCACTGACAAATTAAACACTTCATTATTTTTCCTCACTCAGCCCAGAAACTAGGTTATTGTTCCCCAAACTCCCAGTCAGAAATACCCACTGTTTCTGTTTGTTTGTTTGTTTTGCTAGTAAGAAATGTTTCTTTTTTCATCCCGTAGAGTTCTACAAATCACTGGTGCCATGCTGAATGTAGAACACCTCTGCATCCCACAGAATAGATGGTTAGACACAGTGTATGGTAGGCTGGCTTTGCTGTGACATGAGCCCCCTGCTCACAGTGACAACTAAAAGGCCATGATTTATCTGCCCTGTTTTCCCACAGTTTTGCCTCTTGATGTTAATTTGCTAAGGTCTAAGTTAGTGTTGTCTTACTGTTTTTGGTCCAAGCCAAAACCTGCTGCCAACTTGACCCATCCTGCATTGGAAACATAGGTCATTCTTAGCCTGGAGCTATCTCTTTAAATGCTTGGTGGCCTTTCATAGAATTGTTTTTTTTTCTTAGGGTCTTCAATGCTTTGTTTTGTTAGGGTGAAGTCACCTAAAATAAGTAATGGCCTCTCAGTTCCTTTTCTGTGTTTTAGCAAATACTGTTTGGATATGATTTTTTTTATAATCTATGAAGACTGTGGTGATAGTTCAATAAGTAAAATGCTTGCCAAGTAAACATGAGAACCCAAGTTCTACCTTTAGTGCCCACATAAAGACCATTCATGGTGCCCATGAGAGTAATTTCTTCTTTGGGCAATCAGAGACAATGAAATCCCTGAACTCACTGGCTGGCAAGCCTCACCTACTTGGGATTTCCAAGCGTTAGAGGAACCCGTCTTAACAAAATAATGTAACAGAACTTGAGGTTGTCCTCTGGCCTCCATAAAAACATACAAGCAATACTGCTTTTATTTATTTTTTTTATAGATGTAAAAGCTAGACGACAGGCCCTGTGATCAACAGAGACAGTTAAAGTTGTACAACAATAGCATACTACCACAAAGTGGCCATCATTGGCCGTGTGTTCAATGATCCACACATACCTATAGTAGATATGCACCAGCTAGGAGGAGACTTAGATATTAAATTCTATAGACCTGAAAAAGTGAAGGATGGGCCCCTAAGTGAGCTGGGAGAATCCCAGTAAGAAAGGGATGCCAGTAGTCAATTGGCAAGTCATTTATGGAAAATGTAATGACTAGATGTATTTCCCAACAGGCTGGAAAACTAGTAAATCAACAAAGGCATGCTTATCTTTTACCAAGAAAAAGCAAACAAATGAACAAAACTGCAAAGTAGGCTTGAGATATAAACTCATCAATGTAGGGAAAATATAAAGTCAAATTATGAAGTCCTTGACATGCTCTTTTACCAAGTAGGCTTTACCCCCAGAAATCATACTATGCCTCTAGAACAAGTGTGAAGGACTGAAAAGCCTGCTGCCATATCCTAGGGATTAATGGAAAACTGCTGTGTTCTGCGTGCAAAGGCTTATAGTCAAGAAATTAAACTTCTCTGACAAAGGGGAAGCCATAAATATGATCCCAGAGTAAGTACTCATACTGAGAACTCATATCTAAATCCTGCAAGGCTGACTGGGTCTTAATTTTATCCTATCCAGCTACTTGCACTACGCCCTTAAAGTAAGGCAGGAATATTTCTTATTTTAGCTTGCGTGCAACCCTTAATTCCAATATAAAACCAGGTAAAGATATTTTAAGAATCAAACTTAGTGTTAACAAGATGATCTGTTTCATGTCCCCAAAAGAAGCTAATGAATCATTGGGAGTTTATTGTGGTAGAAAGACAGTGGCTTCTGGTAATTACAGTGATGAGCAGAAACCCTCACAAGTGGGTACTTTAAAGCAATTATTTTCCATTTGGTTCTGAAAAAGCCCCTGAGTACAACTAAGCTTTGATTACCTGGCATCTGAAAATATACATTCTCAGAGGGGTATTTGCAGTGATTATTTTAGTAGAAAGAAAGTAAACAGCTACTGTTTGTGAAAGCTCAGTTGTGAGCCTCTTCAAAGTTTAAAATATGAATTGTGTAAAAGACAGAGCCTTGGCTTAATGGACTAGCATGTGATGGCGTTATGCTTCCACCTGCAAAGACCTGAGAATTTACTGGGTACTTAAGGATCAGGAAACTGTTTGAAATGCATTTTCTCTAGAACAAACTTCAACAAATTTAGCCAATGTCACATTTTTCTAACAGACTCTTCAGTTCCAAGCCTTGACCTAGGTTTAGAAAAATGAGTAAATCGAATAGTGGTAGACAGGGAAGGCTGGCCCTGTGTCAGCACCAATTCCCTCAAAACAGGAGGTCACAGAACCTCAGAAGAGGGAAGAAGAATTGATTTGTTTTTCCTGTATACAATTATTGGGGCCCCAATCAAGGATTTTTGTGCCCCCTTCTGTCTAATTTAAGACTCCTAGTGCACAGTGAAAGTCAAAAGGCTACATTTTAAGAAAAGTGAGGAATACAGACCAAGTCAAGGTCAAAGGCCTACAAGAAAAAAACTTCAAATTTAAAATTTAGCTCATAACTCTAGTTTTGGAAATGCTAGGGACTAATATAGACAGACGCCATTAAGTTTTCACTTTTTTAAATGCATATACATTAATGCATATACATTTCACTTTTTCCTCCAACTGGGAAAAATCACAAAAACACAAACAATTGCAACATACCTGATGTAGCTTGGTGACTACAAAATGAAGACAAGCAATAGTGGGATGTCATGGATCATGTAACTAGAAATTTCCAGAAATACTATAGTCCCATTTTTCATAACCACCTATGTCTGGAATGAGTACTGCCTTTTGACAGAACACACAGCTGTATCAACTGTACTGTTCCCTCCCAGGGGGGGCCACTGGCCAAAGTCCCCACAGACAAAAATTCTTGGCCAGCTGTTTTATGTCTGTTTACCCTCTTTTCTTTCCTCTCTCTAACTTCTTCCACTTAGCCTTCCCCACTATCTCTCTCAAACTCATGGTCTCTTTCTTTTCATTGTTATTGTCACAAATATGTACTAATGCATAAATGCCACCTGTAAATTTGATATGTGCTACTTACACTTCTTTAAAAGTAACTGTATTTCTGTCTTTTCTTTCTTTTTGATATTGTTCTACTTGTTTTTCTTTTCTGAAGATATTTATGATTACATTGCATTGAACAACATGGTAAACTATAGATTTGTATTGTCTTAGGATCTTGCATCATCTTAAGATTTTGTAAATATGTTTGCATCTACACATTTTTCATGTATTTTAAAACAATCAATACTGAATATTTAATTTTCTTAGAGAAGTAATGCATATACATTAAAAAACTAAAAGCAAAGAATGTTAGACAACAAGACTGACTGGTGAATATTCTTTCCCCGGTTCTCTCCCCTACACTTGAACTCTGTATTTAGGGAGTGTGGTGGGCTGGTATCTGACTCCTATCTAAGACCCTAAAGAATAAGAAGTGGGACTGGGGGTGCTGTGTGATGGAAGTAGCCTCTGAAGAACCGTAGAAAACAATTCCCTGATCATCTACTCAAGGAACACACATACACACCACACCCATCACAACACACACACACACACACACACACACACACACACACACACGAGAGAGACAGAGACAGAGACAGACAGAGAGAAACCATTTGTACACTTGTCTGCAACCAGAGTGCCATCTTCAGTAACCAGGCAACTTCCAGTGATGACACTGGGACATCGACCCAGCCACAAAACTTCAATCTACAATCTATCCTGTCTGCAAAATGTGCTAGGGCAATGGGGGTGCAGAACTTGTGGGAGTGGCCAATCACTGACTGGTCTAATTTGAGGCCAATGCACAAGAGAGAGAGGCCATGACCAACACTGCCTGGATGACCAGGAACTGGAGCCTGCATAGTTCAGAGACTTAGGATTTAAAAAAAAAAAATCAAGCTAGGCTTGGTGGTACATACCTTTAATCCCAGCAATCGTGAGAAAGAGGCAGGTGAATCTCTGAGGTTGAGGCCAGCCTCATCTACAAAGTGAGTTCTGGGACAAGTAGAAGCCATGTCTTAGGGGGAAAATAAATAAAATTATTCCTAATGATATAGTCATAGATGGATGCCAATCATCAACAGATAATTTCCCCTTCAAGTTCCATTCTACTTACTATAGATTCACCTGATATTATTTTAGAAAGTCAAAGAATCCAGGCATCTACATCTTTTTTTTTTTTTTTTTTTTACCAAATTTGCCTTGGGATACTATTGTGTTTGTCAGAGAAACGAATAGGCTTGTCAATTCCTTGTTGTATTTTTTATGCAAATATTTGGCTCTATTTTTAATTTCATAATCTTATTATGTACTTGTGTGCTAGAGGAGCATATTTGTGTGTATTTACGTATATGTGAGCAACCTCCAGGTATCACTCTCCAGGCTCTAGAGCCTATTTTGATGAGATAATATCTCTCACTTGGCTGGAATGAGGCAGGTAGGATAGATTTCCTACAACAAGCCTGCAGTATCTGCTTGCCTCTGCCTCCCCAGGCCTGGAATCATATGTGCATCACCACACCTAGATTTGTTTTTACGTGAGTTCTATGGGTGGAACTCAGGTCACTGTGCTTGCAGGGTAGCAGTTTACTGACTGAGATATCTTCCCAGTTCATTCTTGACAATTTTTATATAAAAACTCCACATGAAAGGCTTTGAAATCCATTTGCCAATATCTATGTACAGTATGAGTCTCAGTCAGAGTCTACAGAGAAAGGACTTTACCATGGCCAGGACTTGCTGAGTGTCACTAATAGACATGTGGCCACATTTTTACTAGAAACAAAGGTGGCACTCGTAGTAAAATGATAGTCGAATATAGTATTTTCTTTTTATGAGTCTCTGGTTTATAGAATTTATAGAGGAATTTTAATCCAGCAACACAGCTACTCTGGTAAGAGATCACATTCAAAGGCCTAGGTCTGTGTGATCTGGCTGGAATGCAGACTCACCCTTGGTATACACCTTTAACCCCAAATAATGGCATCTAATTAATTGAAGGACAGACAAAGTGATGAATCAGAGAAAGAGTTGACAGAACAGCATTCGCCCAACTCTTATGAAAACAGAACAGGAAACAGGGGCTATTTACAAGAGCACAGAGGGAGGAGACAATTTTACTGGGAGAGCTTTACTGAGACAGATGGAAGAGAGAATCACTCGCCACAGGTGAAGACAGATGAGCCAGATAAGAAGAAGGAGCCAAAATATTAGAACAGGTTGCTAGAGTTAGTTTGAGGCCAAGCAGAGCAATTCAGTCAGAAGCTGAGAGAAACCAGTTTGGATCAGTCAGCTTGAAGAGGAGTTTGAGCCAAAACAGCTGAGTGGAACCAGACAGGCAGAGCTCAGAAAGAGCTAGAAAGGGTGAGCTTATTCAGCAGTAAATCTCAGAGTCTGAAAACATTCTAGGCCTAGTTCAGATTGTACAGAGGCCAGAAGCTTCTGCGACTAGGCTAGGTTAGCAAAAGGAGGCAGTAAACCTCCCAGACAACAATTACATCAGGAGAATAAGAGTTACTTTTGCGGGATTGGCCGATGGGCTCCAGAACAGTCCTTTCCTGTCCTGCCCTTAACAGTTTGCTCGTGTTGTCTATTTTGCAGAAGGAATTTAAGATGCCTTAAAATAAAATACATGTATACAACAAGCCTCTGGAAAATATAACATATCAAAGGTATACAGAGGAATATATACAAGATAATTAAATTTAAATATGAGATATATAGGAGAAAGCAAAATGCAAGACATGAGGCTTTATACAATTATGATAATAGCCCATTCAACTTTTTTTTCTATCTCCTCAGAGGTAAAGAAATCCAGTATGTTGAATACTTCGAGTTACCTGAAGAAAATAAAGCAGTTGAGGGAAAAAACCAGATACAGAAAGTCAGGAAGGAAATCTAAATCCAGTTGTCACACGAGACCTTGCATAAGTAAGGAACAATGTACTTTAGACAAAAGCTGTCTACTCAGTACCAAAGGTACAACATTTAAATTTAACCTAGCAAAAGTGTTTGTTCAGAGGAGAGGTTGCATGAAAAAATTATGTAACAGACTAGTCTCCACTCCAGGACAGGGGTGAAGACTGCCCAGAGAAATGAGTGGAAACATTGTTTCATAAACAGTCTTACTTCATGTTAAGACCTTAACCAACTGTTGGTTGGTAGACAGAGGCTGAATACTTTATAAAGAGTCTATGAAACCAGCATCATTCTCTCTAAGAAATTCTTATGTTCAATACCACATCCACTAGTGGTGAAACTGATGCTTATGGTCCAAGGACCACGCCTTGAGAGACATGGCCCAGGCAGGAAGCATACATCATATTCACAAATGGAACTTCTACCATCTCCTCTATGCCTCCAAAACACTATCGATTTCTTTCTAAGTTTTAAGTCAATAAAGTTACATTAGCCAGACAACAAGACATATGCTTCTCACAGTATCCAATGAAAACGCTGATCAGTTCAAGTTCCTCAAAGTAAAAAGCCTCCTTCCCAGAAGCAAGTTAATGTCTCTTCAAACTTGGGCAACATAAATTATAAATCTGTTTCAGGAGTGCTGTTCATTCTCTTAGTTGAAAAAAAAACCCTCCTTGATATTTCACAATTTCAAAGCCTTAAAAATCAAACCCCCAGTGCAACCCACTTTATTCAAAAAGTATAAGAATTTCATTCACTTTAAAGTGCTGCCATCATGCTAATGTATTTTAAAAATCAATTAAACTTAATCTAAACATCTCCGGAGAGAAGGAAGTTTGCTCTTTTTTCATCTGAACTACAGAATCAAAGCCCTTAGTAAATGTGTTCCCTGCTGTGCTGGGGATGTGTTATGTCCAAGCAAACTGCTTAAATGTCATGCAGACAAGTGCAAATCTAGTGTATAGTTTGGAGGAGTGAACGTTTGAAAGTCTAATACCCCCAGACTAATGGCTGGCTGTACTTATATACAATGGTACTATTGTGCCAAGGAAGATGCTAACCAGATAAACTTGGAAAATAACACAGAAAATCTGGTGCAGAGTTTCTTGGATACAAACAGAGTGTATAACCTACTCTCTTGACTTAAAAAAAAAAAATTAGTCTAACTTTTAAAAAGTAGTTTACATAATTTTCTGAAAGGAGGTCATGGTAATGTTTTGACAGCAGAATAAGAATTAGATAAATTCCGAATTGTTTACTAACTTGAATACGCCCCCAGCTGTCTGAGTAATTCCCAACAGGTCCGAAGAAGTAAAAAATGCTTGCTCACCAAAGACAGCAGTGCTAATGAAGGGATACCAGTCAGCCCAATTAAGTCTGCAAAGCATTTATTCCACTGTGGTCAAAATTCTAGGCTCGGCAGAGCACCCTCTCCCCAGTGCATCTGTTCTCTGGCCATCTCTGCTCCACCTGACAAAAATGTCTTGAGTTCCCTTTTCCAGGCCTGTTGTCTCCTTAATTTCCAAGCAGTTTCCAAGTCACTGTTGGATACAATGTACCATATGAAAGAATCAAAATTATTTATATGACACATTTACGGACGAAATAAAATCTTCAGTGAATAACTGAAAACTTTAGTAATGCTATCTTAGAACACAAAAATACAGAAGCATGCACAAGAGGGGAAGGTTAAATTAAATACAGAAGATTTAACACAAACATATTTTCTTCATCTTGTTTAATAAAAAATTGTCAAAAATGTTATGATCTAGGATTATAAATGATCGTTCATGTCAACCTCCTGAATAAAATTATAATATGAATTTATTGATTTTACAGAAGTTAATATGTTGAAGTTAATATGTTACAGATATACTTACAATATAGATAGAGAAAGATAAAATATATATAAGAAGAGATTACAAAATTTGAAAGTATGAAAAAAGAATATATTTACATCATAAAGTAAGAACCAAGCAATGGCTGAAGTTCACTCCGGGTGGCTTCCTGGAAGAAGTGATTTTTCAGGTTGGTGGGGAATTGTTATTATGAAACAGATCATGGTAAACTAATGAAGATGTCAGAAAAGCTGAAGCAGGTGAGGTATGTTTGTAAAATGTTATGCCTGCAAGAAAGAAAAGTTTCCGGCACACTGCAAGAGTATGTAAGAGAAAAGGCAACAGGTTTTCACAGGCACTTGTGGCGGGAAAAGCTCTGACCTACAAAGAAAATGGTCTGGACAGCTCTGGTCTTCTCACCTTCACAACTATAAACAGTTATTTGTCTCAATTTCCTTAACTGGAAACTGACAACAGCAACTACGCATAGCACCCCACCTTCCTTGTCTTTGTTGTATAAGTCAAGTGATACAATGTTTCTCAATATGAAGCTACAACTATAAAATATAAAGTGCCGCTTGTGAACAGGGAATTTAAATATCTTGTGAGTGTGCATTGGCCACTGCCCCTGATATAGCCATCAATTCCAGACTCTCCATGCACTACCCTGTATGAGCAGCATGCATACCCATCTGTCTTAGCTTCTTTGCCTGTTGCTATGATAAAATACTGTGACAAAAACAACCTACAGAAGAAAGGGTTTGCTTTTAGCCTCCAATTCAAGGTCCAGGTCATTACGGCAGAGAGTAAAGGCATCAGGAACCCGAAGCAACTGGTCCCATCACCGTAATCAGAAGGGAGCCATGAAGACATGCATACCGGTGTTCATTTTGTTTTCTCCAATTGCTATAGTCCAGAATTTCCTACCCAGGAAGTGCTCCTGCCCACAAGTAAGATGAGCAGTCAGCCATCAATTAGCATACTCAAGATAACCCCTTATAGGCATGCCCAGAGGTGTGTCTCCCAGGGGACTTCAGAGTCCGTCAAGCTGACAGCACTCACTGTTCACACCATCACCACAGCCATTTAATGGACCTCAAACCAACACTTAATAGCCTGTTATCCTTATCAAGAAGAGACTTGATATCCTATGATCATATAGAGGGAGAGGAGGTCTCCCTCAATCACAAACATAGGGCAGGGGAATAGGGTGAAAGAGGGAGGGGAAGAGAAACAGGAGGATACAAGGATGGGATAACAATTGAGATGTAATACGAATAAATTAATAAAAAAAAGAAAAAAGACATAATTAGGGAGGATCCATGTTGGGAAAAATGGCTGATATATGTTTACATTTCATTGGTACATTTAAACAAGTTTTGGAAATAAAGAAAATAACTTTAAAAGAAAAAAAATCAACACTTAAAACTTAGATCTAATTTTTTTTTAAATTTATTTTATTTGTAATTGTGTGTATTGAGGGAGGGTACATACACTTCTGAGAACAAGAACCCTTGGTGCCATAAGGCAATTGGAACGTCCGAAGCCAGAGTTAGAAGAATTGAGCTTGATTACACTGTGAAAACTGTGAACACTCCTAAGCATGGATCCACTTCCCCAACCCCAGCTCTGACTTCCCATAAAAAACTGGGGAACTATCTTTCTCATGGTATAAGAATAAGTTTCCCAAATTTTTAAGTTTTTTCTTGTAAGGTCAGTTTTCTTTTACCTGTGATAAATGCTGTCTGTTGCTCACTCGAAAGCAGCAGGATTGCTTTGCTCACTTTGGTAAAACACTGACCAAATGTTGAAATCTAAACAAACACGGTCACTGTTTCAAGTAAAAATGTGCATTCTTTCAGTTAGTTTGGCTGGCTCAGCTTGTCACTCACGTGCACCATCATGGTGACAAGACTGAGTGGTTTCGGGTAGCACATTGTAAATGATACTGCTTTTGTGTTTCTGGTATTTGGTGATAACAAAACATACTATAGCTACTAGCTCAATTTGTTGCCACCCGCAAGAGGCCAGTTCTTTGTCAACCATTGATTTTGCACTGTTATTACAAAGGTCAACACAACGTTTTTACCATGTACAGGCCTTGAAAAATCCCACATATTGCCAGAACGCTGTGTTCCACACCTTAACCATCACTTCTCTGGCAAATCCTCAACTGTTCAAAAGTCCTTTACTAAGTTCTTGATTTTATTGTAAGTCATGGGGAAACATAGGTTCACCAGGAATCCTTCCAGACAGTGAGTGCTAAATTCCTTCCTACCCCACTAAGCCATCATCTTAAAAAAAATAAACCATGTAGTTACATGTATATGTGTGTGTGTGTGTGTGTGTGTGTGTGTGTGTGTGTGTGTATTCATAATGAAATGTGAGCTGTTTCCCCAGGTTTCTAAAGGGAAGACTTTCTACTACTGTTGTGAATATAAGTTTGCATGAGTAGTAGCTATAAGAACCCAGTGAAGTAGCCAAAAAGCCCAGCTACAGTAGTAGATCTGATGGCAAAGAAAGTCGGAGGAATACAGGGACGGGAAACTATAATCAGGGCATATTACATGACAAAAGAATTTATCTTCAGTAAAAGGAGAAAAAAAAGAAATGGGAAAAATATGATATTCTTCCCCACCTAAAAAATATAAGACTATCATGGACATGGTTTCCCTTACTTCTGCAGGTCCACATAAGACATCGCCCTACCAACAGAAACTAACCTCCAAGTTCAAGTACAGCCCCAACCTATGTCCAACAGACACTTACCCAACATGATAGCAGGGAGCAAGTTAAATACCTTTCCTCCAAACACCGTCTGGATTTAAATCTTTCTGGCAGTTAAAAATTTCGACATGCTGGAATCTGACTTCTAGAAATGTTATAACCTTGTGCTTTTTGTTTTGGTTTGATTTTTTATATATATATTTTTTCCTCCAGCCTAGCCTGGCTTCAAAGTCCCTAGTTTCTGAGGATAACCTTGAACTTTTGCTCCTCCTGTCTCTACTTTCTCAGAGTTGGCATGAATTACAGGCATATGCCATCCTGCGTGGCTTTATGTGGTGGTGAGGATAAGGCCAAGGACTCATGCATATTTGGGCATGCACTCTACCAACAGTGCCACACTCCCAGACACAATACCCTTGTTCTTGGGCTGTATTCACTTTGGCTTTGCATAATTCAGCAACTTTAATACACAAGAAAAGGAGTCAGCGGTCACCTGTGCACTAAGTATAGAGTCTGCCCCTCCTGCCACAGTTAGGGCATCTCTTTAGTCCCAGTTTACCAAAGCCAGGACCAGCTCCTCTATGGGAAGATGTTAGAAGACAGAAGGAGAAGTGAGACTTGTGTTTGCTCAGAAACAGGAAGAAGATTAACTATAACTGGACGTCTCCCTCCATAAAAAGACAACCACAGTGTCAGAGATAGTTGTCCTGAGCTCCCCGGGCACCATGCCTCCTTGTTGGGTGGCGTGATGTGTCTTCCTCTTTTCCTTTTCTGGAGCAGGGTCATACATGGGTCTGGGATGCTGACTCCTTCATGTAAATAATGCACACTTAGACTGGCAACCATGCAATCATGATCCACTTCTTCCTATCTGTGACCCCTGAATCAGCACATTACTATCTTTGGATTGATTAAATTTATGTGCCTGTTCAAATTATACCATCCTTCTTGGCGGTCATATGTAATCAATCCACAGATTCACAATCTCATTTATATCAGTATTCTGTCATGTTGTCCCTCTCTCAAAACCTCCCAGCACTTGTGCATGCTGCTTCCAGAACATGGAAAACATTTAACCTAGTAAATTGCCAACTCACACACTTTTCTTTTCTGCCTAAGTTCTAAACCCTTTGAGACCAGAGACTGATGTTAAGTTGGGTTATCCCTTTATCTCACAGGCCCTCCTATGGGCAGTAAATAGGGGGCAGTTGGGAAAGATTGGTTGATAAATGCCAATAAATATTTGATGAATGTGAAATGTCAGAACATTGGATTGGCATCCGCACTGGGTTGTGATACGTTGTAGAAAACAATTGAAGTGTAAAATAGGAGCTCTTGTTTATGTCTTGCAAAGTTGGAAAAACCAGAAAGGAATAATAAATAAACCAGTGAAAAGACCAATGGAACTGTGTATGTACAAAATATCACAGGCATGAAGAAGGCAAGTACAATGCAAAAATGGAGAAAGTGAGCCAGATGGAAGGGGTAGATCATAAAAGAGACAGGAAGCTAGAGACTTTTGCTTTTTTTATTTTTGAGACTATAATACAATCACATTTCTCCCTTCCCTTTGTTCCCTCCAAACCCTTCCAAACCCTCCCTCCCCACTCTCCTGCATATTCATGACCTCTTTCCTCACCAATTGCTTTCCATGTATAAATGTATCCAAATGAGTGATATTCCTAAATATAACCTATATGGTCTGTATAATTTACTTGTCCATATGTTTTTGAGATAATAAAAGAAGGTGGCAGTTGATTGTGAATCATGTTTTAGTTATTAGATAAACAGCTGAGAAATTGATTTGAAATCTAGTTGTTCATTTGCAAACTGTACAGTATGTCTTAGTGTACCCATGCATGTTTTTAATGAAGAAAATATGATAAAATGTAAATGCTATAACTAGATATCATACATTATAATGGAACAGATATATATATATATATATATATATATATATATATATATATATATATCTTCAAAATAAGCCTGATACACTATATATTATGTTTGTTTGTCTACTCATTATTTGGTTTTGTTGTTGTATTTTTTTTTATTTGTCCACTTAGTTTGCAATGTCTTTAATGTCTGCATGAGCTAGGACTAGAGCAAATAGAGACAATTGTTATAACTACCTCTATCATGAGGGCAAGTGGTGAGTCTTTTTCAGGGATACTCACTAACACATTAGACAAATGCAAAGCAAGATCCTTTTCTGGTTTCTGGACAGCAATATGGATCCAACGCGTTGTCACATCTTTCATCTTCTACTGTATGTGCTACAAACCGAACCATGGATTATTCATTGGGGTGAAGACCCAGGCTTCTTCAAGAATGCAGCAGAGACGCACCTGCAGACACTAATGAGGATGGAAATGCAGCATTTACTTTTCAAAAGTGATCTGTTGATTCGTTGCCCTTAAGTTGAAAGTAATACTCAATGAACTCAGTGGACGGTTACAGCCCTCATTAACTTAAGATCTTTCGTTGTTTTCCTAAGGGCTCCATCTCTTGCAAAGCATGCTCAATTGGTCCCTCAGGTAGACGATCTCCTGTAGCTAATAGCCATGGCTACATAACCACACAGCCATGCCATCTGACCTTTACCTCCTCTCATCATTCCGCCTTCAATCGATCTTCTTTTACCGAGTCATTTAGATTTCCACAGCTGCCAAAATAGCTACATACCTACTTTCAAGTCATTGAACATCTGTCATGTACGAGTGTATGCATTTCCTCATCTATATTCCTGTGTATGGGTGTGTGCTCTGAAAAAGGCCAGAAGTCACTGCTCTTGTATCCGTTATTAGCCTGGAAATAGGTTCCTTAACTTGTTCAAAATTTGAGCTGCTCCTTTTCTGACAGATTCCATACCGACTTTCCAAAAAGACTTTTCATACTTCACACTACACGGTGAAGAGATTTCTTTTGTGAATCCAGACATATGTATACAACAAATTTTGCCTGAATTCTTTTCTCTGAATACATTTATTACCCATAAACAATTATTTTTTCAAATTATCACATTTACCTATCTATTTCTTCATTCATTCATTCATTCATTCATTCATCCATTCACACATTTATGGTGAGGGACACACCGTGGTGCACGTGTGGAAGCCAGAGGACAGTTGTGGGAGTTGGTTCTCTCCTTCCACCATGTGGGTCTTGGAAACTGAACTTAGGTCTTCAGGCTTGGCAGCCAGCGCCCTTATCCACAGAGAAACCAGTCCAGCAATTTAACTCCTGAAGAGAGCTATTTCCTTCTTAGACGGCTGCATGGTTAGCTAGATGCATTGTATAACCATGTTGGTTTGTCCTAAAAAAGAGGTATGAGTTTTGAAATCAAAATCCTATACACCACACGGCTATAAGCAATCAAGAGCTGTCACCGAGTTCAAGCACCGAAAATAAGCAATTTCCCAGACCTGACTTAAAGGAGCTCATTATTTGAAGTATAGCACACTTAGAAGAAACTCACTTGTGAAACTCAAGTATCAAGGTCTAGTGAAGAAAATGAAGCTGTAAACAATTAAAAAGACTCTATCCACTAAAATTATTTTAAGTATAACAGAATTTAAAGGTAGCTTTTAAAATAAGTTGTTTAATTTCTCTTTAATTTATTTATTCAGTTTACATACTATCAAAGCACCTCCCTTCACTCCTCCCACCCTCCCACCCACTTTCCCCACTGACCTCTTCCCTTCTTCTCAGAGAAGGGAGCCATCCCCCCAACCCTGTGCTATCCCGCCCCGCCACTTCATGTTGCATCAGGCCTAAACACATCCTCTTCCACTGAGGCCCGACAAGATTTCTCAGCTAGGAGAAAGTGATGCAACAGCAGGCAACTCCATTCTTGTCAGTGATAGCCTCTGCTCCAGTTGCTAAGGAACCCACATCAAGACTGAGCTGTCTATCTGCTCCATTAGTGTAGGTGGCCTAGGTCCAGTCCATGCATGCACTTAGGTTGGTGGTTCAGTCTCTGTGAGACTCCCATTGTCCTCAGTTGACTCTGTTGGTCTTCTTGTATAGTTGTTGTCCCCTTCGGGTCCCTATAGCCTTCCCCCAACTCTCCCACAAGATTCCCAAATCTCTGCCTGATGTTTGACTGTGGGTCTCAGCATCTGTTTCGATCCGCTACTAGGTGGAGCCTCTCAGAGGACAGTTAGCTTGGCTCATGCCTGCACACATAGCAGATTATCAATAATAGTGACGGGGGTTGGCTCTCTCCTATGGGGTAGGTCTCAGGTTGGGCCAGTTATTCGTTGGCCGTTTTCTCAAACTCTGCTACACATTTATCCCTGTCCATCTTGTAGTAGATGTTTTTTTATAATTACTCTATCACTCCAGAATTTGGGAGGAAACACGAGAAGCCTCCTGTGTGCACTTTAAACTCTGTTCTAATGACGTTATACAAAATCCAAACTGACTGCAGTCCTCAGATTAAAGAGACGGAGTTTATCATGGAGAATATTCCTTTGAGAAATTTCAAATGCTCTAAATCTAATCCAATTGCTAATGCGGCATGAGTTATAAGAAGGGTATAGTCAGACGGAACTAAATTTACACATAAGGGTCTTTATTTTGGAGTATTCCTTTCCCTGTCTACAAAAGGTTAAATGCACAAACACTGAAGGAGTCGTTATTTAGGTTGAAAATAATGAACAAGAAGCTGCATTGGCATCAAAGCTATCATTGAAAAATGTTCCCCTGAGAACTGGGAAGCTAAATCGAAGGAGAGATTGTTAGCACGGAAAAGAATTGAGAACAGCATATCCGATTGATAGTAATTTCTTCCCAACATCTAAAGGGCCAACAAATGGGTGCGATTACGTTGTTTAGAGGAATCAGAAAAGCTAAAACAAACCCAGAGAAATTTAGAAAGAATGAGTGTGACTTGTTGTAAAGAAAACAAGTTTAGAATGACAATGAGAAGGCATTTCTTGTAGGTTTCTAGGACCCTCTGGATCCTTCTACTTTGCCATTCTCCCATGCTTCTCTCATCTAGAGTCCCAATAGGATGTCTTCCCCTCTGTCCCAGTTTCCTGGTTAGTGAAGACTTTCATGGGACATGCCCCTTGGGCTAGTATGCAGATATAAGTGAGTATATACCATTTGACTCTTTCTACTTCTGGGTTAACGCACTCATCCCCCTCAGTCACAGTCATAGGAGAGGGGAGTAAGGGGAAAATGGGAGGGAGGGAGGAATGGGAGGATACAAAGGATGGGATAACCATTGAGATATAATATGAATAAATTAATAAATTTTTTTAAAAAAGAGAAGTCATTGTATTGCTGTTTTATTTAAATAAAAATACTGAATTTACTTACTTTTTAAAAAGTCATACACAATCCAACAGCTCAAAGTTAATCATTGTTTCCATGAATTCATCTTTCTGGGACCACACTGAACATAAGTGGAAATCAAAAATTTTCCCATTTAACCACTGTTAAATATTTCTTCATAAACAAATATATTTATATATAAATAAATATAAAGTCTTCATCACTAGCCACATATTATTTTTTGCACAGATCTACTATCATTTACTTAGTATTTCAGACACCTCAGTTATTGCCAGTTTTATACTACTGAAAGCAAACATTAAATTATAAAACTTCATGCAGTGTTGTGCTTCAATCCATTTCTATTATTAAGAGAATTTCTAATATCTAATTTCTAGTTGACCAGGAAAGATGTACTATATTAAACTTTGCCCTATTGTTAAGATGCCAATAAGAAATATTAAACTTCTTATGCCCCTCCAATGATCCTTTCATGTCATTGTTAATATCATACATTAATGAGATTTTATTGCTGTAACAAATACCTGAGGTAATAAATTTAATAAAAGTAAACTATTATTTTGACTCATGTTTTCAGGAGTTTTGTAGGCTCAATATTCTTAGCAATTATATTTTATTACAAAGTTATTAGCCGAGAGTACCTCACTTATAACCTGACTAACCTAAACAATAGGAAAAGGCAATTAAAGAATACAATAATGAAACCATAAGGCTATCAGTTCAAGGAACATTTCTCTTGGCATAATCAGCAGGATTTCCTCTGCTGGAACCTGGAGCAACCAGAACCCAGAGCCTCAGTCGGAGCCCGGAGCCCCGAAGCCTTCCTTTGAGCTGTTCTTTCTAGGAGCCTCCCGAAACCGAGCAATGAACAGCCAAACAATCCCAAGTCTCCAAAGGTCCCGCCCCTTGTTTTTGGCTCACAATTATACATCCTCTCAGAATTTGTTCAAGGATGTTTTTTTAGCTGGTTAACAACCAGTCTCCTCCACATGATGGTTTGATGTTTAGAACAGGGAGGGAGTGGAATTAGTGCTTGACCATAACCTGGAGCTTATGTCTAAAGGATTTTCAGAAATCTCTGAATCAGAGAACGTTCTAGAACAGATTGACATCCTGAGTGTTAGTGTTGGAAGACATCTAAATTTCACACCTCCCTTCCTAGGAACGTCACAGCAGGACAACTAGACAGCCGCTCAGCTTCATGTTAGAGCCTGGAACCCTAAGAGAGTCCAGCAGAATGGTGACTTGTCTATAACAAGGGCTGCAGCCCCCTCACCCAACAGACAAGTCTTTATATATATATATTTTTTTTTCTTTTTTACAATTGTACAAATCCCATCCCTACAGATGTCTCCCCCGTAATATATTAATATTGCATTGCTCTGTGAGATGATGTCATTGTAGGGGCAAAACAGGATGCAGTAGAAACAAGAGAGAGCCAAACATGCGCTTTAAAATGTAACTCAACATTTAGGGTCTCCCCCCAAAGAGTCTATTAATAAGAAATCTAATTAACAGAATGAGCTCCTCTTCGTACGTAACTTGTCTTATTGATTATTTCAGCACATTTAACTTGGAGGCAACAACACAAGTAGTGGAGGTGTTGCCTGTGGAAGATCAAAGCAACAGTTTTTGATGACAGCTTTTTCTTCTGAGCCCGGAAACCCAGAAAGAACTTCAACTAAAAAGAACTGCTACATGTGTGACAGAATGTCTGACGCTACTTTTTGTAGTTAATTTACGTGACCACACACAGAGATGTAGGGCTCCAGGGGACAGTTAAGGCCACATTGCCCAGTACTGTCCCCCATTGCTACAGCCTCAGGTCCACTGGACTATCATCACCTCACACCAGTCTTCCGTGTGAAACATCACTTTTCGATAAGGTGGCTGTGGTGGGAACAGGCATAGATACCAAGAAGAGGAATGGGAACATGACACTAAATGACTAATGTAGAAATAACATCTTAATACAAAGTACAAGTAGGGATCGAGGTCTGACATTAGTAGGAATGAGGGTTTGATTCTTTGCTGTAATTGTTAAGACTGATTGTCAACACGATCAGAATCACTGAGGAAACCAACTTCTAGACATACCCATGATTTGATTTCTAGATTGGGTTAAAGTTAGAAGAGCCACTAAGATGGATAGCACTGATTTGTGGGCAAAAGGAAACTGCACCTACCACTCTCGGCTTCCTAACTGCAGGTGAGATGTGGCAAGCTACCTCAGGCTCCTGTTGTCATGCCTGCCTCACGTGCCCTCAAACATTAAATCACAATACACCTTTCTTTTCTTTACATTTTCCAGGTATTCCGACGGAGGTTGTTAATACATCTATTAAACCATTAAGGACCTTTTTATTCTAAGGAGATCATATGATAAAGCCTTCATTTGGGGGCGTATAGTATCTCTCAGTGTAGAGAAAACACGACGAAAACATTGATCAAAGTCTAACTCTGATCAGAAACTTCTAATTATTCTTTCAAAAAATTCAAAATTGAAGTTCAGTTCTCAAACTTTGCAGTGTGCATCCACTGTATACTCAACTGTCTGATTTTGCACTCACTGCTTGGTATAAAGAGAAAAGCATGAAATCAAATATCATGTAATCTAGGGGAAAAAAAGACAGTTGTATTTATTTAATTATATTTTTTAAAAACCAAGTCATTGACTGGATTCTTTCATGGGTCCCTGAATTCACTGCAAAAACCAGTGAGTATAAATACAAATTGCCTCCAGAAGAGGCAACGAAAACAAAATGAAAGAACAAGGAAAAGTGTATCAGTAATACCACCCAAAGCCACATGAATATGAGCCCTGTCTAGATCCTGACACATCTGACTTTCTTTGCTGGTTTAAGCATTCTTTCCACTGAGAAGCTGTGGTTCTGAACCTTCTGGAAAGCCTGGTGACAGCCAGGCCGGAAGTGCTCATTTCTCTGCTGGAAGGTCGGAGCATCATTAGTCTCCGGGTGGAAAAAAGTGAAGCAAGGGGTCCCGAACGAGTGCAGAACAAAGTCTGTGTCACAAGATCTCCAGTCCAGCAGGGGACAGGGTGTGGGGATACGAGAAAAGGAGATTTTCTTCACCGTAGGTGTTGCTGCTCTTTTAGCTGGGCTGCAGGCACCAGGTCACCTGACACCAGGGAGCTGAGGGCTCCAAGACCTAGTCAGGTTGCAACAAAGATCCAGCCTGACTTGGGCTAGTAGGGTGGCTGCTTTAAGACCAGCAGGCAGGTCCCACGGATGCGCATTGCTATAGGTGGAGAGGAACAGCAGAAGTTCACAGTAGCTAGGCGAGCTCTAGCAGTGACCTAAGCAGTTCAGCCGTCGAGTCTGGAGGTCCAGCGTCGGATTCTTCCTGGGAAAAGGAGGCCCTTCCTTCCACAATACAGCTCAGAATAAACTACCAATCTCAGACAAGCTTCGCTGAAGTAGATGGTGCTGTCTGCTTTATTTCATGGGCAACGGAGACTTATAAACCTTGGGCAGTGGAAGGGGTTTTGAGGATGAAGGTGTCAATCATTGGCTGGGACTTAGGATGCTGGCAATAAGGGACTAACCACCTGTAGCCACCTGGGGCTGGTGTTCTGTGCTCCTGAGGTAGGCACAGAGGCAAGAGAGTGATGTCTTACGCCTTCCATTCTCGGGATGAGACGTTAAATTTCAAGTTTGAGGCTGCCAGGGTTTGAATGAACAAGACCCACCGCAGCAGTTCTGGGTCAGTGCCTCTGAAGGCATGGTCCACGAGCCTCGCAAGAAGCTGTGTGAATTACGTTTCTATAGCTGTGACACAATGCCGTGACCAGAGGCAACTTAAGGAAGAGTTTATTTGGCTTATGGTTCAGACGGCTAGATGTTCGTGGTATCAGGAAGAGAATGTTTATATTGTCTGCTTCTTTAGATGAAACCATAGGATGTTCTAAGGGAAGGTGAAACACTCCATCCTATTAAGATAGGAAACAAACAATTCAAACTAGCTCAGGAAATCCTTGAAACTGGCCAGATTCACTAGGCTCCTCCCTCCCCAAGACTATTTAAGCAGTGAAGACGAGTAAGAGTCACAAACCAAGCTGCAAAGAATAATCTGATATAACCCTAGTTGCTGGAGGAAGCAGAGACCGGCTGAGCGCCTTGGAGAGTCTCAGCCCAACTGAACTACCTAGAAAGAACATTCTCGAACCTGTTGAGCTGACCGCATGCTCTATCTACAGTGTGTTCCAGGTTCTCAACACATGTGAGCTGTCACCCATGCTAAGGTGGAGTTTGGGGATGCAACTGACTTTTAGTTAGTTCTGCCCCTGTTAGTAACCCCTCACCCACATTGCTGAAAGCATCCCCAGTTAAACTCACTAGTTCACCAAGTTGGACCTTTGGTGGTGTCCATACTTGGATCTGTTGTCAGTTCCCTATCAGGGGTGAGTAGGTGTTTGTCTAGGTCTCCTAGGGAAAATGTCACACAACAGCTATAAACTCTCAAAGACCTGGTGGCACATGTCCTCCAACAAGTCCTAAAAGTCCCATAAATTTCAAAGCAGTGACATCAGCTGGGGACGAAGTTGTTCAAACACATGAGCCTATTGGTGACATTTTCTTTTCATTCAAGCCACCGCAATAGCTTTGTGAAATATCTTCATAGAAGGATTTTAAGGCAAGACACCTCTTTGCTGATGAATGTGACTATGGGAAAGTGCTCCCCTATTTCTAAAACCTTACTTATTTAAGGATAACCACTCCAAAGGTTCTTGTGAGTTCTTAGAACAATTCAGTCATCACAGCAGAAGTGTGCCTGTTCCCTCATTATCACGAAACTTGATTATGTGAGGTGAGGAGTCAATAACAAAAATTCAAATTAAATTGTGACTTCAGCCTTCTACAAAGTAGATAGATGGTTCAGCCAGACATGGATGTATACTGCATAGGTTAGCAGTTCTAGATCCTGGTCTGGCCCCATGAAGGAGCTGAAGTGTTTCCAAAGGAACTTACAAATTTGTCTGCCCCTCCCTCATACTTTTTGCTCCAAATGTCTATGGTTCTGATGTGTACCTTTAAAATTCAGTAATAGCAATGGGCTAAACCCTAAACTACCAACATGCTCTAAAAACAAAGAAAGAAACAAAGAAACAAAGAAACAAAGAAACAAAGAAACAAAGAAACAAAGAAACAAAGAAACAAAGAAACAAAGAAAATGGAGGTGGAGGAGAAACTGCAAAACTCAAATTCTCATCTTGATAAGACAATGTGACTTCTCTAAAATTCATATAAATAGAAGAGAAAACAAAGGATCTCAGCAAGCTATTTCTAAAACTTGCCTGTGCAGAGAGAGAGTGAGGAGGTGAGAGATCAAAGTGTGAAGAGAGTTACCCCACTGGCAGCAAGAGGAAGCCACTGCCAGGTGAAGGCACTAAAGATATTCATATTCTTAGCTCCTTGCATGAGGGAGCTAAAAATGTGCTAATGTTGTAAGAAGCTGTCTGTAAAAATTAGTATTTCCAAGAAAGATGAAGGCTATAAAAGGGGGTAGGTGCTCTTTGAAAAGCCAGCATAAAGCAGAAAATCACTATAATAGAAAATTTTAAGATCTGTAAAAATAAAGAAAAATACATTTAAATTGGAGAGAATACTGTAAACTCACCCCTCACTTCTCCCCTAAATATCAAACAAGTAAATTTAAAACAAAAGATGAGCCAGATTCCAAATAGAAAATTCATACTCCACTATTCCACAACTGGGATAGTCAAGGCCATCACTGAAGCACCAGCCTAACAGCACAGGTCTCAACCGTGTGCACAGAAACATTTGGACCACACCACTGTAATGTATACAAAATCACTATGAAATAAAACAAAGAGTTAAAGTTCAAATAATGTAAGTAATAGACCGTCATCTCACCCAAAATCCACCATGAAGGTGCAGTGTAAGCCTACAATCTAAATTAAACAGCGTCAAATAAACAGTGTGAGTACATGAAGAGTTATGACTTAAATAATGATAAACAGAGGAGCTAGGGAGACGGCTCAGTAACTAGGCGCACTTGCTGCTACTGCAGAGGATTGGGATCTGGTTCCCCAGTACCCACCCAGCTGCTCACAACGATTTATAACTCCACTTTCAGAGGATTCAAACTCCCCTTCTTCAGACATACATGAAGGCAAATCATCTAGACATGCCAAACTAAAAACAAATAATAACATTTTTAAAAAGGGAGTCTGGAGAAATGGTTGTCCAGAACCCACATTGCAAAGCCTCAGACCCTACATACTTTCTGGCTTCCAGCCTCACTGAGCAAACAAGAGCCCCAGGTTCAGGGAGAGACTCTGCCTCAAAGGAGTGGGTAAGAGAGAGATAGACCAGGACACCCTTTCCGTCCTCAAAGCATGTCTACTTATAGCCACCCACCCCTACACACATAATCACAGACAAATAAATACATTTTAAAAGTAAAAATGGAAGTGAATGAAAGTAAAGAAAGTTATAGTCATTAAAATAGGAAGCACAATAAAAATAACAAAATTATATTGGAGATGACTGTGCCTTTTGGATCCAAGCAAGAGTGAACTTTAATAAAAGTACAAGACTATTTTTAAAACATCAGGAGAGTAAAACAAGGCTAAAGTAATATTAAGGATAAGAAAATTAACTTTTAAAAAAGAAACATAAAATGAAAGCCACAACATGAAGGTGCAATATTCATGTAATTGACAGAACCAATTTAAGATTGTGAAGACCAGCAAGGATACATAAAATGCTGACTCAGAACTTTAAATTTGAAAAACATTTTAAATATATTTTATTAATTTATTCATATTACATCTAAATTGTTAGCCCATCCCTTGTATCTTCCCATTCCTCCCTCCCTCCCATTTTCCCCTTACTCCCCTCCCCTATGTCTGTGACTGAGGGGGACCTCCTCCTCCTGTATATGCTCTTCGTACCCTATGAGTAAATTTGGAAATTTAAACTGACTGTGTGTGTGTGTGTGTGTGTGTGTGTGTGTGTGTGTGTGTATAATGATTCAAGCCAGATTTTCTTAATTTAGTTCCTCCAAGGAAAATATAAGTATTAGAGAAACCAAGTTAGGTTTGCCCCACAATAATCATAAACAGCAAAGTAGGACTACTATGGAACAGGATGTTTAAAAGCTTTAAGGAAGGGAGGCATGAACCAAAAAATGGAATAACCAAATTGTCCATCAGTGTAGAGGTCACAGAAAAATTGTTTTAAATATTATCTTAGAGGATTCTGGAGCCATGAGACTGTCTTCAGAAGCCTGCTGGACAGGATGTGAGCAAGCAGTTTTCTGTGAATGGAGAGATGGTACAGATTGGTGACCCTTTGCTGTGAATCACTCTGACTCCTAGGGTGAAAGCAGCCATAGTGTCTCTGGAACAAATATGATGTAGATTGCTTTGCCCCAAGGTACTAGACTAGGCAGAAAGGTCACATTTTTATAAGATTGCAGTGTTAAAAGATAAACTTTATTCATCTCCTACTAAATTTAATATTGAACACATTAAATACCTTTATGTATTTACTATATTAAATCAGTCTTAGTAGGTACATTACGGGATAAGAGTAAAAAATAACAAGGGATAAGATAGAAAATATGATGCATGTGATACACTCTGTATATTAGAAGTCCCAAGAGCATGGGCTAATAGGAAAAGGAGAGGGAAAGTGGATAAATATCTGATTAATTGTTTCATAGTCATAGATGGAGCTAACAGCCCCAGAAAAGAAGAATCACATCTCAGGTCAAACCTACATGTGTGTCCTCTCACAGTGTAGATGTGGGACACCACTGATGTGGCTCTGCAAATGGAGAGCATCTCATACCAGCTTCTTAGCAGTTTGCCATCATTCATAAGACTTGTTTGCAATGGTATTATTCAGAAGGTTTTCTTTCCAGATGTTGATTGAAAAGCTAATTTTTAAAAAATGGTCTCAGGTACAATAACAGTTAAAAAAACAAGTCAAACAAACAAACATCAAATGACCTCGGAACTCTGGTAGATATTTGTAAAAGAAAAAGAGAAATAGAGTATTTAAATGGCCATCAATACTAATCTAACCATAATATATGATGATATTGCTAAGTGCCAAAATAAAATGTTAAATTCCAAACTATTCAAATGGGTCAAGAAAAATATAACAAATATGCCTGATTTCATATAATAATTAAAACTAGCATTAACTCATTCAGCAAAATTCAACTTATTAAAATAATAAAATCTAATAAGAGATAAACAAAAACAAAATTAAGAAAGACTAATAAAGAATTGAGTAAGAGTGCCCGAGGCAACCATAACTAAGGAAATATCAGTAACAGTATTTATATTAGACAAATAAAATGGAAGCCAAAAGCATTAAACATTAAAAAAAAAGTCAGTTTTACTATAAAAAGCCACAAATTAGATTAACATAGATCACAAAGATCTGTGACCCTGGTACACAAGAACCACCTATAAAACCCAGGTCTACCAGAGATTCAGGAAGAGACAAAGAGAACACTCTCACACCAGGATGAATCAAGTAAAGAAAATAAGAAAGCATATCCAAAGCCTAAAGAGTGGGGAGATAGCTCAGTGGATATAGCGCTTGTTGGACAACTACAAGGATCTGAGCATGGGCCTCCAAACAACCATGTAAAAAGTGGGTGCAGATGTGCACGTCTTTAACTCCAGCATGAGGACTGAGGGCTGGAGAGGTGTGGTGATTTAAGTAGGAATGGCTCTCATAGGCTCGTAGATTTGATTAATTGGTCACTAGGAAACTATACTATTTGAAGATGTGACCTTGTTGGAGTAGGCATGGCCTTATTGAAGGAAAGTGTGTCATTTGGGGTGGGCTTTGAAGTTTCAAATGCTCGAGCCAGGCCCAGTGTGTCTCTCTCTTCCTGCCTGCCATTCCAAATGTACAACTATAGCGCCATGTCTGCCTGCGTGCCACCATGCGTCTTGCCATGATGATAGCAGACTAAGCCTCTGAAACTGTAAGCCAGCCGTGGTTAAATGTTTTCTTTCATTAAGAGTTCTTGTCACCAAGAAGAGACTCGATACCCTATGAGCATATACAAGGAGAGGAGGTCCCCCTCAGTCACAGACATAGGGAAGGGGAGTAGGGGGGAAGCGGGAGGGAAGGAGGGAGGAATAGGAGGGATACAAGGGATGGGCTAACAATTGAGATGTAATATAAATAAATTAATAAAATATTTTTAAAAAAGAGTTCTTGTCATCATGGTGTCTCTTCACAGCAACAAAACACTGACTTAGACAAGATGGAAGCAGAGATGGACAGACACAGGCAGATCTTGGGGATTCGATTATCAGCCAGGATGCCCAGCCTTAGGTCTAGGCACAGTGAGAGAAACTGTCTCAAAGACTAAAGCAGAGAGGCCAGAGAGGAAGAGGCTTAGAGTCTGCCTCTGGCTCCCACACAAGTATACACAGATAAGTATACCCACACACGTGGCGTACATATACCTCTCACATAAAGACCATAACCAATAAAATAGTTCTTACGGTAATTATTAATCACCAAACCGTGGTTACCCAAAGCATAGTTGTTTCTCAAACACAGATAGAACAGTCATTAAAATGGTCATAAGGAGGAGTTCTTACAAATAAAAGTCCTCTACCCTCAACATGTACTTATAAATATTTAAATCTAAATTCAAATGATAGTATGTCAAAATATACGGCAACCAGCACCGCCCTTGGAAAGACCATCCATAGCATTAAACGTAACTAATAGTTAAAAAGAAAGCTCTGAAATCAATACACCACTTTCAAAGTTTTCATGTTAAAAAAAAATCAGAACAGTAGACTTGAGGATGAGGGCAACAGTAGAAGATATTAAAGGGGGAAATAATAGATAAAAATCAGTAAACCTAAAATAGACAATTTCAAAAGATCAACAAAATCTAATAGACATCTGGCCAACTGAGCTCGTTAGTGTAAATCCGTCTCATGCTCTGGCCTACAGTGGAGATCTTCAGGTCATCAGACTTTAAAGTCGTAGACCTTTGGACTTACATGTAGCTCACTCTCTACTTCAGGGTACAAACAGAACCGAAAGTTTCTTCCAAAAATGTTCAAATTTTGATACAATTTAATAGCTGCTTTTAAAGTACAATCAATGCACTATCTGGTCACATCTGAGCTTAAGACAAAGAGCTCAATTACACACACACACACACACACACACACACACACACACACACACGGTAATTGACTCCCAAACCTCACCTCAGTCTTAATTGGTACCCACAACTCTCTTCAGTCACTAACTCTCTGGACTCCTTCCAGAATCTATAGCTTTGCTTCCCAAAACAAGATCTCAAAGACTGCACGATGAAAAGCTACACAGGGAAAAACAAAGGCTGCTGGGCTAAGATGGTTTTGCTTTAAAGGAGTCTTTACAACTTTCCTTGACATAATTGCAAACCTGCCGGTTCTCAATTATTCTGAACCTGGGATATTTTCTAGCTGATGAAACCATTTGAGTAAAATACAGGAATGGAGAACTAAACATTTGTGGATGTTATAATCAAATTCTACACAAAAAGCCACCCATGTATGACTATGTAAATCAACTGGGCTCCTATGATGCCAGCTGTGAGGGGCATGGAACTTTTCATAAGAAAAACAACGTAGAGTAGAGTTGAGCCTCACACGTAACTTGTACCTACTAGAAACACAGATATTAGAAATTGGGAATTAAAAATAAGTAAGAAAAATGCCAAAGAATCAGGGAACAGACTGGCCTGAGAAGTCTGCTATAAACTATATTAGAGGTGGAATGCAGTTTGAGAGATCAGACACCAAAGTGAGGTGCTGGAGTTTGGTCCGGTGCTATGTATATACATGCTAAATTCTGGGCCCCAAGATCTGGTTGCACTCTAGGCAAGAGCAGTCTCAACATGCACCAATTGATGTCGTATTAACTTTGATCCCCCGATACTCTCAGACTGATTAAATAAAAGAGGCTGGACAGCCTGTAACTGGGCAGAGGAGAAGTAGGCAGAGCCTATGTTCCCTGACTTGGGGTCTCAGGGAGGGAGTATGAGGCTGGAGAGGAGGAAAAAAAGAGAAAGGAAAAAGATGGAGAGGATTTGGCCTGATGGACAGACAGATCCAGCTCAGACAATATCAAGATTGGCAAGTGACTTGGGGAATGCAGCTGGGAAGTAGACAGACTAGCTTAGAAAATTAGTTTAAATAGTTCCTGCCCCGTAATTGTGCTTAAAGCTTGTTTAAGTGAATCAATCTCTGTCTCGATTACTCCGGAAATAGCCAGGGTAGAGTAGCCCTTTAGAAGTAATACATATTCAACAGCAGTAATGAGTCTACCTGGAGTGGGGACAGAAAAGAGAGATTTGATACAAGTGAACAAGAGGGTGTGTGCACTCTACTTGAAGAAGAGAATGCTCCGCTCCAGGAGGCAGACCTGGAGGCAGCACAGCAAAGAGAGCCACAAAGCATTATCCAACCTTATCTAGTCCTGGGGGAGATAATATAACCAGTAAGTATGAGGTGACAGAGACGTTCTTGGGCAATGGGGTTCCTTACCAAAACAAGACAAAGCAAGACAAAACCAAACAAACAAAAATAATGCAACTACTGCTCAGCTGCTGATACTGGAATGAAGTTTTCCACATACCCAACCAAGAAAGAATGAAATGGCACTCAGAGGAAGGACAGCAGGTTACCAAGAAGAGACTTGATACCCTATGAGCATATACAGGGGGAGGAAGTCCCCCTCAGGGACAGTCATAGGGGAGGGGAATAAGGGGAAAAGAGGAGGGAGGGAAGAATGGGAGGATACAAGGGATGGGATAACCATTGAGATATAACAAGAATAAATTAATAAAGGAAAACAATTAAAAAAAAAGAAATGGACAAGCTGGTATAGAGAGCAGAAAAGTCATCAGACAAGACAGACAGATTAAAAATCTCCTTGAAAAGCTAAAGGTGGATGATGGCATTCCATGCTGCAAAGGAGTCAGGGTGAGCAAATGGAGAATTAAAAGTGAGGAGCAGCTACTGCCAGACAATGAGTAAGAAGTCAGTCTCGTGGGTGTGGAACTTCTATTGTTTCATGGGGAAAAAGGCTCTCGGGGGCAGGAAAGATGGCTTAAGAGCATGTATTGCTCTTGCAGATTCCATTCCAAGCACTGGCAGGGTAGTTCACAACCATTCATCCATCAATAACTCCAGTTGCAGGAGACTCAGTATGATCTTCTGGCTCCTGTACCTGCAGTGCACAGGAAGCACTGACATGCATGCAGGTAAAACACATGCACACACACACACACACACACACAGACACATACACACACACGCACACGCACACACACACACGTGCACACGCACACACACACACACGCACGCACACACACACACACACACACACACAAACACACACACAAACACAAATAAATAAATATTTTTAATTTCTTAAATTTTTCTTATATTTTGCCATTACCAAAATTGTTGTAAGAAACATGATGTATTCTACCTGGGAATGAGAAAACAACCATTCTTTATAATACAAGACACACCAGCTTCCATTGGCCAGTAGTCTCATCAAAGAGAAAACATCCATCCCAGGCAACTTTTCATGGAAATTAATGATTCATAAAAGGAAAGAAAGCGCATAAATTTTTCATAAAATCCAAGTAGTTATATCTTTTGTCTAGAAGCTCCTGAGGAATTTAGATAGAGTATTTACCACAGTTTCCAACTTTTAGAGTTATGAGGAAGCTGACATTTCGACTCTAACTCTATTGGGTTAAGGATAAAGAAACCGAGGCCCTAAGAAGACAAATGATACTATCATCTGAAGAGCTGGTGGGAGGATGAGGATGAGGGTGAGAACCCTGGCCCTCAAGGCCGTACTCATTAAGTTAGTTCTGTGCAGAGGTTTTATATTTGTCTAGGGGTCTCGTGTTAAGAATTGCATCAATAAAAGTCCTCTTGGGGCAAAGAATGTCCTTGTTCCAGAAAAGAGACGCAAGTAACCGCATGTCTAATTAATTTTTTGTATTAAAGTATCATTCATTCCAAGCAGTTTATTGGCCCATGAATGACTTTAAGGCATGGTTATAATTCTGGACTCGGAGAGTACTCATAAACGGAGCTGGTCACTTAGGCGATATTAACAGACTGCTCTGCTGTGTAAGCCAGCATCATGTCCAAGCACAGAAAGTTTAATGACCTCAAGCCTACAAACTACCTCTACCCCATAACCACCTGAAGACAATAAAGTGGAAAGTAAAAACACATGATTCCTTATTCTGCTGCATACTGTTCTCATACTGACCCATTTCTTGGTAGTTATTATATTATTGACTTATTGGAAGGCATTCACAACATTATGGCATTGTTTTCCCTAATAGTTCCAAATCACTGTCTTTTATAAAGAGGAAAAGATATACTGTCTTCCATCCTCTTGAGCATAACAAATAACACAAATACTTGGGAGATGAAGAGCAATATTTTCTGAATAGGATTCCTTCATTTCAGCACCAGAAGGTAAAACCAAAACAGTTTGCTCATAACTATACGTTTTATGTCAAATATTTAGTGTACATTCTGCAAAGGCACTGTAGCCAACAGTTGTTTAGGGTAATCAACGGTACCTGCATCCTAATGGAATTGGTCCTTCTAAGGAGTACAGTTTAATCTCTCCACCAAGTCATTGTTGGCCACACTGCAGTGTTGGCTCTGTTTATTAACAATTAAACTTTATTATACAACCCAACTAGAATACACAAGAAGGAAAAAAAGGTTAAAGGGACAGAAGAGTGAACCTTCCGGTATCCGTTCCACGGGACGGGTCCTTAGGTGTCTCTCTGTCCCGCGAGCTGGTCCGGTCTGGTTGCTCTCTCCGCGAGCTCTCCTTGCCTCAACCTGTTGTTTTTTCTTCTCCCCACCTTCCCAGTCACATGCAAAGGGCGGTCTCCTTCTCCCATCGAGGGTCAATTAGGAAAACAATAGCCACAGTGGGGTTCCCAGGTAGGCTTCCTGAATTCCAAGTCCAGGAAGGCTCCAAACAGTCTGTCACAAGGTATTCATGGTGTGCCCCAAGGGAAAAGCCCGCCAAGATTGCTTCCACCTGTGACAAAGCTTAATTTTTCCCACACTGCAGCTTGTGTTAAGTTAAATGGCTGCACTCCTTAAGCTAAAAGGTAAGAAAAAATTCACCTTACGATGAGAATAAAGGATTCACTACCTGAAGAAAGGGTGGGGGAAAGGCTTGCCCTTCAAAGTTAGTGTTTCTCATCAAGGGCAAAAACAAAACAAAACCCTTTCTTCAAGTTATGCAAGATAAAAGTTATATTTATGAATCAGTCAACTATGACAGGAAACATCAATCACTGGTTTGTGATGAGTAATAGAGTAACATTCTATTTTGATGGGACAGGATGTGTGATTTAATTGCACGTGTTGTCACTGTTGTTGACTGGATGGCAGCATGCGGTTCTTTAATCTCTGTAATTGTGCGATTCTGGTAGCTGGCCATATCAGGACCAGGGTTAAGATATGGGAGTGAAGGGTTCCCTCGGGCACTACAAGATGAGACTCAGAGTACAACCACCACAACTATGTTTTTTATTTCTTTCTTTCTTAAAACTGCTATCATTAAAATAATGTAAACTAGATGGTAAACTCAGTTTAATAGTCAAAACATAATGAACCAACTATCTCCTTGGAGAAAACAAAACAAAAAAAACTTTTATAATAAAAGTGTTATTTTTAAAAATTCATATAGGAACTACATGGCTCAGTAGTTAAAAGTACTGGCAGTTCTTCCAGAGGATATGGGTTCAACTCCCAGCACCCACATGGCAGCTCACCATGGTCTATAACTCCAGTTCCAGGGGACTCAGTACCCTCTTTTGGCCTCTGCAGGGGCCAACATGCACATGGTACACAGACATATATGCAAACAAAACACTTACATACATAAATTAAATATTTTTAAATAATAAAAAAAAAACCCTTTAAACTAATTGGTGGTTAGTTGTTAGAATCAAGGCCAAGGTCTGAGAAATACGGTCTCAGGTGACTGTTCACTGTGCTAACACAGCAAGGCACATTCATACAAACTAGGACAGAGGCCAGGACACTAGGTGATGCGATAAGGGACTGCTGCCAGTCCCGTACACTATTATAACAGCACATGCCAGGAGTCTTTCAGTCAAAGAAAAACTAATCAAAACGGAATTTCAGGTAATGTAGAAATGATTATCAATTAAGGTGCATTCTGCACATATTCTGTGGGAAGACTAAATATATAGGAACCTTCCCATAAATAACCTCGTTGTCAAAAAAGAAAGAATAAATATGATGAGGTGAACATTTCCCTTAACACACACACACACACACACACACACACACACACACACACACACGAGTAAAACTAATTCTGAGCTATTAAAATCTAACTGCAAAGAGTGAGGAGCATCCAATATGTGGCCACAGCAGAAAAGACGCCGGGATCTGGTTTAGCGAGGTGTTCCCCTTCATACTGAAATGGCACATGTTCAAAGTGTGTGATATAAGATGTGAGCAGGGTAAAGAATATCCCACCATCGTGTCTGGCTACTAAAGATCCTTTTTTTTCTTCTTTTTATGTTGAAATGCACATGAATGCCTAGTACACCTTCAAAGTAAAATAAGACAAGGTTAGTAGAAATAACAACCTGGTCACAGACCTACGGAGGGAGCACATGGGCCCTAGACAGAATTAAACACAATTTGTATTAGTTGCATCTCTGCTGTAGTGATGAAGAGCCATGACCAAGGCAATTTACAGAAGAATACGTTCATTCAGCTTATGGTTTCAGGATGGAGTCAATAACGGCAGTGGGCAACTGGAGAGAAGCTGAGATATCATATCTTCAACCATAAATGCAAGCAGAGAGCAGACAGGAAGTGGGGTAATGTTATAAACTCTCAAAGCCCACCCCTTGTGATGTACTTCCTCCATCAAAGACTGCACCTCCCCATAACTCCCCCAAAGAGCACCACCAACTAGGGGCCAAGTGTCCAAATAGTAGAGCTTACAGGGACATTCACAGTCAAAGCGCCACACTGTCGGTTTGCTAATTTGTCCTAGCATCTAAATATTTACTTCAAGAGCCTTAGATAACTGATCCTCTCAACGTTAATTAGAGAAGCCTCTATCTTGAGCACAAAACGGTGAGTGCTACACCGGAAGCTGAGAGGAAGTGGTAGATGAGTGTTTGGTCACTTACACCATCCGCTAAGTCTCAGAATATTACATGGAGAAAGCGTAAGATCTGGGGAGTAAGGAGAATGGTTGGAAATGTCATCTTCCTGGAAGGACATCCACTGCGACCGTAAGCTTACAGCAGCCGTGGGTGCCGCACGGAGTCTGTACAAGAATGGGCCCATCATGGGTCAGGGATGAATGGAGGAGGAAGTCTCACCCCAGAAGGGTTTGCTACTGTAAGACTCAGGGAGAAAGGGGATTGTCTTTAGTTGTGTGTCCACTCCAGTGGATGATCTACCACAATTACATAGATCGCCATGGTTAAACTAAACACCAACCCCACACATCAGGAAGCTAGAAGAAAAGACTGGCAGGGATGGGGACAGGACCTTGACAGAGTTGGGAGATAGATAGATAGATAGATAGATAGATAGATAGATAGATAGATAAGAGGAAAACCAGAATACATTGTATACATGTATGAAATTATCAAATACTGAAACTGGTCAGTTAGGAAATATATTATAGAAAGAAAGATAATATACTTTTACCATTTTGTACTTTTTAGTTTTCAAGATCTTTTTTTTTTACTAATCTATTATTGAGGATATATTATTTATTCAAATATATAAACTTAAAGTGGTCAGGAGAGCAACTCATTTTTTATTCACTTTGAAGCCAGAGAAAGTTCCTCCCGCTCAGATCTTCTCCCGCCTCTGCTCAGCCCGCCCACCTGATGGGGCGCCAGCTCTTTGCCAGTTCATAGCCCAAGTGCACTTGTCTTCCTCACCTCTCTTTCCAACCTGAAAGTGATTCTGCATATGAAGAAATTCTTTGTTACCTTGATTCTCTCACCTGCATGCTTTGCAACAAAAGCCAGTTGCATATGCTTATACAGAAAATATTTTGCCGTAAAACATGAGCGATTTTCAGAATGTTGACTTTTTTCATTCCTATTTGATATCTTAGGGTTGGTGGTGTAGCTCAGTTTGGCAATGTGCTTGCACAACGTCCTGCGTTCCATCTCAAGCACTGCATAAACCAGACTGGGTGGAACACGCTTTGTAATCCCAGCACTCCTGAGGTGAGACTGTGATGATGAGAAATTCACGGTCATTTCAGCTGAATAATGAGTTCAAAACCAGCCTGGGATGCATAAGATCTGTCTCAAATAAGCAAACAGCACATGGGAGGGGATGGTGAGATGGCTTAGTGGGTACACTGTGTTCATACTGCCCGTCAAGCCAGAGAGCCTGAATTTGAGTCTCAACCCGTATGGTAGAATTAAAAAACTGATTTCTGTAAGTTGTCCTGGACGATCACACATACACCGTGACACACATACTCACATACACACATGTATACACACAATAACACATCCACATATAATTACATAAGCATATATTCAACAACACACCCCCATACACACACACAATACACACACTAAATAAATGTAGAAAGTAAAAAATCAAATATAGTAACATTGGTCCCTTTCGACCAGTTTGAACATTTTCTGAATTAAAAAATTTCTGGCTGTTTTGCTCAGATATGCATGATTAAGACTGCATGCTAATTATTCAGTATCCGCAAAAGCAACAAAGTACTGGCCTGTATCGTTGTGAGGCATCTGACATGTATAATTCTTTAAATTGCCTAAAAAGTAAATTACCGAAAGATAGAAGCAATGTTCATGATGTCGCAACTTATCAAAGCAATCTTTCTCTCAGTTTGAATGTTTGATTAATACTTCTGAACACTGTTTCTATTCCTGCTCTGTATTTCATATTTTTCTGCACACCTGAGCCTCTCTCTCATCGGCTGTACATGATGCCATTTCCCATAGCTGTTGGCTCTGAAATACTCCAACCTAGCTTTAACTCCTCCCAGAAATATTTACGTGGCTCACATGTTTGCAACCATGGCCAGGTTACCGAGGGAAGGAGATATCCTGAGAATGGACTAGCCATGGACCCCGCTTTCCTGTGTAGCTTAAGGGCATGGCCCTCTTGCAGGAATTTGAATGATTACAGCTTCTCTATACAAAACTGAGCTGAGTTTCCTATTTTTTCTATGTTTTAAGCTGAAAACATTATGGCTTACCTTCCCAATAAGGTTTTCTCATCAATGTTTTCCAAAGCTGCCACTCTCTTACCTAGGTCTTTCCTTTTGGGTTTATGGACACCATCTTTTTTAGTCAGTTTGAGCCACTTGAAGAAAACAGCATTCAGTGGGTACCTAACAAATAGCAGAAATTGATGTTGCCCTGTTCACAATGCTAGAAGCCCAAGATCAGGATGTCAATTGAGTTGGGTTCTAGTAGGGAGTCTCTACACGTTATCATATGAGGCAGGGGCACTGCTCCATGGGGTGGTTTGCAAGATCACTAATCACACTCATGAGAGACAACAAATCCCTTTCACGGCCTTAGCCACTAAGCAAAGAAAAGCATCGCCTCACAGTGGGGATCAGGGTTTGAGCCTGTGAGGTTGAGTGGGACACACATACCTTCTGTGTGCATTGTTTGCTCATGGGAACCAGGACAATACCAAATGAACAGCACTTGTTTGCTTGCTTGCTTTTTTGTTTTTTTGTTTTGTTTTTGGTGTGTGTGTGTGTGTGTGTGTGTGTGTGTGTGTGTGTGTGTGTGTGCGTGCGTGCGTAGCCCTGCCTGTCCTGGAGTCACTTTGTAGACTAGACTGGCCTTGAACTTAGAGAAATCATCTGCCTCTGCCTCCCTAAGTGCTGGAACTACAGGCATGTGCCAACGCGCCCAGCTCTGAACAGCATTTTTTAAACAACTCTAAAACACTGAATAATGAGTGAGTAAAAAGCATAGTTGTCAAAGTCAATCCTCACCCCCAACTGCCAACAAATCATGTCTACTAAAAAACAAACAAACAAATGAGACAGATAACTCTGGGATACAAATACACTCCTGCTTGCCATAAACATCTGCTTTTTGAAATGACATTTGTGGCAGCAAGGGCTCCCAAAGAGTCTCTGCTCACACTGTCATCACCACTACCAGTCCGAACAAACCATCCCTGATGCTCTCTTGCTTGCAGACTAAACCTGCCATGTTTCTCTGTTCTATCTCCTTACAGGGTCAACTTTAATTTTAAACAATGTATTAGTTGTTAGGTAATAGAGAGCAGAGATCAAGTAAATAGCATTTATCCCAAAAGAACACACAATCCAAACAAAATAATAATAACTTAAAGAACCAAGTGCCCTAAGTAGCTAACATACTTGAACAAGCATGATTTTTGCCCTCGGAGATCTGACCTGTCTGGCCCAGTAACTCATCATGTGTTTCAGTTCAGGAATCATAATAACACTGGCATTGGGTCTGGGACAGAGTCAGAACTCAATAACGGTGCTTGCAGGAATGGATAAAGTATTTCTCCCATCTCTTTGTTTTGTTTTACTTTGACTTTATCACTAAGCAATGTGCTCAGCGGCTACTTTGTAGCGATAAATAGGTGTTGCTCCAGCTAAGGGAACAGAGTTTTTAGCTTATATTCCCCTTCCCCTTAGTCTTAATACTTATAATAGCTAAGATTTCCTGTACCTTTGTTTGTTTCTTTGTTTCTTTGTTTTGAAACAGTGTCTCACATAGCTCAGGCAAACCTCGAACCCTCTATACAGCCAAGGATGACCCTGACCTCCTAAAACTCCTGCCTCCCCAAAGTGCAGAGAGGACAGGCACAGGTCAGTACGCCTGGCTAGTGTCCCTTTTTAAATTTTATCCTAAGAGGTTTTTATTTATAAACAACATTCTGAAACATTTGGTCTGCAGGCTATAGCTTCCATGCTTGATCTTTGCCACCTTTAGGTGTTTTCTCTAGCCTTGTATTCAGCTTGCTCAGTCAAGCCGCCCTGCCTCTTTAGACAGCCAATAATTTTGATGCTATGCCAGACACTATGTCTAAAAGAGCTCTAAATGATTCTGTGATTATATGTTTCATCTGAGCTTGTTCCTTGTTGCTATTAATCAGTGAGGGTCTAATTGCTTAGTCTGATCAAAGTTTAATTTGTAGTTGGTTTAATTTTTTACTTCAAAGAGACTCGGTCTAATTCTGCATTACTTCTGTGGACTTCTGGACCTCAGAACAGTCAGAAAATAAATTTCTGGTGTTTAAATACCCAGTAGGTGGGGCTTTGTTACAGTGGTCCCAGCAAACTAATATGGCATATCTACTTCTTTTGTACAATAATTAAATTTCATGGCATGAAACAGATCTAGAAGTCCGTGGTGAAGGTTCTGGTAGCTTGGTTCCTATAGAGCTTTCTAGCTTTGCCTTGCTGTTGGCCAAAGCTTATGTGGCCATTTCTTGTAGACAGACTTGTGGGGGTCCTATGTCACTCTTTTTATGTAGAAACATGAAACGCCACTTTAGGGTATATTCATATAATCTCAGTTTTCTTTCATTGCCTCCTCTTTGCTGGCCCAACTTCCAAGTACAGTAACAGCTGGAACTGGCGAGCACTAGGCTTTCACATGTAAATTACAGAGACAAATGCTCAGCCCACAGTGTTTGCCAAATTGTCTTAGTGTCATGGGATACAATTGGGCAAACAGTTCTAAAAAGGATCTTTGTAAGCTAGACCTCCTGAGGTTTTATGTGTTGAGTCCACAGAATTCTGTATGAAAACCATTATTATGGCTCTGTTTTAGTATGCAAATTTTATTAATTTTTGTGTTTCAAAAGGTCACAGTAATAGAATTCCAGTGCTCACGCTGGGATGGAATGAGTCCCAGTTTAAAATCAGTGTAGGCGGTATACAGAGACCATTCCAAAGAAAGTTAGATAAACAACCAATAACTCTGCTACTGGTATTCATGGAATGCTGTAGTGATCCCAACCTGTTTCTGGCCTTAGCTATATGCCTTGCTTTGGCTGACATTAACAAATGTGCCACAGAGGGTGGAAGACTCAGCATGCCTAGTGGACTATTACTTTGATGATTTTAGCTCCCATGGAAAAAAAAATGTGTGATTAATCCCAGAAGCCTGGATGATGAGGTCCAACAGCCCCTCACATCAATCAACTTCCAACCAGTCCATGGAAATAGAGATAACGACCTCACTGAATGCGTATGAATGAGCCAAGACAAGATGTTCCCAGACAAACCCAGCCCAAAATGCCAACTGAATGAGTCCTGGGCAAAAAACGTAGTATTGTCTGAGCAACTAACTTGTTAGACAGTTTGCTACACAGCAAAAACTAAACAATATGATGAAAAATCTCAAACCAGAAACCTTTGACCTCATCTATTTAAATATATATCAAATAAAGTTAGTGTATGCATGTTAAAGTACATGTAAATGAGTTGGAAAAATCTTCAAGGATGAAAAAAATCAGCCTCCAAAAGTCAAGTGGTACCATATAAAGCAGGCTGCATGACAGCAACAATCTATGCATATTTGTCATGAACAGAGGGTGTTGGCAAAATTATGTCAAAATAACTCAGAACCTCAAACAGATTTAGCTATAATAAAAAAATTTTAACATTTTTAAAAGACTATTAAGGCATCTAGAGCCTTAACAACAGTGGTATAGTAAAGTACATCCTTGTAAAATGAAGTAAATTTAAATTAATTTAGTTAAAGATTAATATAAATCACTAGTACAAATTTGAATTATAGACAAGTTAAATGGAGCACACAATAGCATTTCAGTCATACAAATCAATGGCTAACAATGTGCAGTCATGGAGAAGTCTTGCTGAACCAAATACAATCAATACCTAAAACAATGTACCATTAGCTCATAAAGAGTGGCCCAATGTGACACTGAATGCAAAGCCAAACCAAAGGCAAGAGAGAAAAAAGAAAGTTATCGCTGCACTGGTCAGTGGGCCTGTTAAACAGCAAGCCGTTCATTTGGCTGACTAGGAAGCAGTTTCCGAACACTGAAGGCTGTACCTTCTTTGCTGATGACTCAGATTTCTGAGGCGGGCAATTCCCCAGGCGAAGTCCAGCTCAGCAGGTCTACGGGGAGGCCAGTTGCTGACTGCTAATTCATCTCACCCAGATAAATTAGTCTGTCTACCCCAGTAGGAGAAGAGCGTAGCTTTAAAGCTCACACCGGAGTCCAGTGGCCAGATGTGACAATTCATACTGAGGTCTCTCTGGGGACGTGCTGAGAGGATGTAGTGCCACCTGAGGCCACTCCCTTGGAGGCCTAGAAATGGGGAGGGCGAGAATTACCGATGAAGGACACAGGAATGCCTGAACACGGGCTTCTTAGTGAGAAGAGCCATATAGCCCACGCCTGTCTGGAGAGCGTGAACACGCACAACCACTAATTATGCTGAGGCTACGAGTGTGAGCCCGGAACTGCTCCAGCTTCGGCATCAAGAGTTCATAGGTTACTGGTTGGAAGTGCGCACCATCATGAAAGCACAGTGTAGGAGAATAACGGAGTGGGGTACAATTCAAAGCAGGCCAGATGACACGGGGATAAAACAGAGCCCAGGAGCGAAAATACAAAGGCATTTTAGAGACACATTCTGAGGAAGGGACAGACGGCAGGATAAAGGAGTTGTCGAGATCAAGGAAGCCGCCCTATAGTCTCATACCAAGCAGGAAATCAACAGGCACCTCAGGAAGAAGAAAGGCACCTGGACTCTTGGTGACCTGAGAGATGCAAATTCTCTGAGTGGCATTGAGGAAATAGACAGAGGGCCATAGCCCAGGGATAGTAGTAAAGAAAGGATACAAAGGCTTTGGTTACAAGGGCCTACTCCGCTAAACACTGCTCTAGGGCCTTAATTTTCAATGGGATGCAAAACGAAAACAAAACAAAAACAAAAACATATGTGCATGTGTATTTTATAATCATGGCAATGGGTACAATGAAAGTAAGAACAAGGATCAGACAGACAGAGCCTGTGGGTGGTGACTGAAATGGTAATTGATAAGGAAACTGAGGAAGAGATGACCTATGAGGTCAAGGCCAGGAACAGACTTGGTCATATAAGGCTATGGTGGGGGGTGGGAGGCGGGGTAGAAAATGATGGGCAGGAGAAACAGCTGGAGTGCCCAGTGCTGTAGCAAGAAGCAACATAGCTGGAGCAGAATGCAGGAAGGAGCGAGTGACAGAGGTGACACTGGGGGACTGTGGGTGGAAATACACGTAACGTAAGAGCTGCAGGTTTTTCTGTGAGAATGCCCCGGAGTAATTAAAGGTTCTCTGCAGAAAGCAGACATGATTAAATTTGCCTTTTAAACAGTCTCCTGGCTGTTTTTCAGAGAATGTGTTTTGACCAGAACGGTTGAGACGGGAGAACAGTCAATGCCTTGCTAAGGCAGACCACCAGGGAGATGGTAAGGATGCTAAGGAAAGACGCTGTGTAGTTTGGGCTTCTTTATTGTAGTTCAGATGTGCAGGTTGTGAGAAAGAGAATAGAGCGGGTCGCTTTTACCTAGCCACATGGGAGTATAGTACAGTAGTTGGAAACTTGGGGGGTGGCAGCAGGTTCCCCTGTTCCTCCTACGTATTAATCTTGGCATATTGTTCATCCAAATTCAGACACCAAACGAGTAGTCTGTTGGTAGCACTGACTTTCTAGGGCAAAGCTGAAGCTGTGTTATGAATGTTTGAATTTCTGGGCAGAAAAGTCATTTATGGAGAGAGAATAAATAAAGGAAAGCAACTGTGTGGGAAACTTAGGAACACAGAGAACTAAGAGAGCAGCCCCTGAAGTACAAAGAAAATCCCTAGAATCCAAGGGGGGAAAATCAGTGCCTTTAGAGAGAAGGGCGCATGAACGGCGGCTACAAGACGCATGCGCCACACAGTGGCAGAGATGACAGAGACACAGTTTCAAATCTTGCTGCACCGAGCTTGCTAATAACCTGGACCTGACCAGCTTCTGCCTACCGTGGTGGCAGCGGGCCTGCCGGAGAGAGCTGAGCAGGTAACAGACTGGAGGCTGGATGTCAGGCATCCCCCTCTGACTCCTGTGCTGTGCCTCCCACCTCCTGCTGTAGATGCCTTTGAGATGAATGCTAGACCTCACCGACTCTGCCACCACATCGCTCTGGATAGCTTCGCAGAGTTGAGTCGTCAGGCCCATTCACCTCATCAGAAGCACAGGATGGCACCAGCTGCTGAGCTCTCCAAGTGCCCCCCCTCACACCGAGGCCATTGATTTATTTTATATTTAATTGACACATACTAATGGTACCTATTTATGGAGGAACATTCTTTGATAGATACATATGTAATGAGCAAAATCAAGGTAATTAGCATGCCTGTCTCAGACATTTATCACTTTGTTGCACTGGGAAATTTCTAGCTCATCCTACAATATATAATAAACAGTTAGGGACTGCAGTCAGCCACCTGTGTGGTGGGATGCCATAGCTTGTCCTTCCTAGCTAACTGTTTTGGTTCTATCTTCAAATGCCATCTCTCTTTCCTTCTTCATCCCCACCAGCCACTATTCTACCCTCTTGCTATATCTGGGGGGAAAATGATCTTCAGGAAAGGATCTACTCTTTTAGATAGACATACATATTGGTCAGTTTTAAGTGCCAGGCTGACAGAATCCAGAATAACCTCGGAAGAGAACGCTGCTGAGGAACTGTCTACATCAATTGGCCTGGCCTGTGAACACACCCGAGAAGTTTTTTTTTTCTTAATCGGGTATATTGATATGAAAAGACACCCCTCCACCCTATGAAATGTAGGTGATACAATTTCCTCATTTGAGGCTTCTGCCTGTTTTTGCTCCCTTTGGCTATGTTTTTGGAGTTTAGCCAAGACTTCATTGCTCGTATTAATGTCATGATATTCGACTCGTATTTCCTTCTTGTAGTTTCATAGATGCCAGATTACCTTTAAGTGTTTGCTCCATTATGAGAAGCAAATATATATGATATATACACACACATGTATATGTACTTATATATAATGAAAGATGGCCACTGACTTCTTTCCTTCAGCACACAAGGATAAATTTTCTCAGAACTGTTTCTGGGTGGTGTGCTGTCTTTCTCCAGTGTGTGTTTCTAGTGCCTGTGTGGAAATATTAGTTGTCTATAGATGCACAAATTTTTCCTATATTTTGCTCCACTAAAGACTATTTTTTGAATAAAAAGTGTTCATACATATATTTTAAACTAGATAATGGGGTTGCAAGCTATGTCTTTACGGGCAGAAGTCTAGCCCATGAGCTGTTCTGTAAAAACAAATTGATTGATAGTGGGCCTTGCCCTCGATGTACAGATTGGGCACAGCTGCTTTCTTACTATAAAGGCAGGGTTGAATTGAACACAGCCTGTGTTCTTCAAAGCTAAACTTACTCTCTAGCTCTTAAAAAATACTGCCAATTATGATCTGGGCTATGAGCCTCTAAAATACACTTTCCTTATGAACATAAATATGTAATCTATAGATATAAGTATAATCTTCAAAAGCATAGAGCAGGGTCCTCTGAGGAGCAGAGTCCTCTCCATGGTATCATTGGCCACCCTGTGTCCACTCCAGTTATGTGCAAGTCAAGTCAACAACTCTAACACTAAAGTGCCTTGGGACTTGAATATTTCCTTCTGCTTTTCTTTTTACATGCTTTTCCCCTTAAGTCCTATGCCATATCTGCACTGATCTAATGACAGTGACCTATGCGCAGGATACCTGTGCTCCTGACAGAATAAATAGTGGAACATAACTTTCTTCCTTGTATTGTAACTTTAAAGAGAAAGAACACCAGAAGTGAATTGTGCAGTCGTGGAGAACATGGTTATATGCACATAGATGGTTAGGTTTAGACATCTGCAGTGGTTTAAGAGAATTCTCCCCACAGGCTAACAGTTAAATGTTTGGTCCTTTGTTGGTGGAACTGTTTTGGGACCTATTAGGAGGTATCTTTATTGGAGGATGTGTGCCACTGGGGCCTGGCCTTTGAGGTTTCAAAGCCTATGCCAGGCCTAGTCTCCCTCTCTTTCTGCCTCCAACTTGCAAATCAGTATGTAAACTCTTGGCTACTTGCCTGCCTGCCTGTTGCCATGGTCCCTGCCGTGCTGGTCATGGACTCACCCTCTGAGACTGTAGCAAGCCCCAATTAAATGTTCTCTTTGATAAGTTTCCTTGGTCTTGGTGTCTCTACAGCAGTGTTTTAGCTAGCACACTAGTTACGGCTGAGGGGAAGGGAAATCTGACTGGTACCCAGGGGCTCTGACTCCTTGACACTGTAACTGGTAACACTGGGAAGAGAGAGAGTAAACTGTACAGATAATGCTCTCAAACAGTGGTTCTCGACCTGTAGAGGTCTAATGACCCTTTCACAAGAGTCACCTAAGGCCACCATAAAACAGTTATCCACATTAATTTTCATGACAACAGCAAAATTACAATTACAAAGTAGGAAAGAAAATAATTTTATGGTTGGAGTCACCACAGCATGAGGAACTGTATTAAAGGGCCACGGCATTAGGAAGGCTGAGAACCACTGCCCTTGAACAGTGTGGTATGCCTGGCTTTGTACTCAGATTGCTACTCTCCCCGTGTCCCTTCCTGACATAAACACAGTAACTAGTTCAATAGATGCCAACTTACCTCCCCCATTCTCTCCCCCCACCCCCAAAAAGTCTGGAGAAGTCTCTGGCTGAGCCTCCTAGCCAAAGCACGCATGAGACTGAGAAATCCACCTTCTAGCCATGCAGAGCCTATAGGGTAGAAGGGAAACATCAATCCATCTACAAAACCATCAACATGAAATTTACCCTGCCTGCAAGATGTGCAGAGACAGAAGCACCAGCCGAAGAGCTTGCATGAGCAGGACCTAGGCCCCCTACACAAATAGAACCAATGGACAGTTTGATGTGCATGTGGTTCCTCTAGTAAGTGGAGGGACTGCTTTCTATGACATGGATTCTGTTGCCTTCTTTTTTATCACTTTGCCCTTAACTGAGCTACCTTATCTGGCCTCAGTGGATGAAGCGGAGTCCTGAAGTCCTGATACAACTTGATGTGCTGGGGTAGGGTGGTGGGGGGTGGGGTGGGGTGGAGAAGATTCCCTTTTCTGAAAAAAAGGGGGAAGGGGGATAAGGGAAAGAGGGTGAAAGGGAGGGACTTGGAGGAGAGGAGGAAGGGGGCTATGATTGGGATGTAAAGCGAATATATAAATTAAAAATAAATATTTAAAAATATGATCAGAGGTAATTATCACTACAGATCCCCTTTTCTCACTCATCAAAGCTAGGTAAATAACAAACACTGATGTTCCCATATGGCCACAGCCTTAAAGATCTGAAATGGAGATGGCAGAGAAATTTAATTCCCCCAAAACCTAAAAGAGAGAGGAACAGGCTCATCCTGAGTCATTAGAGCTATGGAGGAGCATCCTTGCTTCCTGCTGGGGGAGCTTCCCAGGCTTCCAAGGACTCTGCTGGCTTGCCAATTGAGTTAACTCACTGTCCTTGTTAGGCGACGTTGGAGAAAAGTCTCACCAGCGTTGCTTCCTCCAAAAAAAAATAGTTTGTAAGATTTTACCTGACACTGGACTGGAGGAACTAACCATGCTTTTATTTTTAACAAATTGGCTTCAAGCTTTAACTAAAATGAGCCCAAATGGTCCTGCCCCCCTCCACACTGCTACCACCAAATCCCCACCCTATATCTCTGGAACATAATTCTCCCATGACAGTACGGCAACAAGAGCTCTAACTTCCAGAGGCCGAGAGCTAAACTTATCTAAATTGTTCCTAGAAGCTTCTTCTCCTCACTCTTACCTTTTTCATGATCAGAGAGTACTTTCAAATAGAAGCATTCTCTGGTTCATCTGCCTGAAACATAAAGAAGAGAACCTGCCATGGTAACACCTAGTCCCAAGAGACAGTTTCATCCATGCACCCACCACAGTTTAGATTGTATTTCAATCTATGGTGATGAGTTTGGAGAGAGAGAGAGAGAGAGAGAGAGAGAGAGAGAGAGAGAGAGAGAGAGAGAGAGAGAGAGAGAGAGAGGATATATATAATGTGTTATTCTGATTGAGAGAATTTTACCTTAAAATTAAAAAGGGAGATTAAATAATCTCAATTAAAATGGGGCAAATAGCAATACAACCAGCATGACTTTCTTTTATTATTTATAGATACTAGTAGGTGAGGCATCAGGTAATTAAAAAATTCTGTACTTGGAAGTACAAAAAAAAATTGCATCTGTTTTAACAGATAAAATCTGGGTTTGGAGAGAGAAAGTTAAGGTGAACTTGAGTCTAGCACAGATCAATTTTACCTCAGAAATATTACTGGCGGTATAGAATTTATTATGAGGAAAGTGATCAAAAGGCATACTTGTTCAAAAGAACGCGATCACACAAAAATGAAAGCAGGATAGAGTTACAACTTAAGGAGTTTGGAACAGAATGTAAATCCGAAGTCATGTCAATGCTGAGAAATGCTGCTGGGAGGAAAAAGAGAGGTGCGGACAAGCTACCATAGCTGGAACGTTTTGTAAGAGAATACACAGAATAGATTTCTTTTTTATTATTATTTTTATTTATTTGATCACTTTACAATCTGATCCCAGCCCCCTCCCTTCCTCTCCTCCCAGTCCTGCCCTCACTGCACCCATCCCTCCATCCCACCAACTCCTACTTCTTAGAGAATGAGAGGCCCCTAAATGGTACATGACACATCAAGTGGCAGCAGGACTAAGCACATCCTCTCCCACTGATGCCTATCAAGGCAGCCCAGCTACAGGAAAGGGATCCAGAGGCAGGCAACAAAGTCAGACACCGACCCTGCTTCTGTTGTTATGGGATTCATACACTGACTAAGATGCACATCTGCTACATATGTGTAGGAGGTCTAGGTCCAGCCCGTGCATGCTCTTTGGTTGGCAGTTCAGTCTCTCTGAGTCCCCATGGTCCCAGGATAGTTTACACTGTAGGTCTCCTTGTGGTGTCCTTGACCTCTCTGAGTCCCTCTACCCTTCCTCCTATTCTCCCACAAAACTCCCCAAGCTCAGCCTATTGCTTGGCTGTAGGTCTCTGCATCTGTTTCCATCAGCTGCTGGATGAAGTCTCTTGGAGGACAGCTATGCTAGGCTCCTGTCTGGAAGCATAGCAGAATATCATGAATAGTGACAGGGGTTGGCTCTCTCCCGTGGGGGTGTGTCTCAAGTTAAGCCAGTCATTGGTTTGCAATTCTTACAAACTCTGCTCCCTCTTATCTCTACACCTCTTGTAGGCAAGATACATTTTGGGTTGAAGATTAAAATGATAGCCTTCAGAACAAGAAAAGATCTTCACCAACCCTACATCTGACAGAGAGCTAATATTCCCAAGAACTCAAGAAATTAAACACCAACAAACCAAATAAACCAATTAAAAATGAGATACAGAGCTAAACAGAGAATTCTCAAGAGAAGAATCTCAAATGGCCAAGAAACACTTAAAGAAATGCTCAATGTCCTTAGTCATCAAGGAAATGCAAATCAAAATGACCCTGAGATTCCATCTTAGACATATCAGAATGGCTAAGATCAAAAACTCCAGTGACAGCACATGCTGGTGAGGTTGTAAAGAAAGGGGAACACTCCTCCATTGCTGGTGTGAAGAATTCAAATTTGTACAACCACTTTGCAAAGCCATGTGGCTCTTTCACTGGAAAATAGGAATGGTTCTACCCAAAGACCCAACTATACCACTCCTGGACATATAGCCAAAGGACACTCCAACCTACTACAAGGGCGTTTGCTCAGCTTTGTTCATAGTAGCCTTATTTGTAATAGCCAGAAACTGGAAATAACCTAGATGCCCCTCAATGGAAGAATGGATAAAGACAATATGGTACATTTACATGATAGAATACCACTAAGCTATTAAAAACAAATACATCATGCAATTTGCAGGCAAATGGATGAAACTAGAAAAATTTGTCCTGAGTGAGACAACCCAGACCCAGAAAGATACGCATGGTATGTACTCACTTATAAGTGGATATTAGCCATAAAGTACAGGATAACCATGCTACAATCCACAGACCCCCAAGAAACAAAGGAGGGCCCAAGGGAGGCTTGAATATCACTCAGAAAATGAAATAAAATAGACATGAAGTAGATGAAGGGAGGGAATTAGGTGGGAGAAGGGGGTGGCGAGCAGAACAGGGGTGGGACCGGGCATGGGAAGAGTATTGATGGGGGAAAGGCTGCTTCCTCATGGTAGCCAGAGTGGGGAACTGAGCCCAGGACAAGATGTTGCCATAAGCACACACCTCAACCTGGGCCTTGCCTCTGACAGTTTCCAACGTGTCCCAGTAAAACCATCAAACTACCCATCTATAAATGTACACTGCGTCAGAGTTTTCACTTCGTAATTAGTGGAGCCACAGGCCAGGCTTTCAACATATGGGCTTTGGAGGAGGTAAATGACTCTAGCGCCCAGTTTTCTTGTTCCCGTGCAGTAATTTCTACTCCAGGGAAGACAACCTGTGACTCCTATCCGCTCCTCACACCATTTCAACCATTCACAGGAAGAGTGGTATGCTACCTCACTACACACATACAGGGAATCCTATATCAGTCAATTGGCTTCCTTTCCCCATTAGGATAAGATTACGGCATAGAAGTTGGTGACACTCGTTATCTGCCTCTTTCTTCTGAGCAAGAGAAAGTGACTACTTTGCCGTGGGGGTAACATTCGAGGTGGGCAGGTGCTCCACCTACACTCTGTCAAGTGTTGTCACTAACAAATCTGCTTTCTGACTCGTGTGGCACGCCAAGATGCGTCTCTGCGGAGCCACTGCTAAAAAGCACACTTGTCGTCACAGAGCCAGCCACCTGCTCTAGTCCAAAGCTAGTAAAACTGAATTAGAAAATGAAGTATTGGTACTATATGTCATCTTTGTGTCTATTTCTCACATAGACACCTACGTTCTAATAATGGCTCTATCAGTTATATTGATCTTATAACTCTTGATAGTTCAAACAGCTCTCTTGAAAGCTATGTTCAGGGTTCTAGGCACACCGCTGACTTTGGTTCTTATATCTCCTTCCATCTTTCTAGAATATGAATCTCGTAATTTTTTTGGTTGTAATTTACGTGTCATTTCTATCCTTGATAACTGTAGATAACAATAAATTGAGTTTTCTATGAACTGTAAACTCTACTTCGTCTCACTTTTGACCAGGACATGTCTGACATATTATAATGTCTCTAGCAGGCTACATATAATAATATTCTCAATATTTTCTAGGTTGTTCTAGGTAATGGCCATTGTCCTGCCTCAGATATTAAAATACCAACTTTGGTGGCCAGAGAGATGTTTAAGAGCAATTACTGATCTCCCAGAGGACCTAGTTTCAGTTCCCAGCACCTATACGGTAGTTCATAACCACCCACAACGCCAGTTCTGGAGGATGCGGCATCCTTTTCTGTCCTCCAGAGGCTCTGCACACACATATATACAGACAGCCAAGACACGCATAAAAAGAAGTAAATAAATATAAAATGCAGCAAATTCTTTTTCTTTTTTTCTTTTGTTTTGTTTTGTTTTTGAGACAGGGTTTCTCTGTCTCTGTCTCTGTATTGCCTTGGCTGTCCTGGACTCGCTTTGTAAACCAGGCTGGCCTCGAACTCACAGAGATCCACCTGCCTCTGCCTCCCAAGTGCTGGGATTAAAGGAGTGCGCCACCACCTCCCTCCAAATGCAGCAAATTCTATTCTCAAAAGTTGTCTTATGAATTATCAACCCTATGGTAACCCTATACCCAGAGCAATCCTGTGATTTCCATCCCTCTCTTTTGCATATCTTTAAAATATAGTCCTAGGTTGCAGTTCCCTCCAGTCTGTAACAGTCTTCTAATTTGTCTTGTAGGAGCAAGACTTCAATTCTATATTTACAAGCCAACAGAGAAGTTGGCAAACTCAGATGTGTTCAGGTTATCTGTTTAAAATCACAGCTTCTTACAGATGAGTACAAACTGCAGCACGTAACTTCCTTACAGCTTACACTGGTCACAGCCTAACTTTATTACAGCGAATAGTCCATGGTTCATTCTTATAAGTCAAAATTTACTTAGAAAGGCAAGTGTTTACAAACTTCATGCTTCCTTTTCTATTTTGTTCTTTTTTTCCTCGTATTGTCTTCATTACCCAGAATGCCCTGTCTTTTCTTCACCGTCTTTCTTCAAATTCCCTTGCCTGTTTTTCATCCCTTAAGACTCCATACAGGCCTTATCTAATAGACACCTTCCCTTGCCACTCCAGTTAACCTTGGTTTGGGTCTTTATTCTGCCATAACTGTACTCAAGTCTCTTGAGTAAATGGTAGAATATTATAGGGCTTGCATATTTTTTTCTTTTTACAGACCAGGACACCTTTGAGAATAAAACCATGAGCTTGACATAATACCGGTCCATACAAAGTGATGCATAGTTTCTACAACATTCCTCACAAAAATACTTTTAACAAACAGAGAATATAGTACTGTAGATACTATAATAGCTAGCCCCTAGGTTCTAGAATTTTCCAAAACTTCTTTCTCCCATTCTGTTTATCTATCTATAAATGCATTTTGTTTTAATAAATTGAAGATACTTATATATTTCCCTTATATCTACCATCATATATAGCAGTAACTAAATTTTATTAGTTGATTAGATATGATTTACATGTAATGAGTTGAGCTTAGTAGTTCAGGCCAGTTAGTAGTCCTGGAAACATTGCAGACTGAGGCAAGATGACCATAATTTCAAAACTGCCTGGGCAAAAACTGAATTAAAGAATAGCCTAGATAATTTTCTGGGACCCTGATTCAAAATAAAAAACACAAAAGGGCTAGGAATTAATCCAAATGTTAGGATACTCACAAAGCATTCACAAAGCCATAGGTTCAATGTCCAGTACTGAAAAATAGTAAATAATAAATGCATATATATATACATGCACAAAAACATATGTACATAGATTAAATATTTTTGTAAGACATAAATTACCTATATCTGTGCTGGTTTGCTTCAGAGCTTTCTATTCCATTACAGTGATATGTATTATACTGTACATTATTTTACATATATGATGTATGTTATTTTGTCTTCTTACTTCACTTTCACGGATACCTTGAAATTGTTTACTTTTGTTAACTTTTCCTTTCAGCACAAATTTTTAACACCAGTCTTAATACAGATCTACTGATGAAATGTTATCTATTTTTATTCATCCTTACTTATTATTTTTACCCGGAGAGGAGAGAATACTGGACTAACAGCATCCAAAGGCAACTCTGGGCATCCCTCATCAACACTTTGAACATGTGGCTCTAACGCGTTCTGGCCTCTTTTTTTCCTAATGTGTTTTTTTTTCATTTTTATATTCTTCTTTTTGTATAATCATCCCAGGACATACCAGAGAGTTCAGCAGACAGCCTTGAGTGTTCTCCACACCTTCCATCTTGTTTTAAACAGGGTCTCCTGTTATTTCACAGCCCCACACACCACGCTGGTTGGTCTGGGAATTCATGGGAATTCTCCTGCCTCCACCTCCATCTCCCTGTAGGAGCACTGGAATTACTTGGCTACAGCGTCTGGCTTTTATACGTGAGCTTGCACGCCACAGCTCATGTGTGCAGGTGCAACAGTCAAGACTAACTAGATTAGTGGAATAAGACGCAGAGAATACTCCTTAACGTATTAATTTAAGCCTAACAGGACTCTAGGACCTGTTATGATCACTACCACCATATGTATACATATTTTGTTGCGCTTATAAAGAACTTGTTAGTGTTTTTAATTTTCTAAAAGAAATAATAGTTCTCTGGTGGAATTTTGGGGGTCACTTATGTACACTATCATATCATCTGCAAATAGGGATAATTTGACTTCCTCCTTTCCCATTTGGATCCCCTTGATCTCCTTTTGTTGTCTTATTGCTCTGGCTAGAACTTCAAGTACTATATTGAAGAGATATGGAGAGAGTGGGCAGCCTTACCTTGTTCCCGACTTTAGAGGAATTTCCTTAAGTAGCTCACCTTTAACTTGATTTTGGCTATTGGCTTGCTGACAGTGCATTCTCCACAGTTGAGTGGAGAGTGGGGTCTGACCTTCACACATACTCTGGTGCCCCATATTTGACCACGTCCCCTGGATGGGGAGGCCTGGTGGCACTCAGAAGAAGGATAGCAGGCTACCAAGAAGAGACTTAATACCCTATGAGCATATACAGGGGGAGGAAGTTCCCCTCAGTCACAGTCATAGGGGAGGGGAGTAAGAGAAAAATGGGAGAGAGGGAGGAATGGGAGGATACAAGGGATGGGATAACAAATTGGATGTAATATGAATAAATTAATAAAATATAAAAAATATTTTTCCAACCCTTAAAAAAATAATAGAGTAAAACCTCAGGCCTGATACTTAACTGAATAGGTTGGAGGCAGTGAGCTGGCACAGACAGGAAAGGCACTTGTCATTCAAGCCTAATACACTGAGTGCAATCTCCAGAAGATGGAGAGAGTCGGCTTCACAAAGTTTCCCAGGCCTTCACAAATGCACTGTAACATACGTTCCCACACACACCATCAACGCATGCATGCACATATACATATGCACACAATAATAACGCATAGTTTAAAAAAATAACTCAGCGGGCAAATAACATAGGAGAATAATACATGAAACAGAATTGCACAGCTGCTCTTGCTAGCACTAATACACACCGCAAATCTCCAAGAGCACGGTACAGCACACACTGCTCCGCAAAAGTGTCTGCGTGCGGAGTACTTATCCTAAAGCATCTCATGGGGCTATTTTCCTTTGCAAGACACTGGAGAGAACTCGTACAGAACGCTCTCCTGTTTCTGATATAAAACCTTAGGCATCTAAAGCTCTTCTCCTCTGGTGGAGGGGATGAGCAGTTCCCTCCTGTGGTGCAGCCTCCCGTTTCTGCTCAGCTAAGGCTTCCTGGTCATCTTCCCACTGCCTTCGCCTGACATAAAGCCACCATCATCCTCAGTTATTTACATGTCGATCAAAACACACAAGAGAATAAACCAGAGGAGCTGAGTGAAGGAACGTTTAGGAGGCTGGAGATTTAAAGGACAATTGCTTTCGAGAGGGCTCGAGCCAGTGCACAGGGCTTTCTTTAATGATTAAAGTCTTTTGGAAGTCCTAAATCAAAGGGGCGGCCTATCAGAGAGCTAGGATATCTATAAGAAGAAGAAAATGTCACTCTGATGAGAGCAGCTGTAATATTGTCCTTGGCACTTCAGAGAGCATCTGCGACCAAAGCATATGCAAGAAACTGTAAGACAGGCAGAACATTCTCCTGGCCAGTGAGGGACACAGGAAGAAATAAAACACCACTTGCAAAGTCAAAGCAGACTGCAGCCAGGCCTCTTCAGCTCTCCTCGGGGACTAAGTGGAAACTGTAACTTTCATTTGGTCCTTTCAGAATTCGATTAATTTTTTTTCTGCTTCACTGAGTTGGGACTATATACAGACAAAGCCATTTAAAAAAAAAAAACTTCCATCAAATCCTGAATAGGCATCAGGAACATCCAAAAGGTAGCCACCATGAGGAGTCCATGTCCTTGGGAACCTGGAAATGTTTTCTGATCTGAGACTAAAAAAATCCTATACTGGGTTCTACACACACACACACACACACACACACACACACACGGCTTAGCTGGTAAACATGGGTTCTATTTTGTGATATATCCACTTATTATATCCACTTTGAAGGAGATAATGTCAAAAACAATTTAGAAAGGGTTGGGAAAGTATCAGGACCAGAGTGATGGGAAAGTCACCCGGAAGTTCAGCGTCTCAACACTGGAGTCAGGTGAAGAATAAAAACAATACTGATGCTGAGCAAACGGTTTACATAGATCTCACATTTGTCTTTTTCTTTCCTTTTTAAAAAGTGAAGATTGTTTTCAGATTATGACAAAAAATATTTCCATGAATGTAACCTGATCAATCAAAATGGTTAAATAAACAGAAAAAAATTTCCCATTCTGCTATGTATATATTAACCTTCTTAAACTTTACTTTCATCTAGATTTCCAGGATATCTAAGTTAGACACTGTTCAAATACTATCAAAGTGAATGTCTCTATTGTATGGTGTTTTATATCTTTATTCCACTTAACTGGATAGCACAATTGCCTCTCTGAATCAATAATAATATCATTTTAAGTATCAATAACGTATTTTATTTGGTAGATTTATCACATTTGAATTGTCTAAGTCCATTGCTATATACCTAATTTATCAGTGTTACAAGAAATATGTTATTAAAAAAAACACTTGCTTACATCACTTTGCATAATTTTTGCCTTGGGAGAGAAACTTAAAGATGGGATTGCCGGTTTAGAGCGCATACAACTTGAGATTTGTATGCCTGCCAGACTGCACCCTGGAGAGAAGAAAGTTATAATACTTTCCACTCACCACCAACCACGTACGTGAATCAGGGCTCCACTTCTGTTATCCGCATCTAAGATAAACTTCTCCCCAAGCTGAGGCTCTATCTACCACTATCGCTTTGCCCTTGAATGTGACCCAGAGGCCTGTGTGTTCAGGTCTTGTTTCTCAGCTCCTGAGACTGTTGGGAGTTGTTAAAACATTTAGGACATAGGAGCCCAAAGGAAAAGGAGTTAGGTAATGGTGGGTGTGGCCCTTGAAAGGAATAGTGTGCCAGCCACCTCCTCCTCTTTCTTATCTGAGGTGAGCAGAGTCCTCCACTGGCCACTCACACTGTAATGAGCTTTCTCTCCACAGGCCCAAAAGCAATAGACCAACCATGACCTAAGACCTCCAGAACTGTGAGCCAGAACCAACCTTAGCTCTTACAAAGTACTTGTCTTATTTTTTAATGACCTGATGTATTTTTTAAATAATTTATTCAGATTACAACCTTATTGTTATGCCCTCACTTGTATCTTCTTGTTCCTCCCCATCCCTTCCTCTTTCACCCTATTCCCCTCTCCTAGACCTGGGCAGAAGGGGCCCTCCTCCCCCATCCTATGACCACAGCCTATCAGGTCTCATCTAAATAGCCTGCTTCCCCTTCCTCTGAGTGCCACCAGGCCTCCCCGCCAAAGGGAAGTGGTCAAATAGGGGGCACCGGAGGCCAAAGTAGTTCTCTTGAGTAACACTTTCACTTTACTAAAGTCTGGGCTCCCTGAGGCAAGACACAGCTTGATTCATATCTGTATGCTGAAACCTAGCGGAAGGGCATTGCTTCACAGTGGATGCACAATAATGTTTATAATTGCATTTTAAAATGTTTATTATGTAGTTTCTCTTTTCTCCCATTGCCTTTGCAACTATTTTTCACGTGTTGCTGCAGCCACGATAATATCTTACTTTTCCTCCAATCTCAATGTATGTTCCTGCCAGAGCGTTTCTGCCTGTTACTCCCCTTTTCTGGAACTTTCTTCCCCGGTCACCCACATGGAACTTATTCAAAGGCACATTATCTATGAGGTTTTTCTATCTCGAATTGCAATTCTTTCATCACTCTTTATTCTTTCATTTTATATGTTCTTCCCAATAGGTTGTTTTATACTTTATATGTATGGGTGTATGTATGTGTGTATGTATGTATGTATGTATGTATGTATGTATGTATGTATGTATACTATGTGTGTCCTGGTGCCCACACAAGTCAGAAGGAGGCACTGAATTCCCCTGGAACTGGACTTATGGAATGATACAGATGATTGCGAACTACCACATGGATGCTGGGAATTGAATTCAGGTCTTCTGCAAGAGTAACAAGTATTCCTATGGCTGAGCCGTCTCTCCAGAGCACCTGCCCCAATATATTCATTATCATGGACAACACTGTTTTTTGTTTGTTTGTTTGTTTGTTTTTTCAATGCAGGGTTTCTCTCTGTAGCCTTGACTATACTGGACTTGCTTTGTAAACCAGGCTGGCCTCGAACTCACAGTGATCCACCTGCCTCGTCCTTCCAAGTGCTAGGATTAAAGACATGTGCCACCACGCCTGGCTAACACTGTCTGTTTTGCTTGGTAATCTTTACTATCTCAGTGCATCAAAGCAGGAAATTGAATCTCTTTGTTTTATTATTGTCCTTCTCCAAAACTCAAATGGCCACTCATTAATATATATTGAATGGGGAAAATTGGTTCATTAAAATAAAAAATGAACAAAGGCAGTCTAGGCAGAAAGTCAATTGCCAGAGCCACAGATGAAGTGACAACAACAGCAAACACCATGTATATACAATAAAGCTAAAACGCTCACTTGAGTCACAATAACAAAATCATGATCATTTAATATTTATTTGAAATTGGAAAGGGGTGACAAATGACCTTGAAATTTTCATAGTCTACCTCAGGATAGAAAAGGACATATTTTTATAAGCTACATATTACAAGGTAAAAAAAAATGAAATGTGAGTTAATAGAAGTCAGTACTGAAAAGATACAACCAGAACCACCGAGTGATAAGTAAGAGAGAGAGTTTAGAAACCCAGGAATGTTTCTAAATGGAAATCAAAGTGTAGATGTGTAAATGGGTGTGTTCACTGTGTGGGGAAGCAAGATAAGACTTTTTCATTACTCTATATTGGTTAAGTTTCTTGATATATCAGGGCCAGTGAGAGGTGGCTCAGCAGGTAAAGGGCTTCCTGGCATGGCTGACAATCTGAACTCAATCTCTTGGACCAAGATGGTGAACAGAGAATAGCAGTTCCCACTGGTTGACCTCTGAACTCCAGGCATGCACTATTGCACACATGCACACACACACACACACACACACACACACACACACACACACACACAGTATAAGAGCTCTAGGACCAGCAGAAATCTTGTTTTAAAAATGAATTTATGGTATAGCCGTGGCATTAAGCTGGGAAAGGGGAAAGTAAAATGTAGCTCCTACCATTGGTGAGCTTGAAACCTAGCTAGAGAGAAATGAATGTAAAACCTATGGTACCATCTTCACCAGAGCTGCCCCTCACAAGCACATGAGGGGCTCGTGAGCAAGTGATGATAAAAGGGAGGGAAGATATGCATGGCCAGGGAAGGCAATCTCTGCGGTCAGTGGTGGAGACCATTTGTAGTAGGAATTAGCCAGAAAATGAAGGAGGATACACATACAAAGGGGAATGTGCGCAGAAGATTAAGGTGACAAGAAAATAGTATCCATGAAACTATAGGAGAGAGAGTGTGTGTCCAGAAGAGACGCTAGACGCAGCTGGAGCACGGAGCTGGGGCCCTTGGGCAGAGCACTTTTATCCTGCGTTTGTCTGAGCCCTATAGGCTCTGAGCTTCTGGAAAAGAATAAAGAACAGGCAGCAATAAGGTCATGTCTAATCTATAATGAACTCATCTCAAAACTTCAGACAAATAGAACAGACTAAGAGACTATGAAACTACCTAATAAGACCTGAAGCCTCTACCTGAATCAAGGGACCGTGGTAAAAAGATGAAAGATTGAGATTTAGACTTCAGCCTTCAGCATGGCTGGCTGCAGCACCCCCACAGCCCTCCACCCCCGCCCCTGTGCCCAGGGAATAAAGGAGGGTGGCAGCAGAGTGCATGGGTCATGGTGGGATCCTGTCTGCTGGCTCTAGATAAACCAGGAAACATGAACAGAAATCACTCATGAGACACAAAGTAGGTGCCATTTATCTTCTGGTCATTTCCTTCTCTCTTGTAGCCGCATCTGCTTTCCCATCGTGAGTGATTCATAGCATGTTTATCTGATCAAAATTGACTTTCATGGAATAAACACTGAATGCAAGACAAATGACAAAAGCCTTCATACTCTGTGTCATGTCATCATTTATTCCCCATTGCAATACTTGGAGATATGAAAACCACTGGCCTCAATTCTGAGCATATGAACCAAAACAAATGTCTCATAATGCCAGCGTTCCATGGCCCTCAGTTGATGGGTCCTTGGGAGAAGCACTGATGCCGTGGGAGGAAATTCTGGTTTGCTGGGTTTAAAGTGTCCCAGGAAAGCAACAATTACAATATACCTATTAAACAATGGGCCAGGAGAGATAATTTAGCCATTAGGAGCACATCTTGCCTTTGCAAAGGACCAGAGTTCAGTTCTCAGACCCTATGTAGGATGACTCACAACCACCTGTAACTCCAGCTCCAGGGGACCTGATACCCTCTTCTGGCCTCCAAAGGTACATATACACATATGTACACATGTATACACACACACACACACACACACACACACACACACACGCACAGAGAGAGAGAGACAGAGACAAACAGACAGAGACAAAGAGACAGAGACGGAAAGACAGAGAGAGACAGAGAGAGATAGAGACAGACAGACAGACAGAGAGGCACAGAGAGAAACAGAGAGAGAGAGAGAGAGAGAGAGAGAGAGAGAGAGAGAGAGAGAGAGAGAAACAGACAGACAGGCGCACACACACACACCACAAATAAATGAATTATTATTTTTTTAAAAATCTTATTACAATGTAGCTAGCAAGATATTAACAGGATTAGAGTGTGATGGGCCTAGACCTCTTCCTCACATGCAACAACTTGTAGAACCACAGACTAGAACTACAGGGCTCTAGTTACCCATGAAAGGAATGGGACCTCGGGCCCTGGGAAAGCATGTATGTGGCATCCTGAACAGCCAGAAGGTCATTAATCAATACGTATCTCAACCTGGCTCCAGGAGTCTTAGCCTTTATGAGATTATTTTCTCAGGGGGTCCTTCTGATAAGAAGAAAAGCCATGACATCATGACATCATCCCCTCCTTTTAGAGTCTATTCAAATGGGCATGTCAATAACCAGAAGAGAAAATGCTTTTCAGGAAATCTGTCCATTCAGAGACTTTAGTATCAGTAAATCTAAAACACAGATGTGGAGATGGCCCTTGGCAGGTCTTCAGTCTCACCCTTGAGGATGGGTCATATTACTATACAATAAACCTTTCCTGTCTTCTCCACTAGACTCTGTATGTCTCATCTGAATTCTTTGGATGGAGACACAAGGACCAAGGAGCCAAGGGGAACCCAGGGTGAGGCTCCAATAACACCAAGAAATTTACCCCTAAAGATCAAGTTTGACAATAGATAACTAAGGATTTTACCATGAGACCATTTTCAGGATAATACTTTTTAATATCTAACAATAATAACCATCAAAATTAATTTGAAAAATGATAAAATTCTTTCTTTTAAAGAAATCAATGCTCGGGTTGAAGGAAGCCTCAGTGGGTCTGGATTTTACCATAACTTCCTCATTTAGGTGTGGTTATTTTCAGATAAATTGGTAAGCAAGAGAACAAGCTTGAAGATGCCCCCCCTGTTCCAGAGACACCGTCCTACACCCGAAAACTCTGACTTTGGTTCAGTCAGTTACGTTGCAACCAGCCCCCCCTCTGGGACAGCACATAATCCTTCCTCGAACCAGCTGTCTGAATAGTTTAAATTTTGCTTTCAGTTTTCTTTTGACCCGGGACACAGGCTCATGGTGCATGAAATAACAAGTGCAAGTCACCTAATAAAGATAAAATAAACTCTCTTAAGCAATGCGTGACAGCAAAATAGAAAGTCCCCCTTGAAATAGCGAGACCAGAGTAGAACTGCGTTCCACGATGCCAAGGCTTTGGATCCTAGGACAAATTGACGTCTGTGATGTTGAGTTTTACTGGTAAAGTGAAGCCGTGTGGCATAATTAGCTATCTAGATTGTTGGACAATGCATGTAAACATATGCCTTACAGTTGAGGGGCTCAATAACAATTTTCTTGTTGGTCTCCTCAAGGAATTATCTAATTTTACTTGTGGTCTCAGAGAGTAATCATGGTATCAACTTAATTCATGAGGGTCTGTCTTCCAGGTAACTTGTGCTGTTCATTGGAGATCTCTTCAGTTGTTATCATCATTAGCCTTTGAAAATGAACTCCGACACTCTACCATGTCACAAGGAACGCTTTTAGATGGCCATTCCTAGTTCTTACTCAGAATCACCTGACATAGATGGATTTTTTTCCCACTGTGTTTTTTGAGTAAACACTAAAGTTGAATTCTTTTTAACATTACTCAGAGACCACGTGTAGTTTATCTGACTGACTGGAACACCAGCCCCTGGCCTTGCCCTTTCTCCGTAGTCTCACACCCAGCCATACTAAACCTCACTGCCCTCAAATTCTCCTGCCCACTTTGATGATCACAGTCTTTGCCAAGGACCACTTGCCCCTGCTTATACTTAATCCAACTTCACTCTTCAACTTCTCAGTGGTCTCTTCTTCATGCCCCTTGACAGCGTAACAGGAGAGCGAGGTCAAAACTGGCATATAAAAGAAAGCAGACAGGAAATCCCTCCACACCAAGGCATGAAGTAAGAATGCAGACAGCACAAAGGACCCAGCCTGCCCATCAGAACAACACTGAGCCTTTGATCTTCTCCCATCTCTGATCTATGATGACACTCCGCTTTCTCTCTGAACAGTTCTTTCTTCTGCTACTATTTGTGTGGCTCTGTCCAAACCATTGTCCAGGGACAAAGGAATCTGAACATGCCAGCGGGTGCCCCTGGTCTTCAATATCTACCTACTCACCACTACATGAAATTATTTCCCAGGCTGGAGAGATGGCTCAGTGGTTAAGAGTACTTGCTGCACTTCCAGAAGATCTGGGTTCAATTCCCAGCAACCACATGGGGGCCTACAATGATCTGCAATGAGATCTGGTTCCTTCTTCTGCCCTGCAGGTGTACGCGTAGGCAGAACACTGTATACATACATAATAAATAAATAAATCTTTTTTAAAAAAGAAAGAAATTCCTTCCCATGCTAAGGTGTAGCTCCTGCGGTCTGAGACATGCTTTGTGTTTCCCGTTACCACCACTAGACTCTGCAGTACTACTTTGATTTTAAAGATAAACACTATGCATGCAAAGTAAGGTAGGGCTGGGGCACATGACCATATCCAGCAGCCATGAGGACTGAGTCGAAGAGGACGTTTCAGGCCACTCTTGTCATAGAGAGAGGCTCTGTTTGTGGTGGTGGAGATGGAAGGGGAGAGGAAGGAAGATGGGACAAAGACAAGAAGGGGAAGAAAGAAGAGGAGAGGATGAGAGACATAAGGAAGAGGGAGAAGAAACGAAACAAAAGGGTTAGGAAGTATGAGCGTTTAGTCTGGCTGAGCTTTCCTTGCTGTCTGCCTCAGAAGAGGAAAAGCAAAAGAAAGCGTGCACGCCCCGTGGCATTTTCTTATTACATTCTTGTCTTAATGTCTGTGCTATTCACAGGCATCAGACGACATTTTACTTAAAGTACCTCTGCAAGACAGGCTTTAATTTTTATTCTATGTATTCAAGTAAGAAGAAATAAAATTAGCACCCAAATCTGTTCAGGGGGCGGGAACCCACATCAAGTGAACTTATCTAACACAGTTGTGGAGACTTGAGATTTATTAAACAAACACAGCCGATGCTGCTGCGTGTACTTGTTGAGTATGTAAGTCAGCTGTCGGTTAATGCTTTCATCCATTTCCTCCTACAGGTCTTCTCTACTCGCTTTTTAAAGTTTCAACAAGCAAAATATATATAAAACAAGCAAACTTTTTACAATGTGCAAAGATGAGTCAGCCAGATGGCTCAGCTGCCCAAGGCTGGCGCGACCAACCCAGAAATCATACTTCTGTCCCTGGAACCCACACGGGGGAAGAGATTTTAAAAAAAGACCCAGCCAAGAGTTGTCTTCTGAGAGCTGTGCATTTGTGCACAACCCTAATAAATAAGTAAATGAATGTAAAAGTGGACCAAAACTAGTTGATACAAGATTTTTAAGTTTCAGTGTCAGTCCTCGCTCTCCACATAACTGTGGAGGATGTCCCGTCCACTGGCTAGACCAGAGTAGGGGTTCGATGTTTCCTACTTCGACTGACCCTGACATGAACTCTGGCGCCCCATATTTGACCACCTTCCCTTGATGGGGAGGCCTGATGGCACTCAGAGAAAGAATAAGCAGGCTACCAAGATGAGACTTGATAGCCTATGACCACATAGTGGGGAAGGAGGTCCCCCTTGGTCTTAGATCCAGGGGAGGGGAATAGGGTGAAAGCAGGAGGGAGGGAGAGAGGAATGGGAGGATACAAGTTATGGGATAACAATTTAGTTATAATCTGAATAACTTAATACAATTAAAAATTTTTTTAAATTTTTAAATTTTATCTAAAATATTGCTTCATGAAAAATGGTTTCAATACAAAGGGGGAAAGAGTAGACATCTAGAATATAATGCATAATCATAGGAGAATGTCCTACTTTTTCATATCTTATTTCATTTCAGAACTTAAACTTTACCTTTCCCCCAAAGTGTACATAGAAAACTATTCCATTCTCATCCACAGCAACTGTTACTTACTACCTCATAAAGAGAATAAGAACAAGATGTCAGGAAGTTAAGAGGATGAGAGAGATGCTTGACAAGATGAAGGAAAGACTCGTTGGATGAAAATGTGCGTGTGAGCATCTCTGTGCCTATGGAATTGTGAGAATGGAAACAAATGAACCATGAGCAACAACTGGGCGGTTGAACAAACCACACTCTGAAGATTTAAAAGACGAGGGAAGATGGAAAGCCCTTCTATAGACCTGCAGTCCAGTCTAGCATCTGGACTCCAACTGAGGACAAGCAGGGATCCTGAAGACATATACCAACAACACAGGTGAGGAGAGGCCATTAGTCAACGCCCATCTCATCATTGCAGCCCCCACAGAACTGAGGATTGGCTGGCTCATTGCAGTTTAGGAAAGGCATTAATAGTGTAAGTGAGAAAGAAGTCTTTAGTCTGCCTTCCTCAACACTTTAATCTTAATTGGAAAGCATTGGCAACCTCTTCACTCCAGAACCAGCTCTTTACTCTTAGATTTTCCTCTGAATACACACTCTAAAATTACAAGTAACTTTTAATTTTATGTAAATAATAGTGCCACCATCAATTGTAAGAAAACCTCCTGTTCTTACAATTACAATAGCACAAAGCATTATATTTCTTAGGCAACTGAACTAAAACAGTGATGGCACCACACATTGGTTACTTCTCATTTTGAACCCATTTTAATTGGGAAGAAAGAGAGAGGAGGGGTGATTCCAACTTCAGATGATTCAGGGACAACTGAAAAGCAGGGCACATTCTAGTACGCATCGAACAGGCTTTTCTTTCAGAGCCAAATCAATGTCTTTGTCCTTTTTCTGGGTCATAGAATAATCATGCTTTCGTCCAAGTCTTCAGTCTGAGTACAGAACAAATGGAGTACCTCTGGAGGGGCTTTCTGCTGCCTGGGTCGTTAGAAGTGAGTTGGTTCTGAGAAGCGACTCTGCTTTTCCATCAGCCAGTTGCTAGAATAAAGACAGCGTTGTTTACAATGTCTTGGTCCTATAAGATTTCTTAAGAAAATAACGAGCATACTACTAAAGGAACTGAGCTCATTCAAATGGGAAAACTTGCTACTGGGTAAGCTGCAAGGCAGTGACCCCATAGGGAAAATTGAGAGAGGACTGCTCAGCACAGTGCATCCATACTTAAGAATAAGTGCATAAAAAGGTTCACACTGCATCTACATCTCTCTCAAGAGAAAAAAATCCCTCAAGTTGAAGGTCTTGATATGTCTCTCTGTTAATTGTGCTGGTAGGTAAGGGAGAAGTTGTCACAAGAAAAGAAAGGTATGGGACCACCGAAAACCAACTACAAAGCTATCAAAGCTTTACATGGATATAAATCCCACCACATCAAAGACCAAGAAACAAGGATATTAGATAAACTGGGAAACCAATCCAAACATGAGAGCCTTTATATCCTTTTTATCTGAAGCTCATATTTGCTTAGGCACAAATAGAGAGCGTAGATCATGTAGGCCTCTAAACACATGCTTGGCGATCATGGTGGACCTACTCCAAAGGAAATGCAAAGGCTGAGAAGATGTCCTCCAGCATAGCCCCTCACTGGCTCTTGACATTTAGAGCCACCTCCATCATTAGCAAAGATAGGCGGAGTTTGTCCCGAAGTCATCCATCCTATTTCGCTTTGAATACCTTGCTATGTTGCCCACTATCTAAACCATGTGTTTCTCTGTGGAAACAACCTATCTTGAAGCCTAGTCCCACTTGCTCAAGGTATACATTATTACCAGATACAATAGACAGAGGACTTGATTTTCCTAAGTACCACAAAGTTTGAGGAGGGGGTTCTTTTTTCTTCTTCTTCTTCATTTGTTTGTTGTCAGAGATGAGCAAATGATACCAACAAGGGCAGCTAAAGGCTATCTTAAAATCTGGTACCAACAGAGACTGGCTCCATCTTATTTTCTGGTAAATCAAAAATACTAGTTAATTTGGGCTCATGGCCTGTGTGGGAAAAAAAGAAGGCACCCCCATAATTTACAGAAGCATGAAATACCGCTTAAAATAGAAATGTACTGCAATTATTTAAACCCCTTCAATCCTGTTGTGACACAAACTACTCAAACACCCTATAATATGAACCAACATATTTCTTCTTCATATATTTGTTCTATTCCTGACGTTGGTACCTGATTTATGCTACATATATATTTTTCCTTGGACCTAGGAACACAACTATTTAAGACTAAAAAGACTCAGTCTTACAGTTTACCAGCTTCTATTGTAAAAGCTGTGAGAAAAAAAACAATTGAAATTCTGAGCTCAAATCTTTCTGGTTATCAAAGCATCGCTGTGTCTCAAGTCTCCCCTTGAGATCCAGTGTTATGACAATTCTGACATGGGTTAGCAAATAGCAATCTCTGTGTTCTAATAACCATGGTGATATCTACCAGAAATAAATCCTTGTTTATTTTCCTTTGCCCTGGTCACAGATGCCGTGTCTCACCCTAGTGCTTTCTCTCAAATCACATGCTTCAAATCCTTTGCAATGGAGACGGATCTGTAGCATGAATGAAGCTGATTTATTAGAAAGCAAAATTTCAAAGCATGGCCTCTACTTAAGGAAAGCCAACAGTGCCACCTTTCCTAAGCGATGGGGACCGCCTACGTAATAATTGCACAGATTTGAATGCCCCTTATATTTTTTTACTCAATACAGCAAGAGACAAATCGCTCCTTTCAGGTGCTGATTTTCTCATTGCAGTAATAGATGTACATTAGAAACAAGACCAAAAACCTTATAAATTCCCCCCCAGTGGAATACATATCACTGAGACCTATAGTTGCCTCTTAAATTCTGTTCCCTATGCTCCATGTCATCTGTCTGTGCTCCTGATTTTTAGTCATAGTCTGTGTTTGGTAGATGGAACCGTTGCTTTTCATAGATGTTGTTTTCAAGGCATATGTCAGTATGTATTATCTTCACCCCAACAGAATAAACACCACAATTCGCACTTTCTGAGCTAGGGAAATTCCACAGAACAGCTAGACAGATGGCACTGTCACCAATCCGCCCCGTATCTCAGTCGTACCTTTGTCTGCCCAATTCTGAAAGATTCAAAGGAATCTTACCCCATGTCCTGCCTAGTAATATCTGATACCTCTTGCTATGACTGGCCACCCACTGCAGTGTAGCCCAGCTCTCAGGGCTCAGGAAGCTGGAAGTTAGCTGCCAAACCTGAGCTGCGGGAAACCTGGGGAGCTCTGTGGATAGTGAGCCACCGCAGCATCTCCTTTGTCATTTTCTTCTTTCCTCACGCCATTCATACCACTGGCTAAGAAAATGGAGTGGCAGATTTCAAAAGGCAGCTAAACAGCCCCTTGTCCTTTAGGATCCTCAAGGAGAAATAGCCACTGAAATTTTATTAAGGCCTGTTTTTATGGCAATTTATACCAGGGGCCATAAAAATGTATCATTTTCTTCAGCCCCAAAATTCTGCTCCTGGGAATGTGTCCTAGAGAAATAACTCAAGAGAAGAAAGCAAATAAGTGAACAGTGACATGGTTTTTTGTGGCTCTGTCCAGGGAGCAAAGACTCCAAAGTAATCTGAGTGTATTATAAAGAATGTTTAAATAAATTGTTGAGAATAATCCAGTGGAGTTTTACATAGCCATAAAATATAATTGTACTCTTTCATATATTCAGTGGAATATATAATCAGTTAAAAAATGTTGTTCATCATTATGGTTACAGTCCTAAAAAGATTAAAGCTGTCTATGTAGGCAAACAGTAACATGGATATACAAATAATCATTATGATCATATGGTCACTGGTGGTATTCTCTATGTTGAAATTTGCTCATGGTATCATCAACAGCAATGGTATAAAAACCAGTCTCTCCTTCAAAGAAAGAAAGTCTGCTGACCTTAACTGCTCATTTCCTAAAGCACCTCACACTTCCAATATGTCAAAGTCTCACCGTATACTTCTGAAATTACACTGTTTTATCAAAAGCTGGATGCTTATTTTCCCTTCACCCACTAAATGTCTCTGGAATTGAGGAGTGTTTTCTCACTAATGGCATCACGGAGAGCTGTCACCTGGGTAGCAGGTCTGATGAAGTTGTAATATCTGTGCGTATACAAACTGAGTCATAGATCTTCATGTGGGTGTCATCCCATTACAGTTATTTGCATTGTTGGTACAATGAAAAATGAACTTCGTCCCTGCCGCTTAAGGACTGCACTGCCACTCAGCACTAATGCGTGACTGTGCGGGCACAGTATCGTAGGTGATAGGCAGCACAGTAAAACACAGGAATGGGAGAAAATGTTCTGCAAAGGACAAAAGTCTACAATTCCACATCCTTCTCTAAGTGTAACTAACTCATCTCACGTATATTACCTTGGTTATATGAGCCCAAAGATGGCAAAGAATGAGAGAAAACCAGTGTGAAATGGCATCTTGATCATTGTAAGATGGCATATTAAGATTATTGTTTAACTAGTGGGAATCTTTTAGTGTTGTATAAAATTATGACACCACTTTTGAGCCAATGTCAGCTGTAAACTCAACAGAATAATTGACAGTGCTACACAATGACCTGACTCTGTCCTCAATTACCTCTTCTTTCTTCCACTTGACAAATATGAATTTCTATAGCTTGCTGTACTTCTGTGTGAAAGACATTGGCCGTAAATATGGTGTAAAGGCATCAAGGAAAGAGAACGTCCTGTGTCTTCTCCATCACAAAGTTCAGTGTTGTTATTTGTTCACCAGAAGTAAAAGTAAACACCTGAGGATAAACATCTCTATGTATGTGCAAAGACCACAGTGGCACACTGACCCTGGCAGAGAGAGAGCCTAGCAAGAAGAGACTGAGACTGGCAAGGAGTGATGAAACAATGGCATTAGAAATGTTTTTCCAACTTAAGCTCATATGGTATACCCACATTTAAACATTTTGTTTTTCTGTAAATGTTACCAGTTTGAGGTAGGAGATATCCATAGCCCAATTCCCAGAGCTTGCAGGCATTGTGGTATTGTTGTTTAATTAACTCTTAGAGTCAGTAGACATATCTGCCTCCACAGCAAAGTAGTCACAGTGTAAATTTACATAGAAGGAGCCTGAATTTATAGCAGGACTTGAACAAAAGGCTCTGCTCATGCTGCAGTAAAGCTGATGTCCATAAGGTAGCCTCCTTGTTTTTATGCATATACTTTTTTTTCTGTGTGTTATCAGGGCAGTTTCACATAGAGAGAATTGGTGTCCTAGGTATTTCGATTTGGTTCGATCTGAAGTACTCTTTGCTAACAGCATACTATTTCAATGATGACTCCTATTATATTGTTCACAATTATGACTTTGATATTGGTGTCATGAAGTCAAGCAGCTCTTATGCTAGTTCCCCTTTGATGCTGCCCTCTCATTGGCTGCCACGCTGAGGTGGCAAAGAGAGGGTTGAGGGCCCTCTAGCTCTTTATCCAGCCCATGCTTGCTAACAAGTTTGTACTGTGAGGGACCTGAAACTCAGAATACGTCAGTCTTCATAGACTACACTCTGGAATCTAATTCCTATTTAACTGTCCCAAAGATGAGACGTCTGCAGAAGGTCCAGCTGTTTCAGGTGCCCTCCTTCTCACTCAGCCCAGGTACATGCAAAGGCAGTGTGTGAAGAGGATGCAAACACAAGAAGCATGCTTTTGCATGTTTTATACCTTGTGCCCTATCCTCAAAAGTTTCTAAAACCTGAGAATTACAATTGAACCTGAAGCCTAATGTCACCTTTCCTTGAACATGGACTCTCTCTTTCCTCTGCGTCACCTTCCCTCTTCTTAACCTAGTCTTCCTGAAGAGAGCTGAGCACATTGGTCTGGTCAGGGGTTTATGCTTAAAGCGAACCTTTGCTCACACACAAACAAAGCCAGTACTCACATAGCCTGGGACTGACCAGAGGGACCCCTTATCAGACAGGCAAAATACTCTTCAAAATAACACAGTGCCATGCAAAACAGAGCTCTTGGATGTGTACCTACTGCTACTCTCTACCGTCACGCTGATTATTTTTGTCACTGCACGTCACTACATGCTAATTTATGTGTTTGTTGTTTTCCTTCTGTTAGTAGAAGACACACCTCCCCCAGTGCTAAAGCATACCTCCCCCAGCTCTAGAACCCACTTCCTCAATGCTAGAGCACACCTCCCCCAGTGCTAGAGCACACCTCCCTCAGTGCTAGAAACCACCTCTCACAGTGCTAGAGCACACTTCCCCCAGTGCTGGAACCCACCTTCCCTAGTGCTAGAGCACACCTCCAGTATTAGAACACAAACACATGATACTACACCACACTTTTGTTTTTTAACCCAGGTTCTCAAAATAGATCTTGGTTTGATGGACTAGCTCTCTCCCCTGCCCACTGTTATTGACAGCAGTGAGGATGATGTCCTGGAGGAAAAGCAAATGCTAAGGTCCCAGGTAGAAGGCTGTTTCAGTAGGAAGCAGGACTGCACTGGACCTGGGGCAGTGACATCCAAGGGAACTTAGTCATGATGGCGTACACAGCCAAGCAGATAGTTCAGCCACAAAGCTTTCTGCAGCAACCTGTGCCTTCAGGGCAGATGCCTTCTGCCTCTCTTCATTTTGGATATTTCTTTCCACTCCCCTGGTCACAGCCTTCAACTTTTACAACTCAGCCCCTTTGTCCACTTTCAAGTCACACATGATGACACATCCTGGCAATCCTACTGCTTAAAAGGATGAGACAGAAAGATCACAAGTTCAAGGTCAGCCTGGGCTAGGTGATGAGACTCCAAAACAATCAAGTAGATAAAGTTCACCTTCCATCCGGGTTCAAGTACGCTTGAGATGTCTTGGTCAGAGCACTCAGGCTTTTACTCTATAATTGAGGTTAATCAAAGGACGGTCATTTTGTGTGCTAAATCATTAGAATTTGTTTAAGCCTTGCTCTGAACGGCACCTATCACCTATCGTAAGATCTGTAGAAATGTAACAACCACTGACTCCTGAGTGATTCATGCTTCTTCCAGGAGGTTTCCGATCAGTGGCTCCATTACCACTGAACATAAGCATTTATTTTGTCACGGCTGCTGATCGGGGAAGAACAGCAGTCTCGACACTGCACCCGGTCTTGGCCACTGGGAACACAAACATTAGGCTCCTCCTCACGGTCTGTTACACAGGACTGCCTCTAGGTTCAATTTTTCTAACAACAAAGTAGACTTAGGAAATGTCACAGGATCTAGATTGTTACATCTGCATTTCAAGGATCCGGTAATTCCGTCGTTAAATAAAACTATTTAAGCATTCGCCATGTGTTGGTGTCATGACACTGTGAATAAACTTGGAAACCCCATTTGCTTGGTGGTGGTTAACTGTTGCTTCCAGTGGAAATAATGAGCTTTATTTCCTGCAGAAAATGGCAGACAGAGCTGAGAGACACAACTGAGAGTCACTTAGCAAATGAGAAGTTGCTGCTCCGTAAGCATATATGAAGCAATGGGTCTTGTTTGTGCCATATATAGAACATTGTTCCGTTGGTACATGGCATTTGTTTCTCAAAATAGGATTGTGCTGTGCATCACACTTAGAGAATGATGTCTTGCTCAGCACTGCCCATTGGAATTTAACAGAGGAAAAGAAGGGAAAACACAGCAGGGGGAGGATTAAGAGAGGGACAAAAGAAGGAAGGGAGGCAGGGAGGGAAGGAGGGAGGGAGCTTTCAGCTTAATAAAACATGGCTGAAATCTAAAATGCATTGCACTGTTTGTGCTTTAACCTTGAGTTCATTCTATATTTTGCAGAATTAAAGTAAAGTTCAATACTTTAATTAGTATTGAAATGTGGTAAGAAGAAAAATAAAATTACCAGATTAAAACAATAAGATTAGCAGAGCTGGACATGGTGGTGCATATCTTTAATATGAGGACTTGGAAAGCACAGTAGATGGATTTCAGTGTGTTTGAATCCAGAATTGTCCACACTGTGAGTTCAAGGCTAGCCAGGGCTGCATAGAAAGAGCATGTCTTAAAAACAAACAAAGCAAGAAACAGAATGACTGAATTTTTATATCACTAAAATTCTTCTTGTGGCCTCTTATTCTTTAGTTAGTATTGTTACATATATTATATTTATTGGATAACATCACTAATGTCTAACAGGATCCAGAGACGCACCTTGGTGGTAGAGAGCTATTCTCTCCATACAGAAGTGCTTGGTGCACCACTCAGTTGCCCAAATCAACCTGAAACCATCTGTAGTCAAATTAATCTTATACCTCAGTTACTTGTTAACGGATATCTACACTCCTCTCTTCATTATATTTCGTAGTACTGGGGCATGTGGTGAGCTATTCTATCTACAACCACTAAGCATTATTTGGGTAATCACTATCAAATATTCTAAAGTACAGTCTAATCTAATATTTCAAGATACAAGATCCATGTGACAACTAGAGGCTTGTGATATATGCATTATGTATGTACATACATATGTACATATGTATATATGCTTACATATACACATATATGTGTGCAACATGCTGAGTTTATTTATTTGTGTGTGTGTGTGTGTGTGTGTGTGTGTGTGTGTGTGTGTGTGTGTGTATGTGTGTGTGAGAGATGACCATTTGGCATTAGGTAATAAATCTTGTCCATGGAGAAGATTGAATCTTCCTCTCTCAGAAACAGGAAAATCTCAGGCAGCCACTTCTCTAAGACAGTACCATTCCTAGCTGCATTTACCCACAGATAAGTGTGGTTCTCATCTCTTGTCAAGCAATCTTCTTTTAAGAGCAGACAAAGACCATTATAGGGAACCATAACTGGTCAAAACAACTGATGAAAGGGTGCTGAGATCAGTTGGCACATCTACAACAGAACCCCTACACCTTAGGCTCAGGGAACATCATGGGAAGTGGACAGAAAGGTTAAGAACTGAGCCCAGTGATGTCTGGGGTGAGATGGCATCTTCTCTGTACAGCTGCACCTATGAAACCTCAACAGTATAATTGCCAAAGAAGACCTGAAAACATGACATCATCAATTTTCTTATATTACAGTGGAAGCTGAAACTTGAAGATAAGTATCATGAGCTTGAAAAAAATAGATAGTATATCAGCACTTTGCTAAATAATAAATTTAAAAACCAAAGTGACTACAGAAGTCGAGCAAAGAAAAACGTTGGTACCCACCATAAGTGAAAGTTTGGTTTGTTTGGTTAATTCGTTGGCTGTTTGAGTGGTTGGTTGAGATTTTGTTGCGAGCAGTTTGGTTTGGTTTGGTTTGGTTTAGTTTGGTTTGGTTTGTGGTACTGAGTATTGCACTAAGCGCTTTAAAACTGCTACATAACACTCTACTACTGAGGTGTTTTTCCAGATCCCATCAGACTCCAGTGAATGTTATCAAATAAAGCAATGTTTCAGAACAGATACTATCCAAATGCACAATAGACAATGAGTCTCTCAACCTGTATCCAAGAAGCTTCTGTGTGCAGTAGATGCAAATCAATATGAAGACTCACCACTGGACAAGGGACAGAGAAGGAGAGACTACAAAATATAATACCTGAAGCTATAGCTGATATAGTATTCGAAGTTCTAGCTAGAGCAATAAGACAACTAAAGGAGATAAGGTGGATACAAATCGGAAAAAAAAGAAGTCAAAGTATCACTATTTGCATAAGATATGATATTACACATGAGGAATACCATAAATCCTGTCACAAAACTCCTACAGCTGATAAACACCTTCAGAGAAGTGGCTGGATATAAGATTAACTAAAAAAAAAAAAAACAGTATCTTTACTATATGCAAATGAAAAATGGGCTGAGAAAGAAATCAGGGAAACGACACCGTTCACAGTAGCCACAAATAATATAAAATACCTTGGGGTGACTCTAACCAAGCAAGTGAAGGACTTATTTGAGAGTAACTTCAAGTATTTGAAGAAGATAACAGAAGATGAAAAGATCTCCCATGCTCACGAATCAGTAGGATTAACACAGTAAAACTGTCCATCTTTCCAAAAGCCATCTACAGATTCAACGTAATTCCCATCAAAATTCCAACACAATTCTTTCCAGACCTTGACAGAACAATACTCAACTCCCTATAGAAAAACAAAAAACCTGAGATAGCTAAAACAATCCTGTACAATAAAAGAACTTCTGTAGGTATCTCTGTTCCTGACTTCGAGCTCTATTACAGAGTTATAGTAATTAAAAACTACAAGGTATTGCCATAAAAAACAGGTTACCTGGGTGTGGTAGCATACGCCTGTAGTCCCAGCGCTTGTGGAGGCAGACACATGTGTATTTCTGTGAGTTCGAGGCCAGCCTTGTCTACAAAGTGACTCCAGGACAGCCAAGGCTATGCAGAGAAACCTTGTCTTGAAAAACAAAACACAATAACAGCTACAACTACAACAAAAATAGACAGGTTGATCAATGGAATCAAATACAAGACTTAGACCTGAATTCAAACACCTATAGAAACTTGATATTTTTATAAAGAAGCCAGAATTATACAATGGAAAAAAGAAAGTATCTTCAACAAATGGTGGTGGTCTAACTGGATGTCAGCATGTAGAAGAATGCAAATAGACCCATATTTTTTAACCCTGAACAGAACTCTAGTCCAGGTGGATCAAAGACTTCAACATAAAACCAGACACACGGAACCTAATAGAAGAGAAAATGGGGTATAGCCTTGAATGCATTGGCACAGGAGACAACTTCCTGAACAGAACACCAATAATGAAAGCACTAGTACAGAAAATTAATAAATGTGACCTCATGAAACTGAAAAGTTTCTATAAGGCAAAGGACACTGTCAATAGGACAAAATTGCAGCCTAAAGAGTGGAGAGAGATCTTCACCAACCCCACATCTGATGGAGGGCTACTATCCAAAATATATGAAGAACTAAAGCAACTAGACATCAGCAAAGCAAATAATCCAATTTAAAAATGGAGTACATATCAAAACAAAGAATTCTCAACAGAGGAATCTCAAATGGCTGAGAAACACTTAAAGAAATGTTGAACATCCTTAGCCACCAGGGAAATGCAAATCAAAATGACTTTGAGATTCCATCTTACACCTGTCAAGATGGCTAAGATTAAAATCACAAGTGATAGCTCATGCTAGTGAGGATGTGGAGCACAGGGAAACACTCCTCCATTGTTGGTAGGAGTTCAGACTTGTACAACCACTTTGAAAATCAATATTTCTCAGAAAACTGGTAATCTATCTACTTCAAGGCCCAGCAACACAATTCCTGGCCATATACCCAAAGGACACCCATTACACCACAAGGACATTTGCTCAATTAAGTTTATAGCAGTTTCATTCACAATAGCCAGAAACTGGAAACAACCTAGATATTTCTCAACTGAAGAACGGATAAAGAAAATGTGGTACATTTACACAATAGAGTAGCATTCTGCTGTTTAAAAAAATAACATCATTAAATTTTCAGACAAATCGATTTGATGGAACTAGAAAAAAATCATCCTGAGTGAGGTAACCCAGACTCAGAAAAACAAACATGGTATGTGCTCACTTATAAGTATATTCACTGTAAAGTAAAGAGTAATCAACCTACAATCCACAGACCCAGAGAGGCTAAGAGACAAGGAGGGGGTCAAAAGAGGATGCATGAATCTCCCTGGGAATGGAAAATATATATTTTGTGCAAGGACTTTGGGTGGGTCGGAGTGGGAACAGGAAGGATTGTGTCTAGGAGGGTAAAGAAAAAAGATACCAGGAGACATGACTGAAATTGGGGACATTTGGGGAATAAGGTACATTGGAAGCTCCCAGGAATCTGAGAGGGTGACCTTAGCTTCCAGTATTGGGGGATACAAAGCCCAAATCAGCCATCTTCTGTTGCCAGACAAGGCTTCCGGTGGAGGGACTGGGACACCAGCCCAACCTACTATTTGTCCTGCCTGCAAGATGTGCTGGGGTCAAGGTGGTACAGAACTGTGGGTGTGGCCATCAGATGGCCATCCATGCCATCTGAAAGACAGTCCACCTCTGACACTGCCTGGAGGGCCAGGAGCCAACAAAATAAACATAAGTAAACAAAGTAAAGATAAGTAAAATGATGTCGAATGATACTCTGCTATATTCATAGACTGGAGCCTAGCATAAAAATCATCAGAGAGGCTTCATTCAGCAACCGACAGGAGCAGATGCAGAAACCCGCAGCCAAATATTAGACAAAGCTCGGAGAATCTTGCAGGAGAGGGGAGAGGGAATTGTGGGAGGCAGAGGGGTGAAAGATATCACAAGAATCAGGCCCATTGAGTCACTAGGCAGGGCTCATCATGGTTCACAGAGACTGAACCTATACAAGTCTGACCCAGGCCCTCTGCATATATGTTATGTTATGTAGCTTGATGTTCTTATGGAACTTCTAACAATGGGGTCAGGGGCTCTACCTGAGTCTCTTGCCTGCTTTTGAGACCCTTTCCTCCTAGTGGGCTGCTGTATTCAGCTTTAGTGTGAGGGGAGGTGCCTAGTCTTACTGCAGCTTCATATCTCTGGGATAGCTGCTGTTTTCTGGAGGAAAATGGAATAGGAGTAGGTCTGGGGAAGGGTTGGAAAGGGGGACTGGGAGGAGAGGAGGAAGAGGAAATTGGAGTTGAGATGTAATATATAAGAAAAGAATAAAAATGAGATTGTGTGTGTGTGTGTGTGTGTGTGTGTGTGTGTGTGTGAGAAAGAGAGACAGACAGACAGACAGACAGACAGACAGACAGAGAGACAGACAGACAGAGAATACCCAGCTGTGAATGAAATACATAACACTGCACTCCCTCCTGAAAAGGCTCAGGGATCATGGCAGAAAAGGAGGACTGCAGAGTGTAAGAGCCAGAAGCAGGGGATGGCAGCCTGGATCCAGTATCCTCTGCACATAGGAACTCACATAGATGTACCACCATGCACAAGACCTGTGCAAGCCTGAGCCAGACCGTGGAGAGGTGAGCGCAGCATTGGAGTACACCCTTAGCTAAAGAGCTATTGGAAATTCACAGCTGGAGAGAAAGGCACAGTTTCCTCTGCAGTGTTAGCCCCTGAGAGGTTGACCATGTTCCAGTGGGAAAGCGTACAGCCAAAAAGATTTGAGCAGCATATATTGGCCTCAATGGGAAGGGAAAGGCAAGTAGGTCTAGGGAGAGATGAGGGAGGAAGAGTGAATGTGATCAAAATACCCTGTAAGAAATTCTTAGAGAATTTCCAATTTTACATACAAGGCAAAGTTTAATATTGTCCATGTTTTGACAAAAGTCCTAAACATTTGCATGGCATTACAAATGAAGGGGGGGATAAGCACAAATAAATGTTTCCAAATGATCAAATAAACTTTTAATCAACCAGGATAGAGAAAAGATTATTATCTGTCTATTATCATTATAAAAATTATAATTTAAAATGCTTTTCATTTGAATAAGCAAAGAGAATGTAACTAAAAGTGCAGTAATTACAGAAGTACATCAAGAAGCTAATTAATAAAAAACACTGTTATTTGCAAGGTTTATTATGATTTTATATCTGCTTACTTAATTGCATGACTTTTTATTTATCATTCAAACAAATAATCATTTTATGCAAAAGCATGTATATTCTTTTTATTAAAGAAAGTTCCAGACATCTTAAAAATGGCAGGCCAACATAACCTAGGCTTGCTCATGAACTATCATTTTGTAGACTTTAGAGAATTGATTCAATAAACAGGTTGACCAGTTGGTTATTTGGTAGCATTTACAAATGGATTCAAGTATGGGTTGAGTGAATTTAATCAAAATGGATTAGCTTTTCTATGGCCAAACAATATCAAGCTATTTAAGCAGCTTCTTAACTTGAAGAAAGCTACTAAGGGTAAATATTTTTCTATGTTCTGGAAATGTCAGGTGCTATATGTTGGTAAAGGTTCCATAATGTGATTTGTATTGTGCATCCAATTTTTAAAGTTATATTTATAATGTTAATTACATCTAAACATTATTCAATACTTATGGAAACCAGTTTTACAACGGAAGATTTCTAACACACATTCATGATTATGTTCATAAACAAGATGACACAAACTCTATCTTTGCTTATAGTCCATGACCCTGATGCAGTCAATGAATTAATAAGAGGATTTAAAGAGTGTTCCAGTAATCATAAACTTAGAATAACTCTGCAGACTGGGAGACATTCTAAGAACATACTACCCTCCCCACTGCCAACCACAAGCCACTTTCTGTGCAGCATTTGCAGACATAGGAAATCATTCCGAAGGGCTCCACTTTTTTTTTTAACATGGCTGTGACTCCTAGGTAAAATCAATTTGTGTGCTTTCTTCATTATATATTCCTCTCTCCTCTACCACAATAGGAAACAAAGTAATGACAAGAAAAAGAAAGAAAACTCTAAAACAATTCGGAGGTGAAAAGAAAGCAGATGGAGTGAAATTCTTAAATTAAGATTAAGGTTCCTATGTTTGCAACCTGCCACCTTCCTTCTGTATTTAGTCATTAGAAAGAAAGGGCACACATCCCACCTATAAGAAGTGATCGTAGTGCAAGCTACATTCACAGAGAGCTATTAAAAAAAATGACACCTCAGGAACCTTGTAGTATCCTCCCACATTTCACTGTTGTGTGGATGAGCAATTGAAATGGCCCTAATTAAAATAATGCTCTGATTATATTTTCAGTAGATCTGTACAATGTCACAATTCAGGATATATGGCAATAAAAAGTAACTTGACAAAAGTGGCAGCATAAACAAAAAAGCAGACGGTGCTTCTGTGGGCATGCAGAAACTGAAAAGCATAGGATACTCACAGCAAAACTTTTAAGTGTCTTTATATAATATAAACTTTCCAACTGCTCTGAATTCCATAGGTGAAAACTGTAATATTCACTCAACAGGTAGTTGCTCCTGGCTTGATTATAAAGTCACATTGGCTTTTTGCATAGGCAATGAGTCCTAAACATTGGTGGTAGTGGGCTGTAAGCCCCAAGACCCAGGGGATGGTGATGGAGAAGTGGCCTTAGTGCCATTTCAAAGATATCCCAATACTGTGAATTGGATATGGTTTTGGCATGTCTGCCAATGGTTCCCCAATGAGGCAGTGTCAGAGATAATACAACCAGTGAGAGGTAGAGACTGGAGGGAGACAGTTAGGTCATTGGCGACCTTGACTTCCAAGAAAGATTAAACGTTTATTGGATCCCAGACAGTTACTATAAAAAGAACAGAGCTAGCCCTTTTCTGTGCTCTGGCTTCTGTCTCTGCAAATGACCGGTTCTGCACATGCTATTGCCATTCTAATGCTACCAAGAGGCTCTTACGAGAGGTAAAATCAATGATGTTGATGGATCTTGAACTTTCAGCCTCCAAAATAGAAAATAAATAAACCTCTTCTCTTTAAAAAAAAAAGCACTTAGACTAAAGTATTTCATCATAGCTGCGGAACACAGATGAAAACATTCAGATGCATTGTGGATGTCTGAAACTCTAGCAGTTCACTACTTGCCATTCAAAATGTACAGAGAAAAATGGCCCTTGGCAGTGCAAAGCAGACTAGCCAACCTAAGCTGAGATCCTGGACTCTGGGCCTGGGAGACATAATCTCTTTTAAACACCTTTCCTCTTGGGAAGGAAGCTGTTAAGCCATCCAACCCAGATGCTCCTCTCCTCACCTCCATCTACAAGGGGGAAAATAGGAACTCAACGGTGCAGCTAAAATGACTTACATACTACCAAGGCATGCATCAAGAGGAAGGAAATATTCCCCAGTAGTAATGAATGCCCCTGTTCCAGGGAGGACTGTGTAAGGCCACACTCTAGTCACATCGGTGATCACCATTATAGCATGCCAACTTGTGTCACAACACGCATCCATCAGTGTCAACTAGGCCTTCTTCTGCTTCCACTAAAGGACAAGACAGTCAGAGCCTGACAGCTATTCATCATAAACCTTATTTTCCTGTTTGAGCAGAACAGAGAGACTTGATGACAGAAGCATCCATGAGGTATAGTCTATCTCTCCTTTATTTTGTCCTTGAAAATGACATTCCACATATCATTTTTCAAAGATCCACGTAATGGATGCTATTAATGCAATCTTGACCAATATTATTGTAGCCAGCCCAAGATTCTTATGTTTTTCTACAGATAGGTTCCTATTATTCAAAAAGAAAATTTGAAAATTCTTCGAGACTGACAACCCAAATTACTTCCAGACTTAGCGTCAGGAATCCCAGATAATATACATTCGATCGGATAAAAATTGAATACATCAGACCATAACTCACACCTTACTATGATAGCATAGAAAAGCAATACCTTTTTCTTTATAAAATCCATATATAGAATAGAAAGTAAATGGAGTCTTATGTATGTAGCTGTCAGCCCTGGAAAAGCGAGCAATGGTTGCCAAATTCTGTCTGCATAGGCTTTTCATGAAGTTTCAGACTAGCTCTCTGTAAAATCAATGGGAAATGCCCACCACCCCAGCAGTACTGGGTACCAGGAACAAGACTATGAGAAGGAACTACCCAAAAATCTGCCTTGACGTGATTCAGCAACAGTACGATGATCTCACCTAAAATATGTTCAAGGTCTCATGTGAGCCCTGAGAAGGAAATGACGTGCTCTCCGTGGGAACTGTTTGCTGATTGCAGCGCACAGACACTAATCTGGACCTGGAGGACTCCCATGCATTTGTTACAGTTTGAATGTGAAATCCCCCCCACATAGGCTCCTGCATTCAATTCTTCATTCCAGCCGGAAGATGCTACCTGGGACGTTCTGAAACCTTTGGAGAGGGAGGCTTACCTGGAGGCGGAAGTCCCAGAGGTGCGTTTTGTGCCAGACAGCTCTCTCCCTCCTACTCTCCATGGAATGAGCAGGTAGGTGCTGGCCACTGTGTTCTGCCTCATCTTGGGCCCAGAATTAATGGAACCAAGGACTGTGTACTGACACATTTGAAATTGTGAGCTGAGAAAAACCCTTCTCTCCTTTAAGCTTTTCTTTTCCTCGGATGATTTGGAGCAGCAATTCCGTCCAGCTAACATCATAACCTTGGCTTAAATGTGCTTCTCCATAGAGTCAGTCTCACGTCCATCACTTCAGTTCATGAAGCACTCTGGAAAGCAGTGAGCTCCTTATGGCTAAAACTCAAAAGAGGAACTGGAGAGTGGTTGACTAAATTGGAAGCACAGCTTCCTACTCTGTTTCTATGTGTTTGTCGTGTTAAGGGTTCCACCTAAACATGATAATGCATTATGTATGTGGTGGCGTCTGACAATGCATGACATCAGAACCCTGCACCATTCACTTTGATCAGCTTCCACTTTCATTTATCAGTTTATAGCAAGGCAAACAGCTCAGGGCATAGCTGTTGGGGTCGCAGCCATCGGGCACCTCACTGACAGTCCTGGGTTCCCCAAGAGCTTCACGACTTATGCACCAACTCCACTCTTGTAGGTTCATTTCAGAATTTGAGGTGTCGCTGGTGCCATGGCGTCCCAGGCTGCATACAGAATCCAGCACCGGCCCCGTGCTCCGCGCCTTTACACCATGTCCCTGGGTAACTATTTTTAGTCAAATCCTGCCTAACACCTTTGCATTGTCTTCAAAGCTTCTTCTCGGTATCTTGGAACTTCAGGCTTTTCCCTAAATCCCATCGCTCACCTGAGAAAAGGGATCAAAGACCCAGGCTTCCTTTTGATCCGTTCGGCACAATGCTCTCCTCAGAGCCCTCGAGCTGATTACATTTTGTTCCTGATTCTTTGACGGAATCTTTGTTCAAAAGATATTTTAGCAAACAGAATCACAGCAAAACCTTTTGTTCTTACTCTGTCTTCGCACTTTCTCTGGCTCTCAGGCCTGTTTCACACACTGACTATCTCCCTAGTCATAAGATGATACAGATCTACATAGTGTTCTATGTAATCCTCTGGCAAATTAAAACTGGTGCAATGGCATCCCAGGCTGCATACAGAATCCATCACCAGCCCAGTGCTCCACACCATCACACCATGTCCCCAGGGCTTTCACCTACGCCACTGGATGGCATATTTTTGTTATTAGTTATTGTACTTGGAGGGCTGTGAGTGGATTACCTTGTTAGATTTGATGCAGCTGGAATGGGAAGGAGGGAGGGTCTCTTGCTGTAATTAAACACTATCTTCCTCTTCCATTCCCAGTTAATTCTAAGTTCATTTGGACTCTCTTTATACTCTGTATAAAATAACCATATATCTGTTTGACTCGACACAGGAACAATAAATATTTTAGTATTAACATAATAAAGTATGGTATTATAAATCTTAAGGACAAAATTCTTAACATGAAGCTCCTGCCAAGCCAGGAAGGACATATACTGTGAGCCACTGAAGGGAAAAATTACGAAGGTTTGGGTTGGCTGGGTTCTGTGCCAGGCATAGCTGTGGGGCAGAGAAAGCAACGAAATGGAGAAAACTGGAATCTTCTTTTCTGGTAAATGTCTTGGTCAAGGACATGAACAGAAGGTTAAGACTGCTATTACGGGAGTAGGCCCAGAGGAACGGTAAAGATCATGAAGTAGGAAAGGACAGCTGAATTGGTAAGATGCTTGCCTTACAGACATGAGGAGTGATCCCCAGCACTCATGTAAAGAATTCAGGCATATTGGTTTATACTTAGATTTACCTGTCACTAGCCAGCTTAGTGTAATCCTTCACACAGAGAAAGAAAGAAAGAAAGAAAGAAAGAAAGAAAGAAAGAAAGAAAGAAAATAACCATAGAAGCACAATAGCCAATCTAGAGAGAGAGAGAAAGAGAGAGAGAGAGAGAGAGAGAGAGAGAGAGAGAGAGAGAGAGAGAATGATATAATATAAATAAGCACAGAGGCTCAGTAGCCAATCTATGAAGGACACCTCTGAGCTCATCATACTCTTCAAAGCTAAAGAAAATAACTAAAGCCAAAGTCTAATGAGAGGCCAGAGAGTCAATGACACAAAAGCCTGGGGATGACTGAGAAATCATGGAACACGCTATTCAGTGTCTCAAAACCCACCCAGAAGAGCCTCATCCTTTCTCCAGAGACCTTAAATCATTTTTAATTTCTCACTGCTGCCATGGATACCCATTACCAGCCCCAACTTTCATGTCTACCCCATGCAGGGTGACTTGTGGAATGAAACATCTTTCTGTGTTTCTGTCTAGTCATGACTTCCTAATACAAAATCACGTATTTCTGCACTGGAGACCAGCATGGAAAAATAATGGGCTTTTGTCCTCAAGACTCTCACAATAGACAATTTACCAGCCCTGTCTACACTCCCAAGATTTCCCCATCCCTGAACTCCAGTATATGTTGCTGGAAACCCTCTTTTAGCCAAAACTGAGAGGAACCAGTCATGAATGCTGTTGCCCACTTGGCCATTATCAGAGGACGAGGCAAGCTTGCCAATGAAGGTTTCCCTGAGCAGCCCTGACCCTCGGCATGAAGTAATGGGAAACACTGCCTCACTTCTACCTTCCATAGCATAGGACCTCAATCCACCATTACAAATATGAACTTTGAGCTCTGAAATAATGTCTTAATGTTTCATCTGCCCCAATTAAATATGCTCATCTGAAAGCATCACATCTGTTTCCAGAAGTCGCAAGAAGCCAGAGGTGAAAACATTGTTTCTGTAAGTCCTTTATATTCATGAGATAATGACAGCAAAGTGTCAACCAAATGCCTATTGAAATGGCACAAAAACACTGATTTTTAAAAATCTGGTCTTGGACAGGCTGAATAAAGTAAAATCATTCAGAAAAAAAAATCATGGAGGAAAAGCATCCCAAAGAGTTTTGCTCTTTATATAACGTTTTAAATGCAAAACGGTAAATGCTATAGATGCTATTAATGAAAAAGTAAAAAGTTAGAGGATGTCTAGAATATGCAAACATAAGCAGTTTTGCAGATCCAGAGGAAGCACTGCCCGTGATGGTGTCAGGAGCTGCCTGGTTGTCCACCAGCTCACTTTCCCTCCTCATTTCTCTGTTTGCAAGCCCATTCTGCCCCATCCTCACCTTCTCTGGGTTCCGCACAGACAGTCTATGCAAATATCCCTTTAAAGAGTCATAGAAAGGCTCTATCCAGCAACAGATGGAAAGAGACGCTGAGACTCACAGCCTAACATAGGGTGGAACAATGCAGTGAGTGAGCCTTGTGGAAGAGTAGGGGGAAGGACAGAAGGACCTGGACAGGACAGGAGCTCTACAAGGAGACTAACAGAGCCAACTAACCTGGACTCAGGAGGGTGTGAAGAGACTGAAGCACCAACCAAAGACCATACGTAGACTGGACCTAGGCAGCCTACACATATGTACAACGCGGACAGCTTGGTCTCCATGTGGGTGCCTTAGTAAGAGGAATGGGGGATGTCTCTGACAAGGACTCTGTTGTTGCATGCTTTTTTATCACTTCCCTCTGGTGGGGCTGCCTTGCCAGGCCATCATGGAAGAGGATGAGCTCAGTCCTGATGCAACTTGATGTGCTGAGGTGAGTTGGGGGGTTCCCTTTTCTGAGGGGAAGAGGAGGGTGATAGAGTGAAGAGAAAGGGCGGGTGGAACTTGGAGGAGAGAAAGGAGGGGGTTATGATTGGGATATGAAGTGAATAAATTACTAATTAATTAAAAAAGAAAAAGGTGTGTTTTTAATTCAAAATAATATAAAATAAAATAAATCTATCCATGACAAAATATATTGAGTAGGAAGTATGTAGAAAACAGTCTGAAGACAAGAATTTAACTTCAAGGGAAAAAAAAAACTACACAGCACTTGTAGAGTCCTTCATTTTAGCATAAGTAAATAAATACATGATATAGACCACTGGAACAATGGCATTGGAATAAATGTCATTTAAAACACACACACAAAATGTTGCCATGTTGTGTAGCCCACCATGTCTGCGATCACTGGGAACTTTAGCTCCTTCCTCGCATGACTCGGCGCCCACAGTGTCTGTTGGGAGGGTTATAATGCATCCTGGCACCATCTCCTGCCTTTCCTCTTAGTCCCTGCCTCTTCTCTGGATCCCCAAAGCTCAGCAGGAGCCCAGCCATCACACATTTGAGAAGAAGCAGTTGCTGCTGCAGCCAGACTGATGGAGACTCTACTTCTGTCACAGACTGGCCTGTTACCATAAATGAAATTATATAACTCAGCTCAGGAATCTGTCAGCAGACCTGAAGTCTATGTCAGAGCAAGTTTTCAGGTAGGAAACAACCAACTTTATGTATAGTCCTCAAGATAACACTGTCATCCCAGCCTGGGTGTGCCCTGAAGGTTTTGTTCTTGACCCTTGCAAAAAAAATTAATTTCAAGTGGCTATAAAACACTTTGCAATGTTTTATAACCATCAATGCAATGGTCTTTACATTTTCTACTTAAGTTATTTTTTAAAAAGAAAGAGAAACTACAAAATAAACCAAATTTACAAAGAAAGGAGAAAAAAACAGGACCAGAGATGGTGGCTCAAGACAGTGCTTGCTGTTTACCCTGACAACCATTCAGTGCCTGGAACCCATGTGTGGAAAGAAAATCTGGCCCCCACAAATTGTTCCCTAACCACTGCACATATGCCATGGCACATGACCACATACATAAAATAAATATAAATTACCAAAAAAATTAAAGATCTAACAATACAAATACAGATGAGCTTGCCAGCCTACGGGAGAAAAGCCATACATACAATCAGCAATTTGCACTTGCAATTCAGGCTAAAAAGAAGGAAGAAAGTAAGCATCCGTTCCAATAGCTGGAAAGGACAAAGTGACAGTCCAGGGCTTGAGACTCCCTTGGGACAATTACACAAGGTAGGTATCCCTGGGGTTGAAGAGGCCACAAACTGACTCATAGCAGGAGAGGCAGCATCCTGGAGATGGGTTGTATCAAGCTACTTCACAGAACTGCTCATGGCAACCCAAAGGGCCATTTGCGTGGTGATAGGGCTCCATGGCTCGTCCCAGTACTCGATAATTTTAGAAACTTTTAAATCAACAAGGTAACAGAAATGTTTTCTGATTGGTGACTAAGCATCTGATAAGCTCTTCCTGAAGATAAGATAAAGATGCATATGAAATGCCAGTTTACAGCCAGGCAAGGTGGCAAACATTTGCAATTTCCCTACTTAGAATGCCGAGGCAGGAAAAGGCGTTTAAGGCCAGCCTAGGCTACATGAGACTCATCTGAAATGTAAAATCTTTCAAACAACAACCACAAGAAGAATAACAAATGGAAAAAACAAACTGTAACAGGAGTGATTTGCACATGGCATTAAAAAGGGGTAGTTAAAAAGAAGGTGAGAGTAATATACTGAACCTGTATTTCAAATATGCAAAGACGGATTAGACCCAAGGCCTATAGTAAAGACACCTTAATGACTGTGCCAAATATGCACTGTATCTGATCTGCATGATGGAGACTAGGGACCAGACTGGGAGCTACAGACTGCAAGGCCTGGAGAGCCCTAGGTGAGAGGGGTCTGCACAATGCAGAGCACAGGTGGGCTGAGCCTTGGGCCACCCAACAGCCCATGGAGGATGGGTGCCCAGTCCCCAGAGTCTAGAGGCGAACCCAACTATGAACTACAGCTGTGCTCTATAGAATGGACATGGTATCTGGAACTGAATTCTGGGCTGTGAAATCTCAGGAAAACATGTGGGTCCGACCTCAGATCCCTATTTCCACACACACACCCTCGCCAGTCCACAGATCGCCCCAGGGGCCACATGGGGCCCAGGTGGCTATGGACAAGTTATCCAGCTACAGCTGGGTGGTCTGAACAATCTGGCAAAAACCTAGCTACCTGCCCCAGCGGACTGTTCCTGCACATTTGGGAAGAACTGAACTAGCCTAGCCAGTTTCCACAACCTAGTAGGGACTCTCACACTCTGGGGAGAGGCTGAACTGGCCTGAGGGGAGAGGACAGAAACCTAACCAGAATTCCCATGTACTCAGAGGGGATTGAAACAGCCTGATCCCTAGACAACTAACAACAACCAGAGGGCAGTATCTGCTCTCTCCCTGGCAGGCTGAACCTAGGCCCCACCAGCTAGGTGGATCAGGCAGAAGCCTAAACAATTGCTACAAGCCATAAGGGGTTCAGGTACTCTAGGGTGGTCTGAGCCTAGGTGCCAAGGCCCCAGGGCCTGAGGGCAGGGTATTCAAAGCCCAGCTAAAGACAGTACAACTGGCTCTACCTATACTACCTTGAACTGATCCTGGGGCTGCCGAGCACCAGCACCTACCTCTGTTGACCCAGTGGGGAGCCCAGGGTGTGGAGCAAAGTCCCCTGGAGCTGAAGCCAGGTCACCTGCCTGATCCACGTAAATGTTTCCTAATCCCCCCTCCCCAGAAATGGCCCTTGACCTAGACACTCACCAACAAACTGCTCTCAACGACCAGTGAAAGACACCTGAAGCTACCGCCCAACATCAGAGACAGCAAGATGACTAAAGGCCAGTGTAAAAATACAAATAACAAAAATCAAAATAATATGGCATCTCCAGACCCCAGCAATCCCAAAGAATCCAACTCTGAGAACTCAAACACAAATGAATCTTAAGAAAATGAGCTCAAATTCTTAGTAATGAAGATGAAATGGAGAAAAGGAATAAAATTCACAATTAAATGAAGGAAGATGCAGCCAGAGTAAAGACATTAAAGAGGCATATAGAGGGGCACTAAAAGAAAATCAGGAAAATACAAACAATCGGATGAAGGAAATCAATAAAACATTTCAAGATCTGAAGATGAAAATGGAAACAATGATAAAAGTACAGACAGAAAAAATACAGAAACAAGAGAACTTAAAAAAGAAAACAAGCAATGCAGAGGTAAGCTGCTCTAACAGAACTCAAGAAATGGAGGAATGAATCTCAGAACTAGAAGATATAATCATAGAACTTGAAGCAACCATCAAAGAAAATTCTAAATCTGAAAAAAATCCTGACCAAAAAAAATCCAAGAAATCAAGGACACCATGAAAAGACAAAACCTGAAAGTAATAGGCATTGACAAAAGAAAAGATGCCCATCTCCAAGGCCCAGAAAATATCTTCAAGAAATCATAGAAGAAAATTTTCCCAATTTAAAGAAGGAGATGCATATAAACATGCAAGAGGCCTACAGAACACCAAACAGAAAATCTTCCAGCCACATAATAATCAAAGCACAAAATGTACAGAACAAAGAAAAAATATTAAAAGCAACAAGAGAAAAAGATCAGGTAACATATAATGGCAAACCTATCACAATTACACCTGACTTCTCTGCAGCGACCATAAAAGCCAGAAGGGCCTGGGCAAAGGTCCTGCAAATCCTAAGAGACAACAGATGCCAGACCAGACTACGATACCCAGTGAAACTATCAGTAACCATTGATAGAGAAAACAAGATATTCCATGAGAAAAACAAATTCAAACAGTATCTATCCATAAATCCAGCCCTATAGAAATTGCTAGAAGGAAAACTCCAACCCAACATGAAAAATTATAATCAAAGTAACATAGGAAATAGATAATCCCATTGTTGTAAAACATACACATAGAAACATTCTACTGCAACCAACATCAAACTCAAGGGACTTAACAGTCACTGGTCTCAATTCTCCAATAAAAAGACACAGACTAACTGAAAGGATGCATAAACAAGATCCAACATTCTTCTGCATTCAAGAAACACATCTCAGGCACAAGGATAGACATTAAATCAGGGTAAAAGACAGGAAAAAGGCATTCCAAGCAAACAGACACAAGAAGCAAACTGGTGTAGGCATTTAATATCTAATAAAATAGACTTTCAGCCAAAATTCATCAAAAGAGATGAGGAAGGATACTTCATAGTCATCAAAGAGAAAGTCAACCAAGATGACATCACAATTCTGAGCATCTATGCTCCCAATATAAGCGCACTCACATTCATAAAAGAACTCTTAACAAAGCTTAAACCACACATTGATCCCAACACATTAATAGTGGGAGACTTCAATACCCCACTTTCACCAAAGGATAGGTCATTGAAAGAGAAACTAAAACAAGAAATGACACTAACCAATGTCATGAATCAAACGGATCTAACAGATATCTAAAGAACTTTTCACCCAAACACAAAGGATTATACCTTCTTCTCAGCACCTCAGGGAACCTTCTCCAAAACTGATCATATAGTAAGTCACAAAGCAAGCATCGACAGATACAAGAGGATTGAAATTATACCTTGTATCCTATCAGATCAGCATAGTCTAAAGCTGAACTTGAACAGCAACAAAAATAACAAAAAGCTTACACACACATGGGAACTAAATAACTCTCTACTTAATGACACCTGGGTCAGGGAAGAAAGAAAAAGAAATTAAGGTCTTCCAGAAATTTAATGAAAATAAAGGAACAACATACCCAAATTTGTGGGATAAATTGAAAGCAGTGCTAAGAGGAAAATTCATAGCACTAGGTGCCTTCATAAAGAAATCAGAAACATCTCATATAAGCAACTTAATGACACATATGGAAACCCTATGAAAAAGGAAGCAGAAACACCCAAGAGGAGTAGACATCTGGAAATAATCAAACTCAGAGCTGAGATCAATAAATTAGAAACAAAGAGAACAATTCAAAGAAAAAACAAAACCAGGAGCTGGTTCTTTGAGAAAATCATAAGATAGACAAGCCATTAGCTAAACTAACTAAAAGGCAGAGAGACACTATACAAATTAACAAAAATCACAAATGAAAAGGGAGACATAACAACAGACACTAAAGAAATACAAAGAATCATAAGATCCTACTTAAAAGGCATATATGCCACAAAATTTGAAAATCTAAGGGAAATGGACAATTTTCTTGATTGATTCCACTTGCCAAAATTGAATCAAGATTAGATAAACAAACTAAATAGTCCTATTTCTCCTGCAGGAATAGAAGCAGTCATTAAAAGTTTCCCAAACAAAAAAATCCCAGGGCTAGATAATTTTGACACAGAATTCTACCAGACCTTCAAAGAAGAGATAATACCGATACTCTTCAAGCTACTCCAAAAGATAGAAATGGATGGAACATTATCAAATTCATTCTATGAGGCCACAGTCACTTTGATACCTAAAATTGCACAAAGACTCAACAAAGAAAGAGAATTTCAGTACAATTTCTCTTATGAACACTGACACAAAAATACTCAGTAAAATACTCACAAACCAAATCCAAGAACATATCAAAGATATTATTTACCATGACCAAGTAGGCTTCTTTCCAGGCATGCACGGATGGTTTAACATATAGAAATCCATCAGTGTAACCCACCATATAATCAAACTGAAAGAAAAAACCCAAATAATCATCTCCTTAGATGCAGAAAAAGCATTTGACAAAATGCAACATCCATTTATGTTTAAAATTTTTGGAGAGATCAGGGATACAAAGCACTTTCCTAAACATAATAAAGGCTATATACAGCAAGTCAATAGCCAACAACAAATTAAATGGGGAGATACTCAATGAAATTCCTCTAAAACAGGAACCAGGAAAGGCTGCCCACTTTCTCCATATCTCTTCAATATAGTACTCGAAGTTCTAGCCAGAGCAATAAGACAACAAAAGGAGATCAAGGGGAGATCAAAAGGAGATCAATGAGAAAGGAAGAAGTCAAATTATCCCTATTCACAAGTGATATTATAGTGTACATAAGTGACCCCCAAAACTCCACCAGAGACCTCCTACAGCTGATAAACACCTTCAGCAAAATGGCTGGATACAAAATTCACTCAAGAAAGTCAGCAGCCTTCCTGTATAAAAATGACAGTCATACAGAGAAAGAAATTAGGGAAACTACACTCTTCATAATAGCCACAAGCAATATAAAATATCTAGAAGTAACTCTAACCAAGCAAGTGAAAGACTTCTTTGAAAAACACTTCAAATCTCTGAAGGAGATTGAAGATGACATCAGAAAATGAAAAGATCTCCCTTGTTTGTGGATCAGGAGAATTAACATAGTAAAAATGGCCATCTTACCAAAAGCAATGTATAAATTCAATGCAATCCCTATCAAAATACCTACACAATTTTTAGAGACATTGAAAGATCAATTCTCAGCTTCATATGGAAAAACAAAAAACCCAGAACAGCTAGAACAATTCTTGTACAATAAAAGATCCTCCATAGGAACTGTCATACCTGATCTCAAACTGTACTATAGAGCAACAGTAATTAAAAGAGCATGGTACTGGCATAGCAATAGGCTGTGTGGAATCGAATCAAAGACCCAGAAATAAATCCACACAGAGATGGACACTTGATTTTCGACAAAGAAGCCAAATCTATTCAATGGAAAAAGGATAGCATCTTCAACAAATGGTGCTGGTCTAACTGGATGTCTACATGTAGAAAAATGCAAGTAGATCCATATTTATCACCATGCACAAAACTCAAGTCCAAATGGACTAAAGACCTCAACATAAAACCAGAGACACTAAATCTGTTAGAAGAAATATGGGGGAAAGCCTGGAACACATTGGCACAGGAGACAACTTCCTGAATAGAACTCCAACAACCCAGGCCTTAAGGTCATCAATTAATAAATGAAAAGCTTCTGTAAGGCAGAATACACTGTCAACAGAACAAAGTGACAGCCTACAGACTGGGAAAAGATCTTTACCAACCCTACATCTGATAAAGGTCTAATATCCAAAATATACAAAGAGCTCAAGAAATTAAATACCACCAAATCAAACAACCCAATTGAGAAATGGGGCTCAGAACTAAACAGAGAATTCTCAACAGAGGAATATAGAATGGCTGAGAAACACTTAAAGAAATTCTCAGCATACTTACTCATCAGAGAAATGCAAATCAAAATGACTCTGAGATTCCATGTTACACCGATCAGAATGGCTAAGATCAAAAACTCAAGTGACAAGATATGCTGGCAAGGATGAAGAGGAAGGAGAACACTCCTTCATTGGTGGTGGGAGTGCAAACTTGTACAACCACTTTGGAAATCTATCTGGCACTTTCTCAGAAAACTAGCAATAGGGCTTCCTCAAGACCCAGCTATTCTACTCTTGGTATAAAGCCAAAAGAAGCTCCACCACACAACAAGGGCATATGCTTAACCATGTTCATAGCAGCCTTATTCATAATAGCCAGAACCTGGAAACAACCTAGATGTCCCTCAGTCAAAGAATGGATAAAGAAACTGTGGTACATTTACACTATGGAATACTACTCAGCTATTAAAAACAAGGAAATCCTGAAATTTGTGGGCAAATGGATGGAACTAGAAATGATCATCCTGAGTGAGTTAACCCAGAAGCAGAAAGACTCACAGGGTATATACTCACTTATAGTTGGGCACTAGCGCAAAAGGCATGTCCCATGAAAGTCTTCACTTAGAAGGAGATTGGGATAGATGCGAGGACTTCCTACTGGGACTCTAAGTGAGAGAAGTATGGAAAAATGGGAAAATAGAAGGATCCATAGGATCCTAGAAACCTACAAACAGACCATCAAGATGAGCGGATCTGGACCCAGTGGGATCTGCTCAAACTACTGTACCAACCAAGGACAATGTATATGGTAAACTTTGAACCCCTATTCAGATCTAACCAATAGACAGCACATTCTCTAAAGTTGTGTGGAGGGCGGGCATTGACTCTGGCATGAACTCTGGTGCCCCATATTGGACCACTTCCCATTGTTGGGAAGGCCTGGTGGCACTCAAGGAAAAGATAAGCAGGCTACTAGGATGAGACTTGATAGGCTGTGACCTTATGGTGTGGGGAGGAGGTCCCCTTCAGTCACAGACCTAGGGGAGGGGAGTAGGGTGAAAGAGGGAGGGAGGGAGGAATGGGAAGATACAGTGAGGGGTTAACAATTGAGATGTAATCTGAATAAATTAATTAAATAAAAAAGTGTTCTTAGTGAATTATTCCTTCATTATCAAACCTGGGAACAGACATCCTCTAAGTCACTCACTTCCTGCCTGCTCCTATTGCTTTTCTAGAAGCTCCAACCACACAACTTTATCCTCCTTTATGTATCCCTTTCATCTCTTAGGGTTTTTTTTTTAAATATTTTATTAATTCTTTGAGATTCATACAATGAATTTCAGTTATAAACTCCTTCCCCTCCTTTCTCTTTTCTTTTTAACCCCAACCACCAGCGTACCTAGTCCTGGCCTGTGAAACGTGAACCAGGACAGTGATTCTACTCAGCATTAGAAACCTAACCACGGCTGCCTGAAAAGCTCCCTCTCTGTCACACTGGTTTTTTTTTTGTTGTTGTTGTTGTTGTTTTGTTTTGGATTTCACATTGCGAAACAGTCACTCAGAGAAAAAATATGAGAATGAGTCTGAACAACTGGGTGCTGAAGCATCAGGCTGACAACTGCCACGTTGTCACCGTTCCCCTTCATTGGCCACGTACAGAGAATAGATGGCTGCCGCGTTATAACCTGGAGGATGGCTATGGGAAAAAAACGTGCTGAGAATGCCAGATGACACACGGTGATCAGGCAGGAGAGGGCCCTCAGGAACAAGCATGCTATTTAGAATATGTTTAAAATGGCAAAAGTCTGAAAATAGTAGCAACCTGGAATAAAGAATGGTGTTTTTATAGACTCACTGTGGAGGAGACTATTGCCACACATCAGTCTGTCCAGCCACACCCAACCCACACAGCAACAGTCCACGGGGTCATTTTGTCCCTTGAAATAAATATTAATACAATTTTTTAAAAAATACCGTCTGATTTTTCAAATAGCTTTGAAAGGACAACAGAGAGTCTAGGTTTTTCGGTTGTCATTATGCACCATGAAACAAAAGAGAGTGCATTTGAATTGCATTCTGTCAGGTGGTTGGTGAAGCATGGCGAAGCCCAGAGAAAAGGAAGAAACAAACACACTCCATCTGGTTTATACCACCCTCCTGAGTGATGCAAGAAGGGTAGGAAGGGTGGAGTGGGGAACAGCTGAGAAAAGCACCAGACACTCAAGCACTCTTTAAATGCAGGGCAGTATTTCATGCTGTGGAACAGTGAATTTCAATCCAATTGCTCATAAAAATTGTCTAGGTGAGCTTACTGAGAGAGAGAGGGACAGACAGACAGACAGACAGACAGACAGACAGACAAAGAGACAGAGACAAGAGACAGAGACACAGAACAGAGAGAGAGACACAGAGAGAGAGAGACAGAGGCAGAGAGACAGAGAGACAGAGAGACAGAGACAGACAGAGACACAGGTAGAGAGAGAGAAAGAGAGAGAGAGACAGAGACAGAGACAGAGAGACTCTCAATTTGAAACATCTAAATTAGGCCATCTAAGCCAGGGCCCCAGTCCGTAGGCTTTTTAGTAAGCACGTTGGGTGGATCTGATGTAGCCACTTGGAAAGCCATTCTGCTGAGCCACGTAGAAGTACTAAGGCACACTCCCTGTCATTACGTACTGTGGAAAGCAACCCTTGATAAAATGCCCAGTGTATGTGGGGTATGAATACGCCACAAGTGTTAGCAGTACACGCAATACAGCGAGTATGGTAATGCAGAAAGCAATTGTTCATTTTTGCTCTTGGACTGAGCACTGAGATGTGACAGTTTTGATGCAAAGATTGAGTGGGAAAGTATAGCATCTTCACATTTCACTTAATTATTTCAGGTTCTAATTTTAAAATGTATGTGGTTGTAAGAGGCCAAAAAAAGTGTGCATAGGAAAACATGCAAGTAAATAAAAAGATTTAGCTCTACTTAAAATTAATCTTTGACAATTTTAAGCATATTGTGCTGGCTAGTTTTATGTCATCTTGATATGCTAGAGTCATTTTGGAAGAGGAATTTCAGTTGAGAAAATGTCCCCACTAGATTGGCCTGCAGGAAAGCCAATAGCACCATTGATTGAATACTGATGTGGGAGGGTCATCTCATTGCATGTGGTGCCACCCTGGGTTGGCAGTCTTGAGTTCTATAAGAAAGCTAACTGAGCATGTCAGGAGGATCACACCAGGAAACAGCAGTCCTCCAGGACCTCTGTGCCAGCTCTTGTTTCGCTTGAGTTCCTGTGCGGGCTTCTTTCAATGGTGGACTGTGATGTGGAAGTGGAAGTGAAATAAACCCTTTCTTCACCGATTTGCCTATGATCATGGTGTTTTACCACAGCAATAGAAACTCTAACTAAGATACATATAAATCATTCCCCAAACTAACAATTAGCATAGAAATAATTATTAAATAACATTCATAATAAGAAAAATTTATTAGAAGAATCTGCTAAACTGTTTAAATTTTAACAGCCTCTAAAAATATTCATTTTAATTCACCCAACTAATTAAATCAACTACATTTGTCTTACTAACATCTAAAAGCCTACAACTTATTATTAAATGAAAATGAAAGGTAAAAAGAACTATAAGAGCACAAGTTGTACAACAAATTAACGAAGCGCTTTACGTGTTCAAAGTCCAAATCTAGGCACTGTCCTTCTGTCTTAGTGTTCATCAGCTTAGGTCCTCTCCAGTGCTACCCACAGCTGTGGAACAAGCCTTGGATCAGGCAGCAAAATTAAAGTCATTACCAGGTTGCCATGGACCAACCCTCTCTAACTATCGTGCTGTTCCAGTCTGTTTGTTGTTATGACAAAATACTCTGATGAAAAACAAACTAGGAGAAAATGGTATTCCTTTAAGATTACTGTTCCAGGATGTAGTTCATCCCTGTTGGGAAGTCAGTACAGGGACAGCTGTCTATACTGCCTTGATGATCCAGAGCAAAGGGAAATGAATGCTTACTTGCTTGCTTGCGCGTCACTCCATTCTTCCCTCTACTACACATCAGTGCCCACTGCCTAAAGATTGGTTGTTCTCACAGTGGACTAGATCTTCCCACATCAACTAACTCAAGATAATCCACCACAGATATGACCACCACAGGCCAACATAATGTAGATAATCTCTCATTACATTTTCTTTCAAAATGATGCTAGGTTGTGTCAATGAGGAAAGCCAGTGATACAGACCAAAGGCAGCTGTCTCTCTGTGCTGTGATGTGCTGCTATTGCCCCTTTCTTAGCTGCACTGGCCATGAAAATCTTTAATCAACATATATTTAACAATGTGGACAATATCTCTAACAAGTATTTAATTTGCATTTGAAATACTATATCTAATAGCACTTTACCACACCATGCAGGTAGTTTTGTGATATGAAAGAATTACTTATTAACTATTTTCTGCCCTAATATTGGCACATCATCAAAACACAGTTATTTGCATATACACAAAAAACTTAAAATATGTCATATATTCTTGGCAAGTTTAAAATATAAGCAAAATGTTATATTTATTCAAAAATATTAGAAGCATTGTAAAATGGTATAGAACAAGGGCAAAACTTATTATGGCTTGTCCAAATATCAGAGAATTAAAAGGGAAGCAATGCTTTTACATAGAAAGTAGTGAGGCACAACATAGTAGAAAATTGCCCAAAGAAGCTGCTTGCTAGAAAGAAGATTGAAGGACTAGGAAACGGCCCAGTGGATAAAGAGCTGTCTGTGCAAACACCAAGACTTGAGTTTGGGTCTCCAACACCCACATAAAAGTCAGGCATGATTGCATGAACTTGTAATCGCAGTGCTAGGGAAGATAGAATTGTTAATCCCTAAAGCTCACCCACTAGCCAGTCTTGCCAAATCAGCCTGTTCCAGCTACTGTGAAGAGATTAAAAACAAAAACAAAAACAAAAACACAAACAAGACTGGGAGTGGTAGAGGAAAATATCAAAAGTTAACCTCTGGTTTCCATATTTACCTGTACAGGCAAACATACCAGTCCATACAGGCTCATATGCCCCTCCCCTAGTATACACACACACACACACACACACACACAGAGAGAGAGAGAGAGAGAGAGAGAGAGAGAGAGAGAGAGAGAGAGGGAGGGAGAGGGAGAGAGAGTTGGCACAGTACATAGCTAGCATGCTTTTGGCTTTGGCTTGGGGTTTAGTCCCTAGCACTATTTTTAAAAATATAAATAAATCAGTGTTCATAATTGGAGGTGGGAAGACTTAAAACCACCATAAATAATTTTTAAAACCACACTGTTTTTTCCATTACCTATATGATCAAACCAATTCCCACCCTATGAAGAACAGGGCTAGAGGTTATTTAGATAATGTTCTGGTAATATGTATATATGTGTGTGTGTATATATATATACACTCTACCTGTGTTCAAAGAGCTTTCATGAAAAAAATTTCTAAAGATCACCCCATTATCAGAAAAACTTTTTCCTGTGAAAGATGGAAACGGATACAGTGAGCCTCATCTAGTTAATGTGCAAACAATAAAAGACCTTGGAACAATCATTCCTAAGTGTATGTCTTCATCAAATTCCTTCCCAGTGCTCAGGGAACTATAAGGAAGAAGAGGCAGAAAGACCATAGGTGACAATGGGTCCAAATGTTGGAGGCAGATGTAAATGTTGTTGTTATTTCCTCAGACGGGAGAATAAGATGAGAGCCATACCCAAGTTATACACAAAGAAGGCTCAGGCTGAGTCCAGAGCATTTCTAGCTATCCCTAGGCCTATATCTAGAAGCTTCTAGACTCTGTATGATCTAAGCCAAACTTTGAACGCTTCAGCCTCTAGCCTCCATCTACTACCTTAGGCCTAGAATGTTTCAGCCTCAGAGAACTTACTGCTGAGTAAATTCACTCTTTCTAGCTCTTCCTGAACTTTCACTGGCTGGTTCAACCTAGCTGTTCTGGTCCAGACTCCTCTTCAAGCTGACTGGTTCAATCTGGCTTCTCTCTCTGCTTCTGACTGAATTGCTCTTCTTGGCCTAAAACTAACTCTGGAAACAAATTCTAACCTCCTGGCTCATTTTCATTCTCTGTCCCCTTCTCTCTGTAACCTGTCTATGTAAAACTGACACACACACACACACACACACACACACACACACACACACACACACTATACTACCTCCACTACCCTCCCTGTGCTGCTCTTAAGTAGCCTCTCCTTTCTGTGCTGTTCTCTTGAGAATTGGGCCTCGCCTGTCTCTGATTCATTCTGTCAGATCTTTCTCTGATTCATCACTTTGTCTGCTCCTCAACTAGAGGTCACTTTCAAACATACCTGTTTCCTTCTATAAATTAATCTTACTTTAATTGTTTGGGCTTAAAAGTGAATATTAAGGATGTGTCTGCACTCTAGCCATATCCTTCATTTTCCTGGGATTGCACTAATCAATGACAATATAAGCAGTAAACATTGAACCCCTACTCTGATCTACACAATGGACAGGACATTCTCCACAGTTATGTGAAGAGCGGGGACTGACTCTGACATGAACTCTGCTGCCCCATATTTGACCACCTCCCCTTGGTGGGGAGGCCTGATGGCATTCAAAGAAAGAATAAGCAGGCTACCAAGATGAGACCTGATAGCCTACAACCATATAGTGGGGGAGGAGGTCCCCCTAGGTCTTAGACATAGCAGAGGGGAATAGGGTGAAAGAGGGAGGGAGGGAGGAACAGGAGGATACAAGTGATGGGAAAACAATTAAGTTGTAACCTGAATAAATTAATAAAAATTAAAATAAAAAATAACTTTAAAAAGGTGTGTCTGTATTCTAGTCATATTCTTCATTTTTCTGGGATTAAAGGTATATTCTAAGTGTGTGTTTGTAGTCTAGCCTTATCTCATAGACCTATAAGGTCTTTAGATATAATCCCTTGCTAGAGCAGCCATGTTGCTGTATTAAAATACCTTTACAGAGGGAATCCAAGATGGCAGCGAGCAGTGTGGACCATGTTTGGAGGCTCCAGTGAACAATTCAGGGAATTGCACAGATTTCTGAGCCAGGAACACCAAGGTCCACACACCACGGCAGCAGGAGTGCTCCACGGTTCGGAAGGACCAGGGTGTGGAGGGCCTGCGTACACCTGCACATGGGAGGAGCGAGGATTTTCTCGGATCGGAGCAGCAGCGGCAGAGGCAGCAGCAGCGGCACCAGCGGCACCAGCGGCGGTGGCTGAGGTTTGCAGCTCAGAGCCTTCCGGTGGAGGTGATTGGTGCGGTGGCCGGTAGGAGTTGCTGTGGGAGAGGGGACTCTGGACAGGATTTGGGTCCTGTGGTGCCTTGAGACCCAAACTGGACTCAGCAGACAGTTCAGCCCCAGAATCCCGGGTTCAGATCAGTGTGCAGTGCCATGGAGATGCTGGCTCAGCTCAGCGCAGCAAGCAATTCTGCCCGAGGCACTAGCTCAGCACAGCCACAGCTCCCCTACTGTGACACAGGCTGGGCGGAGCGCTCAGTTCCACCCTAGGCGCCAGCTCAGCGCAGCCGCAGTTCTCCTGCTGTGACACAGGCTGGGCAGAGTGCTCAGTTCCACCCTAGGTGCCAGCTCAGCACAGCCGCAGTTCTCCTGCTGTGACGCAGGCTGGGCAGAGTGCTCAGTTCCACCCTAGGCGCCAGCTCAGCACAGCCGCAGTTCTCCTGCTGTGACACAGGCTGGGCAGAGTGCTCAGTTCCACCCTAGGCGCCAGCTCAGCACAGCCACAGTTCTCCTGCTGTGACACAGGCTGGGTGGAGCGCTCAGTTCCACCCTAGGTGCCAGCTCAGCACAGCCGCAGTTCTCCTGCTGTGATGCAGGCTGGGCAGAGCGCTCAGTTCCACCCTAGGCACCAGCTCAGCTCAGCGAGCAGTTCTGCCTGAGACACCAGCTGAGCTCAGCGGGCAGTTCTGGGGCACTGACGCAGGCTGAGGTCAGCACACAGATTCAGCCCAGAAGCCCTAGCTAGACTTGCCAGGCAGATTAGGTCTGGAGACTCTAGCTGAGCTGTGCGACCAGGCTCGGCAGCCCTAAGACTCTGGCTGGACTATCCACGCAGTTTAGGCCAGGAGTCCCGGGCTAAACTCAGCGTGCAGTGTGAGTCCAGAGTCCCTGGATGAGCTGGGTGCACAGTTCTGCCCCAGAGACTTGAGTGGAACTCGGAGTGCAGTTTTGGGGCCAGAGTCCCTAACTGTGCTTGGCAGACAGTTTGGGCCCAGAGACTCTAGCAGAGCTTTTGGCACAGTCCTGGCTCTAAGACTCTGGTGGGACACAGTGTGCAGTTTGAATCCAGAATTCCTGGCTGAGTTTGGTGGACAGTTGGGGCCCTGAGTCAATAACAGACCACAGCATGCACATTGGGCCAAAAGCCCCTAGCATAGCTTGGTGCACAGTCCCATCCAAAAAAATTCTGGCTGGACCCTATGTGCATTTTGGTCCCAGAATCCCTAGCTGAGCTCGGCAGATGGTTCAGACCCTGAGAATCTAGCTGAGCTCAACGCATGGTTCGGGCCCAGTGTCCCTGGCTGGACTTGGCAGGGGACACAGAAGGCTGTGGATACCTTGGCCTGACCCAACACTCATTTCAAGAACCAGAACGATTGCAGGACCCACAGCACAGGGGAGCTGAGGATCACTGGCTGTGAGAGTACAAAACAACAGGGCTAACCTCCTGCCATCCACACCAGTGAAGCATCAGAGCTTCCAGCCTACGGAAATCGTGAGAAAACAAGTGAATCTATCATCAGACTCCCTCCATCCAACTCTGGAAGCTATCAAACAAAACAAAGACAGCAAGATGTATAAAGGACAGCGTAAAAGCATACGCAAAAAAAAAAAAAAAAAAAAAAAAAGCCCAAAACAACATGGCATCTCCAGTTTCCAGCTATCCCAAAGAAAACAACCCAGAGAACTCAAATACAACAGAGATACAAGAAAATTACCTCAAATCCTTAGTAATAAGGATGATAATGGAGGAAACAAATAAAATTCATAATCAAATACAGGAAGACGCAGCCAAACTAGTGAGAAACATAAAAGAAGCACATAGAGTGGAACTGAAAAAATTCCAGGAAAGTGCAAACAATCAGATGAAAGAAATAAATAAAACAGTTCAAGCTCTGAAGACCTATAAAGAGGCAATGGAATAAACTCAGAAATATACAAACAATCAGATGAAATAAATCAAAAAATCAGTTCAAGATCTGAAAATGGATTCAATGATAAACACACAGACAGAAGAAAAACGAGAACGTGAGACCTCAGAGAAGAAGGCGAGCAACACAGAGGTGAGCTTTTCTAACAGAATCCAAGAGATGGAAGAACGAATCTCAGGTCTAGAAGATACATTCACAGATCTTGAAGCAACCATTAAAGAAAATGCCAAATCTGGAAAACTCCTGACATAAAACATTCAAGAAATTACGGACACCATGAAAAGAAGAAATCTGAGGATAATAGGCATTGAAGAAAGAGAAGATATCAGACTCCACGGCCCAGAAACTCTCTCAGCAAAATCATAGAAGAAAATTTCCCCAATCTAAAGAAAGAGATGCCTATAAACATACAAGAGGCATACAGAACACCAAATAGAATTGACCAGAAAAGAAAAACTGCCTGTCACATAATAATCAAAACACAAAACATACAGAACAGAGAAAAATATTAAAAGCTGCAAGGGAAAAGGGCCAAATAACCTTTAATGGCAAACCTGTCAGAATTACACCCGACTTCTCAGCGGAGACCATCAAAGCCAGAAGGGCCTGGACAGAGATCCTGCAAACCCTAAGAGACCACAGATGTCAGGCCAGACTACTTTACCCAGCACAACTATCAATAACCATTGATGGAGAAAACAAAATATTCCATGACAAAACCAAATTCAAACAGTACCTATCCACAAATCCAGCTTTACAGAAGGTACTAGAAGGAAAACTCCATCCCAAAGGGTCAAGCTACAACCAAAACTAATCAGGAAATAGATAACTATACCATGTCAAAAACACAACTACACAAACACTCGACTGGAAACAACATCAAAATTAAGACTCTTAACAGTCCATGGTCATTAATATCTCTCAACATCAATAGTCTCAGTTCTCCAATAAAAAGACACAGACTAACTGAATGGGTGCATACACCAGATCCAACATTCTTCTGCATTCAAGAAACACATCTCACCCATAATGATAGGCATTACCTCAGGGTAAAAGGTTGGAAAAAATATTCCAAGCAAATAGTCACAAGAAGCAAGCAGGTGTAGCCATTTTTATATCAAACAAAATAGACTTTCAACCAAAATTAATCAAAAGGGATGTGGGAGGACACTTCATACTCATCAAAGGTAAAGTCAACCAAGATGACATCACAATTCTGAATATCTATGCTCCCAATACAAGGGCACCCATATTTGTAAAAGATCTGTTAAAAAAGCTTAAACCACACATCGATCCCCACACAATAATAGTGGGAGACTTCAACACCCCACTCTCACTGAAGGATAAGTCATTGAAACAGAAACTAAGCCATGAAACAACATCATTAACCAATGCCATGGGTCAAATGGATCTAACAGATATCTATAGAACCTTTCACCCAAACAAGAAAGAACATACCTTCGTCTCTGCAACCTATGGAACCTTCTCCAAAATTGATCACATCGTAGGTCACAAAGAAAGCCTCAACAGATACAAGAGGATTGAAAGAATATCTTGTATCCTATCAGATCACAATGCTCTTAGGCTGCAATTCAACAACAACAGAAATAACAAAAAGCCTACATGTACTTGGAAACTAAACAACTCTCTGCCAAATGACACCTGGATCAGGGAAGAAATAAAGAAAGAAATCAAGGAGTTTCTGAAATTCAATGAAAATGAAGGAACAACTTATCCAAATATGTGAGATACATTGAAAGCCGTGCTAAGAGGAAAATTCATAGCACTAAGTGCCTTTAAAAAGAAATTGTAAACATGGCACATAAGCATCTTAATGACACAACTGGAAGCCCTAGAAAAAAAGAAGCAGAAACACCCAAAAGGACTAGACGTCTGGAAATAATCAAACTCAGGGGTAAAATTAACAAATTAGAAACTAAGAAAACAGTCCAAAGAATCAACAAAACCAAGAGCTGGTTCTTTGAGAAAGTCAACAAGATAGACAGACCATTAGCCAAACTAATTAAAAGGCAGAGAGACAGTAATGAAATCAACAAAATCAGAAATGAAAAGGGAGACATAACAACAGACACTGAAGAAATACAAAGAATCATAAGATCCTACTTTGAAGGCATATATGCCACAAAATTTGAAAATCTAAGGAAAATGGACGATTTTCTTGATTAATTTCACTTGCCAAAGTTGAGTGAAGAACAGATAAACAAGCTAAATAGTCCCATTTCCCCTACAGAAATAGAAGAAATCATTGATAATCTCCCAACCAAAAAAAGCCCAGGGCCAGATGGTTTCAGTGCAGAATACTACCAGACCTTCAAGGGCGAGCTAATACCGATACTTTTCAAGCTACTCCAAAAGATAGAAAGGGATGGAACATTACCAAATTCATTCTATGAGGCCAAAGTCTCATTGATACCTAAACCTAAACAAAGAAACCTAAACAAAGAAAGAGAATTTCAGACCAATTTCTCTTATAAACATCGATGCAAAAATACTAAATAAAATCGTTGCAAAACGAATACAAGAACACATCAAAGATATCATTCATCATGACAAAGTAGGCTTCATTCCAGGCATGCAGGGATGGTTTAATATACAGAAATCCATCAATGTAATCCACCATATAAACAAACAGAAAATTAAAAAAAAAAACACATGATCATCTCTTTAGATGCAGAGAAAGCATTTCATAAAATCCAACACCCATTCATGTTTAAAGTTTTAGAGAGATCGGAGATACAAGGCACGTTCCTCAAAATAATGAAGGCTATATACAGCAAGCCAATAGCCAAAATCAAAGTAAATGGTGAGATACTCAAGGAAATTCCTCTAAAATCGGGAACAAGGCAAGGCTGCCCACTCTCTCCATATCTCTTCAATATAGTACTCGAAGTTCTAGCCAGAGCAATAAGACAACAAAAGGAGATCAAGGGTATCCAAATGGGAAAGGAGGAAGTCAAATTATCCCTATTTGCAGATGATATGATAGTGTACATACGCGACCCTCAAAATTCCACCAGAGACCTCCTGCAGCTGATAAACACCTTCAGCAAATTGTCTGGATACAAAATTAACTCAAAAAAGTCTGTAGCCTTCCTATACACAAGTGACAAGCTTGTAGAGGAAGAAATTAGGAAAACCAAACCCTTCACATTAGCCACAAGCAATATAAAATATTTAGGAGTTACTCTAACTAAGCAAGTGAAGGACTTGTTTGAAAAAAATTTCAAAACTCTGAAGAAAAAGATTGAAGATGACATGAGAAGATGGAATGATCTTCCTTGCTCATGGATTGGGAGAATTAACGTAGTAAAAATGGCCATCCTACCAAAAGTAATCTACAGATTCAATGCAATCCCTATCAAAATACCTATACAATTTTTAAAGACATTGAAAGTTCAATTCTGAACTTCATATGGAAAAACAAAAAACCCAGAATAGCTAAAACAATCTTGTACAATAAAAGGTGCTCTGGAGGAATCTCCATACCTGATCTCAAACTTTACTATAAAGCAATAGTAATTAAAACAGCATAGTACTGGCACAGCAACAGGCTGGTTGATCAGTGGAATCAAATCGAAGACCCAGATATGAATCCACACACATTTGCTCACTTGATTTTTGACAAAGAAGCCAAATCCTTCCATGGAAAAATGATAGCATCTTCAATAAATGGTGCTGGTCTAACTGGAGGTCTATGTGTAAAAAAAATGCAACTGTACCGATATTTGTCACCTTCTATAAAACTCAAATCCAAGTGGATTAAAGACCTCAACATAAAACCAGAGACACTAAATCGGTTGGAAGAAAAAGTGGGGAAGAGCCTGGAACATATTGGCACAGGAGACAACTTCCTGAACAGAACACCAACAGCCCAGGCCTTAATGTCAACAATTAACAAATGGGACCTCATGAGGCTGAGAAGCTTCTATAAGGCAGGAGACACTGTCAAGAGAACAAAGCAACAGCCTACAGACTGGGAAAAGATCTTCACCAACCCTACATCTGACAAAGGCCTAATATCCAAAATATATAAAGAACTCAAGAAATTAAATACCACCAAACCAAATAACCCAGTTGAGAAATGGGGCTTGGAACTAAACAGAGAATTCTCAACAGAGGATTATCAAATGGCTGAGAAACACTTAAATAGATGCTCAACCTCCTTAGTCATCAGGGAAATGCAAATCAAAACAACTCTGAAATTCCATCTTACACCCATCAGAATGGCTAAGATCAAAAATTCAAGCGACACCACATGTTGGCGAGGATGTGGGGAGAGAGGAACACTCCTTCATTGCTGGTGGGAATGCAAACTAGTACAGCCACTTTGGAAAGCTATCTGGTGCTATCTCAGAAAAATGGGAATAGGGCTTCCTCAAGACCCAACTATTCCACTCCTTGGAATATACCCAGAAGATGCTCCAGCACACAACAAGAAAATTTGCTCAACCATGTTCATAGCAGCCTTATTCATAATAGCCAGAACATGGAAACAGCCTAAGTGTCCATCAATAGAAGAATGGATAAAGAAACTGTGGTACATATACACTATGGAATACTCAGCTATTAAAAACAAGGAATTCCCGAAATTTGTGGATAAATGGATTGAGCCAGAAATGACCATAAGGAGTGCGTTAACCCAGAAGCAGACTCAAATGGTATATACTCACTTATATCTGCATACTAGCCCAAGGGGCATGTCCCACGAAAGCCTTCACTTGCCAAGAAACTGAGACAGAGGGGAGGACATCCTATTGGGACTCTAGATGAGAGAAGCATGGGAGAATAGCAAAGTAGAAGGATCCAGAAGGTCCTAGAAACCTACAAGTAGAACATTATGAAAGGCAGATTTGGGCCCAGGGGTCCCACTCAAACTAAGGCACCAGCCAAGGACAATACAGACAGTAAACTTTAAACCCCTATCCAGATCTAGCCAATGGGCAGAACATTCTCCACAGTTGAGTGGAGAGTGGGATATGACTTTCTCAAGTACTCTGGTGCCTCACATTTGACCATGTCCCCTGGAGGGGGAGACCTGGTGGCACTCAGAGGAAGGACAGCAGGTTACCAAGAAGAGACTTGATACCCTATGAGCATATACAGGGGGAGGTAATCCCCCTCAGAAACAGTCATAGAAGAGAGGAATAAGGGAAAATCGAGGGAGGGAAGAATGGGAGGATACAAGGGATGGGATAACCATTGAGATGTAACAAGAATAAATTAATAAAAAATTAAAAATTTAAAAATTTTTTAAAAAAAAGAAAATTAAACATAGCATATTAAAGTACTGAAGGCAATTCTGAAAGGAGCTTTGATAGCATCAAGTATCTATATCAAATATCAAATTTGAGGAGTGTTAATTTCATAACTTCTAGTTCTAATAAGTACACATGATCCTTACCATTACATTTGCTCAGACATTGCATGCCTCTGTAATTTCCACCATTGTACTAATCATAAACTTCATTTTCACCTACTGATTTCTTTCATTGTTTGATTTACATGGTTTTATGGTAAAAAAAATAAGTGGGACCTTATGAAACTAAAAAATCTTCTGTAAGGTAAAGGATATTGCCAACAGAAGAAAATAACACCCTACAGACTGGAAAAAGATCTTCACCAAACCTACTTCTGACAAAGAGATAATATCCAAAATATATAAAGAACTCAATAAATTAAACACCACCAAACCAAATAACCCAATTAAAAATCGGATATAGAACTAAACAGAGAATTCTCAACAGAGCAATATCAAATGACTGAGAAACACTTAAAGAAATGCTCAACTTCCATAATTATCAGGGAAATGAACTCAAAAGAACTCTAAGATTCCATCTTACACCTACCCAAATGGCTAAGATAAAAAAAAAAACCAGGTGACAGCACGTGCTGGCGAGGATGTGGAGAAAGGGGAACACCTCTCCATTGCTGGTGGGAGTGCGAACTTGTACAACCACTTTGAAAGTTAATCTGATGCTCTTTCAGGAAATTGAGAATAACTCTACCTCAGGACCCAGCCATACCACTCCTGGGAATATACCTGAAAGATGCTCTAACCTACAATAAGACATTTGCTTAACTATGTTCATAACAGCCTTATTTGTAATAGTAGAATCTGGAAACAACCTAGATGTCTCTCAACTGAAGAACTGATAAGGAAACTGTGGTCCATTTACACTATGGAATACTATTCAGCTATTAATAACAAAGAAATCATGAAATTTGCAGGCAAATGGATGGAACTAGAAAAGATCATCCTGAGTGAGGTAACCCAGACCCAGAACAACACACATGGAATATGCTCACTCATAAGTGGGGATATTAGTCACATAATACAGGATAACTACACTAACACAGAGGCTGATGCACCAACCAAGGACCGTATATGATGTGGACCTAGACCTTCTGCTCAGACGTAGTAGATAGGTGGCACAGTCTCCTTGTGGGTCCTACATATGGGGTATAGGCACTATTTCAGACATGGACTCTGGCCCCCCAACTTTGATCATTTCCCCATGGCAGGATGGCCTTGCCAGGCAACAGAGGAAGAAGATACAGGCAGTACAGATGAAACTTGATAGGTAGATGTCAGATGTTAGGGGAGGAGATCTCCCCTTTCTGAGGACTAGAGGAAGGAGGAAGAGGGAATGAGGGAGGAAGGGGCATAAGGAGGGGATGAGGGAGGCAGAAGCAGTCAAGATGTGAAGAATTCAAGCTGCAGAATAAGCAGGTAAATTATATTGCTAATCCCACTATACAGGAATAACTCTGAGACTGACTGAGCATGAATGTCTATGCATAGACAATGCTTCTTGTTGGCTACAGAATTCCTGTGACTCATCATTAGATCCCATTCTTCATATGGCATGAAGATTTACAGGCATCTTTTTTTCTCCTCATACAAAGAGCAGAGAACCAGCCTCAATTGTTCTATGCACCATGCATACCTTATGCATTTATAATTTTAAGACTGTGAGAAATTATATGATTTCATAACAAAAGAACCAGGCACTGACATTGGATCAGACCTGATAGGATACATTCCTGCTGGATACTGGATACTGACATCCTGCATCCTTCATGTTCCAGCCCCAAGTGCTTCAGTGGCTGTTCCTCATCAGAACAGAACAGCCTTGAAGGAAGCCTCCAATCCCAACTGGTCCAGCATTTCAGGCTGTCCTATACAGGACTCAAATTAAGCCTGAAATTTCTCAAGATTTAGAAACTGGATCACAAATGCTATTCCTAGCTTGGTTAACCATTTCTCCCAATTTTATCTGGGCCCCTACAAAAGTATTATTCATCCCAAATCAGCCAGAGGAAACCTTAAGAGGATGATGCCCCATTTCCCTTAAGGGGAGTACGGTAGGTTTTTGGTTGCTTTTTTGGGTGATAGATGTTTATTTTCATTGGCTGTAAGTTATTATTGGTCTTATTTAGAGAGAAAACAAGGTTGGATTCAAGGATGTCTCTCCTTTCCTTTATCTTTGATTCTTAGGTTTGGAGATAGGTGTTGAAAAGAAAGAAAGGAAAATATAGAAATATATAGGATGATAGGACAAAAAGTAGACTACCCCTCAACTTAATTCCTTAATTTGTACCTCATAAAGTTATTTCTAATTCACTGGTATAGAATTTTGCATATAGATGCAAAATAAGTTTAATTTTAGATACATTGGTATATAATTCAAATTTAAGATTATTCTTCAGACACATTTTGTATGTTTCTACTCTAATATGTGGTATTCTACCCATACAACTCAATTATACAAGGTTTATTTCCTATACTTTGAAAGTTCTATTGCAGGCTGTTTAGGATAAATAAGTTATACAAGTTATGTTAGTTGATCTAATCATGGTCATATCAATCACTAGTCTATTTTTATCACAAGAATATACATCCTAGGTGTAACAGATAGATATGATTATATAGAAAGATAAAGTAGTATAGTTAGATAAGGTCTTCAAAAACTTCAGAGACATACAGAATATGACATCTAAAGATGTTTTTTTATTTCAAAGATACATTTACAGCAAGACAGGTTAACTCCTGGTAACACCTAGCCTATCTCAAAAGAAGATGATGAGCATCAAAGAACCTCCTTATGGAGATGGCTTCAAATATGGCAAACAAAGCACTAAGCAAAATGTCCCCATTTCTGCCACAGACAGAATTCTGCCTAAAAATGGGCAAGCTTGGATGCAGGCAGAGTTGATGGCCAAACCCTGCCAAGACAGGGTAAGCAAGTCTTCAATAGTTCCTGCCTCACAGATATATCTGTCAAATATATTGATTGGGCCAGAAGGCTAAAGAGAAATCTCCAACTTTACAGAGAATTTTGAGTGACTATTCAGGCAGCAAACTGCCTCTGTCATCTTCTCATTGTGGAAGCTGCTAACCTGCACTCCCTGTATAATCAGGTAATCAATTTTATTCCTTCTCAAGTCTCTGATAGGGTTGAAGACCAGATAGTTTAGGTTTACAATTAAGCTTCGTTGTTTAGGGTTAAGATGTTTTTAGGTCTAGATAAATGTTTTAAGCTGATAATGAGAAGGTATGATAGAGATTGATTTACATTCAGAATTTTAGGTACGCCAAGATAGGAAAGATGTTTTCTTCAAGGCTGCCAAAAGATAAATAGACAAAATGTTATGAATGTAACATACACACACACACACATATATATATATATATAATTCCTGACTGTTTCATGGTTCTTCTTGCTGTAGGTTGTTTATTGTATATATGTGTAATAATATAAATGTATATGTAAAAACATTTAATAAAAATCATTGTAAAAATAAAGATTTGAAGTTAGGGCCACTGCCAGTGGAGGGATGACAGCCTGGAGAGGTAAGCTCATGAAGAGTCACCATATTGGCTCATAGCCCTTCTTCCTTTTGTCTTCTAGCTCCCTAGAGGCACGCAGACCTGCAGTCAGTCCAAAAGGACATGAGACTATGAGAGCCATCCCTTTCTTGGGAGTGGAGTGAGATTTTGATGACACATTCAGGAACTGAGTCAGTACCGTGATATCTATGGAGGCTCCCGATGATCAGCTTGGAATCTGACAAGACAGCAGGTAGCTTCATGGTGGGGTGGCTGGAGTCACCCAATAAGGGCACAAGAGAGCCTACTGGGTAGTCAAGGGGCCGTGACACTGGTCCAGGAGAAGGACGGTGAATCACTGACTGACGACAAGGACCACAGCATGACGGCCAGGGGACAGGCAACCGCACAGAGGGAGAAAAGTGCCTGTCAGCATCAGTCCTTTTCAAGCCAGCTACCTCACTCCCACAACAGCATCCACTCTCTATTCTCCTGCCTCCCTGAGACGGTCACATGCCACATGTCCCTGAGGCTATGTTCTATCCAGCCTTATACTCATGCCTGAGAACAGACATTATTAGCTGCAAATAAGGAACATGAAGTGTTCTCCAGGATGGACAGGAGCAAACTGGGAATTTATCGTGTCCTGCTGATCTGTTCTCTATGTGATGATCAGAATCCTGTTCCAATTAGATTGCATCTTCTACCCCTGAAGTTTCTCTATGTTCTAACAATATTCAACAGGCTAAGCAACTCCAGACTCCAGCGCTGGTGTGAGCCAGGCCCATCTGGGTTTCTCAGACTCCCCTAGGCAATTTCCTGTCAAGCTAGACAAGATTCTAGCTTGACAGCACTCTCCTTAGCGTACCTGTTAGACTCAGAACTGCCTTCTCTGCCTGATGAATTTCCCAAGGGGATCAATCTGCTCGTTTTAGAACCTTCCTGCTTCAGAGCAAAAGCTGAGAAGATTCATCTGGATCAAGAGGGATCTGGGGATGAGCCAGATTGGGGCATCCTCTGAAAGACCCTGGGAAGTGTTAAAAAAAAAATCAACAAAAACAAAACCCGAAACAACCGCCACAAGCCAGGTAAACAGAACCGGCAGAACTAACTGAACCTGCCATTCACCCAATTTTTCACAACCACTAGAAATATAAGATGAAGAGTCATATTTTCTGATTAAATAAACACACACAACTTATCCTTTCTAGAACATTTTACCTATAAGAAGAGTGGATCCCTGGGCATTCTTCCAAATACCGTTATAAATAAATAGATGACATAATGATAGATAGATGATAAACACACACATGCATGTAACATTCTCTTTACAAAAGAAGGATGTGTGTGAGACTCTAAGGTATTGGAGATTTTTTTTCAATTTATTATTTTGGGGGCGTCACATGTTCTGTGTGGTGCATATGTAGAATCATGGGACAGTTTTGGGGAGCTGGCTATCAACCCCTTAGATTCCAGTTGTCAGACTCCAGCAAGTGCCTTTACTTACTGAACCACCTTTCTAGTCCTCTAGAACTAATGTAAACATGTATCCTCATTGTAAATCATTGCTAGAATAAACGCCATCATAATCTCATGTCTCGTCACCTTAGTAAAACACCAAACTCCAGGGAGGGCGCGTGACTAACTTAAGGGCTCAGAGCAGTTCAACCTGACGTAGAATTCTCCAAGACCATATTAAGTTTCCATTTGCACCAAGCCACTGCCTTTCCCAGTGAAGAGGAGATAGGGGACAAGGAAGAATCAAACTGAGCAGGCTTTTATTTCAATCCCCAAGTTATGCGTGATTCCGGGCAATGTATTTAACTTCCTTATACCTCGGGGCCTCCTCTTTTTTTTTTTTTTTATGTACATTGGCATTTTGCTTGCATGTATGTCTACAAGAGGATGTGAGACTCAGGGCATCATCTTAATAATGGCATTAACCCACTATAATAGTTAAATAAAATAATATATACTAAATATTGATAAAAAAAAAACAGGCATGCTAAAGTATAACAAAGCCAATATTGTTACTATACCCTTCAATTAAAATACTCATAAATATGTGGTGATGTCTGGGTGTCTCATTTTCACTTAACTTTTATGTCCTTTTTATTTGGGGCACATGGCACTCATGCCATGACACCACGCGGAGGTGAGAGAACGTCTGGGAATTGGTACCCACCTTCACCCTATTGAGGCAGGGTCTGTAGTTCCTGCCCTGCTGTGTGCTCCTGTCATCTGGCCCTTGAGGCTTCAGGTGATTTTCATGTCTCTGTACCCTACTTCCCCATAGGGATGCTGGGGTTATAAGTGCATACCATATCACCAAGAGTTTTATATGGGTTCTGGGTATTAAACGCCAGTCACCAGGCTTGAATGGCAACCACTTTTACCCCTCTGAAGTATCCTTCTGGTTCCATCTTTACTCAATTTTAGGTAGGAAAACAAAAACTTTACACCCCTAAATAGCTTTTTAGGATTATAAGATGAACTATCACACATTACCCATAATAAGAATGCTGACATCTATCGGAATATGTGCATTCTTTCTCTGTGCTCTCTCAGATGATCTTCTCAGCTTTAAAAGGCTTTCCCTGAGCACGGTGACACACACCAGCAATCCCAGGCCCTTGGGGACTGAGGTAGGGGATTCAGAAACTGGAGGGTACTCTTTGCTATATAGAAAATCTGAGGCTAGGTTGGGCTATCTCGAAAACAAAAGACAAAACTTGAAATTTCCTAAGATTTTTTTCAAAACGCACAAAGCTTATACAACCTTTCAGCTCTCATGCCATGACCCTTTGTCTCGGTCTACTTTGTTAGTAAAGTCCTATGACATCCCTACCATTTGGACCTGGCCAAGTAGAACCAATGACCTCTACTGAACTAAAGTCCTATTCGTCTCCCACCAGTCCTCTCAGAATACAGCAAAGGGGTCTCTGAAACATACTGTGGTCACTCTTGGTCCTACTTTTCAGTTTGCTGAGCTGATTCCCTGTACCACAATTTCCAACCTTGATTAGATATTGGAATCCTGCGAAGAATTTCAAAAAGTACTAATGTCTGGCTCCTACCTTCAAGGAGTGTGAGTTAGTTGTCTGGGATGCAGCCTGGCAGGAGGATTTTCTTTTTCAGAACCTCCCAGATGATTCTAAAGTATAGCCAAGGAGATGGACCTCTGATAGCTCACAAGAGAGCCTGTCCAATCCAGAGCTAAAGACCTTAGAATCTGAGGAGAGCAGCACAGGCAGCCCCTGTTGTGGGAAACCTCGTCAGTGCACCCTGAAGCTTGCTTGACCACATCACCTTTTGCTCCTTGAAAATGGCCCCTCTACAGTTCCTCCTAAGCTGACCTGTATCCACCTGCTTGCGTGGCCTCCATCAAGTCCTCACTGTGAGCTCCAGGGAACAGAGTTTCCTTTCCTGCGTTCTCTACACTGCCAATAGAAGTGGCACACAGACGGTGCTCAGCAAGCTGTAGTCACACCCAACCAATGGGGCTTGTTACTTCCATTTCTCTGACCCACGTTTCCAGATGAGAGGATATTTTTCCAAGAAATCCTGACTGATGCTTCAAGAGGACCACTTAAAAGACACTCAAAAGCTACCCAGTGACAGAACCAGCCCCTGTCAGTAAGTCAGAAACAGATGGGAGGCAGCTCCTGTTGGCTTATAACTTTCAAAGAGTTCTTCCTAGGGCTCCTCGAGTGTGAATATAATTAAAGCCACTGAATATTACCTGTTCTGTTGTGCCTGGTCCTGGCTCCTGCTCATTGTTCAGATAAGACAAGACTGATGAATGTGAATATGGCTGAACTTAAGGCAGGCTGGAGATAATGAAAACGGCTGATTGGAAAGCGCTTATCAACTCAGGAGAATTCTGAGATACACAAAGCAGGACAGTATGCCAGCCCGTCTTCCAAAGTCACAACGTTGAACAGCAGTGGCTGCAAACTCTGCAAGCTTCCCCCTACCAACACCCACAGGTCAGCACAGGCCCTTACGGAGAACTCCTGGAGACCCGGAGTTCGGGCTTTGCAACTCAGCTGTGGCCTCCAGTTACCAATGGTGGGAATATGTACACACAACACACAAAACCCAAGGTTGTCTACACTGTTAATTTATTTACTATTACATACACAGTGCTCTGCCTGCATGTACACCTGCAGGCCAGAAGAGGGCATCAGATCTCATTATAGATGGTTGTGAGACACCCTGTGGTTGCTGGGAATTGAACTCAGGACCTCTGGAGGAGCAGACAGTGCCCTTACCCTCTGAGCCATCTCTCCAGCCTCCATCTACATTGTTAATAAGCTTCAAAAAGATCAAACTTTCTGATGCTAATTGTTGTGACTGTCTACAGCTTGGACATGGCTCTCCCTTTTAGACTTCTGCTCTCCATTCACCTCCCATCACCAGTTCCTGAGATTTTCTGGCTCTGAAACCTGCTGCAAAAGCCCATCTCCTTCAAGCCCCAACCTCTGCTCTTTGTGTTGCATAGAGACTTTTGGAAACACTTAAAAAAAAAAAAAAAAGAACCACTATTGTTAATCTCAGCTGGGTTGAAAACACTCATTGTTTCCTCTTGCTCTGTTACTGTTACTTTAATCTTCTGTGTTCCTCCCTTGTAGCTAAGACCCAGTGGCAGGGACTTCAATGTAGCAGTCCATTCTTACAATGAAGCAACATTAGTTGGAGAGTACATTGGCCAAAGGCTTCAGTCAAGGCAGTGTCATCTAGTCACCGAAGGTTGTAACGTGACCATGCAGCTGGAGTATCTGGGCTCAAAGCACTTGGTATGAGGCATGCCTCCATCATGAAATTGAAAAAAAATCTATGTGAGACCTCAGGGAATAACCGAAGACCGTTGACCACTGGTGTGCAACCCAACATGGGTAAACCTATTTGCCACCCTTCTTCCTAGCCTATAATATTCATCCTCCCAGAAAGCACCATGGTTGTTTTCTCCCTTGACACTGGTTAAATTTACTAGAATTATTTCTTTAATCTTGTTGCCCTGTTGTTTAAAATGCCTATGATGTGTCTCTTTGAATATGGGGTTTAATCACTCTGACCTTCAGTCTCTGCTGTTCTGGGACTGTGTATCCTCTGTTCTTTGGAAGTTTCAGAGCTGTCTAGTTCATCCTCTTGTTTTTGCTTGGGTCTCAGTTAGTTCCTTTTTCCGTTACAGTATGCCTAGAGCTCTCCCACCCGCAGGTTTTCAAGTCCTACCACAGGTAGAAAATTATTATGTCTCCTTTTAGTATTTTATTCATACTTTTAAAATATTTAATGGATGTTTTAAAAACCATAATCACCATGTTTGGTATTATTTTATTCCTTGGTACTTTAATAGAGGATTAACTCCAGGGAGTTCCCACACTTAAAATCATTTTCAGAACATAACATACTTCCCTAAAACAAGAATAAAACAAAACAATTCTGGCAATTCATACATGGCACTAACTGAAGGGGATGCTATAGCATAGCACAGAAAAAGAGAGTTTATATTTTAGACTCCTTCTATGATACAACAGCAGAAAATTGACATGGACTACAGTCAGTTTACATGGCAGTGAACTTTACCTTGGAGGGTCACTCTAACCCAGATTCTGTTTATCTTCAGGCAGGATACTCTTAGGAAGCTATTTTCTGCCCAGATGACATGAAGTAGCATGTTCCACATTATGGGATTTCATGGAGAAAATGCAATGGGAAACCACATTATTATGAAGAGCTTTGTAGAACCAAAGTCTAGAATAGTTTAACTATGGATGTTTTATCAAAGCTCTATAGATGCTTAAATGACTGAGTCTTTGTATTGAAAATTCCATGATTGATTTTCCATCAGCTTCCTGCCATTTGAAACTTCTCCCACCTCTTTTTCATAGCTGCTCATCAAGAGCACTTTACATCCTAATGAGTATGTCTCAGTCACCAGGTCATATGGACATGCCCTAACATCGGGGATTGGAGAATGGTAAGGAATGGCTAGGAGAAGAGAAACCGATACATACAACAAAGCAGGAAATCACATCATTAATTTATATATCACATACAACCAGTAAATACCCCCATGTCACCTCCCCACCACATATGACTCTCTACCATTCATTACAAGAAATGTTGAAATCTTTTTTTCAGTAGCTGAAGAGCAACTTGAACACTCTTTTTTGTTTTGTTTTGTTTTTCAAATCAAGGTTTCTCTGTGTAGCCTTGACTGTCCTAGACTAGCTTTGTAGACCAGGCTGGCCTCGAAATCACAGCGATCCACCTGCCTCTGCATCCCAAGCGCTGGGATTAAAGGTGTGCACCACCACGCCTGGCTGCAACTTTAATGTGTTTAGTCATGTAAACATGCTTCTATTATGCTTCTATTAAAAAATGTATCTGGGAGATGATTATTTAGTTCATCTGGTAGAAGTTTGTGTCACATGCCTGGGGACCTGGGTTGATCTTTATGACCATAACAAATGCTTCTAATATGCCATTTTATATTTTAATTAATAAGTTTTAAATAAAAATGTAATTAAATGACTAGTAAGAAAACTATTTGTGGGGGACGGAGAACTAAGGTAAACAGAATTGGAGATTCAAGTCTATTGTGAACATTTGGAAGAAATATGGTGTGTGTGTGTGTGTGTGTGTGTGTGTGTGTGTGTGTGTGTGTGTAATGTGTTAATGTTGCATTTTTGTTGTTGAAATATTATACACTAAATAGATTTGGGCAAATTTTCTGTGTATAACAAAGGGACATGGGTAACCACACTAACAAATAGAAGGGTTCAATGGATGATCGAACTATAAAACACACATATACACAAGGGTAGGGGGTTCCTTGAGATCTTGGACAGAAAAAAAGGGTGAACTACAGGCAAATTAAAAATTCAGTTGAAGATAGAGTTGACCTCTCCATTCGTTCCCTCTCACTGCTGCAATGAATTAAATGCACATTGGACTGCTCCTAACACTAAGTTATTGCTTGACACTCTTAGAGAGCTAGGGGCCAAAATGAGCCTCATTTGGCTAAAATCAAGGTGTTAGTAACACTGTGCTCTCTCTGGAACTTCTTGGTAGAACCTATCACCCTTACCTTTTCAGCTTCCAGAGGCCACTATCTCTCTTGATTCTTAGCTCTTTCCTCTGTCTTCAAGGTCAACAAGAGCATGTTCTGTGATCCCCACATCATATAATCTTGACATGCCTCCATCCTACTCTTCTACATGTATGTACCCCTATGATTACTTTGGTGTCACCCTTATAATGTAGGATTTATCTGACCTCAGGGTTAGATAAAATAGTTTAACTCTCTTTCCATGAAAAGTAACATAGCTTCTGGCATGGACATATTGGTATATGGAGGAGGCCTGTTAGTCCAGCTATGACAAAAACACTGTGGGGAAAAAGAAAGAAAAAAGAAGAAGAAATCATGGAAGGGATGATGCACGAGAGGACAAAACCCTTGTGTGTAGGGTGAGAGAATGAAAATGCTCAACTGTGATTCTAGAGTCATATTAAATTAGGAATTATAAATTAATACGACTTTAAGGATTAGCTGCACAGAGGAACTATATCCATCAGAACGTGCACTTACAGTCTGACTCCTAATCATGTATAATGTCTCCCATTGAAGAGGGGGGAAACAGGTTACCCTCTCTGTATCTGCACATTAAATTGGAACAAAACTCAGGACAAGAGGTTACTTAGTGTACTTATCATTCAAGAGCACCTCGAGCTCCACGGTCCTTAGGAAGAGGCTCTTCCTACTCCTCAGCAGAATTGACCTCTCCTTCATGGAGCTCTTTCCTCGATGCTTCCCATTCCGGAGTCACTTATCATTCTGTAATGTAATTTCCTGTCTCAGCTCCTAGGTGACGAGGTCCTCTCGAGGACGGAGAGTGTGAATTATATATCTTTGCATTCTATGTGCCAATCATCATGGCTGACATGCGGCAGAGCCCATGTGTGTTGAATGAAAACCTGCTATGTGAACTGCGGGAATGCAGAACTCCAGTCTTCAGGAGAGGTGAGAAGGGGGCATTGGAAGAATAAAGGTAAAGGACAGTAGCTTTCAAATTAGAATACAGAACAATAAATCTCCACTTCCTGCAGATGGCATTGAGAAAGGAGACAGGAGACTAATAGGAGCTGGGAAGTAGAGGAGATTTTTCCTTTGATTGACTGCAGATTAGAAAAGCAAGGTCAAAATGCAGACAAGATAGCTACCTGCTAGGACTTTATACACTGTCGACCACACTCAGCATACAGATGAATGTTAGGGGGCGAACAAACATAGTTTCTGGAAGTGGAGCAGTAATGTTTTTTAAAAAGATAAAAACTTTCAACCCATGATATAGTTTAGGAAGATGTTTCTAGGCACAATTTATTCTGAAATACTTTGGGGTGGGGGGACTAACACTAGGTGATTAACTAGGAAGAAGGGAAAATGTGAATTGCTCTCATCCTGTTAAACTAAAAATTCAATTGTTTCACCAACTCAAAGTAGAATAAAAAAAGAGGACAGAAAACTCTAAACTAACTGTCTTAGTCAATGTTCTATTGCTGTGAAGAGGCACCATTACCAGAGAAACTCCTCTAAGAGAAAGCATTTAATTGGGACTGGCTTAAAGTTTCAGAGGTTTAGTCCAGTATGACCATGTCAGAGAGCATGGCGACATGCAGGTAGATGTGGTGCTGGAGAAGCAGCTGAGAGCTCAACATCCAGACCTACAGGCAGCAGAAAAAGAGAGCCACTGGGCCTGGCTTGGGCTTTTGAAACTTCAAAGTCTACCCTAGTGACACACTTCCTCCAACAAGACCTCCCCTATTCCAACAAGACCACACACACAACTACTCCATCAAGGCCACACCTACTCCATCAAGGCCACACCTACTCCAGTGAGGCCACACCTACTCCATCGAGGCCACACCTATTCCATCGAGGCCACACCTACTCCACCAAGGCCATACCTCCTAATCCTTCTCAAATAGCACCACTTCTTGCCAACGAAGCATTTCACATACATGAGCCTATGAGTGTATTCTTATTCAAATTATCACACTGGCTATCTCCACAAAGACAAGGAACAAAGGGGTCGATATGTGGCTAGGTAACAGAATGGTTCTTCAAACACCTTTTTTCTTTATCCACAGGCCTTCCACTAAAGTCCTTCTCCCTCTGTAGCTATGAAGTAATGTATTGGAGGAGAGCATCGTGCACTGTGCTTTCAGATGCTGATTTCAGTGCCCTGAAACCTGGCTACTGCCCTGTCATGGGCATTGTTATAAACGTTTCCCAACTATCCCTGATTGGTTAAAGAAAAGGTCTACGTTCCTGGGAAGGGCAGAAATTAGAGATGGGGCTAAGGTCCGTGAGCTTTGAGGACAGAAGGATCATGGGAAGTAGAAGAAGGAGATGAGAAAGAAGGAAATAGAGCCACCGTGGGTTAGAATGCAGAGAATATGATGGATCAGCATGGATGGAGGAAAGCAGCCCAGATGAGAAGAATGTGCAAGTCTTTACAGGGATATTGGAAGGGAAGTAGCTCAGATAGCCATGACTAAGGCATGGGATGTGAGCCTAGGTGGCAATGAGGTAGCTTAAGGGATTAATATCTGTCTGGCCCCAGGTAAAATAAAGCATATCTAAAATCTATTAGGTTGTCTATGTCCTTTATGGTTTGATAGTGGGACAAATGAAACTGCCATCTTTATAGGCTTTTAATAAAAAACATTATTAGATATTTCTTATTTTTCACAACATGCATGGGTAATGTGTTCTGTGCATGCTAGTTGCTGAGCTAAGACAGTATAAGATGAGTGAAGATCTAGCCTAAATAAAGCTCAACCTTGATAATGATTGGAACACAACTTGGCAATATCACATTTTTCCATGAAGTTCTACTTACACAATTGCTAAAAGTAAATTTCTTATGTCTCATTTGTGGACCAAAGAGGTTACAGAAGAGAATGAATAGGTTTCCAGTTTTCTTCTCCTACTTATTATCCTATATCATGAGACACTCTATTAGGAGTGATACACAAACAGAGGAACCAGTCTAGATAGAATAGGTTGGAGTTCTATAAGCATAGAGATGATGGAACTTTGCATGGGGGAGAAAGGTGTGAAGAAATAAAAATGATAGACTACAAGAAATCTCAATATTTTGAAGGTCAAGCATAGAAAATGAAGTTCATAAAGGCAATTGATAGAGAAAATGGAAAATCCACAAGGACAATGAATTATGGCCTCAATGTCAATATCTCAAGGATCCAGTCAACAATGCCATCATATACTACAAACAAGAGGACATTTGGGACCCAGAAATACATGCACACACATATGGTGATTTGATTTTTAACAAAGAAGCCAAAACCACACAATGGAAAAAAGACAGCATCTTCAACAAATGGTGCTAGTCTAACTGGATGCTTACTTGTAAAAAGGAAATGCAAATAGATCCATAGTTTTCACCATGTACAAACTAAAGTCCAAGTGGATTAAAGACCACAACATAAAACCAAACACACTAAACCTGTTAAAAGAAAAAGAGGGAAAGGGCCTAAAACTCATTGGCACAGGAGACAACTTCCTGAACAGAACACCAACAGCTCAGGCTCTAAGACCACCAATTAATAAATGGGACATCATGAAATTGAAAAGCTTCTGTAAGGCAAAAGACACTGTCAACAGAACAAAGCCACAGCCTATAAACTGGGAAAAGATCTTTACCAACCCTATATCCAACAAAGGGCTAATGTCTGAAACAGACAAAGAACTCAAGAAATTAAACACCACCAAACCAAATAATCCGGTCAATGGGGTATAGAACTAAACAGAGAATTCAGAGGACTATCAAGTGGCTGAAAAACACTTTAAAAATGCTCAACATCCCTAGCCATCAGAGAAATGCAAATCAAAATAACCTTGAGATTCTATCTTACACCTATCCGAATGGCAAAGATCAATAACTCCAGTGACAGCACATGCTGGTGAGGATATGGAGAAAGGGAAACACTCCTCCACTGCTGGTGGGAGTGCAAACTTGTACAAGTACTTTGGAAATCAATAAGGTGCTTTCTCAGACACCTAAGGACAAGGAGAGGAAGGGAAAGGGGATAAGGGAGGTGGTGGAACCTGGAGGTGATGAGGGAGGAATAGTTCTACCCAAGACCCAGATACACCACTCCTGGGCATATATTCAAAAGATGCTCCACCATACAACAAAGACATTTGCTCAACTATGTTCATATCAGATACATTTGTAATAGCCAGAATCTGGAAGCAACCTAGATGTCCATCAACTGAAGAATGGATAAAGAAACTGCGGTACATCTACACAATGGAATACTGCTCAGCTATTAAAAACAAGGAAATCTTGACATTTGCAGGCAAATGGATGGAACTATAAATGATGGTCCTAAGTGAGATAACCCAGGCCCAAAAAGACACACAAGGTGTATACTCACTTATAAGTGGATAGTAACCCAACATAGATGTCCTCTGAGAGACTCTACCCAGCAGGGGATAGGCACAGTTACTGAGACTTGAAGCTGGACACTGGGCAGAGTGATGAGAGTTGTAGGCTGACCTTGCCAGGCCACAGAGAAAGAGGTTACTTGTAGTACAGAGCACACAGGATAAGCTGAGGTCAGACATTAGGGGAGGAGGGCTCCCCTTTCTAAGGACAAGGGGAGGAAGAGAAAGGGGATGATGGAGGTGATGGGATTGGGAGGTGATGAGGGAGGAAGTGGGATTGAGAGGTGATGAGGGAGGGGGCTACAATCAGGATGTAAAGATTCAAACTACAGAACAAACAACTAACTTATATTGCTAATCCAACTACATGGGAACAGATCTGAGGCTGGCTGAGATACGAATGTCTATGCATAGACAAGGCTTCATGTTGGTCACAGATTCTCTGTGGCTTATAATTAGAGGTCATTCTTAGTATGGCATAAGGGAAGATTTGCAGATGTCTTACTTCTGCTCATACAATGAGCAGAGAGCCAGCCTTAATTGCTCCGTACATCCCACACACCTCATACAATTATGTTAGGACTGTACAATGCTTGTGAGAAATTATGTTTTCAGAACAAAAGAGCTGGACATTGACACTGGATCATAGATGTTAGGATTTGTTCCCCTCAGCATGCTGCACACTGATATCCTGCATCCTCCATGTTCCAGCCCCAGGTGCCTCAGTTGCTGTCACCTATCAGAATTTGACAGCTTCCAGGACAGCATTGTAGGAAGTATCTGATCCCAATTGGTCCAGCATTTCAGACTGCCCCACACAGGACTCCTATTAAGCCTGGAAATCCTCAACATTTAGAAACTGGACCACAAATGCTATCCCTGGCTTGCTTAACCATTTTCCCCAATTGTACACATGGGGGCAAGGGGCACTTCAAAGGTATTATTTGCCCTAAATCAGCCTGAAGAAACCTTAAGAGAACGATGTCCCATTTCCTCTAAGGGGGGTTGGGTAGGTTTCTATTTGTTCTCTTGGTCTACAGATGATTATTTTTGTTGGGAAGTGGATATAAGTTATTATTGGTCTTATACAGAAAGAAAACTAGGTTGGACTCAGGGATGTCTCTCTTTTCCTTTATCTTTCTTCTGTAGGTAAAGAGATAGGAGCTGAAAAGAAAGAAAGGAAGATATAGAAATATAGAGCAAGGATAGATCAAAAGGTAGATTATTGAATCTACTCCTTAGCTCAAGGCCTTAATTGTTACTCACAAATAAGGTTATTTTTAATTTATTGATATTGAATTTTGTGTATTGATGCAAATCATAGTCATGTCAAAAGTAATCTAATTTTATCACAAGAATATATATCCTAGGTCTAACAGATAGATATGATTGTATAGGTACATAAGGTAAAATAGTTAAATAAAGTCTTCAAAAGCCTAGAGACCTACAGAATATGGCATTTAAAGATGTTTTTATTATTCTAAAAATTCTTTGATAACAAGACAAGTTAACTCCTGGCAACAGCCACCCTTACTCAGAGAAGATGATGTGCATCAAAGAACCTCCTTACAGAGTTGACTTCAAATGTGGCAAACCAGCCACTGAACGAATGTCCTCATTTCTGCCACAGACAAAACTCTGGCTAAAAATGGGCAAACTTAGATGCAGGTAGAGTTGATGGCCGAACTCTGCCAAGAAAGGGTAAGCAAGTCCTCAATAGTTCCTACCTCACAAATATATCTGGCAAAGATATTGGGCTGGAAGGCCAAAGATAATGCTCCAACATTATAGAGAGTGTTGAGTGACTGTTTGGGCAGTAAATTGTCTCAGTCATTTTTCATTTAGGAAGCTTCTAACCTACACTTCTGGTTCACTTAGGTATTTAAGTTTTATTCCTTCTCAAGTCTCTGGTGGGATTGAAGAACAGATAGTTTAATCTTACAATTAAGCTTAGTTGGTTAGGGGTTAAGATGTTTTTATATCAAGATAGATGTTTTAAGTTAATAGAGATTAGATATGATAGTTAGTGATTTTCATTCAGTAATTTAGACCCAACAAGATAGGAAAGATGCTGTCTTCAAGTTTGACAATGACAAATAGCTAAATCACTATGAATGTGACATTTATATAACTCATGATTGTCTCATGGTTCTTCCTGTTGTATATAGTTTATTTTATTCATGTGTAATAATATAAATGTATATGTTAAAAAAGAAACATAATGTAAAAAAATGACATTTGGTAAGCAAAATATTGAGTTAAATGCTTCTATTCTACACAACACAAAAGAATTAGCTCCTCGAAATACTAGAATCCTCCTCCGTGAAGCTGACTTCGACAACATAGCATTTTCTTTGGAAATCCATCCTCGCACATGAGTCCTCTCCCTAACACATGGTCACCCTGCCATTTTAAGAACCAATCAAAAGCATTTTGGCAGCTTATGAAAGGCGTTTTGTCATCATTAGGTAAATCTTACATATCTCAGAATACCAAAATATGACTCACTGAGTTTCCAGATCAAAGGTTATGGACTAGAAAGGCAGCACCTAAGGGAGGAAAGAAAAACAGAAGAACTGGATTGTAAGGCGCGGCCGCACCCGATAATGGCGGCGACCGTCACCACTTGGCGGCGACCGTTACCGCTCCCGCACATGTGCAGACATAAGCCCTCTCAATGCACCCCTCCCGAACAGGGGTATGCAAATGAAGCACTCCAACACGGCCCTCTCAACTGAGGGCATGCTAATGGGGCAGGCTAATGAGGCATGCTAATGAGGCATGCTAATGAGGCATCCAAATGCAACCAATGAGACTTTGACACGCCACATACAGACAGTATTTAAACGACGTGCTTGTGGGCATTAGGGGTCTTTCGCTTCAGCTTCAAGGGCGCTCCCAATAAAGCGCGATTGAGAAGGATCCTGGTGCCGGCGGGAGGGCGCGGCACTGGAAAAGGGAAATTGTATTATTATTTGTAAGGAGTTTGACCATCAACATCATGGAAGGCAGTTTATTACTCCAGCTTCCACATAAGGGAGTAGCCTGGGAAGTTCCATCCCCAGAACTACATCAGGCTGCGTTGTAAGGTGAGTCAAGCCGAAGGAAGCATCCCTGACAGGAACTGCACAATGGAGAATCTTCGTGGGGAGGCTGTAAGTCAGCCATGTTTTCTATGTTTATAAACAAGCTTTAACTGCTGACGAAATCTTGAAAATGAACATGCATCTACAAACTTAAAAAAAAAAAGTTGAATCCAAGATGAGGCAGATGTCTAAGTAGGTCTAAATTCAGAACGGAGTCTGGTTCCCAGTGACGGGGGGGGGGGGGGGGTAGGAAGTTGTTGGGAATACATGCATTCTGGGTTCCTATAAGAACCACAGCCCTTGGCCAGTTTTAACTGTTAAGATACATAACTGCTAGGAAGAGTCATATCGCTACCCAAACCTGACCTGTGACCTGCCATAAACCGTTTGAGACTTTTTACTTCATTTACATCAATGGGCCGGAGTGGGGACCCTGGCAGGAAGTTTCCTTATATAAATGAGCCTCTTTCTTCATTTGCACTTTCAGTTTCTACCAATACTGTGCTTTCCCTTACTTTCATGATGGACTAAATTTTTTGAAAATATTAGCTTAAATCAGTAATTCCTTCTTTTAAGATGTTTGCATCCAGCAATTTTTTTTACAGAAACTAACAAAATTAGAAATAATGGCCAGCCTCATTTTTAGGAAACAAATGGTTAAGCATCTGTTAGCCCAATAGTGGGCACATGCCTTTGTTTAAACATGACCAAATTTACGTGCTTATGGATGCAAAACAAATGTAAGACTTCAGTAGCTTGTATAGAGTACCGTCAACACATGCTCTGAGTAAGTCATAATGCTCAGGGAACAGCTTTCTGTCCAAAAATGTGTGCTCACCACGTATCTAGACTTTTGGATGAAGAAATACAAACTTTAATATTGTATCCAACTGTGACAAGTTATTTATAGGTGTGACCTATTTTATTTTTTTACTGGAGTAGAAAACCTTATAGGCTATCATTTGAATAAATCCATTTTGTGGTAAGATAGGGAAAGGACCATGGGGCTAGAGAGATAGCTCAGCAGATTTGTTGCTATTCCATAGGACGTGAGTTCAGTGTCCACCTCCCAAGTCAGCTCACAACGACCTGTAATTTCTGCCTGTTCCAGGGGATCTGATGCCCTCCTCAGGCTTCTGCGGGCACATGCACACATATGACATACAACACAGAGAAATACATACACATGAATAAAAATAAATCTAAGAAATACATTTTTAAAATCCAGCACAGAAAATTGAAGTTTCCATTGAGACTCTGGGTTTCCACATGTAGCTTCTAGCCAGCCCCTTCCCTGGCTCTTGTTATGTTCATTGGTGTAACAGATTATGGATATTTTCAAATCATGTTCCACAGACATCAGAGGACTGTCATTTTCCTCCAAAGGAGCCTTTAAAAGGTTTCCTTAAAATAGCATTTTTAAATACATAAATTAGAAATGGTTTTCAAACTTTAATAAAAACACTGAACACTCAAATGTGCCATATGCTGAATTGAAATTTATTGGAGACCACTGGCTTACTAACTTGTACTGTTTACCTTGCTTTGGCCAGTCCTTAGAACCAATCTCCATCTGGCCTATGGATGTACTCACTTAGACCTCAGTGAGTTTCTGATTAAGATGCCTGTGACTCTGCATTGGTTTTGTTGTTTTGCTTAACTTAAAACTAATGAGCTCTCAAGCCTGTCGCAGTTGCTTCCTGCATTTTCAGTATCTGCCTCACACATCCAGTGCCAAATTCTTCCTTGTGATCGCATCCCTTTATCACAGTCTGTGTTAGTATATTCATATTTTGTTGTTTAATACCACTCAAACTTAGTGACTTAACACAGCCGTCATCCGTTCTCTTCACCAGCTGCTGACAATCTGGGATTTAATAAATGCTGAGCTGAGCAACTCCTTTCGCTGACCTAGCCTTAGCTTTCTTGGAAATGAAACACCAAGTCTAGCTCATATTCAAGGCAAATGCATAAAACTCCATGTTTAAAGAACAAATTATTTTACAATGTAAACATATGTTTAGATTATATCATTTAGTACTTTCAAAAAAGTTTAACTAGTAAAATTGCACCTCTTATTTGAGCAAAACTATTTATACTAATTAGAGACTCTAGAAAGCAAAATATCCCTAAGATGTCGGGAAAAAAAATAGGTAAGATTCCCTTCCTTGTATCAGAGAGGGCTCTTTATACCATCTCATGGAGGAAAAAATAAAATAGCTCACAACAGAATAAGCCCTACAATGAACTTGTGCATAAGCAATAAAGAACAAAGTGTCAATCAAATGCACACATAATACAAATCCAACCAACACCAAATATTTCTTTCTAGTGATTAGCATAGAATGCCCAGATGGGTGCCCACACCAGCCCCATGATGTTGGGAAGCCTCTCATTCCCGTCTTGTGATCTGGTTTTGTTGGGCTGGAATAGGGTGTGAGCTAAGAGGAGAACCACTTTGCACAGCAATAGCTACTTTTATAACTATATTCTCCTTTTAAATGTGGCTTCGTCTCATTAATCCACAAATTGTAGGTTTGTTTACGAAAACTTACCTAGCTATTTGCTTCTCAACGTTCTTTTTGTTGTTTAGTAATAAGTAATCATAAGTCTTCTTAAACCTGCTTATCTTCAAGAGCATAAATTCCCCCGCTGGCGCTTGCCAGCTGCCCACAGTAAACACTTATTTTCTCACCAGGAATTAGGGGAAAATCACAGAAGGACAGTTCTGTGGACATTCATCTGCCAGGTTTGTTTTTCTTTTAATGTTTCCACTTTTTTACTTAACCCTATAAATTCTATGTTCTACCTTAAGTGCTCCCCGACAATTCCTTCCCAACTACAGAGATAGTTTCAAAAGTTAGACAAGTGAGCCTGATCATCGTGTCCTTGTAGAAAAGGACCACATTTCCCCTGGTCTCTATCCTGTCTCCCTCACTACCCTTTAGTTTGCTTTCTGGGCACAAAATTATCACCTATGCTTCCAAGTCCGTTAAGTTAGGTTTTAAAGAATTAACTATCTGTTGGGAAAGAAGTATACTTTCTGTAAGACCAAGTAAGATCTCTGACAGGAGACAGGCTTGGGGGTAGCGTAATTAAGAGACCACAAGAGGAGTTTCTAAGGAAATAAGTTTTAAATAGATGATAGTAACTAATCAGTAAAACTGAACACCTGGGAGAATGGGGGAGGCTTCCCAGGTAACTGGAAAAAGCATAATTAAGCCTGGATCTGGGATACTGACCCGGGTGCACACTGTGATGATTACCTTCCTTTTCTGACCTTTGAGGAGAGAGATGGAGCATAAAGTCATCTTTGCTTGATTCAAATAGGCGTGAATTGGGCGTGCGGAAGAGAAGGCAACACTGTTCAACACCTTCAAAAGACTTGGTTACAGGCAAAGCGGCAGAGCATTAGCACCTGGAAGGGGGCCTCCAGTGGCTGCAGGGCTGAGGATGAGCCCCGATTGAGCAGGGTCGCATTGGGGACACATAATGAGATTTAAATACAAGAACAGAGCTAGGGCTGGGTTACAGAAACTGTATGAACCGTAAAAGGGGAAAAAAAGTAAATTATCCTGATTTATACAGGTATGTTTCTTTATAGAACTATTTTAAGCCATGTTGTATTTGTATAAAATTCTTATTTTAATATTGAGAGAAATCATATGTTTAAATCTAGTTATTCTGCTCAGGAATCCATCTGCTCAACTTGTCATTAAAATAGCCCAGGTAATGAGGACTACACCCCAGCACTGGATTAGTGATTACACATAAACGGAATGCAATAAATATTCATTGAATGAATTAAAGATATCATCATTGGGCTATACATAATTTCATTTTATGTAGAAATGAGTCTCAAATACCCAAGGCCATTCTCAAACTCACTATGTAGATCCAAAGATGACTGTGAATTTCTGGTCACCCTGTCTCTCCCTCCTGTGACATTAAGGCAACTCCTACTGATGCCATCTGTTGTAATCTTAAACACTCAGAACCTGCCTCCAGTTGTGCGCAACTTCCCAATTCCGAGTCACTACTGATCTTCAAGCTGGTTCCTATTTGTATCTTTACTTTACATATGCACTTTCCTGGACTCTGTTACCCTCCAAATTCAAGTCAATTTTTTTTACCCCTTATCTCACAATCAAAAACTGATTTGAATAACCTAGAAATGTATCTGCCAAGCAACACATGGATCAACTGCCCCCCCCAACCCCCCGCAAAAAAAAATTGTAAAGAATATCTCTGGAGCCTTAGACTTCTAAAAATCTAAAAATACAAGTACAGAGTACAGAGGTAACAATTCAGCATATCTCTCCCACATAAAGACTAGAGTCCACTTTCTAGAAAAGAACACAGTCAAGAGCCAATGTAGACAATGAGGATGGCTTAACTCTTCCAAAAGTGCTATTGAATTCCAACAACGTAAGCTCCAATTCATATCCTCTTTTCAAAAGGTAATTAAGCTAAAGGGGTGCCAAGTGTGCAAACACACTGAAGGAGGCAAGATACCAATTCCAGAAAAAAAAGAATGCAATCCTTGGCTATCAACTTTATAACAAGAGAAAACTAAAACAAAAGATAAAGGTGTGATTTGTGAAAATGAAAACAAATGAAAAGGAGATCTAACTTTCACACAAACTCTGGTGCCCCATATTTGGACATGTCCCTTGGATGGAGATGCCTGGTGGCACTCAGAGGAAAGATAATAGGTCACCAAGGAAAGACTTGATACCCTATGAGCATATACAGGGGGAGGAGGTCCCCCTCAGTCACAGTCATAGGGAGGGGAGTAGGGGGGAAGTGGGAGGAAGGGAGGAATGGGAGGATACAAGGGATGGGCTAACAACTGAGATGTAATATGAATAAATTAATTTAAAAAAATAAAAATAAAAAAAAAGAAAAGAAAAAGAGGTCAGACTAGTAAGGACTGCAAGTTCTCTTAAAATATGATCATAGATAGTAGTGGATGGACATAATGGGTATTAGATCAAATATCTACTATTTGTAGATAGTAGACAAAGGTGTTGCAGACGGTGAAAATCAATGAGAATGAAAGTGCTCATAATTTCAGAAAGAAAGTAGCCCTCACCAAAAAACAAACAAACAAAAAACCTCGGTTTAAAGATGAGCCCAACTCATAGATCACGAGTGCCTCCCTTGCCGTATAGATGAAGACAAAAAGAAACGAGATCTGGACCTAATTTGGTGCATTTTAGAAGAGACTGAAGAAAATTCCCCTTATAAGCATCCAACCAGGACAAATATTGTCATCATCAGGGAAGAATTATATTTTGCAGGTTGAACTTGGACTTCTCCACAACCAAAAACAGATGTAATAAAATGTTTAGGTTCTGGTGAAAGTAACCATGTCACGGCTAGCTCTTTGCCTCTGTCTAGGGAATCAGAAGAAATTAGTGAACGTGGTGGATCATTATAGTCTTAAGAATTTAGAGATCTGCTTTGGCCAGTGCGTGGGATACAGTCTAGAGCCTCACACAAACTGAACAAAGCTCTAACACTTAGCTACAGGCAGCCCAGAGAAGACATACAAAGAACAAAGCTGTGTTTTTAGGAAACATTTGGACTTGAATAGAGAGTGTGGTCATGGGACAATCAATGTACGTACAAAAGTGACCATCAAATAGGAAGTAACTGGGATAAAGAAATGGCTCAGTGCATAAGCAGATACTACCATTGCAGAGGAGCTGAGTTTGGTTCCTGGCACCTATGCTGTACAGCTCACAACTGCTTGTAATGCCAGCTGTAAGGGATCTGATGCCCTTTTCTGACCTCCAGAGGCACCTGCGTGTATGTGCACATACCCACACAGAGACGCACACAAAGTGCACATTAAAAAAAGAAACTTTTTAAGAGAAAATATTTTAAAAGTAAATTGCATGATAAAATAATTATTAAAAACTACCTAACCTTGCTGAAGCTGTAATTGCTAAAACTAGCCAAAAGTTAGCAGAGAACAACTTGCCTTATTTACATATATATGTAAAAATTCATTTCTTAATTATTCTACATCTTGCAAAAATAGTTTAAAGGTATAAAATGAACTTTTGAGACATAATATATATAAAGTTTTAATTTCACCCAAATAAGCACAAAATAAATTGGGAAAATAAATGAAAATGTGTTATAGGAGACATATTCAGTTTAACTGGGCTTAAAATAAACATCAACTGTAGATTGGTTATAGTAAACACACTACAAATTATATAGAATCAATAAACCAAAATGATTAGCAAAACAACTGTACATGAGCACTGATAAAATTAAAAATGACAAATTAATATTGTAGGTGAGAAGTCACACTGCCAAGACACTATACGTTGAATTGATCTAAAAGATATCAAAGTAATATCTGGTGAGTAATTTTAATAACTTATAAGCATTAAAATCTCTAAAAGTATATGAAGATGTTATCAAAAGCACAGCAATGGAGAACCTATTATTCAGTCTAAGATATGCAGGGTAAGTTCAAATAAAGATGGGGCAAACAAGGATTAAATCCAAGTCAGTACTAGAACATTTATTCCATAAACTAGACACAATGTGGACAGACTTCATTAGAGGTGGGAACTAAGTCCTCCAGCCCTAAATCTGTTAACCAGAAGAAAAGTCTAAGAATCCAATACCCAATATGTAAGTATATTCCGGCACATCTAATAATTTGGATGAACACCAGGGCAATCATGCTGAGTTGTTCTCAGAAAAAAATTCACCATTCTGTTTATAAAATATCCACAGGATACCACAATTATAGACATTGAGACATTAGTGGTTGTTAGAGATTTGGGGAGAGGGAAGGGAAAACAGGAGGGAGTGCATATGGCTGTGTAGGGGTACAATGAGGCAGACAGTGGGACAGAATGCTTGAGGTTCTTGGTGGCAGGGTGCTTACATAATTACACACACACACACACACACACACACACACACACACACACACACACACTGCTGGAGCTAATTAATTCAACGTTCTGTGCTTTTTTTTTTTTCTAGAGTGGCTCTCCTAGTTTTGACAGGGCTACATAAAGTGTTATGTACAATGTTTCCTGTTTTGGGGGAGCATCTCGGTTTCTATTGCTGTGATCAAATATCATGACCAAAGCAACTCAGAGATGAAAGGGTTTATTTTTTGCTACTTCCATGTTCCAATCACAGCTCATGTAGAAGGAAGTCAGGGCAGAAACTCAGGTCAGGAACTTGGAGGCAAGAACTGAAGCCGAGATCATGGAGGAGCACGGCTTTCTGGCCAGCTCAGACTGATTTCTCATGCCATCTAGACTACCTGCAAAGGGATGACATGACTCAGAACCCACAGTGAGCTGGGCTCCCCACATACCAATCATTAATCAAGAAAATGCCCTATGGACTTGCCTACAGGCCGATCTTATGGGAGCATTTTCTTAAAAACATAAAATAAAATAGAAATTCAGTTAAGTGAAAAATAAATAAAATTTATTTCAAAAATAAAAAATAAAAGCGATTCCTCCTTTCCCAGATATGTCTAGGTTTGCGTCAAGTCAACAAAAACCAACCAACACAAGGAGGTTGTATGAAGAACCTACACAGCCTCCAGGGACGTTTCTTTGTAGGTTCTTATTAGTCTAATTCCTAAAGATATTTTTAAAAATAAAGCCAATGCATATTCACTTTTCAAGTACATAACTAATCAAGAGTCATGTTTATCTTTAGGAGGCATGACCAATTGTCTTGACTGAAGGGAAAAAGAGTTCTTTCACTGTAATCTGTCTCTGTCCCTTTGAAATAAATTGTAGATTCCCATTTGCATTGGCCAACTGGGTGTGTGTGCCCCAGTATATGACCAATGCACCAGTTGTCACTAGTCTGAATAAAACTGACCTCCTCTCTCCTGATAGCTCCTTGGCTAGGGTTGCGCCCACATCCACTTCCTCCCTTCTGTGCTGACATTTTTTCTGGGCTGTGCTGGTGCAGGTCACAATCTCTACAAGTTCATATGTGCATTTGCACTGTTGTTTCTAAAACGCTGTCTCTTTGACACCATCCACCAGCTCTGGCTCTTACAGTCTTTGACCATGTTTGCTTCAATGGAACATCTTGTGTACATCAAGTTTTTTAAAAATTGGGTGTGTGCATGCGTGTGTGTGTGTGTGTGTGTGTGTGTGTGTGTGTGTGTGTGTGTGTGTATACTTGTTCCACAGCACACATTTAAATGCCAGAGGATTATGTAGGAGCCAATGCTTTTCCAATAGGTTCCAGAGCTAGAACTAATGTCACCAGTCTTGGTGGCAACTGCCCTTACCCTCTGAGTGCTCTCATCAGCCCTGAATCAACTTCTGACATCCACTAGGACTTTTCTCCTGGGCAAATGGTTCAGTGTTTGTGTTTTGTAGCTCTAACTATTATAGATACACAGTATGGAAAATTGTTATACTTTATTTTCAGTATTTATTCTTGATAGTATATTTAGATTAACAGAATCTCTTTTTTTAGTTCTAGCATTTAGACCAGTGGTTCTCAACCTATGGGTCATGACTATTATGGGGGTTGAATGACCTTTTCACAGGGAAAAATTAATACTAAGAGAAAACACAGATATTTATATTACAATTCATAAAACCAACAAAATTACAGCTAAGAAGTAGCAACAATAATGATTTATGGTTGGGGTTGCCACAACACAAGGAGCTGCATTAAAGGGTTGCAGGATTAAGAAGGTTGAGAACCATTGATGCAGACTCTGTTATCTGCCAACTTGGACTGTTTGCAGAGTTTTGAGTCTCCTTTCATGCCTCTCATTTGGGTTTAGTCATTTTCTTCTCATTGGTGAGGTCATTCCTCAGCATTTATGCTTTGGGCTATAAGTATCAATGAGAATTGGCTCTATCTTCCTTTTCTTTTTAAAACTGGCAATTAAAATAGATTGCTTTACAGAAAACCTATACATACAATTATTTTGAAAGCTGTAGGGCTGTTTTATGGACTTTTCTCTCACTTTGTGTTGGTCTCTTTAGCCACTTGTTTTCAGTAGATGGCAAAGTTGGTTATGTAGGGATGGTGCCACTCTGCTTCCTGACTTCAGAGAGAATGCCTCCAGCAGGGTACTGTGGAGACTGCCATTTTAAATGATCCTTGCCAAACTGCTGAACTTTTTTTGAGACAGGGTTTTTCTGTGTAGCCTTGGCTGTCCTGGACTCACTTTGTAGACCAGGCTGGCCTCGAACTCACAGAGATCCTCCTGCCTCTGCTTCTCAGAGTGCTGGAATTACAGTTTTGTGCCACCACACCTGGCTACTATTGAACTTTTTAAATCAAAAGCTTGTACTGAGATTTTGCATTCCTTCAGTTTATTACTTGATCACATTTTTATCTATCCACATATACTACTATCATTATTTTGTCTTTATTAAGATTTTATTGTTAGCCAATTTTATTGAGTTACAATTGACATACAATAAAAGGTAATTATTTAAATTAAGTCTTTAAAATTTGATAAATTTTCAGAAAAGCACATATCAGAAAAGCAAAACTCAAGCATTATATTTCTGTCACACCCAATATATTTTGTGCTACTTTGTAGACCCTTTCTAGCTGCCCCAAACACTGACCTGCTTTTGTCACTACAGACCAATTTACATTTTCAAGAAATTTATATAAATGAAATCAAACACTGTGCATTCAGTTGGCTCTGGTTTCCTTTACTAAGTGCAATTAGTTTGAGACTTGTCTTGGCCTTTGCTACTATGGCAAAGTACCTTAGACTGGGTAATTTATAATCAATAGAAATAATTCTGTCAGAGGCTAGGGAGGGTAAAATTAACACCAACACAAAATGGATGTCTGGTAAGACATTTCTGCTTCAGAGATGTTACTGCGTTATAAAAATCCTCATGGTAGAAGGGCAGGAGGCCCCCTGGAGGCAGGAACTCACCCTAGCACCACTGCAGTGGGCGTAGGTTTCAACATGAATTTCAGAGGTTCACAGACACACAGGCCATAGAAAGAGCAACCCATGCCATTGCCTATGATTCCTGTCCCTCCTTATCACTCGGTGGTGTTCCTAAGTAAGCACACTATGGATTTTTTTCTCTGATTGCTGATGGTGTTTGTGTGGACCATGAATGAAATGACTTTCATTGTTCATATATAAGTCCTGCTAATGTATCATATGGCTTTGATAACAGCATGGGAATAGTCCTAAAAAATAATGTTTAAGATCTTATCCTCCCCCCCAAAAAAGCCACACAACCCTCCATCATAGCTCTGTTTTTGTTCTTCTATGAACAGAGCATGAAAACTCCAATTACTCTGGATCCTCTCCAGCATTTTCTTCTGCTCACCTTCTAAAACTCAGTTCTTACGATAGCTGAGTGTGTTGTGGTCTATATATCCTTGTCACTTTATTTTATTTTGATTTTTTTAATTTAATTAATTTATTGAGATTACAACTCAATTGTTATCCCATCACTTGTATCCTCCTATTCGTCCCTCCCTCCCTCCTGCTTTTACCCTATTCCCCTCCCCTAGGTCTAAGACTGGGAGGGACCTCCTCCTCCCACTGTATGGTCATAGGTTATCAAGTCTCATCTTGGTAGCCTGCTTATTCTTTCTTTGAGTGCCACCAGGCCTTCTCAAGTCTTCACTTAGAAGGAGATTGGGATAGATGTGAGGACATCCTATTGGGACTCTAGGTAAGAGAAATCATTGTCACTTTAATATATATTTTATTGATGAATGATTTTGAGCTTTCAAGTGATTATTAATAGATTTATATTTAATAAGCCATTCTGACATTTTGAGGCTAAGTGCTTCACGGCTATGCTGGATTTGCTATGGAAAGCTTCTAAATCATCTAAGATATTGCCAAACCAAACCCTACTAAAATAATGTAGGTTATTATACACCTATGTGCTATCATGAACTAAGAAATAGAAGAATTCACTTGAACTTATGTTAGCTGCTGTATTAGTACGTTTCTATTGCATAAATGTTATTACTTAAGCAAAATGACAAGATTGATTAACAATAAAAAGCTGTAATGGTTAGAACCAATTGTCAACTTGGCAAAACTTAGAATCACCCGGGGAAATGGGCCTTTGATGATGTGTTGGGAGGGGAGATTATTTTAATTATGTTCATTGAGGTGGGAACAGTCACCCACTGTAGTTGGATGCATTTCCTGGCAGGGCACTCCTGGACTGTGTAAGAGGAGACAAAGCAGGCTGAGCATGTGAGTCTATTCATTGCCCTTCCTCTGCAGGCAGACTCAACGTGACCAGCTGCTTCAAGCTCCTCAGCCTTCATTTCTCTGCCAGGATAGGCAATAACCTTCTAAAATGATGATCTGGGGGAAAAAACCCAACTCTTTCTCCCTTAGGTTGTTTCGGTCAGAGTATTCTATCCTGGTAGCAGGAACAGAAAAACTAAGACAGCACCGTTTGGTGCAAAATCTTTTCCTTTCTCATACAATTTGTTGTTTCCCTGTGTAAAATTAAATGATTGTATTCACAGAACTCTGCGATGGTGGGCTATTCTGTTCCTGTGGTTTGTGTGTCATCCCTGCACCAACAACACGTCATCTTGGCAAGTAACTGCAGTTATTGGGTGTCTTTATACCAGGTAGAGTGGTTTTGCCTAGATTTTATTCTCATTAAGACGTTTTTGGCATTTCTCTACATGTAGTCATCTGGTTAGACCAGCACCACTTGTTGAAGATGCTATCTTTTTTCCACTGTATGGTTTTGGCTTCTTTGTTAAAAATCAAGCATCTTTAGGTGTGGGGGTTTATTTCTGGGTCTTCTATTCGAGTCCGTTGATCAGCCAGTCTGTTTCTATGCCAGGACCATGCCATGTTTATAACTATTGCTCTTTAGTTTATCTTGAAACCAGGGATGGAGATATCTCCAGAAGTTCTTTTATTGTATAGGATTGTTTTAGCTATCCTGGAGTTTTTTATTTTATTTTATTTTTCCATATGAAGTTGACGATTGTTCTTACAAGGTCTGAGAAGAATTGTGTTGGGATTTCCATGGGAATTACATTGGATCTAGAGATTGCTTTTGGTAAGATGGCCATTTTTACTATGTTAATCATTCTGATCCATGAGCACAGGAGATCTTTCCAGCATGGACTAGACCTCGGCCCCCTACACATATGTTCCAGATAGACAGCTTGGTCTTCAGGTGGGTCCCCTAGTAAGGACAGCAGGGCTATCTCTGACATGGACTCTGTTACCTGCTTTTTGATCACTTGCCCCTGACAGGGCTGCCTTGCCTGGCCTCAATGGAAGAAGACGCTCTCAGTCCTGGTGCAACGTGATTGCTGAGGTGGGTTGGGATGGGGGGCTCACTTTTTCTAAGGAGTAGGGGAGAGGGGAGGGGGGAGAAAGGGTTGGACTGGGAGGAAAGGAGGGAGGGGCTATAATTAGGATGTAAAGTGGATAAATAAATTAATTTATTTTTTAAAAGACTGTTCTGGCTCACAATGTGCTCCAATGTGATGTGCACACAGCCCATTAATCTGCTCATCTTGCATGATTATTGGGCAAATGTTTATATTGTAGCAGTGGCGGTTGACCAGTTGGCTGTGTATTGGACGATATAACTAGGATAGACGCATCAGCACTTCAAATCACTGACTGCTCTTCCAGGGGACCTGAGTTTGACTCCCAGCATCTGCACAGTAGCTCACAACTGTGTGTTAACTCCAATTCCCAGAGATCCAATGTTCTCTTCTGGCATCCATGGGCCCTCCATGCAGGTGGCACACAGACAAAAATGCAGGAAAAACAGCCATATGCATAAAAATAGAATTTTTTCAAATCTATTAAATTTTTTTATTATTCTAAAATCTTTTAGTTACATATTAAATGCACCTTGATTATCTCAATAAAAAGTTGCTAACATTTGAATAAGAACTGTGCTTAACTCTTAGGCCAATATAGAAAGAATAAGAATTTTCATGTTCCATCTGAATTCATACATTTTGAAAACATGTACTGGAAAAGATCTTCACCAACCCTACCTCTGACAAAGGTCTAATATCCAAAATATATAAAGAACTCAAGAAATTAAACACCGCCAAACCAAATAACCCAATTGAGAAATGGGGCTTGGAACTAAACAGAGAATTCTCAGCAGAGGAATATCAAAAGGCTGAGACACACTTATAGAAATGTTCAACCCCCTTAGTCATCAGGGAAATGCAAATCAAAACAACTCTGAGATTCCATCTTATACCCATCAGAATGGCTAAGATCAAAAATTCAAGCGACACCACATGCTGGCGAGGATGTGGAGAGAGAGGAACACTCCTTCATTGCTGGTGGGAATGCAAACTAGTACAGCCACTTTGGAAATCTATCTGGTGCTATCTCAGAAAAATGGGAATAGGGCTTCCTCAAGACCCAGCTATTCCACTCCTTGGAATATACCCAGAAGATGCTCCAGCACACAACAAGAAAATTTGCTCAACCATGTTCATAGCAGCCTTATTCATAATAGCCAGAACATGGAAACAGCCTAAGTGTCCACCAGGAGAAAAATGGATAAAGAAACTGTGGAACATATATACTATGGAATACTATTCAGCTATTAAAAACAAGGAATTCCTGAAATTTGTGGATAAATGGATTGAGCTAGAAATGATCATAATGAGTGAGTTAACCCAGAAGCAGAAAGACTCAAATGGTATATACTCACTTATATCTGCATATTAGCCCAAAGGGCATGTCCTACGAAAGCCTTCACTTATCAGGAAACTGAGACAGAGGGGAGGACATCCTATTGGGACAGCAGGTTTCCAAGAAGATACTTGATACCCTATGAGCATATACAGGGGGAGGTAATCCCCCTCAGGAACAGTCATAGGGGAGGGGAATAAGGGGAAAATGGGAGGGAGGGAAGAATGGGAGGATACAAGGGATGGGATAACCATTGAGATGTAACAAGAATAAATTAATAAAAAAAAGGAAAAAAAAGAAAAGAAAACATGTACTGAGAATCATTAACAAAATTAAAATCACATAACAAAACCAACAAAATTAGAAATAAATACAAGTACTTTGGCAATATGACGGCACATGCTCATAATGGCAGCACCTGGGAGGCAGAAGAGGATGCCAGCCTAGGCTCCAGAGAGAGTTTGAGACTAGACTGGACTACACAGTGGGACTATCTAAAAAGTTTATTTTTGTTTGTTTGATTTTGGTTTTTGTTTTTTTTTTTTGAAACAGAGTTCTCTGTATAGCCTTGGCTATCCTAAACTCACTTTGTAGGACAGGATGACCTCGAACTCACAGCTCCACCTGCCTCGGCCTCCCATGTGCTGGGATTACAGGCACGTGCCACTGCACCCAGCTAAAAAGTATACTTTTGATATACAAAACTATTATACAAATAAATGCTATTATCACACTATGCAAAAAGAAACTCAATCTAACAATAGGTAGAAACTGTTTTAAGGTCTCAATTTCAGCAGTAATCAAAACATTCAATTATAATCGTGAAAAGAGAAGAAAAAGCTAAATGCCCAGAGGTGTGGGGTTATTAAATAAACAGTGGTATAGTAATATGGTATATCATTATTCACCTGCTAAAAATGTGTGCATATGAAAATTGACAGAAGTCTTCATCATAGGAGGAAAAAAACAATATATGTGAATGTTAATGGAAAGACACCTTCAAAACTATTTTATCTTCTCTATGGAAGAGTAAACTCATTGGTTGTCTGGAGCTAGGTAGTCAACCCAGAAAGCATGCACACATGCAGATGGCATTGTGCAGTATGAGCAGATTGTACTCACACTCCTGTGTGTGTGTGTGTGTGTGTGTGTGTATGCACATGTATTTATATTTATGTAGCAATAGTAAATGAGGGAGGCAAGTGCTTAGATGGAGGAAAAGGAAGAAGGAAATGATGCAGTTATCTCCAAAAAAAGGGAAGAAATGATTGGAAGAGAGAAAGAAAAGAAAAGATATATATCTTAACAAGTGGTTAATGTCAAAATAACATTTGACAATATAAAGTTTATATCATTTTTCTTATGTATTTTCTAAATCTTTTCTATAATAGGCATGTATCTTTTGTTTTGTTTTTCAAGACAGGGTTTCTCTGTGTGGCCTTGATTATTCTGGACTTGCCTTGTAGACCAGGATGGCCTCGAGCTCACAGAGATCCACCTGCCGGTGCCTCCCTGAGTACTAGGATTACAGGCGCCACTATGCCTGGCTAAACATGTATCATTTTATAACCAGAAAACCACTCAACTTATGAATGTGTAAGCAACTTTAGAAATTACTACTTCACAGTAAAAGGCCAAGTTTTCCTGACTTAGATTACGGCATAGTACTGTCCCCTTTCAGAAACTCTTCAAGGGGCTAATCTATAAATTAGAGAATGTGATAAATTCAATTTGCAGAAATAGTTTCTCTGTGAGAACAAGTTCAAGAATGAATTGCCAGGTCGGGAACCTAACGCTATAGCAGCGCGACTGGCCAGCATACCAAGTGTGCAGGCTAATCGTGGTTGTCAACTTGACTACATCTGAAATCAACTAAACTCCAAGCAGCTGGCACACCTGTGAGAGATTTCCTTGACTGGATGATTTGAGGTGGGAAGACCCACCCAAAATCTGGGCCACACCTCCTCACAGCAGCCCACTTAAAAGACAAGGAGGAAGAAAGCTCTTGGTTTCTGCCGGCTTGTCCTCACTCTCGCTGTCAAGCTCATGCTGTTGCTGAGACATTCCTTTGCTGGCACTAAGGCCTGCTTCCTAGGGATTCCAACATTAACTGAAGACCAGCCGCTCCCTATGGACTCCAGCACCAGATGGGAGAGGCTGAGTCACCCAGTCTCATGGACTAAACCACCATCAGATTCTTGGTATCTCTGCTGGGAGAAAGCCTTTGTTGACTTGGACCACAGACTGTAAGCCACTCTAATATATTATATGTGCATGTGTATGTGTGTGTGTGTGTACATACGTATGTATATGTATATATAGTATACACACATATATTTATAATATATACATATATATATACATATGTAAATATACATTCAGTTCTGAAAACAGTACTTGGTACCTTTTAGCATTTGATCCTCTGCACTGTTACCAGAATACACAGTCTGCCTATGTCTCACCTCAAAGAAAGCTGGAAGTCAGAAAAAGCTCACACCAAGCCATGTTGCCCTCTAACAATTGGGTTCCTCAATGTTTTATAACGTTAGCAAGGAGGGACCATGATATCGCAATTGTTTATATGAAAAAGCAAGCCCTCACTTTGTGTAAGTGCTATTCCAAATAGAAATCTTGAAGCGTATTTCAAAGCATAAAAAATTCGGGCCTCATTAACATCATGACTACATTCAGCAATTACTTAGCAATTTAAATAAATTTTGGGCATACCAAATTGTTGCCTTTGGATGCTTATGATCAGATTAATGATACAATTTATAGTCTACAGTAGGGCAATGCTATCTAAGTGTGAAGTGGATGCCATTGAGAGTTAAGTTGGGATGGTAAGGTGAACTGGAACTATTTGGTCTCTTATTTCCAGAAAGTCCATTCATCTACCTCAGTGAGACCCACCCACCACCCACCCCACCCCCAATTGCCATAGGCTCTCTTTCCTCCCAGGCATTGATGTTTCTATATACCCATCGCCACTCTCTGTAGTCTATGTATTAGACCGAGGAGTTCCTTTTTATTATTATTATTCACTCTACATCCCAATTGTAGCCTTCTCCCTCCTCTCCTTCTGGTCTCACTCTCCCTATCTCTTTCTCCTATCCCCCTCCCCTACACCTCAAAAAAGGGGATCCCCCACAAACCCACCATCAAGTTGCAGCAAGACTGAGAGCATCTTCTTCCACAGAGGCCAGGCAAGGCAGCCCCAGTAAAGGGAAGTGATCAAAAAGCAGGCAGCAGAGTCCATGTCAGAGACAGCCCTGCTACCCTTCCTAGGGGTCTCACATGAAGACAAGGAAATCGTGAAATTTACAGGCAAATGGATGGAACTATAAAGGATCATCCTGAGTGAGGTAATTCAGACCTAGAAAGACATACATGGTATGTACTCTCTTATAAGGGGATATTAGCCATATGTGAAGGATAGCCATGCTATAATCCACAGACCCCCAAGAAGCTAAGAAGCAAGGGAGGATGCTTGAGCCTCACTCAGAAGGGGAAACAGAGTAGATAGCAAGAGTGGCCGAAGAGAGGGAACAGGACAGAAGAGGAGGTGATGAAGGAAATAAGGGTAAGGATCAGCTGTAGGAAGAGCAGAGGCAGGAGGATAGAGAGTTTGGAGAGAGAAGAGAAACCTAGGGCAGGGGCATCCTGAACCAAGCTGGAAACCTAGGACAGGGTAGGCTCTTGAGAGAATGTGAGGGTGACTCTAGCTAAGACTCCTAGTAGCGAGGGTCATGGAGACCAAAGAGTGAACGTCTAGCCAGACAGGACGTCTAGTGGAAGGAAGGGACCACCAACCCAGCAAGCTCGGGGAGCCTTGTGGAAAAGTGGGGGGAAGGATGGAAAGATGCAGAGAGTGTGAGAACTCCACAAGAAGCTCAACAGAGCCAACTAACATGGGCCTAGGGAGGCTTAAGGAAACTGGAGCACCAACCAAGGACCACACTTGGACAGAGGAGCTCTTGCTGGCTACTCTGCCAGACAATCCCAAAGTCTCAATAGCTTGGTACAATTAAGGTTTCTTCTGCTTGCTCACTCATAGTCAGCTATTAGCTTGGCAGCCATCCTTGGCAACAACTATCAAGAATCCCAAAGCCTTCCGTACTCAACTACCTTGCTTCTGCCATTTTGTAGAAGGCAGAAATAAAAGGACAAAGCTTAAAATGAAGACATTTCCAGAGCCAGACCGCAAGTGGATCAGTTATCTCCATATCTTCATGTCCTTGGCCATAGCTAGTGAAAGGTCACGTGACCCTTACCTTGTCCCATGGAATGCTGGAAAACATAGAATTCCTCCTGAGCGTCTGGGAAGGAGAAATGAAATAGGTCAGCGTTTAAAATTTGTCACAGTAAAATAATTAACTTTCATACAGCTAACTTTCCATTTGCTGTCCCCTTACAGCAGCTCAGATTTTTTTCACCACAAATACGTTACGTTAATCCCTGAGTTTTACTACTCGATGGTTCTTGATACTCCAGAATCTAATAACACTACCAAGGAAGTTTAGGTTACTGTCATTAGGACTTTCCAGGCTAGGTGAAGGTGGTAGCACGGGTTAGAAACACTTTTTCCTGCTTCTGTTCGGCAGTCCCTCCCAGTCTCAGTGACCGTGCACAGCCTCCCTCCTCCTCCTTCCCAGAAAAGTCTTCACAAAGTCCTAGTTTTCCTTTTTGCTAATCTTATTCTAATTGACAAGCATTATAATAAGCATTTATAAAGTGGTGATTCATAAATGGCTAAAGAGAAGGCTCAACAGTTAAGAACACATACTACTTACCCACAAGCCCTGAGTTTGCCTCCTAGAACCCATGCCAAGCAGCTCACAACCACCTGTTACTCTGTCTATAGTGGGAACATGCAACATTTCTGGCCTCTTCAGGCATTGCATGCACGTTTTTCATAAATATATATTTCTAGAATAATCAATGATATGATGTATATACCATTTTCTATTTTTAAATGCACCACTTCAAAGAAGATCAAGTAGCTATTTAATGAATATCATGAATGAACATTGCAAAAAAAATAACAATGATGAACAAAACCAAATATGAATGAAAAGTAGTTGCAGGAAAATAACAAAACAAAGCAAAATGAAAAGGAAGGCCTGAGCCGGGTGCTGAATTCCACTCCGGGAAATGGTTTCTGAGTAAAATCAGTAAAAATGCAGGCAGCTGTTTATGGACAGAGAATCCATCAGTCCTGGAATAAAATACTCTGAACAATCAATAATTAGAAAGAAAAATATGCTCCAGGTCTAATCTAAATGTTATAGGCAAAATATAAGGCATAGTGAAAGTCTAGAAAAATTTTATTCTGATGTATATGAAAATGAGTCATAAACACCTGTATTTATAGTATGGTCAAAACTTCTGTACATGTTTCTATATTTAACTCACACTTATTTAGCATCAAGCATGTGCTGGACCTGACCAAGAAAGAGTCTGTCAGTTCTCTAAGTAACATTAAAGGTAGACATATATTGCCTATTCTTTTCTCCTTTTAAAAGAGATTGCTGGAGAACCTAGCAAGCTACTTTGTGATTTAATCATGAATAAAAAGTTGTCCTAAGATATAATGGAAGAATAGAAGTCAAGGGGGAAAAATGTAATTTCACTTTCAAGTACTTTTTGTTTAACAAGAGATAGAAATTTAAATTTGAATTCATATTTGAATTCACCTTTGAGGACAGACAGGTTCTTTGGAACCAAAAAAAATGCTATATTGAGACTTTTAAATTATGCATGGGGAAGGGAAGATGGCTGAAGTGGAGAAGTTTGGAAAGTCTGAGTCACAAATTCTGAAAAAAAAAATGGAGAAGAAAGTGGGGGTTATCATTTGGGGGGAAAGAAGGCTGTTTTTAAAAGAAAAGAGTTGAAATTGAGGAAAGAGGGAGTAATGAAGACCTGTTAGTGACTTGAGTTGTTTGTGCTCAGGGAAAAGGGGACAGTGGAGGCAGAGGGGTAGCCAGATGGTAACGGGGCTTCATCAACACAGAAAGCAATTGCAAGCTGAGTGATCTGGAGAGAGAGAGAGAGAGAAAGAGAGAGAGAGAGAGAGAGAGAGAGAGAGAGAGAGAGAGAGAGAGAGAGAGAGACAGAGAGAGAGAGACAGAGAGAGAGACAGAGAGAGACAGAGACAGAGAGACAGAGACAGAGACAGAGAGAGACAGAGAGAGACAGAGACAGAGACAGAGACAGAGACAGACAGACAGATGGACAGACAGACCTGTCTCTAGGAAGAGCTCAGACATAAAAACTTCTAGGTATTTCTCTTGGTAGAGATCCTAGTGCTCTTATAACTGAGTACTGTGACTATCTTGCCCGTAGCCTTGTGAACAGCTGGATCTGAGACAGAGAAAGACTAAGACAGTGTATAGAACCCACATGATAATGACAAATGGGGTGCTAGTGTCCTGAGGCTTTGCTGTCACTAAAAGGCACTTGATTAGTTCTGAGCCCCATTCTTCAATTGGGTTATTTGTTTTGGTGGTGTTTAATTTCTTGAGTTCTTTATATATTTTGGATATTAGCCCTTTGTCAGATGTAGGGTTGGTGAAGATCTTTTCCCAGGCTGTCGGCTGTCGCTTTGTTCTGTTGACAGTGTCTCCTGCCTTACAGAAGCTTCTCAGCCTTGTGAGGTCCCATTTATTAATTGTTGACCTTAAGGCCCGGGCTGTTGGTGTTCTGTTCAGGAAGTTGTCTCCTGTGCCAGTGTTTTCCAGGCTCTTCCCCACTTTTTCTTCCAACCGATTTAGTGTCTCTGGTTTTATGTTGAGGTCTTTAATCCACTTGGACTTGAGTTTTGTGCATGGTGACAAGTATGGGTCTAATCGCATTTTTCTACATGTAGACATCCAGTTGGCCCAGCACCATTTGTTGAAGATGCTATCCTTTTTCCATTGAATAGATTTGGCTTCTTTGTCAAAAATCAAGTGACTATATATGTGTGTGGATTCATATCTGGGTCTTTAATTTGATTCCATTGATCAACCAGCCTATTGCGGTGCCAGTGCCATGCTGTTTTAATTACTATTGTTCTATAGTGCAGCTAGAGATCGGGTATGGAGATTCCTCCTGAGGATCTTTTATTGTATAAGATTGTTTTAGCTATTCTGGGTTTTTTGTCTTTCCATATGAAGTTGAGAATTGACCTTTCAATGTCTTTAAAAAAGAATTCTCAACAGAGGAATATCGAATGGCTGAGAAACACTTAAAGAAATGTTCAATGTCTTTAATCATCAGATAAATGCAAATCAAAATAACTCTGAGATTCCATCTTATACCAATCAGAATGGTTAAGATAAAAAATTCAAGTGACACCACATGCTGATGAGGATGTGGAGAAAGAGAAACATTCCCTCATTGCTGGTGGGAATGCAAACTAGTATAGCCACTTTGGAAATCTATCTGGCACTATCTCAGAAAACTGGGAATAGGGCTTCCTCAAGACCCAGCTATTCCACTCCTTGGAATATACCCAGAAAATGCTCCACCACACAACAGGGACATATGCTCAACCATATTCATAGCGGCCTTATTCATAATAGCCAGAACATGGAAACAGCCTGAGTATCCCTCAGGAGAAGATTGGATAAGGAAACTGTGGTACATTTACACTATGGAATACTATTCAGCTATTAAAAACAAGGAGTTTCCAAAATTTGTGGACAAATGGATTGAACTAGAAATGATTATAATGAGCGAGTTAACCCAGAAGCAGAAAGACTCACATGGTATATACTCACTTATATGTGGACACTAGCCCAAGAGGCATGTCCCATAAAAGTCTTCACTTATCAGGAAAGTTGGACAGAGTGGAGGACATCCTGTTGGGACTTTAGGTGAGAGAAGCATGGGAGAATGGGGAAATAGAAGGACCCAGAGGGTCCTCGAAACCTACAAGAAGAAAATTATGACAGGCGGTTCTGGTCCCAGGGGTCCTGCTCAAACTATGGCACCAGCCAAGGATTATATATGTAGTAAACATTGAACCCCAACCCAGATTTAGCCAATGGACAGGACATTTTCCACAGTTGAGTGGAGAGTGGGAACTGACTTTTATATGAACTCTGGTGCCCCATATTTAATCATGTCCCCTGGATGAGCAGGCCTAGTGGCACTCAGAGGAAGGATAGCAGTCTATGAAGAAGAAACTTAATACCCTATGAGCATATATAGGGGGAGAAGGTCCCCCTCAGTCACAGTCATAGGGGAGGGGAGTAGGGGGAAAGCAGGAGGGACGGAGGAATGGGAGGATACAAGGGATGGGATAACTATTGACATGTAATATGAATGAATTAAATATTTAAAGGGGGAAAAGGCACTTGAGTTTTGTGAAGTCACAGCTATGTCATCATCAACAGCAATAAACTGAGGCATGAGTGTTTATAGTTCCTTCAACTTCACCTTTATCCACATTTTCAACAATGAAGACACTTCTTTCAGTGTCAGACAAAACAACAACACCCCTCCATTCTGTAGTATTTGTCACCTACGTCTGGCTTTATTTTTCCCAGGGAGAGCAACAATTTAAAGATCCTCACTCCATGCTCCATCTAGAACCCTCTCCCCACTGCAATCTCTGTTGGCCAGCCCAATAGGCTCTTCCATGCATGTTCCCCTTTGCTGTCTCATGCTGATTGCAAATGGCCATCTAGTATCCCGGAACACTCTGCCCCTCCCTCTGCCCCTCCCCTCTCCTCCTGCCCTTCTCCCTAGCCCTCTATCTATTCCCTCACCTCTCTTCCTCCCATTCTCCATGATACCACCCCCCCTCTCTCTTTCCTGCCCTGGCCCCACTTCTCCTGACATTCTACCTGTCTTTTACGTTCTTCCTGAAAAATCACCTTTTAAAGTCAAAGTTTCTGGGCTCTGGGCTGAACTATCCTTTCTGCTTTTACATGGTCTCCACAGGCCATCTCATTTTTTCAAACATGATCTCGCTGTGTCACCTGAGAGTCCGACACTAACCCTCAGACACTAGAAGGGTGTGGCATGCAATGGCTTGCCTAGCACAACTGACGCCAAGAGCAGACTCCTTTTAACACCACCCTCATCTACAAAACTATTTTCCTTCAGGTGGGGAGTGTATGTGTGTTTGGTATATGAACAGTTGTATGTATATGTGTGCATGTGTGTTTACATATGTGTGGTGCACATGTGTGCACAGGTATATGTGCACATGTTTGCACATATGTATAAAGGCCCAAAGTTGATGCTGTGTTCCTTCTTTGATCACTGGGCCTCTCACTAAGCCTCGTGCCAACCAGCCACCTTGCCCTTGGAATCCTCTGTCTCTGCCTCCTCAGTGCTTGGATTTCTCTCCTAAACTTTGGACTTATTTTCCTCGGGGCATTTTCACTCATGTGTCCCACAGAAACCTTAATTATATGATGACCATACTCTGTTCTTCTATCTGTCATCTCTGGGTAGATGGCACCAGAATCTACATATTTGATATTCTTGTTTCCCAACATGACAAATCTGTTCCCCTCTGTTTCCATGGTTGCTCTGTATAGGGCACTAAGTTGCTGCCCATGGTCAGTTTCTCGCTTCAGTCTTTCTTGACTGCATTCTCTACCGACTCCCCTAAACTTCACTTTTAGAAAAAGATATGAATTTCTGCTGCAAATGGTTGCGGCAGATATTAAGATGTATGAACGTGTGCCTAGGACAGCAACTATCCATAGGATACTCATATAATGTCTCTTTCCTCTTGAAACATTCTTTGACACTCTGATGCCTCCAAAATATGGATGTTTTGAAGGAAAGTGATTGTGTTTCAAGACTGAATTAATGAACCATAATTTTATATGCATAAAAACCAAATTATGTATATCATTTCAGTTGTATAAATGAAATCTAATTCCAAGTATTTCCAAATTCATTTCTTATTGTCAGCAACAAACACTTGCTGGTCATTATGCTGCACACCCACAAAATGCAAGCCTCAGATTTGTTAACACAGACATGAGTGAACATCTATGTCCTCAAAAGTTTTGTAATTTTCCATGTGCCCAGGTAACTCAGAGTACAATAAGATAATAAAAAGTAAGTGCTGAACAGTGAGAGTGGGAGTGAGGGAGAAAACCAGACTGTGTCATTTCAAGGAATATCTTGCAAAAAAAGAGACTTGATTGCATCTTAAAGGAGAGACAATCATCTAATTCTGATGTAAAATAAGAGATAGAAACTACATTACAGACACACCAAAAAATTGCAAAGATGCAAAATAGGAATGTTAATGGTCTATGACCGGCTTGTGGAAAACAGAGAATTCATGAGCAGACACAGTAAGAGTGAAATCGGGGATATTAAGAACAATGAGTGGACGGATTTCAGTGCCAATGTAAGGGCTTTAAAAGGAAAAAGATGATTGAATGAGCTTAGTCCCTATCAGCTTGCCCTGTCTTTGACTGTCCTCTCTTCTAAAGTGCCTTCTGCCTAGCTGTCGTCATGTCCTTACAAAACCCAAACTTGACCGTACCGTGCTCTTCTCTGGATTCTCTTTCATGGCTCTCCAAAGAAGATGAATAAATGGCCCATAAGCATATGAAAATGCCCGACTTCTCTAATCATGAAGGAACCAAAACTCAAAATGACATCAGATCACCTTCCACTCATGGCTGCAATTAAAAAAGAAAACAGCTGTCAAGAGGGATGTGGACACTGCTGATCTGAAAGTAAAATGGCAGCCATCGCCATGGAAACCAGAAAGTGTATCCTCATGAACTAACACTAGGATGGACGACCCAGAAATTCCACTTTTGGAATATAAACAAAAGAGTTGATGGTAGATTCTGATGAAATGTTTGCAAACCATGTTCGTTGAGAGGCAGCTATAGGCAAGCCTGTGGAAATAAAGCAGTGTGCATTACAGAAAGAAGCATAAAAGGAGTGTGTCACAGACTTGGAAACTGGGTATTTCCCATTTGACTTTCTAAGATTTTATTTTATTTTTACTTGTGCATATGTATTTGTATACATGCCACATGTGCGTAGGTACCCACGGAGACCAGAATATGTAAGACCAGAAGATGGCATGGGCTGTAAATATAAATGGACCATAATGTATACTAATGTTAAAGACATTGTGTCAATTACAAAAGCAAGTGTTTTGTACATGTGTTAGTTAGTGCACTGAGAATAGTCACCTTCATAAATACACAAATCAGAATGATGGTTGCCAGGAAGGGAAGATGAGAAGTAAGGATCTACTGCTTTGTGGGTGCTAGTTTTGCAAGATGGAAAGTGCATGTCTGCACCAAATGTAAATGTACTGCACACTACTCAGCCAGACACTTAAAAGTCTGAAAATAGAAAATTTTTACTCTATGTGCACTTTACCAGGATTAACTTTGATTTCTTAAAATTTGTCTTCCAGAGACTTCCATCAGAGGGATCAGTGTTAAGTACTGGAGCACAGTACCCAGGCTCTCTTGATGGAGAAAGAAGTGGTCCACCAAGAACATTGGTTTACACTTAAGTTCCAGGAAGAAACTGTGTCATTTTGTTTTTCAATTAATTACTTTATTTGCTTTAAATCCTGATTGTAGCCCGCTCCCTCCTCTGCTCCCAGGCCCACCCTCCCTCCCTCTTCCCCCATTCCATTTCCCTACTTCTCAGCGAAGGGGAGCCCCACCCACCCCAACTCATCAAATCGCATCCTCTCATTTTTAAATACACCCTGAACAAAGGAAAGGAAGAGTAGAAAAATGGCCATAATAAGAAAGTCACAAACAGGCTTTTATAATCTGGTACAATGCTTTGTTAAAAGACACTTTGGTGAAATTATCATTTACATCCACCAGTGCAAAATTTGGACCATCACTGATTTTTTTTTTTTTTACCAAAGCCACTGTTGTGTGACTTAGGTAATTCATGCCAGCAACATTTCACACACAGCTGGAACCAGGGAACTCTTACAAGGCATCCCTAAGAGGGTAAGAAGGAAGTAAATTAAAAGTTGATTAGTGCCCAGAGGATCTTTATCTTCCCCCTACATGTCAAAAGCTGGGTGGATATTCTCAGTCAGGTTGGCAAGCATTTTCCTCACTAAAAGCTAAGTCATACTCTGGATCTGTTTCCTTAGAAAGATGCTCTCCTTCCTGCTCCCCTCACAGTCTCCTGACACCAGCCACACCACCAGACCCTGGTCCTTATAGTACCAGATGGGGTGCTCTCTTCTGAGTCTAGCAAGGATCCTGCGCATTCTTGTAAAACGCGTCTTCCTGCTTTGTAACCCGATGGTCCTAGAATCCTGCTAGCTCCTGTAGGTTCTCCAGTAGAATATGATCCAAGAGCAGGCAGAAACTGGCCCATGCCTGTATCTCTGGAACCAGCACAGAGGTTGTCACTTAGGGGCATCGAGTGGTGCTAACTTAGCATAGCTGGACAGCTAAGCTTGATGAGAACAAAGTATATGTTAAGCCAAAGGAGGCCCAGCAGGTGAGAGCACCGGCCACCAAGCCTGACAACGTGAGTTCAATTCCTGAAACCCACATGGTGGAAGGAGAGAACCAATTCCCACGAGTTGGCCTTTGATCTCCACAAAGCACACACTTAGCCCCAGACCCCACCTCCAATCATAATAATAAAATCAATCAATAATTTTTTTAAAGAAATGGCTTTAGAAACATTCATATGGGGTCGGGGGCATTCTGGGATCACTGCACCCCAGCCTCCAGACTGGGTAGCTTTAAACACCACATAGTCTTCCTTCTGGAGATCAGAAGTCCAAAACAGTACTGTCAGGAAAAGTGTCAATGAGGCCATGCACCCTCTAAAGGAGGTATTGGAGAACTGCTTCCTTCCTCTCAGTTGTAGCATCCCTTGGCTGTTAGTCCTTTTCTCTGTTTTCCAGCGCCCAAGTACAGCTGCACCACGCCCTTTCGTCTTCTCCCTCTCCCTTCTCCTCCACCCTTCCTTCCCCTCCCCTTCCCTCTTCTAATGAACTTTTTGTAATCTGTAAGCACATTTGCTTGCATATCCCACAGCAATCTCTTTGTAAATTGATATGGGTTCCAGGAGTGAGGACCTCGGTCAGCAAACCACAAACAGCAAAGTGGCAACAGGTCACAAACTGTGAACTACAAACTAAAAACCAGTTACTGACAATCACTAAACTCTGTTTCACTGTTCCTTTAAAATTCTTCTTTCAATTGTATTTTTTGGATAGTTACCTTGGTTTGTGACTTCACACCATCACAGGTTTTAAAGGATCACAGAGGTAACTCACCAAGTAGAGGCACTCGCCCAAAGCTTAGCAACCTGCGTTTGGATCTCAGCGACCACATAGTAGAGAGAACCAACTCCAGCAAATTATCTTTTGATCTTTGTGTGTGCTCCATGGCATGAACACACACACACACACACACACACACACACACACACACACACACACACACACTCCTCATGTTAACTCAGTTTTTATTTCATCCCCACCTAGCCATCATTAGTGCACATAAATCATGAAGGGATAATACTGGCTTCTAAAGCAGGTGCAGAGCTAATAGGCATCTGGGTGTGGTGGCATACACTCAGCTGCTGCCACCAGGATGTCCCCAGGGTGGAAGTGTTTATGTGAGGAACTGAACAGAGCTTTCAGGACCTGTGGAGCCAAGTTCTTAATTGCAAAGCAGTAAAGTATCTGCTGGCACAACTGGGTGAGTTTAACCATTCATTAGAGGGTGCTATCAGAAAAACTATAGCCTCAAATGGACCATGGGAAGGGAGAAAGGAGGATTTTTAAAAAGACAATAAACAACACACACTGTAAGGCTGGCAAATCCTCCTGCAGAGAGAAGGCTAATCCTAACAGGAACTACTTCTCTTGCTTCGTGCTGTGATGCCACCACTCTCTCAAGGTTCAGTGCCTTTCAGACAAAAGGCAGAATTAAGCCTTTGAAAGTCTCCCCATGTTATCTTTGATTAGCCTAGCTTAGTGTTGAAATGCCTGCTTATCTGTAGCTTTTAATCAGCCACACAAATGACACAAAGATGAACACCACACACACACACAGTTACATGCATTCACACACATAGATGCATGCACATACACACACACATACTTCCATGTACATACACACAGTAACATGCACATATACATATGCACATCCACTCGCACACACATACTTGCATGAATACACACGAACATGCACAATCATGCACACATTGTCCTTCTATCTGAACAGGCAAATGCTTAAATAAACAGTCCGGCATAAATTAACACAAACCTAGCTCAAGATGAAACAAGCCTGAGGGGACATATCCCAGACATACTGCAGAATGTGCTTGTCATCAGATGTACAGAGACACTGAGCTGATCCCCTTTAGAGGCGGAAAGGTACTTCTGGCCCCTGAAGTCGGCCAGGGCTAAGGGCAGGAGGTGAGCAGGATTTCAGCAGGAGCAGAGTGGGCTCTGTCCCCTTGGGAAAGAAAGCTCCAGGAATTGGGAGTTTCTGCTATCCTCTGCCCTGAAGCAGAAGCCTGCTGAGGCCACAGGAGGGAGGGAGGGAGGGAGGGAGGGAGGGAGGGAGGGAGGGAGGGAGGGAGGGCCAATGAAAGAGAACCATCTCAAACCCACTACATCTCAAAGCAAACATGGCTTTCATCCTTCTGAAAAGAGAAACACCAAGAGCAAGCCGGGTTATTTTCCCGTCGTCGCTCTCACTGTTTTGCCAGACTCACTTTACCATTTACAATGCTCATTTGCTACACAAATTTCCATCGGCCATTACTATCCTGCCCATTATTATCCAAACATTGTTAGTTGAACCCAGACAGCCATGCGACAGGGAAGAAGGCATACATGCCCAGGCAGGGCTCCCAACAAAGATGGTTAAAAATGTTCCATGTTCCCACGCCAGAGAAAAGGAGGTATTATGAGACAACTCCTGTGTGTTAAACCACTTAGGTCACAGAGAGCTGCTGTCCTTGGTCTGGTGTGGGTGCTGCCTGCAAATGAGGGAGAGACATGCTTGGACTCAAAGGAAGACTATAAAGACTGTGTTCTGTGCTTCTTAACTCGCAATTGGCCAGCCAATCATTTAGAACCTGAATCTAATGCGTGTTCAGCTTCTCCCACCCATCTCTACAGATATCAGCCTCGAATACGTTATCACAGCACAGTTCACACCGTCGAATGCCACTTTCAGAGTCTAGGAGTAGATACAGGATGCTATTGGCAATGACTTAACTTTGGGTGAAGACAGAAACTATGCCAGGATGACAACCGAATGACTAATGGCCAGAAACTTCCCCTCATCCTCATTTTCTTCTGTTGCATGTCTTTTCGCTGAGATGATATAAGGGATATTTCAATACTTTTTTTTTCATTTTTATGTGGATGGGTGTTTTAGCTGCATGTATGTCTGCATACCAAATGCATGCGGTGCCCACCGAAGCAAAAGAAGGCATCAGATCTCTTGGGACTTGGGACCGAAGATACAGATCATTGTGAGCTGCCATGTGGGTAAAGGAAATCAAACCTGGGTCGTCTGGAAGAGCAGCCAGTGCTCTTAACCACTGAGCCATCTTGCCAGCCCCAGCTCCGTGCTTTTTGAAGGTTACTTGATTTCTTGTGCCTCACTGAATCTAGCATAGCACAGATGCTGAATTAAATGGTATATTAGGAATGGATGGCAATTACCGCTACTTGGAAGACTGTGGCAAAGGGGCCACGTGTTCATGGGCTGCCCGGGCTACAGAGTGAGCTGAAGGCCAACCTGGCGATTTAATAAGGCCCTGTCTCCAAAGAAACAAAGGTGGAGAAGAAGCTGGCTCTGCAGCTCATGAGTAGGTGTCTGGCAGCACAAGAGATTAACTCTTAGTACCCACAAAGGGAGAGAGAGTCTCCATTTTAGTGAGTGGGAGGCTGGGGTTCAGAGGATAAGCAGCTTACTCAAGGTCACAGGATCCTTAAAGTCAGGGGAGTTACAGCAGGCTCTTGGAAATTGCATCACTCAAAACCATTCGGTCCCCACTGGGTCCTCAGGGTAATTAATTAAACCCAGGATGAAAACTTGGCACGTCTGCCTTTACCTCTGTCTCTTTCCTATGGGCCACACTCTTACTGAGTCTGCGTGGACATGATAATCACTAAGGAGTTTGTGTCCGTCTAAACTATCTCATCCTCTTCAAGGATAAAGGCGCAAAGATAAATCGGCCCCTAAGCCTTCAGTCATCTCGGTCTCCAGGGGTAGAACCAATCAATTCGCAAGGACCAGACAGGCCTTCTGACTGCCACCCTGCAGAACCGGAAGTAGAACAATAACCAACCAGACCACACATTGGCCAGGACTACTTAAACGTGTAAACCTCTTAATTAACCCTTTCCTCGATTCCTCATTTAAAGCAGAAGCTTCTATAAGTACCCCAAAGATGGATGTGAGGGTCACTGGTCCCCGTTATCAGTTCTTCCCAATGTGGCCACATTGAATAAGTCTTTCTCTGCTTTTCACCATCACGTCATCTTCTCAATTGATGTTTTAGGATTACAGATTAGCTGGGGCTTCTGGAGCTCAGGCGTTCTAAGGACCTCTCCCAAAAGTCAGGGGTTATTAACCTCTGGGCATCCGAAGGACCACCCAGGCTCCGCTTACTAGGCTCACCTAAACTGGGATATCCCTGATTAAACTAACATAAGAGATAAATTCCATTTTGAGGCAAATGTTTCTGATACTGCATCAAGACTGTACCGTGCCACCAGGGAGCATTAAAAAAAACTCAGATGCAATATCAAACATTTTCCCACTACTGGGTGTCTACACATAGGTCTCAATCCCTATTCTTCCAAGATTAGGAAAAATAACACTTGAAAAAAAACCTCAATTTTACATTTGAGTCTATTGTATATTATAAACAGCTGTATCTGCAGGAGGAGGCCAATATAACCTCGAGTAAGAACCAGTGTTTATTATCATACACCATGAATCTACTACATATGTCTTCCATTTATCAGGTTTTGAACTTAAAATATGCAAAAAAAAAAAAAAGCACTTCTATCGTGATTACAAAGTTAACTTTAGTTCCTCAATTAGTGCCATTTTCACTAATAAGGTTTTCTGATTCCCCTCCCTGGATGAGCAGGACTGGCTGTGCAGCAGCTCTCCAGAGTCCCCTCCTTGGATGAGCAGGACAGGCGTGGCATCAGCCCTCCATCCTTGACACCCACTTGACATGGGGCAGAGGACAGAAAGACTTCCATAGAGATTCCTGGTTTTTAAGAATTTTACTTTTTCTGGATAAAGGGATTTATTTTAATAACCAAAGAGAAGTCATTTAGAGATTAATGTTTGATTTTATCATAATAACAAGAACCACTTGAGTTTTTCTTAAGGACCTTCCTAATACATAGTAAAGGCCTTGATCTGTTTCTAATTATGCATAAATCTTTCTATATAGTTTTCAAGTAATCCTTGCATAAAAACTAAGATGGTATCACCTTATGTGTCCTTGTTCAAAACCCTGGAAATTAACTTTTTAAAGACCTCAGTGAAAAAAATGAATAAATAGTAAATCTTGTTTTACTAAAAAAAATTTTTTTTTTCACATGACACACACAAACAAAATCTTGCAAACATTTCCTTTGCATCAGATTTTTTTTTCACATAGATGAGGGCAAGTTCTTGAGCTATGTTTCTGTTTTATCACAAGAGCATAGACTACTGCCTCTCTTCTCTTTGCAAAACTCGAGCATTAAAATTCTGAGAAATTGAATATGCACATGAATGTGTGTGTGTGTGTGTGTGTGTGTGTGTGTGTGTGTGTGTAGTAATAGCTCCGAGTATATCATATATAAGTGTGGCCATTTTCTTAAGCGCCATGGGTAATCAGTAAGTGGTTTCAATAGAGGACAAGAGACCATCCCCTGGAAGGCACCATATGACAAAAGTCTCATTCCCACTGTCTTCCTCTACTCTAAGCTAAAACATGAAGTAATAACTTTCAGGGTATGTAAGGTCCCCAAAAATCTCTATGTGCTTGGCTTTTCTGATTTAAAAACAAAATTGTCAGAAAGAGCAAGTTTGCTAGTAGAGTTTTATTCTAGACTGGATATTAAGAATTAATATTTACAATCTAAACAACAACAAAAAAACCATTTTCTTTAACTTCTGGGTTTTAACTGTTTGGGTTTTTGTTTGACCGCTTGTTTGTGACACAGTCATATTCTGCAATCCAGGCCAAACACAGTCAGTAGCCCAAGCTGGCCTTAAACTCATGGCGATCTCCTGCCTCCTCCTATGCAGATGCAGAGCTTACTGGCGTGAGCTACCACCCCCACACCAGGTCCTCTACTCACAGCGATCAAGTCTTCTCAACATCAGGAACATGATGAAGAAATCAGGAACCATGTAGGGACCACCCCAGAGCACTGCTTAAAGGAAATGAAAACGGCTCTACTGTGCAATAAAGAATTTTATGATTATATATTTGTGTAAATATACAAATATATGTTTATATGTGTATGGGGTGGGGGTGGGAGATTCAACTAGGCTGGCTGGCCAGCCAACCCTAGAGATTTCCCTATCTCTGCCATTCCAGGGCTGGGGTTACAGGCACATGTCTCTGGGCCAGATTGTTGTAGGGGTCCTAAGGGATCAACTCTACCACAAGGACTTGGCCAACTGAGCCATCTCCCCATCCTTAAGGATGTAGTCTCAAAGGCATCTCTCCCTTGACCTCCTATGTGAGAAAAGGAATGCTTATCTTCAGAAGTTCTCTCCTAGTACATAAATTCTACATGCTGCACCACAGGCTCCTATTTGAATAAGGACAAAGGTTTTAAGTGCATATAAATTTGACTCCTTCCTATTTTAAAGGTAACTTATTGCTAGTACATGTGTACTTTGAGATCCTTTTTCTACAACCTTCTTCCTTTAAGTGCAAGGATCACAGTTTTCCCCTGAATAATCTCCATTGATACGGGTCACACACCACCTGGAGCAGATTCATATGCACACACTAAGCAGAAGAATTTCTTTCCTGTTGTTCGGATGATCAATTGCGTGTTTAGATTTTTTTTTTTCTTTTAGTGACTCAAATTTTCCCAGTGGCCCACTGCATTATCAGTGATAAGCAATAGGGTTTTAAATCTATATTTAATTGCACTGCATTTTCACAGACTCTCTACCACCACACACAAAAAAAGCAAATTCTTGCCTGTCTTATGAATTTTTGAGAACAGCTCTCTTAAAATAGCAATAATAATAAGATCCTAAGTAGGTCAGCATACCTAGCTGTGGGCTCTTCAACATGCTAAAGTCACATCTTATTTTCTTCTAAGTCTAGGAGGCTTGGAGGAAGGAAGTTACTCTGTTTACTCATCCCTGTTTCAATGGGAAAACGCCAGAGGTCACATCTAGTCTCTCCTCTCTGATCTGACTGGTCCCATGAGACTTGCATCCATTTTGTCCCTGCCACAGCCACTGTACCAGAAAAATTTCAAAAGCCCGGAAAGCAGAGTCTCAACCATGCATCACGCAACAAAGCATTCTGCACCCAGGAAGATGTGATCTGGGCAAACTGTCCCATGTGCCCCTACCACACTGTATGACAGGGCCTTGGCATTTCCTGGCACATGAGTTATGAAAGAGGAAGGACGCGCAAACATGAAGGCTGTACAGTATTCCTAAACACTGCCCGGCACTGACCAGTTCTTTACCCTTACCACTTCAGTTTGCTCCTAGTAGAAGACCAACCTTGGTTTTCAGTGTAGCTATGGAAAAGGATGATTTAAGACAACACGATGGATACTCATCTCTAGTCCAAGAGCAAAGCCTGGCCCCATGGTTAGAAAACAAAGACCAAGACAAAACCAAAGACCAGCACCATAAGAAACCTGATTCAATCATTTCAGGTAAGCCAGAGAGATCTGCACACTCAAATTTGACAAGGAATGAAAGAAATCTCACAGCAGATGGCCAAGAAGCCAGCTAGGGATGGCAACTTAATATAACTGTCAGTTAAAAGGGGGGACAGGGCCTTACTTGGAAAATCCATTTTTCCAGGAACTGTTTATTTTACAAGGTTTCTTACTATATTAAAAAAATAATTAACTATGTCATTGCAAAGAAGACACAAATTCTGCCCACATCTGGCCTATATATCCTACCTGTAGACCATTGAAAATCAGGCCATAAACAGAAATGCTGACTCTTGACATCAAGTATGTAAACAAGCCAACAAGGTAAAAACTAAGTATATGGTTTACATAGCCCTAAGTATTACATCCGAAATATGAGACTTCAATGAACGAAAACTAAAGGCAGCTTTGAGAGAAGTTTTTCCTGTCGCCAACAGTAGATGAACGATAGTGCAAGGACCCCCATCCTCACAGAAACCAATTCCAGCTTTTCTTGAAGATTTACTGTCCTTCAATAGTAACCCAAGCCTAACACATATCTATTCCGTATTCCCCCTACTCCGCAACCAGTTTGTCTCATAGGCTAAGCCTCTAAGAAAAGGAGCCATAAGCAGATGCCCTGAGAAATCTGGAAGCCAGCCCTGGCTGCATACGCCTGCAAAGCCAGCCCGTGGGAGGATGAAGCAGGAAAGTCAAGAGTTCAAGGACAACTGGCTACACAGCAAGACCACATCTCAGAAACAACAAGCAAGTATATCCATAATAAAACAGCTTGCAAGAAGGCTTAGAATAATTAACTTTGGTCCTGGAGGCCAAACTGACAGCTAGCAAAGCTCTCAACCACTGAGCGCCATTCCCCAACCTTGAGTATGTATTTCTTACTATAGCCATTTGAAAGGTACTTAACCTAATAAGCAGAGGACCAAAATAATAAATTAGAAACACATCAGAAGATATAAAAGGATACATGTCTCAAAGAGAAATAGTAAAAAAAACAAATTTCCTGAAATTCTGTGAGCGAGTTTTAGTTGTATTTGTAAGGCACTACGGACCTAGATTCTAAAACCAACTCTCAAGTTTGCTATATCTCCACAGCAATTTTGGCCAAAATGAAGGTGAATTGTTTCCAGGAAAAATAAAAATGTCCCAATGAGACCTCATATGCAATTGTCATATCTCTTCTTGTCACCACTGCTAGGCATGGCAACACGTTTTTACTCACTAAGCTCTGAGAAATATAGCAACCCATGCCTAAAGAATAATAAGAAGAATACTAGTAACTGCCGTTTCCACTCATATGCAAAGATAGGCAATTACGGTTGTATTTTAAAGAAGTTCAGTTGCCCGAAGATAATTTGTTTTTCCAACTTTTGACAGGTAGAAGGGATTGTATATTTTCTCTGATCATACAAAAGCCAAGGTGAAGCCTGGGTTTTTCAATATGCAACTAGATTCCTTAAGAAATGTCTTTATAAGCTATTATTACCAGGGGTCTAGGTGTCTAAGGAGATGAGAAAGGGACCTTCACAGAGGAGGAAGGTGAGATGCTAAGAGTACCTGGCTTTCTTCTTGCCTTGTTCTGTCCTGCAGTCATGGCTGCCGTGCTGGGATTCCACGTGCCATTTTATAATGGACATCATTTCAACGCAAAGGCAGACGTGCAGGAGCTGGCATTCACTTTGCAGGTAGCTAGGTGTCAGTTTCCTAGGGTGAAGAAAATTAAGTCATCTCTGGTTCATATATAGTGCCTGACACAACATAAATGACACAAATGGTTGTTACAATATATTTAGGGAAATTCTGGCAAGAATACATGCTACTTTGTCTTCCAATACATGGTTTTTTTTTCTACTGTTGATTGAATCAGTGGATGTGGAATCTGTAGATGTTAAAGGCTAGCTCTATAAGACATGTTCTAGTCCCTTACAGAGGCACTCCTAGTGTTTTTAAGGCTTGGTTTAAGACAGGAGTCACACCAATATTCTCAAAAAAAAAATTAGGCTTAGCTATATTTTTATGTATGTTTCCTTTGGTTCATACCATGTATACAGAGTGGTACCAACCAGCTACCAGGCCATACATCATGATCAGGGTACAGTGTGTGAACCAGAAGTGATTATACACTACCTGGACATAAAGAAAGTCAACTATCCTTTAAGTCTTCCTCTTCAGATCATCTATAATCAGAAATATGAATGGTACTTGCAAAAAAAGCTTAATAAGCTCTACAGTGGACTCCTATAAAACCTACTCAAGGAACAATAAGCAGTTCCCAGAGAAATAGAGATGTGGAGGTCAGAACAGTTAAGTAACTTTCCAACGCTGCACAGGTTTAAGAAGTAAGAAAAGCAGTGGTTTCTAGTATCTTCTCTCTCCATAGGATGCCCAACAAAGGAAGTTTGAATTAGGGGGGGAAATATCTTCCCCTCTGCATTGAGTTCAGTCAAGGCTCTGTGTCCCCTTCACTTCTACATGGATGATGCAGAGTTGTCAGTGGCTATCTTGAGTGTTTAAGGGTTCAAGTGTGGCTGCTGTGTCGAACAGTGTCTGCTAGCACAGAGCACTTTGCTGGCATCTGAAGTGTTGCTCCCATTTGTTATGCATCAGTCAAGTACTGAAGAAGGCGTGAAAGGAAGAGGAGAAAGAAAAGGTGAATTTGGAGACTTAAGAACTAGAGAATTTGGGTCTCTTCTCCTCCTTGTTCCAGAGACAGCCACATCTTTTCGTGCAGTACCAGCCTTGTCCCTTGACATGATGGTGACAGTCATAGTAAACAGATTTGGCCATATTAAATGCCTGGTTATCAGGGCTGGCTTCTTAATCTGATAAAGTAGAGATTGCTTCCATCAGTGACCTCTTCATTGACCTCCACTACATGGTCTGCATGTTCCAATATGACTCTACCCATGGCAAGTCCAATGGCACAGTCAAGGCTGAGAACCGGAAGCTTGTCATCAATGGGAAGCCCATCACCATCTTCCAGGAGTAAGATCCCACTAACATCAAATGGAGTGATGCTGGTGCCGAGTATGTCACGGAGTCTACTGGTGTCTTCCCCACCATGGAGAAGGCAGGGGCCACTTGAAGGGTGGGGCAAAAGCGTCATCATCTCCACCCTTTCTGCCAATGCCCTCATGTTTGTGATGGGTACGAACCACGAGAAATATGACAACTCACTCAAAATTGTCAGCATTGCTTCCTGCACCACCAACTGCTTAGCCTCCCTGGCCAAGGTCATCCATGACAACTTTGGCATCATGGAAGGACTCATGGCCACAGTCCATGCCATCACTGCTATACAGAAGACTGTGGATGGGCCCCCTGGAAAGCAGTGGTGCGATAGCTGTGGGGGAGGGGGGAAGGGATGCCCAGAACATCATCCCTGCATCCACTGGTTCTGCCAAGGCTGTGGGCAAAATCATCCCATAGCTTACTGGCATGGCCTTCCTTGTTCCTACCACCGATGTGTCTGCTATGGATCTGATATGCCAACTGGAGAAACCTGCCAAGTATGATGACATCAAAAATGTGGTGAAGCAGGCATCTGAGGGCCCACTAAGTGTATCCTGGGCTACTCTGAGGAACAGATTGTCTCCTGTGACTTTAACAGTGACTCCCACTCTTCTGCCTTTGATGCTGGGGCTGACATTGCCCTCAATGACAACTTTGTAAAGCTCATTTCCTGGTATGACAATGAATACAGCTACAGCAACAGGCTGGTGGACCTCATGGCCTACATGGCCTCCAAGGAGTAAGGAGCCCTGGACTACCCACCCCAGCAAGGACACGAGAGCAAGAGAGAGGTCCTCGGCTGCTGAGGAGTCCCTGTACCAACTCAGCCACTGACACTGAGCACTTCCCCTTACAATTTCCATCCTAGACCCCCAGAATAATTGGAGGGGCCCAGGGAGCCCTACTCTCTTGGATACCAGCAACAAAGTTCACTGCACCTACAAAATACAAAGAACTAGAGGATTTGGGGGGCACTATTGCCACTGAGTAACAGTATTGCGCAAAGGGTGATCATAACATTTGAACTATCAGAGAACAGAAACTTCTAAGCTTCGAGAGACTTTCAGAAATCATCTGTCTTTGTCTCTGCCTTGTGCAGGTAAACATTTCAGAACAAATAACCAGCTCTTGTCTTCTTTAAGGTCACTGGGGAAAGAAAATAAGTAGTCTCCCTGCACACCGCTTTCAGCGAGTGATCCCTCATCAGCCCTGAAGCTCTTCACTCAATCCTATCGCACTCGCTCCTGCCTCAGGATAAGCCCTCTTCATCCTAACATGACCTTTGCCGAAATAAACTTCTTCAGAATTCTGTGACTAAATCTCTCCCTACGTGAAAGTTATCCTTTGCCATCTCTTCTGAAGGCACAAATCTCCACTGTTTGCAATATTTGCTCCAGCATGATTTTCCAGTTCATTAGTCACCATTTTCATTACTTCTGTTTGGTTTTGTGATGTGGTTGGCTTTGTTTCTGCCCATTTGTTTGTTTGTGACTCTGCCTGTCTGAGTATGTGTGTACATGTGGGAAGTGAGATGCACACCCTGTGCATGCCTGGAAGCCAGAAGAGACCATCAGATTCCCCCCTCTGTCACTCTACAAACTTATCCCATATAGGCTTTCTCTATAAACTTGGTCCTCTTGTTTCCTTGGTGAGGCTAAAAGGCAGTAAGCTGCCCATCTAATATATCTGTGTAGGGGACCTATGTCCAGTCCACACATGGTCCTTGGTTGGTGTTTCAGTCTCCACAAGTCACCCCTGGGCCTAAGTTAGTTGGCTCTGTTGGTCTTCTTATGTTCCTTTGAATCCTTTTATTTTGCTTCTCATTTTTCCATGAGGCTCTCCAAGCTGCCCCCAACGTTTGGCTGTGAATCTCAGCATCTGTGTCAATCCACTGCTGGGTGGAGCCTCTCAGAGGACAGCTACGCTACCTGCAAGCATAACAGAGTGTCATTATTAGTGTCAGGGGTTGGCTCTCTTGCATGTAATGGCCAGGCATTCGTTGGACATTCCCTCAATCTCTGCTCTTTCTTTATCCCTACACATCTTGTAAGAGTAAAATTTGGATTGAAGCTTTTGTGGGTGTGTTGGTGTTCCCTTCCTTCTACTGGGAATCCTGTCTGGTTAGAGGGTGGCCTTTTCAGTGTCCACATCCACCCTAGTAGGGGTCTCAGCTAGAGTCACCCTCATATCTTTCAAAGAGCTTGTCCAGTCCTAGGTCTCATACCTGTCTCACAGATGCCCCGGGCTGTGGTTTTTCTCCTCACTGCAAGCCCTCTGTCCTCCTGCACCACCAACCCCCATCAGATCCCTGCCCTCATTTCCCTCAGCACTCCCTCTCCTATTTTGTTCCTTCTTGTCAAGTGCTTCCTCTGTCTATTCTGTTTCCCTTCCTCAGTGAGATTTATACATGTGGGTCCCCTAGTAAGGAGATCTGGAGCAGTTTCTGACAGGGACTTTCTTGTATGCTTTTCAGTCACTTCCTCCGGTGGGGCTCCCTTGCCAGGCCACTGAGGTAGAGGATGCACTTAGTCCTGACATGATTTGATGTGCTGGAATCAGAGAGGAGGAGCTCCCCTTTTCTGAGTGGTAGGAGAGGGGTCCACAGGGAAGAGGGAGGGAAGGTAGGACTGGGAGGGGAGGAGATAGGGGCCTGTGAGTGGGATATAAAGAGAATAAATACATTAATTAGAAGAAGAAGAAGAAGAAGAAGAAGAAGAAGAAGAAGAAGAAGAAGAAGAAGAAGACAGCAAGCCCAAGAGATCTTCCCCTCTCTGCTTCCTTGGAGCTGGGGCTACAGGCATCTGTGAAAATGCCCAACTTGTGTGGATGCTGGGATCCAAACCCCTGACCTCAAGATTGAACAGCAGCTGTACGATCTTGGAGCCACCTCTCCAGTCCCATCATTCTTTTCAAATCCTCTTATCATAAATGACAAAGAAATACCTTATTACCTTGGAAACTCAACTTCACCATTTAACTAGTTAAATTCTTTCTCTTCACCGTCTAAATGTAGAGAAATAATGGCTTAACCCTGAGGGTTTTCTCCCCGGGGAAGATTGTATTTTGAATAATTAGCTTTTAAATAAGCTGTGCAAAAAGTAGAAAATGTTGAAAAATATCTTTTTAAAGTTTTCCCTTACATTATTCACTTGCTGCTAACAATGACAGCATCCTGATATCCTGAAACAGTGCTGAAAGCATGCCAAGACCTAAAGAGGTGCTACCATGAAGTTCTTGTTCTAGCAATAGTAATAACTCCTTGTTTTTCTTCTTCCTCAACAAGTAAATATAGAGTTAAGTGGAGAATGAAATAAAGAACTGAAGCTAAAATTCTTAGCGGCTGGCTAACAACTGTTACTGTTCCCAGAACTGAAAGTGGGAGAGTTACAGGTAAGTCCTGGTACTGGGATCAGTACTAGTATGGCCACCCTAACGCAGAGTTTGGGATCTCTAAGGTGTGGTTGAACAGCCTGCAGCGAAACATGGATTTTGTAGCTGTAAAAAGCACCATTCAATGAGATTAGACATCAAAGTTATATACTAAACCCAACAACTGAGTCACTCAGAGGTCCAGTAAGGCATTCAGGTGTTTCTCAGAACAAGTTTGAATCAAGATTCTTGAAAAATCTGGTCTGATGTTTGTTGGGAGTGGATTTAAAAAAAAGAGAATATAATTTTTATAAAATCTGAAATGTGCTGTTCCTCTATTTTTCCTTTGGGAATTAAAAGAAAAAAGTTTCCTTACATCTACCCCACTCTGATTTTCACACATATAGTTCTTATTAGAACATTTTAAAGTGGAAAAAAAAGTAGGGGGGGTAAACTCTTGCTTGGTCTGATGCTCTTCTCGAATGCATGAGCCTCCCCGCTCCTATAATTGTTTGACATTGCGTCCAATATATCCTTCTCCGATACAATAAATCACACCTTCCTATCTCGGCAATGCAGTTAAAAGATGTCAGCATTATCACAGAGGTGACACATTTCCCTTATGTAAGAATGATAGAGCTGTCTCTGGCAAAGAAACCACCCTCTAACTAGTTTATAATTCTTCTGCTACGTTCAAATTATGCTGTATTGAAAACAAATAAGAGTGTGGCCCCTTTAAAGACACATCGGGAATCATTAGAGAAGACAGGGTCTAAGATCACAGCTCCCGCCACCAGTGACCTACGGCTTTGCCCTGCAAAAAATTCTCCCATGACCTGTGAGTTACCAGGAGCAAGACAGTCTAGAATAAGAACCCGAGTCACTGTGATGCATCAAAAATGTTTCTCCGATTAGAGGCCAAAGCGATTCTAGGAGAAGTATTACTTTGAGGAAAGTTGTCTGTTATTTGAATTTTCACTAAGAAAAATTGAAAAGCTTGAAGTAGTTTTCAGAAATCCATGTCTTTCTAAACTACATCCACCTGATACCTAACCTTGTGGAGCACACCTTAGGCAAACCACCATCAGGAGCATAAACAATGACAGAAACACTCGGTGACCTCTCTGAGACATGGAGTGGCCCAAGCCTCCTGGTTCTCCTCATTTTGAGTCCTTCCTCCCCCATCTTAATGCCTTTAGAAAAACCCATATCTTGCTTATCTTCTATGAAGTCAGATTCAAAGATACATTAATCATCCATACTTTTTAAAGGATTGTTGATGGATTATGCATCTACATATTGGTATGTTCATTTGAGTGCAAGTTCCTACAGAGGCCAGAAGAGGGCGTAGAAGCCCTTGGAGCTAGAATTACAGACAATTGTGGGCTGCTTAATATGGATGCTGAGAAGAGAATTCAGAGGCCCTGCAAGAGAGTTACTTGCTTTTAACCACTGAGCCATCTTTCCAGCCCTAGTAATCCATAATTCTTAACATCTAAACTATTGATGAAATGAACTGGGTGAGCTCTGTGTAAACATTTATATGTTTAAGACTCCCTCAAACATAAATATTCAGTAAGAATATTTAGAGTTGAGAAAACAAAGATCTCAATCTGGAATTTTGTTTTATTTTCTAGTGGTGATTCTGTCTTGGAATTTTTTTTTAAAAAAGGAAAGAAGGAAGGAAGGAAGGAAAGAAGAGTGAGATTCTTTAAGAGATACCATGTTCTTCATCCACCATGATCAAGTAGACTTCATTTCAGAGATACAGGGTTGATGTAACATACATCAATCAATAAAGGGGATCCACCATATAATAATAAACTGAAAGACAAAAACCACATGATCATATCATTGGTAACAGAAAAGATCCAACACCCCTATATGAAGAGTCCTGTAAAGACAATGGATACAAGGGACATATGTCAACATAATAAAGTCAGTTTATAGCAAATCCATAGCCAACATCAACCTAAATGGAGATAAATCAAAACATTTCCACTAAAATCAGAAACAAGGCAAGATTTTCCACTCTCCCCATACTTACTTCCTAGAGAACTTTTGGCTAGAGTGATAAAATGACTGAACAAGATTAAGGAAATACAAATAGGGAGTGAAGAAGTCAACATATTTTTATTTGCAGATGGTATGGTTGTGTACATAACTGACCAAAAAAAAACTTTTATCAGGAAATTCTTACAGCTGACAAATACGTACTTGCAGCAAAGTAGGTGGATACAAAATTAAAACACAAATCAGTAGCCTTCCTATATACAAACGACAACTAGACTGAGAAAGAGATCTGGGAAACAAGATCTTTCCCAGCAGCCTCAAAAAACATAAAATATCTTGAGGTAACCCTAAGAAAAGAAGAGACTTTTATGAAAAAAAAAACCTTAAAATGTGAAGAAAGAAACTAGAGATCTCAGAAGATGTGAAAACCTCCAATGCTCATGGATAGGTATGATTAATATGGTAAAAATGGCCATGCTACCAAAAGCAACCAGTGCAATCCCCATCCAAATTCCAATACAGTTCTTCATGGATCTTAGAAGAAAAAGTTTCAGCTTCATATGGAAGCACACATGAATAGGATAGCTTTTTGTAAAATCCTGAATAATAAAAGAACTAGGGAGGTATCACTATTCCTGATCTTATACTGTAGTACAGAGTTATAGCAATAAAAACAACATCATAATGGCCTAAAAACAGACATGGTTATCAATGGTATTGAATTGAAGATTCAGACATAAATCCACACACCTTTAAATACCTAATTCCCTACAATGAAGTCAGAAATATATTCTGGGGGGAAAAGACAGCATCTTCAACAAATAGTGCTGGGCAAACTGGATGGGGGCATGTAGAAGAATCTTAATAAATGCATACTTATCGTCTGTCACAAAAATTAGTAAATGGGACCTTATGAATCAAAAAAGCTACTGTTTGGAAAAGGACATTATCATCTGAACAAAGTGACAGGCTCCAGAATAGGAAAAGTATATTTAACAACTACATATCCCATAGAGGGCTTTTATCTTAAATATATAAAGAACTCAGAAAAACAAATGACCCAATTAAAAATGGGGTACAAATCTAAACAGAGGATTCTCAAAGGAGAAAATATAAACATTTGAGAAGAACTTTAAGAAATGTTCAATATCCTTAGTCATCAGATAAATGCAAATCAAAATTACTTTGAGATTTCATCTTCGATAAGTCAGGACAGCCAAGATCAATAAAGCATATGACAGATCATGCTAGTGAGAATGTAGGGTAGGGGGAACACTCGTCTGTTGCTGGTGGGAGTGTAAACTTGTACAACAACTATGGAAATCATTGTGGCAGTTCTTCAGGAAGATGACAGTAGAGCCATCTCAAGACCTAGCTACACATTTTTGAGTACACACCCAAAGAACTCTACAGTCTACTACAGAGACACTTAATCATGTTCATTGTTACTCTGTTCATAATAGCCAGAAATTGGAATCAGACTAGATGTTTGTCAATGTAAGAATGGTTTTAAAATGTGTATGGAATATTACTCCACTATTTAATAAAATCATGAAATTCACAGGTAAATGGATGGAGCTGGAAAAATTATCCTGAGTGAAGTAACACAGACCAAAAATGACAAAGAGGAGAGGTATTTGCTTACATGTGGATGATGGCTGCTAAATAAGCAGGCTAAAATCCATATAACCACAGAGGTTAGGTGTAGAGTAAGGGATTGGGGGGAGGGGGGAAGGGATCAGGATTGGGTAAGCTTAGGAAAAGGAAATAGAATAGAAATAGATGGATAGAAGGAATTGGAATTGGAGGATCAAATACAGAGTGGGTTGTAAGAGGGAGGTGAGCGAGAGAATAGAGGGAAGGACAGCTAAAACTGAAGGCAGTTTATGGGGTTGTAGGGTTGTATGGAAATCTAATATAATAGAATATATATATATACATATATATATATATATACATATACACACATAGACATTTAGGTGACCTAAGTGTAATCTCCCAGTAACAGGGGGACAAAGCTAAACCCAACTGGAAATCTCTAGTCACCAAAATGAAGCCTTCAGTTCCAAGAATGGGTTATATCTAATCAAGTTGTTGGCCAAAAGGACCCCATGGGAAACCCCAAACAACTCAGGATATTGCCAAGGCCATACTTTGCTCTCTACAAACTGATAGGAAATGTGACTAAGACAGCACCTACTCAACACATTGAACATGGAGATGTTGGCCTGGTGTTTAACTTGAGTCATCCCTACTGACTAGTGATCATGGTACTGAACAGTATTTTGCACAGTGCCAAGTAAGAAAGGGGAACACCAACTCAGTTATAAAAACCTGTCTGAAATAGTGTCCTGCCTGTAAGATACACTGGTCCAACAGTGGCTCGAAGCTTATGAAACTAACCATCCAATATCTGACACTGCGCATGCGTCCAAAATCCTGCACCAGATAGGCCAGGACTTAGGGGGAAACTAAGTACCACCATTCTGCTAAAGGAATGTGGAAATACTCCTAACAGCATTCTGTTATGCTCATGGATCGGTGTCTACTCAGCCATACTCGGAGAAACTTCCTCCTGCAGTAGGTGGGGATAAACGCAGAGACCCACGTGGACAATGCAAGAGGGGAGACCTTGCAACACTTGGTCCTAAGCGGGATGGCTTGAGGAACCCTGTGGAGGAGGAGGTGGAAAGATTGTAACAGCCAGATGGGAGGGAGGACACTAAGAAAACAAGGACTCTTAAACACAGCAGGACTGACGCACATGTGAACTCACAGACACTGTGGCGGCATGCTCAGGGCCTGGCTGGGTCTGGCCCTAACGGCATCCCAGCGCTAAGAGCAGAAATGAATACAAATCCCCGTCCCTAAGCCAGAAATTGTTTTCAGCTGGTAACCGCTCACAAATGAAAACTGTGTTCTCCAACAGAGTCTGAGTATGCAAACCACTCTTAAGGTCAGGCCCCATGCCCACCAGTACAGTAGAAAATATACATAGTGGTATTTGGGAAAAAATTTTGTCCCACAGTGTTTTGTCTGGGATCCCCTCACAGCCCCCCATTTCTCTTACCATATGGGTCTTTTGCTTATATATTATGGTTTCTGATTTTCTGTTTGTGTTTTTAGGGGATTCCTATGTGTCTCAATATGTGTTTCTCTGCATCTATATGTGTTTCTTGTGCTGTTTCTTTGGTTCTTTGTTTTTCTGTTCATTTGTTTAGTCCTTTCAGGGTTATTTTTATTTTATTTTATTTTATTATTTTCTCCTAAACTGTTTTAGGTGTCTGCTTGTTTTCTAATGAGAGAAAGCAAGAAATGATGAGGATTTGGGAGGGTAGAGAGATAAGGACGATCTGAGAGGAATTAAAAAAAAAAAAAAAACCTTGTTTTACTAAGAAACAGCCAAGAGGCAACTCAGGATCCTGAGACTCATATTTCTTAAGCCAAAATTTCCTAAAGCCAAGGCATGTTAACTACTCACTCATCTTGCACGGACAATGATAAAAATGTAAACCCTTAAATCTTATAAAAATAACTTTATTGATGGTTAGCGAATACCACTTATCTTAGGCTGACCTTTCTTATATTTGTTTAAATATGTCTCTATTCAGAAAAACCAAGGTAGTTTTATAAAATGATAAAAATTACATTTCTGATTTAGTCATGGAGGGCTTCTGAGGCCTCAAGGTACAGCAGGAAAACTAGACCCAAGAGAGAGGGAATCTTTCCTACTAATCATGAACTATTTTATCAGTGCAGTCATTCCTTCATTTCCTCCTAACAAGCCTCAGCATTTGGAAGAATTTTGTCTACAAAGATAACACTTTAAGAAATAACTCATTTTCTCCTGTCATTAATCTGACAAATCACAGCTGCCAGCCATCAGAACTCTGAATAGACCTAGACAAATTTATTACAACAATGAACTCACATAACCCAGCCCCAAAGCAAAGGCCCTTGGCATTCCAGTCTATGTGACGTTATTTTGAATAAATGCAAATTTTCCTCAGAGGTTTCAGATCACCAAAAGTAGTTAACAGATCCACATTAGCATCCTGTGGGACCACCTGAGTAAGGACAGCCCCCCAGAAATCTCTCTCTGTATCCCCAAGTACCTCTCCCTGCTCTGGTCTTGGATTCTAAAATAGCAATGGACCACACAGGCCCATCAAGCTATTAAGAGTTATCCACTTCAACCCCTCTTCTGTTTCCTTTCCATTACACAGTTGGCCTTTCTAGCATGGTGGTGTTCCTTCCCCCCAGCAAGCCCCTGATGCTCTCTTGCTTCTAAATTGTCTCATAAATAGTAATGCCCATCAAGCAAGCAGCCTTGACAGTGGGCAATTCAACTAGCGTTGACTGTATTAACTATACAGAATGCTCGGGTGCTTTGATTTAATTAGAATACCGTTTTTGAATAATAAAGCTTTATTAATTCAGTGAAGGAAGTGCAGTTGCTTCCAAGAATTAATTGATTAGCTAAGGTTATGTTTTCATATTTTTTTTTAGCTTTTTACTGGTTCTTCGTGAATTTTACATCATGTACCCCAATCCTGCTCATCTCTTCCCCTCATGTCCACCCTCCACCCTTGCAACTGCCCTCACAACAGAGAAAAAAAAGATCTCACTGTGGAAGCCGCAGTGTTTCACAGTGTGCCTCACAGTGTACTCTTCTGTCCACACTTCTTTGCTTGAAAATGACTTGCGGCAATGACTTGTTGGCCTGGTAGGAGGCTGCTGGCCCCTGCTACTCTATCAATGTAGGAACCTCACTGGGACTCCTCTCTGATACCCTGTTGTTGCCCTGTGTCATGGAGATCCTGCAGTTTTGGATCAATAGGACCCTCTTCACGCACTCCATCGATTTGGTGGATGATGGGGTGAGCCGATTCAAAACCCTGTATCTCGGCCTGAGAGGTACGCACTGGTAAGCCCTCTGGCTCTCCTGCTCTCACACTCCCAGGGCTGACCACCCACAATCCCTGAAACCAGAGCCAGCTCTGCCCTGCTGCCCTGGCAAGGTACAGAGCCTGTTCTCCCAAGTATTGCAGAGGGACATGGCCAGTTCTTCCACTCTCATGACCCTGAGGCCAGCTCTCCTGCCTTTCATATAGGGTGAGAGATAAGGGAGGATGGAGGGCATCCTTCCTTTGTCCACACAGAAGACAAGAGGCAGGGATGTTTCTCCTGTGTTCATGTCCTCTGTCCAACTCACCTGCAACCCCCACATCCAGGGCAAGGTCTACTGTGTTGCCCAAGTGAGGTACAGGGTCTGCTCTCCAGGGTCAACTCTACTACGCTACCAAGGTAAGGTAGCTCTCCAGGGTCAGGTAAGGTACAGGGCATGCTTTCCCAAATGCTGCCTTGGGTGAGGGGCAGGGCCAGTACTCCTGCTCTCATGACCCCGGTACCAGGTTTCCCACCTGCCTGCTGCAGGTGGCGAGTAGAAAGTGGAGGACAAGGGTATCTCTCCTTCATCCACGCCACAGTTAAGGAGATAAGTGGTAGGGCCAGTTCTCAGGGCTGGCTCACCCTCAACTCTTGCAATGTGTGGGGCCCATTCTCCTGAATACTGTAGCTGGATAGGGCTGGGGTCAGCTCTCCTGCCTCCAGGGCCAGCTCTCTCATAATGCCTAGGTGAGGGACAGAGGCAATCTGCACATCCCTCAGACATCAACATGTCCCCAGGCAGCTGCCTAGACCAGGGACATTCTACAGGCCGTTAGTGGTAACAGATCCCCACTGTTTCAGGGCCATAGATCCGGATGTGCTGCCAGTGGCAGCACAGGCTAGGATGCCACCACAATCCCAGGTGGCATCACCAGCTCCTCACACCAGGCTGCTCCTCACAGCCCTTGAGTCTCCAGTTCTGCCTCTCTTCATTGTGCCCACAGCCTTCTGTTCCTCTTTCTCTTCCATTTCCCCATCACTTACTTGCTCCTCATAGTGGCTCCTGGGGTCTCTGAGTGTCTGGCTTCATCTCAGGACTGGCCTCAGGATTGCCATGCCCTATGTGTGCATTATAGTGACTGGCAGGGTTCATCCCAGTCATGGTCTGCCTCCCCCAGCCTGCATGGCACTGGACTGATGGTCATCTTGGCTTAGCTCCCTGTTCATGCCCCCATGGCACTAGGCTGCTGGTGGTCTCAGTCTTGCTCTTTGTGGGGCCTACCCAAATGGCTTCTTGTGAAGGTTAACTGTCCCATGTTCACTACCCCCACCTCAGGGGCCCAAGGTCTCTGGCCTGCTCCCCATCCTGGGAGCCCATTCTGGCCTGCCTGGAGCCAGGCCCCTTGGTGGTGGTCTCAGGTCTCAGTCTCTTTTTTCAGGGAATGTTAGGCTACTACCATTCAGATGCTCACAGGTCAGAACACTAAGCACAGACATAGCCTCTCTCCTCTCTGTCACCTACTGATGCACATGTGACACAGCAACCACATCTGCAACACCTCTAAGGGCAGGAGCTTTCTTTTTATGTTATTATCTATCTATCTACCTATCTATCTATCTATTTAATTGGGGACAGAAGAGGAAGCCATTATATAAGTTTGTTACTTGTGTTTATTAACTTAACTGTATCCTGTTCCTTTCAAATGATTTGACCCGAATTTATGTATTTGAAATCTGGCAAAGTCATCCCACTAAGGGGTAGTGTAAAGGTAGCCTATCTGCCTTATAGACTCTAAAAGTCAGTTAACTTTAAAAGACTCTTCTAACTTGTACCTAACTTATACCACATACTTACAATACAGATTTAACTTATTATTTTATTAAAATATTACTTCAGGCTAAAGGTTTAGCTGTTTGTAGAGTGCCTGCCTGAAATTTCAGAAAGCTACCACATAAAATAGATTTGGGGCAGAAGCCTGTAACTGCAGCTTCCAGAGATAGAGGCAGAAGCACCAAAACTCCAGTGTCATCCTTAGGGACACACTGAATTTGAGGCCAGCCTGGGCTACATGAGACCCTATGTCAAACCAAGTGTGTGTGTGTGTGTGTGTGTGTGTGTGTGTGTGTGTGTGTGTGTATGTGTGTGTGTAAGTAAGTAAGTAAGTAAGTAAGTAAGTAAGTAAGTAAGTAAACCCAGGTGTATCATTTTTCCATAAAATAAGATACAGACTTGAGCATTTCTTTGGAACATATCTTCTACCTGAAACCTGCTGTTAGAATAAGTACTTTGCACTGGGCATGGGCATTGAAGAGACAACTGTTGCCTGCTGGGAGTGAAAGGGACTTCAAAGGATTGGCCCACAATTACCTGCGTGCCACCCATTAGTCTGTCCTCCTGGAAGCATGTCAGTGGCTTTAACTACACCACTGCCCACTGCCTTCCCTTTCAGGAGCATCCATTTCTCCAGACTCAGCAAAAGGAAGACTTTCTTCTTCTCTAGCCTTTCTGAGGCTCCATTCAGGCTTCCCAAATAGCTAAAAATAAAAATAAAAATAAAAAATCTCCTCCACTAACAGGCCAGACAACCCAGGGCTATGGATTTTGTCACATGTATGACCCTCCCCAGGACTAAGCAAGTATCAGAGAAACAGAAAAAGAAGAGACAATACCAATGAATTATTAACGCTTCTATGACTCAGAGGAAGAGAAGTGCTCTTTGAGCATCAGAGGGGGGAATGCTCTGCATCAGCATCTTTCCCAGTGTTCAATATCCGTTGTATCAGTTCCTTAAAGCCTATAAATCCAAGGGCGGTGTAATTTATGGTAAAGCTCTAGCCAATACTTAAAGTAATTCCATACGGCTGATGACACCAAGTCTCCCTGCAAGACTTTTACATAGATTCATAACAGAAGATGTGACAGGCAGATTTGTCTTCCCTCCTGGCGGAATAATATGGTGCCAGGAGGCCATTTATTTTTCTTGGGCTACTACTGGGCTCAGCACTTCTCCCTTCCTTACTACACTATTTCTACTGCACAACAGCAGCCAGGGGTTGCTTCCTGCTGCTGCTTAGTTACCCTTTGAGTACAATACAGTCACAGCACTCTTTTACAAAATGATGCACATACAAGAGTTATTGACAACTTCACTGATTAAGCCAATTAAACTCGTTGAGTGCCTTTTATTAGCGACCAGACCAAGAAAAGGTTCTGCAAAGTCCCCGCTTGGTGCCCAAGCTCAGGGATACAACATTCTGAGTTTAAAGACAACAGAAAAATGATATCATTGCTCAAGGTGGGGGAGGAGGATCACATCAGTGAGGCATTTGGAATGGCCTAGTAACATCTTATTTCTTGCAAAGCTCAGCAGGATTTCCAGACAGTACATGACAATTATTTTTGATTTACCCTCCCTCTTAGTTATTTCCAGTGTTATGTTTAAGCTTGCAATAAACACCAATTATTTTGGTTAATACATCTGGACCATGTTCAGGATCATGAACAACCCCCAAAAGCGTTCCTGAGGCTAATGTGGCTGTTTCAGGCGTGGAAGCCTGGGAAGTGTCTAGGCAGATACAAAATAAAGTGAGGATATGACGATGTTACCTTAATCATGTCATTTTTGTCTTCGGGGTCAAGCCATTCATTGCCTAGGGGTGGCAGGAAAATTAAAACAGGTAGGATGTACCCAGCTATTTCAAAACACAGACTACAGGCCAGAGCATCCTGGCTGAGTCAGGAGTTAGCCTTCCAGAGAGCTGTCAGTCACTGTCGGGTTCCGGAGAGCTGTCAGTCACTGTTGGGTTAATGACTTTCTGTTTCTTGATGACCTACAACCACCTTCCTAAGAAACTTTCTTACTTTCATCCTTGTCTTTGATATTACAAAATCCTACCTGATTACGTAGATCTAGTGGGCCCTTGTGACTTTAGAGGACCATGGTGACAGCCTGCTCTTGTTTTAGCTCTAGCTCATCAGCCCCTATAGAAGTCCAGAATCATGGGAAAGTAAATTGTCCTTCCTGAAGAGTTAGGGCCACATCTGTGCAGTGAAGGCTTGACTCCAGAAAACACAGTAATTCCCTGCTTCCAAAATGAACTGAGCTGATGAAAAGGTTTTACCAGGTGTATCACCATGTACGTATCTGCTGCTCTCCAAATTTGGAATTCCTTTTAAGGTAAATACCACATCTGCTTGTAGCTATTCTCACCTGGAAGTAGTTTTAGCAAACACTGGAGAAATAGTGGTCAAACCTAACTGAAATACAGTTTTAAATGTTAAAAAAAAAAAAAAATCACTGCTTCAAGCGAAGCAGCTTCTATGTGGTGGGAATTGAGAGGTTTAGCATATTCTATCAGCCAGGCAGGGAGGTAGGAAGCTTGCTGGAACCAAAGCAAACCACTTCTAAGCTCGGCAGGCCTCCCTCGCAGTGCAGATGTCCTCTCTGACTCCTTTGAAGACTCACTGCATGTACTAGATTACCAAAGGTTGCCTGTGGTGCTGCCTGTGTGCATTGGAAGAGACATGCAGAAAGGGGTCCTAACCACTCGCTGGTGGATAGTCTTAAAGAGATTTCAGAAATAACAGTTTACCGGGAAATGTGATGCTAGGTGACAAAGGAGATTTACTTGAAAAGTAATGAAATGGGGGAATGTGAAGGACGGAGAAATACAGTGTAACTTAACCACTCTGAAGAGCTTAGAATGCTGGCAGCCTATTGTAGCACAGTTCAAATGCGGGTTGCAGAATCATCAACTATTGTATAGAGACAAGTATAAAATATGACAACATTCTGCCTGACACACAGGATAAAAGCCCTCAAGAAAGAAGAGGTATTTTATACAAGTCTTAGGATATGGGAAGAACCCAACTGGTGATGCTGCTGCCTTTCAATGTGCAGCCTAAATACTTGCACCGTAAATCAATAATTCTCCACATCACGTTCCTAAGTCTTTTGAGACCTCAATGGGCAGGAATCATTTTCTCTATGAGTCTCTGCACACGCACGCACATGCACACACACTATGGATGGATGGATGGATGGATTTACATATATTCACTACATTTACCTCTCTCTACACAAACAGATTGGACCATCTGGTATCTGTGAGTACCAAGATATCATGTTCAGACAACTGAACATAGGCAATATGCTTTTATTTTTATGCTTATAATATATATTATAAATTTATATGTATATATTGGCATATGTAGAGATATATAGATATTATTCTCAACAATTGTTTGTTGGGTCAGAAAAAGGTCTTGGGATATAAACAAAACTATATTATCTTTCCTCAAGCTCGCAGTGGCCTAGCCACACTAAGCTTATTCACTTATAAATTTATTCTCTCATCCATGTAAGCTATGCATTATATTGTCACATAGCCTTGGGATTTCCTTTCCCACAATGTCAGAGTCAAGATGCACACAGTCCAGCTCAAATTTGCTGGTCACATTTTATTTCCATAATTCTCCTAAATTCTTTATATAAGTGGAACCTCATCAACTCTGTTCTGTCAAAGCTGCGGACATTTTTAGTGTATCTTAATTTCTGCAAGATGCATAGCTTAGAGCTCATGTTTAACAAAAGATTAGACACCGTGACCTTGGCATTAGTGATGCTTACTAATAGAGATAGTAGGGAAATAATAAGGTCATTGGAAGTACTTCATAGGATAGACGGAAGTTCTCTTCTTTCTGTGACATTCAATTCAAAGTCAAGAAGAGAAAAAAAGGAGCCAAGCATTAATTAATTGATTTTTAGACCTGGGACAGAAACAAAGCAGCACTGAACCTGAAACATCTTGTACCAGAAAGCAACTAAGTTCTAAAGGACAATGATTTATATTAGAGGAACAGTGGCCACATTGCAGAGATTCAAGTATCACAGGGGAAAAATGACAAAAATCGAAAAACATATGATTTTGGATAACATCAGTAATGGAAACAAAAAATGTAGGAGGGGAGGGAGGAAGGAAAGAATGAAGGGATAACTATTCAATCATACTGTTAAAAATTCATAATAAAAAAGGAAATAACTAGCCATTTACCCTGATGTTTCAGGAAAAAAAATTATAATTTAATTCTGGTTGCAAGTGAACTACTACAGAAGAATGTCAGACCCTATGTGAACAAGCAACAACACAATTAAAAATCATATAACCAAAACAAAAAAAATCATATAACCATAGCAAAATGGTTTATGAAGTTAAAAACACCAATGTGAGCTAGAAAGATGGCTCAGAAGTTAAGAATATTGGCTATTCTTCCAAAGGACTGGGGTTCAATTCCCAGAACCTACGTGGTAGCTCACAACTGTCTGTAATTCTAGGGGATCTGACATGTTCACACAGACATACATGCAAGCAGAACAGCAATGTACATGAGAGAGAGAGAGATGATAGATAGATAGATAGATAGATAGATAGATAGATAGATAGATAGACAAACTATAAATAGATGATAGATAGATAGATAGATAGATAGATAGATAGATAGATAGATAGATAGCAATATATTCAAAACCCTTATTAAAAGGATCACAGAAGAATAGGTTTTCTTCACATCTCCACAGGACTCTGGCACCACTAGAAGGGAGCACATCTGCAGTCTGCACTTCATCCAAGGGAGCAAACCCAGTGTGGGAGACAATGGGACAACCCGACATCTCTAGCCGAAAATATTTCGCTTGTATCTACTCAAGCTTCTAGACCTCACCTCCAAATTGCAAGAAATGCATAAGTTGAGAAGTAAGTTAAATGGCACTACAAAGAAACAAACAAAAAAAAAAGATTCTAGTATATTCTACAAGACAACTGTATAGATATATTTTAAAATAATGTTAGGGACAAGGTGATAACTTACTCTAGATTTTTTAACATAATTCAGACACCATATAGCTTGGAAAGAAAAATTAAAATTCTTTACTCATAGATGGCATAATTGATCACATATAATACCAATAAATCAAGAAAAACCTTTAAATAAATGAGTTTGGTAAAATCATAGGATTGTAGACTAATACACAAAATCAACCATAATTACACATTAACGCTGAAAGGTAGATACTGAAATTTAAAATGTAATGGTCATTTACAATGTTATAAAAGAAGACAAAATACTTAGGTACATACATAATAAAAAACAAAAGAGCTTCATGATGAAAATAATAAACGGAAATGACGGAAAGCTAAACAGACATACCATGTTCATAGATTTGAGCTCTCATGACAATTAATGCTTGTTGAGTGTCCACTTTGTGCTAGGCTGTTCTGGGTGCTGAGGATGTGTCCAACTGTCTGCTTTCGTTTTCTTTCTTTTTTGCATAATAAATAAACATACAACATTAAATACATAAATCAATTTGTGGTTATATAATGAAATTAAATTATTTTCAATCTCCTGTTTGAGAATGTATAATGACACTAAGAATTATTACAATAAAAGAGCTCATATGGTATTTATCAGGTCTAAGGCGTTTTGTAAAGAGACTCTCTTGTGTACTGCATGGAAGCACCACCTGTCAATAAAAACATGATGGCCTGTTAGCTAAGGAAGGACATAGCTAAGGAGAGTTGCAGGAGAAACTGATGAACTCTGGGATAGAGCCAGAGGCTGCAGATGCACCCCAGACTCTGAGGAAGGCCGACGTACAAAACTGAGGCGAGGCAACCACCCATGTGGCACACATAGAGTACAGAAAACTGGTAAAAACAAACAAACAAACAAAGTTATGTCCTAGAATTTGCTCATAAAAAATAAAATCTGAGTTGTTATTTTGGGAGCTGGAGAGTGGGAGGAAAAACACACAGGTACAACTTTTCTAGTAGATCAATACTGTGTTTTAAATTAAGAGTCACACAATCTACAAATAGGAACAGTTTAACTTGTTCCTTTCCTATTTTAAATATGTTTATGCCTTTCTCTTGCCTAATCACTACAGCTAACACTGGGCACTAAATCAAATAAGAGCTAGCAGAGCGGGCATTCTGTCTCATCCCTGATTCTAGAGGAAACACTCTCGTTTGTCTCCATTTCATGTAATGTTGTCTAAAAGTCTGCCATTTATCACCTTTACTGTTTTGAGGTATTCTTCTTCTGTTCCTCATGTGTCCATGACTTTTATCATGGTGGCATGTTGTACTTTGTCAAAAGCCTTTTCAGAGTCAATTGAGATGATTATGTGGTTTCTGTCCTTAAGTCTGCTCGTATTGTATATTACATTCACTGATTTATGTATGATGAAGCCTACCTGTTTGTGATGAGTATTCTTTTTAATATGTTCCTGAATTCAGTTGGCAAGTATTTTTGTTAACAATATTTTAACATATATTCATCAGAAAAACTGGTCTAATAGATATTCACAGATATTCTCAATTAAGCTGCAGGTTTAAAAAATCATCATAAAATAGTATCTTTCATGTAGATAAACAATGCCTTTGTCAGGAAATCAATTAGGAAAAATATCCATTTAAAATAATCCAGATAAAATTACCTAGAAATTCACATTACCAAGAAAGGAAAAGACCTCTACAGTGAAAATTTCATGACTTCTAAAAAAGAAGTCAAAGAAGATACCATATGATGGGAAGACCTTCCAAGCTCCCAGACTGGCAGATTTAATATTGTAAAAATGCCCATACTATCAAAATTAATCTATGGATTCAATGAAGTGCTTATCAGAACCTGATATCATATTTCACAGATTTAAAGAAAACAATCCAAGAATTCATATGGGACCACAAAAGACCACAAATACCCAAAGCAAGCATAAGGGATAAGAACACAGCTGGTGTATTACAATAGCTGAGCTCCAATTACTACAAAGCTATAGTGTTAAAGACAGCCTAGGATGGACACAAAAGCAGACAGGTAAAACAATGGAATAGAATAGAAGACCCAGAAATTAACTGACAACGCTCATTTTTGACAAATGAGGAGAAATCCCCCCCCCCAAAAAAAGAAAGCCTTACTCAACAAATGGTCTTGGGAAAGGTAGATATCTACCTGCACAAGAATGAAATTAGATTTATATCTTCCACTTTGTACAAAATTCAATTAAAAACAAATCAAGGGTTTTAATTCAAAACACAAAACACTGTAATTTCTAGACTAAAATCTAGGGAATACTTTTCAAGACATTTAGGTAGGAGCTTTCTGAATAGGGCTTCTTTATCACAGGAACCAGTCCCACGTATCAACATATGGGACCACAGGATATTTAAAAGTTTCTTCGCAGGGAATAACACACATAGTTCACAGACTGGAAAAAAACATTTTTATCAGCTTTACTTAAGATAATGGGCTAATATCCAGAAATTACAAATAGGATACAAATATATTTTTATGGTTTTAGCTTTGAAATGAATTTTCTGGTTAGGGGTGTTTTATTTGTGGGATCTTCTTGGACAGTGAAGGATTTTGTTGATAAGGGCATAAAAATATAATTGATAAGGCATAAAATCCAAAGGAAGCCTTGGAGCTTCAGAACGGCTCTTCTAGCCATATAGGTCATTGAAATGTATAGACGTTGGGTCTATGCAAGCACTTATTTGAATGACTACACTAATCTAGCTGTGTGCTTTTCTTTATTGGAAGTTTTTTAAAAAATAAAATTGTTTTTACAAAAATGATAATTGTTAAGGTGGTTGGTAAGATTCTGCCTAATCACAAACATTAAGCGAGTATATAGACGGGAAAATACATGAGTAGACAGTATATGCTGCTCAAAGCAGCACTTCGCTGGCCTAAGGTTATGGCTGGTTTTGTTTTCTCATTGTTCTGTCTGATATTGTCTAAATTCCCTTTAAGGGTTCATGTTATGCTCTTAAATCATAAAAAATAAAAACCTAGATAAAAATTCTATTATAGATGTTGAGCGCTAGCTAGCAAGTGAGGCTGGGAGTCTTGCTTCATCCTCCATCATACATGGGAACACCCTTGCCCCGGGGACCCCTGGGCTAGACATGAAATTCTTTCTCTCATGGAATGTGGATCTGGATCCCAAAGCTAGACTTCTGCATCAACTCTCTACCTGACACTCCAGGGATCAACCTTCCCTAGAACTCTGAGTGAAGGCCTCCGTATTCTGCTGGACTGTTTTAATCTTCTTTCCTTCCACAGTGATCCTGCTCTCCAGACCTCTCCCCTGCCACTTCCACACGTGGAATAAGTAATTGCCTCACGCTGAACAATTTGGCCCACTCCTCCCAACATGCTAGGCTTTATAGGATCAGTCTCTATGGAAACAATAGTTCCCATACCCGACCCAAGGTCCCCTCTAGCTAGAAAGATTGCCTTCCCTTTCAGGGCTGTCTTTTGTGGACAGCTCTCTCCTCATCTACTTTCCTCATGTGCATCTCATGAAGTTCCCTCAAATAGTTTAAGCTATTACCGACTCTTCGTGTGCCACTACTTTAAGAACTACATGGGGAAAGTCATATATAAGAGTCAAAATCTTGTCTCTATCTCACCAAAGACTCTCCATCCTATTATTTCACATGGCAACAGTAAATTGGCCTTGATCATAGTTTAGGCTAGGGCCAGGCAGATAGCTCAGCCAAAGAAGGGCGTGCCATGTAGGTATTAAATACAAGGACTTGAGCTCTGTCTGCAGAAAGCTGGGTGTAGTGGTGCGTGCACAGAGTTAGTGAGCAGAGACAGGCCCTTCCTAGGGTCTCTCTCTGACCATCAAGCTTAAGCTGTCCTGCTCAAGAGAGTGGGAAACACTGTCTCCAGAAACTCGGGTGAACGGAGCCTGGAGAATAATACCAGAGGTTGACATATGGCTTCTACCTCGATGTGTACACACGTGCACACACATAAGCATGCATATCCACACAGAGACAGAAAAGGACGTGAATTAAATAATTCCCATTCATCTTACACATGGCAAACAGATAAGGTTTAGGACTAATGTCAAGTCAGCTCATGCCTAAGAGCAACTATGGAGGGAATTCATGTTATGTTTTATTGGCCTATTTGAGTAACTTGAGTCAAGAAGCTGCTTATGGAGAGAATTAGAATTCATCACATGAATTAGGGTGATGGATAGGGAGATGACTTCCTTGTAAAAATTTAGACTCTATCCATTAATTGGTTAGCAAGGTAGTAAATAGATAGGGTGGGGGGGGTGAAAGTTCTCCAATGAACAGAATGTTGACATAAATACTTAGTGAAGTGAAGGTGAATAAATGCTATTCTCTAAAAGTTTATAAAGTGGATAAACATTGGCTTACATTGAGTTTCTGGGATGGAGTGATGACTAAATTTATATCCACTGGCCTTTCACACTTTATCAGAAAGTCTTTCCCTCAGATTAAGTGGAAATCAAATCTGACAAGCCATTATCTATTACATAAAGTTCCCAGGTCCATTTTGGAAGGGAGAATGGGAAAATATTAGCAGAACAGATTAAATATAAAGTTATTAAGTTGCTGCCAATATATACAAGATTGTGTGATAAACAGACCTGAAGTCACAAACCAATGTTATTATTTTTCTAGGACATTATTTGATATCAGGGACAGGCAGAAAAATAAGCTTTTTATCCTTGCAAACCCATGTCAAGGAACTTATCTTAACCGTTCACTCACCCGAGACAGTTCGTATTGAGTAAGAGCTAAGATCAGTCTTCTTTGCCAGAAATGTGGTGTCCCTGAGAGGAAAGGAGGAGGTTCTGTCTCAGAATTCACCTTAAAGCCCACCGTGGATAGCTGCCCTTTCTGTTGGACACACCACAGGGAATCAATGCTAGGTAACATACACTCATTATCCCTGTCCTTGCTTCCCATAGCGGGGAAGAATCACTTTTATCCATCCCTAATTGGCACGATATTTAACAAAATCATGATTCTTATAAACTCTCACAATTCTCCTCCAGTTAACATGGAAAAAAACAATAACTGCTTTTAGCAGTAAGTCATTTATTACTCTAGCTGCTAGAATATTGTTTCCAGACAGATGACAAGTGTTGTGGCGTAACTGTCGAGGAAAACAAGATTTGTGCTGATGAAAGGACCCACCTTAGCATTTTTCTCCACTTATATCAGCTGCCTCTTTGATTGCATTTCTCAGAAGATAACTAACTAATTGGCAATGGTGAGGCAGGAAGATTTTTCATCTGTGAGAGTGTGCATTTCAGGACATTGAGCGTCCCTGGCCTCACCAACTAAATGCTGACGATTCTCCCAGCCTCGCTGACAATCTAAAAGCCCTGGGTGTTCGTTAATGTCCTCTAGAGAATGCCACACTGTTCTTTGAGCAGTGCTGGTGGCAAAGTGGGTATTAACCAGCAGTTGGGCTTCTTGCTTGTTTTTCTTAAATTAAAATAAACTTTGTTCAAAATACATTTAGAATCTGGATCAAATGAAAAGCAAATATGCACGAACATAATCTCTAACATGAATTGCTAAGTTTTAACACATTAAATTTGTTTATTTCCTTCCTCTGGGAGAAAGCCACAACTAATTGACTTTCTCCTTTAAAAATTATCTTGAACATTTTAAAGAGATGCATGTTCCAAGTGTCAGATGATTATAGTTGACAGGCTAAACAAGAAACACCAGAAAGGTTCCCCGAGCCTTCATCATTACAAGAGAATCAAGTGCTAACTAAAGACAAAGAAAAGAATGTGGATGGCTTACAGAACCACAGGAAGAAAAGGAATCCAGGTCTAAAGCTTACACTTTGGTAGCGATTTCCTTCTGTTGAATTCTAGGAAGAAGGAGAGAGGGAGGGAGAGAGAGAGAGAGAGAGAGAGAGAGAGAGAGAGAAGAAAAGAGAAGAGGAGAGGAGAGGAGAGGAGAGGAAAGGAGAGAGACAGAGAGATAATAGAGAGAGAACAGAGAGGAGAGAGAGAGAGAGAGAGAGAGAGAGAGAGAGAGAGAGAGAGAGAAACTCATCCTTGATGTAAGAGGCTTCTTAATGGAAACAAGACAGATATTTTCTTTTAAGATCCCTTAAGAGGTGGTGAATGGGGACAGTATGAGACACTATCTTAAAAAAAGAAGGAGGTGAAGGAGGAGAAGACAAGGAAGAAGAAACAGAAAAGGAGAGGGACCAGAAGAACAGGGTGGGGGTGGGGTCCAAAACCGAAATGTGGAGAAAAGCAAAGACTTAAAACAAATGTTGAGCTAGAGGCAATATTAAACCATCTTCAAGGTACAATTGGGCTTCCTGAAAGAACTGAGTAAGAGAAAACACACATAACTGATAACTGTATTTTTCTTTTTTTATTCTCCTGGTTTTTTGAGAAAGAGTTTCTTTCTGTAGCCTTGTCTGTCCTGGGCTCACTTTTATAGACCAGGCTGGCCTTGAACTCATAGTAATCCGCCTGCCTCTGCCTCCCCAGTGCTGGGAGTAAAGGCATACAGCATCATGCCCGGCTATAACTATATTTTTCTAACAGGCCCAAGAAGCTGATAAATCTAAACTGAAGAAAAGATATAAAGTCAAGTCCTCCAGACCAAAAATAAATAAATAAATATGTGTTTTTGAAGTTGAAATTGAAGTTAATGATTTATTTTAAAAACATGAAAAAAGAGGACAATAAAAGCATCTGTAGGGCATAACAAACCCATATTTAAATTAGTAAATCAATAGATTTCATCCTTAAATTAGTATTTATAAACTGCTGATCTTAAATATTCTAAAACAGCAATCAAATGTGGATACTATACTTCTCAAATATATCAGTTTTCTTCTAGGAAGAGTCTCCCCTGATGGGTTACCCAATCCTAAGTGATCAGACTAAACATATATACATACGAGCAACAAGAAAGCCTAAAAGTCATTGTCATCTTAGAGGCTTACTGCCTCTGAGACTTACTGCTGAATAAGCTCACCCTTTCTAGCTCCTTCTGAACTCGGGTTGGCTGGTTCAACTCAACTGTTCTGACTCAAACTCCTCTCCAAGCTGACTGGTTCAAACTGGCTTCTCTCAGCCTCTGACTGAATTGCTCTGCTTGGCCTCAAACTAACTTTAGGAATCTGTTTTTACCTGTGTCTAGCTTGTTCTCTTTCAACCTGTCTCTATAAAAACCCTCCCAGTAAAACTGCCTCTGAATCCCGTGAACTGAACTGCCATGAATTCAACTCCACTGCACTGCCTCTCAACTCACTCTCAACAGAACCGCCTGAACAGAACCTCTGTCTCCAGAGTGCTAGGATTAAAGGGATGTACCACCACACCTGGACCTAAGTTTTCCTTTACCTGAACTTGCTCTGTACCAGGCTGGCCTTGAACTTGGAGATCTGCTTGCTTCTGGGTCCTGGGATTAAAAATGTGTCTGTATCCCATCCAGATCACATAGACCTAGGAGGTGTCTTTGGATATGATCTCTTGCCAAAACAGCCATGTTTTAAATTAAAATTCCTGTACAAGAAAGATACTCGATATGTCGTGACTATGTGTGTGCATGTATATGTTTATATGTGTGTGTACACTTACATACAAAATTAAAGAAGAGATCATGAAATTGCAAGGAAGGACCACACAGAAAGAGTTAGGGGAAGGGATGTATATATAAATACAGTATTCAGGTATGAAATTCTCAAAAAGTTAAAAAAATTAAATTAAAAATTACATCTTAATCAAAATTAATGGTGTTGCATACCAATTCTCATTGAAACAATACAGTTAAATTTTTAACAGTGCTCAAATATGAAAGCCAGGTAGGATCTCAACATCAGAGAGGATGTAAATATAAAAGTGAGCTCACAAGTATGTTGAAAAATAAAATGTATTTATAATCACAGCAACAGAAACACACTGTTTCTTCTTATCTATGAGTCCTCTGGGAGTTACACTCAAAACTAGGAAAGCAGAATACTAAAAACTAATATAAGACATTCTTACTGAAAAACTTAAGTAAAATAAGCAGTGTGATATTTTCAACAATCATTTGAAAAAATCACCATGGCCTGCAATAATACTAGTGAATTTTATTAGGATATAGAGTATTAAATTTAACATAGTATAAAATGAAGTCTTGGAGAAGTATTATAAAAAAAATATTCAATGCAAATAGCCATGAAGCAAAAATAATTTGTTCTACCTCCTAATATGAATAGAAGCAGAAAACAGTGTCACAGCAATCACCTGAACTACAGTAAAACCAGTAGAGCCTCAAGAGACCAATAGACTTCAGAAGTTCAGCAGTGGCCCTGATTAGTTTTTTAAAAAATTGAATAGACTATTGCATGTTGATTTATAATAAAACAAATTTATCAAATACTTTCCAAAGACTTTAAATGCGTGGCTCTGAAATACATACTTACATAAATGTGTGTATACATACTATTAATCTTAAAACCTCTGAATGTATTCATTTTATGAGGAGGATTTTTGTATTTGCATGTGCGTGTGTATGTTTAAGTGTCCATGTGTGCATGAGTGTATGTGTGTGTGTGTGTCTGCGTACATGTTTGTGTGTATGTAGTATATATGTAGTATATGTGCATCCATATATGCATATAAGTATGTGTGTGCATGAGTGCATGTGTGTGTACATGTGTTCATGTGTGTGAATGTGTGTGTGTGTGTGTGTGTGTGTGATGTGTGGTGTGTGCATGTATGCAAGTGAGCATACGGGATTCAGAAATCAAACTGAAGGTTATTGGGCATGGAAGCAAGCACCTTTACCCTATGAGACACCTTGCCAATTGGAACAAGGTGTGTTCAAGAGAGTGACTCTCACCTATGATTCTAGACACTGCCAAGAACATCTGTCCAAGAAGTTAACTAACGTGCCACTAGTTTGGGCATAATGTTTTTAAATATAGTAAAAAACGATGTTGCTTTTCAAATAAAGCTAAAAGTAAGGAACAGAACACAAATGCAGGTCTGCAAATATAAATATACCAGAGTGTATGAGGAGCAAATGAAAATCCCAACCACAAGAGAATCGTGTCTGCTGAGGTGGGGACAGAAAGGTTTACACTGTCACGTGAAGCTCAGAGATTTCACTCAAGTCTGAGTGGATTTAATGACCTTGAAGGAAAGTGGCTGTTCACGCTGTGTCTAAGGTCAGGAACCAGAGAGAGCTGAAATGTCTTTTCTTTCTTCCCTTTTAATCCAGTCTGGGATTCTACCACATGGAATGGCACCACCCTTTCAGAGTGAGTCTCTTTTCCCCTTAGTTACTTTTCTGTTGCTGTAATAAACACCATCATCAAAGCAACTTAAGGAAGAACAACTTTGTTTTAGTTTATGGTCCCAGAGTGATAGACTCCTGCCAGGCAGGGATGACATGACACAGCCTAAGGAGCAGGAAACTAGCTGATTACATTGTATCCACACAGGAAGCAGAGAGAGGGAGAACAGGAAGTGGAGAGCAGTTACCCTCAAAGGCCTGTGTCCACTGGCATGCTTTCTCTGGCAAGATTCCACTCCTAGAGGCATTATAACCTCCCGAAACAGTTTGCCACCAACTGGGGACCACATGATCCTATGGCAGACATGTTTCATTCAGACAACTATACCCACCCGATTAAGCCTCTCTGGAAAAAGCCTCACAGACACACCCAAAGATACGCCTTATTAGCATCATAAGTATTTCTCATTCCAGCCCACTTGACAATTAAAATTAATCATCACAGCCCCCAAATAAAATTCACTCATTTATTCAATTGATTATTCAATAAATACTTTCAGTACTTGGCACTGTGCTTGTTTTAGAGTATAGATTAGCGAAAAAGAAGTCATTTGCTAACGTGAAGATAACAGACAAGTTAATAGTTTGAAACAAAAACAGGAAAGATGAAGTTCCTTTCCAACAGCCTCTAACACCACATTTTGATGGCAGTGTCCTCAGTTCATTGACAGAGGAGTGACGGATGTCCAAGGTGTACAAGACACATTACTCATGTGGCTGACTGTGAAGTCACCAGAAGAAAATCAATTGTCCTCTTCTTGCTATTCCTGAGATAATAACAGCAGTCCTGTTCACACCTGTAATAAGCCACAATTCACCCTTGAAAGTTTATGAATGGTAAGCAAAGGAGGTCTCAAGATAGATCCTAACATCACTTCATCAACATCCTAACATCAACAAAGAAGTCGCTTGAAGACAATAAACAGCATTAGTTATGAGAAATGTTTCCTTGGCTTTACAGGTTAATTAAATGTGAGAGGGAATTTTTACAAAACAACAGAAATACAGCTGAGGTGATAAGTTATAAATTCAAAGACTATTAGAAATGAAATAAATGACTCTGTTCCTTTAGGGTTCAATAGTCATTGTTAACTAAATTTAAAATCACCTAGGAGATGTGCCCCAAGCCATGTCTGTGAAGATGTTTCCCAAGTGTGAGCAGATCTACCTTCAGCACAGGAACACCCATAGGCTGGTATTCCAGTCAGAATGCAAAGAGAGGAAAGTAGAGCTAGCTGAGCAGCAACATGTGTCGCTCACTCTTTGCTTCCTAGTGGTAGATGCAATGTGACTAGTGACTAGCTTGCTGCCTGGGACTTCTGTCACGTCCTTTGCCACCCTTATGGACTGTAGTCTTTCTTAAAACATGACCTAGATTAAACCCTTCTTCCCTTAAGTTGGTTCTGACAGCCCCACCCAAAAAAATAAATAAATAAATAAATAAATAAATAAATAAATAAATAACACAGACTCAGACAGCCAACTTACTTAAGATCTCAGTTCAATACACAAACTAGATTTCAGTGAACACTGAGCCTCCTGACATGTACACTGTTTTGTTAGTGGGAATTATTTTGAGGTGGAGAAAGGGGTCCCTCAACTTAACATGAAGTAGAGGTTAATTTTATTTAAAGACAATAGCATAGCTGACATCTTTTTTTTTTCTTACATTTTATCTGTCAAAACTAAATTTACCATACATGTATCATCAGTTGATTTTGTTTATGCGCAAAATAGAAAAATCAAGACTCTGGATTATTTTTTATGTGGGGCTGAGAGGGTATAGTTCAGTTGGTAAAGGGATTTCTTTGGGAAATAATGACATAAGGTTGATCTCCAGGACACACATTAAAAAGTTCTGAGTGTAGTGGTAGGTGTGCACTTGTGATCTTCGCACCAAGGAGGGACGCGTGAATACCTAGAGCGCAGTTGCTAGCTATTCTAACCCAAATGTCAAATTCTAGGCTGGTGAAAGACCCACTCTCAAGACCCACTCTGGTGTATTTTTAAAACACTATTTTTATTTTGGGTTCCTTAAATATCTTTCTCCCCAATCCCTTCCAACATCTCAATACCTGGTAGGGGAGAAAGAAAGTTAGCAGGCAGAGGGGGCATAGTTTTCCTTAGCTGTTTCCTGCTGTTCAGGGTCATCGAGTTCCTTGGGGCGAGTGCAATTTTCGATTCAGGACATCTCCAACTTCTCCTCAAACTCCACCAACAGCAACCAGGAGCAGCAGAGGGGAAGTGCCAGAAGACTTCTTCTTTCTTGGGGACCCCCAGTCTCTCTTTGTGGCTGGCTTTTGTTCCCACTGGCAAAGATCACACCCTCACATGAGATACTTCATAGATGACAAACATCACATGCCCTCTCAAGAAGCAACTACCTGCTGTGAACACATTGGAGTAGCTCCCATATCCCACCCCTGGGATTAACACAAAAACATGTTTACATATAAACCAAAGCTTCCACAACAGATGGGTACCTAAGGAACAACATCCAAGGCTTTCCTCTGAACTCCACACACTCAAAGATATACAAACATGTGTACACACACACACACACACACACAGAGAGAGAGAGAGAGAGAGAGAGAGAGAGAGAGAGAGAGAGAGAGAGAGAGAGAGAGAGAGAGAGAGAGAATAGTGCATCTCTCAAAGTTCGATCGGCTATGTGGATATTCTTATTCTTGAAAATCCATGGGAAGCCTCTCAACATACTTAGATTTCCACCTCTAACTTCATCTAAGGCGTTTCTTAGCACCTGAAACTTTGTGCTGGCATCTGCAGATTTCTTTCTTTACTAGCACTCTTTGGGCTAAGTCTTTCCAGAAGGAAAACATGCTAGAATCAGCCAAAAGCGTGAAAAGCCAAAGAAGTCTGGGACCCCATTTTTCAAAAGTAGACACTATTGTTATATATTATTATACAAGAAATAGGAAGCCCATAATTTTCTGTCTCAATGTCCATCTAGGATACATGGTGATAGCATTTTGAGAGGTACATCCAGAAGCAGGAGAGAAGCAAAAAAAAATATTGGCTTAACACATATGATGGCCTCAGCACTATCTACCACTGATCTTTCATTCATTCAAAGACTATTTATCTAACATATAATACCATGTGAAGGTCTATAACATGGGATACATCAGTGGACAGAACAGAAACCCCCGAAAAGCATGGAACAGACAAGGTAGGTAGGGATCGAGGGACTCGGTGCCATTTTTAATCATATGACCATATTTTCTATTCAAAATAAAAATTTAACATAAAAAAGTCTTACACACAACCCCCCCATTGGATTTCACTGTAATTCAGAGGGAAAACATACGACCAACCTGATAAATATATTGTGTTGAGATCACATGCTAAAAAAACACTCAAGAAAGGTAAGTATGATCAGGAAGACAGAGGCCAGAGCCCCGAAAAGAAGTCAGGAAAGACATCCTGAGAAAGCCGGAAGTGGGTGAGGATTTGCAGGAAGTGGGCAGTTACATCAAGATGTCTATCACAGAAAGGCAACTGCTGTATGTTATCACTGTTTCTCAGAAAATTTTTAAAAATCATATAAAAACCAAGCCTAGAATATGGGTCACTAGAGAGAGACATTGGAGTGGTGTGTGCCCGTGTGCAATTGTATGAAGAACCCATGCTAATGTTCTGTAGCAGAGTAGAAGGGTTTTATATAGACTGTAAACCAATTTAAAGAGTTCAAAATAACTGGAGAAAAACTTGAAGATTCCCAACACATAGGAATTTCAATGTTTCAGAAATTAAGAGTACTGATCACCCTAATTTGTTCATTTTGCTCTATATATGTAAATCAGGTTACCATAAATAAATACAAAAACTATATCAATTGTTTTTAAGGAAGCTACAAGGAGTAAACATGTTCCAGGAAGAGCATGGGAAAGAAAAGCAAGTCTGGGAAATGGTAAGTGGCCAGTGTGTTTCAAAGGAGGGACAAGAGGAAGAGGAAAGAGAGGGCAACAGAGACAACAGATTTTGTGACTGGCTGTTGCTCTGAGATGGGGATCTGAGGGGAGCAGTAATTAGACCAGACTTCTGTTTTAGCAGGAACAATACTCTATAGGAAAGCAAAGGAAGAAGAAAGGCCCTTAGGAAGTTATTCTAGAAACTCAGGTGAGATGAGATGAAGGCTCGCTCTGGGGGCGGGTCTTCACAGTAGACCTGGTAGAATTTTATGGTTTTCTGTGAGAGGGGCGGGTGTGAGAGAAGGGGAAATTCTAATACATCTACCAGGTACTATTACAAGTACAATAAACAAACCACCATTAGCTGTGTCTAGAAAAGAGTGGAGTAGGTTGGTGGGAAATGGGAATTCTATAAAACCAAAGAGTTTGGTTTCTCCTATATGAACTAGGCATGACATGTGTATTAGATACAAATAGAAATGCTGAGTGGGCCATGAGATGTAAGGAAAGAATTCTGCTGTAAAGGTACACACACAGGGACTTTATTGTTGTGTTTCGTTTTTTGAGACAGGGTTTCCAGGGCTGTCCTGAACTCGTTTTGAGGACCAGGCTAGCCTCGAACTCACAAAGAGCCACCGCTATCCTCTGCCTCCCTGAGTGCTGGGATTGCAGGCCTGTGCCACTGTGAGTGGCCACATGGACATTAGTTAATGCCAAGAGTCCAAATAAAATTACCAAGGAAGTTTGTAAACCTCAAGAAGAGGACAGGGTTCTGCGCCCCAGGGCGGCCCAGCATCAAAAGCATGAGTAAAAAACTGAAGAACTCGCTCAAGAAGGATTCGGCTCAGACTTCAGCCCAGACTTGCCAAGTGAGAAACACATGAGAAGAAATAAGAAAAGATGAAAATCCTCAGAGGAGGGTTTCTTCAGATTACTACTAGAGGTGGTAAGATGTAAACCAATATTGTCCTTAGAAGGGGTGTTGGAGTGGCATTTATGGAAACAAAAGCCAATTGAAACAGCTTAAACTTAGTGGAAAGAGAAAAGTCGGGAAGAATTAGTATATTTCTAGAGAAGTGAGTAAAGAACTGTATTAGATAACAGAGGGATTGGAGTCAGGGACTTTGTTTGGCACTGGGTTGAAAGTAGGACAGCATACTGAAATGTTGATGGCCATCTCTAGTAAAAAAATAATAATAATAAAAGTAAATAAATAAATAAAGGCAGGGAGGGGAAGGCACAGAGGTAATGGAGACCTGCTCAGCCGACATCTGTGCAGCAGAAGGGATGGAGCCTTGTGAGACAGCTATGTTTAGGCTAAGGCAAAGATGCTTTATAAAGGAACAAGGAACAGGCAAGGGAAGAGAAGTGTGGCTGTTAAGTGTTGGTAGCAACGTGTAGCTTCTAGAAATTCTACCCTGGTTGCTTTTGTCCTCTCTTTGCAATAAGTTTCTCGGCTGAGATGAGGTCGCAGGCACAAGACAGAGAATGTGTGGCAGTCTCTTCTAGGTGAGCACGGGAGGAAAGGCTCCAGAGATGGGCTATCTGGCTGCCTGGATACATAGGGCCCCTGCCCAACATGTGCGGACAGGAATCTAAAGTGAAATAAGGCCGCATGGCGCTGTTCTCCTCGAAAGACTTTCAGTTGCATGGTGCCGACTTAGAAAGGCAGAGATTCTGTTTATCTGGGTGGTAGCTTTGCCAAAAAAGGAGGGAGAATTTTGTGGTAGACTCACAAGAACCATTATGATCATGGGCCAAAAAGCTGAAGCTAAGAAGCCAGAGCAAACCTAAGTCCACACACATCCCCAGCCCTCCCATTTTTGTCTTATGTTGCATGTGAAAGGGAGACCATATTTTCTACACTATTTCTAAAATGAAATATGGTCTCTAAGCCCATGCCCAGGACTATTCAGTTAATAAGCATTGAGGGTCTAGTCGCTCACAGATGTGATATATAGCAAGTTCTCCAAGCTCCAGAAACCTTTACAATGACAAGCCCCACTGTCCTTGACAGATGGCCCATAATTTTTATATTTGAAACACCATATGGCAAGTGCCAAAGCACTACACATACTTAGCTTCAAATTTTTCGGTTTGGGTGATAATGTATTTGGTAGCACCTGTGCTTTATAATGTGCCATCCAGAAGCTTCTATTTTCTCCTCCCCACACATTCATCACCTCAACCAGCTGCTCCCAATTTCCTGCTTCCTCAGAGCACAGCCTGGCCAGCCCGGGATAGCATCCCACTTCACCAGGTCTTATGTAAGAGCCCTGGTCCAGGAGCACCGAGTTGCCATCTGTCTCCTGCCCTCCCTGTTTCCTCGAGATCATTGGATCCCTACCTGCTGTCTTAGAAACATTTGAGAGATGAACACCCTTGTTTTCCATCTCATTGATGGCTTCAACTCTAACTCACAGATATTTCTGCTCCTCTTTAGGGCTGCCATACGTGCTCCGGACTTATTCACCAAGGTACTACTGATGGCACCAACAGAATATTATTCAGTTCTACAGCATAAATGCAGACACTGCCAGCCCCATTCAAAAGATATGGAAGTGTAAGCATCCTGATATTCATATCCAAAGTTATTCTCACTCTCACCTCAATGCAGTTGACAAAATAGTATTTTAAGTAGATAATGCTATAAGGTATGGGCTTTCAAGTTGCTGTCCTAGGAACAAGGTGTACTGCCAGGGATTCAGAAGAGGACATACCTCAATACAAATGCCCTGTCACTTACATCAATTAATTTTTATTTCAGGCACAGAATCAGTGTGTCTACAAAAGCATTTTTTACCTTGATGACTTTACCTTCTACTTTTGAAAGTGAAATCATTTCTTATAATTATTTTAAAAGCTAGACATGGATATAATGAAATTACATCAAAAACTAGAGCAAGAAATTACAGCTGAAGGCAAATGTATTTTGTCCACAATTACTCGTAATTGGTAATGTTACGATTCTTAATACAGACACACTGTACTTGGCTATGGGCATAGGAATTGGACACAAGTTCTGCCCTAAAGATTGACAGTCTATGAGGGAAAACCAATACATATATGGAATTATTTACAAAAGCATTTCTAGGCTAGAAGTATATGAAGCTTCCCTGGATTTTGAAGAGCCATTATTGATACTATTTTTCTAAATTTAAAAAAAAAAAAACAAAACGTCTACAAAATAGAAAGTGGGAAGTAGTAATTCAGTCAAAAGTCAGGAGTCCTAGTAATGAGCTCAGTGGTCCATTTTCCGTGGACATACAGATCCCCAGAATTAAGCTAAGATTCATCTCAGATGTCTTAATCCTCCAAACTTGACATCCAGGCATATTTCTTTGCAATACTGGCTCAGTTTCTATTTTCTCTAATTCATTCTTTCCAAGCATTCTTACTTGTCAATGCTTGTTTATGGCACGTGTACATCCTATATGCATGTACATCTTATATGCGTGTATACAGGTAACAGCAGCTCTCACTCACAGTCATACATCCAGAACAATCCTCCCACATAGGAAAGCAATGCCAGCTGAAGTTGTATAGGTACCATGCACAGAGCACATTTTAGGCAGAGTAGGCAGTTGTCTGCATACAAATCTGAGTATTGTTAGGATGCCTCTCTTTCTAACATCCATTAATTTTGACAGCTCTTAAGCCAAGAAGGAAGATACGTTTAAGAGCTACTGTTTTTCTTTGAAAACACAACAGCCCTTTCATTTTCAAAAATTCTGTTTTGTTACACAAGCTTGCTATGTAGCCCACGCTAGCCTCAAACTTACTGTAATCCTCCTGCCTTGGCTTCCTGAGCTCTAGAATTACAGGCATCCACCACTACATAAGCTCAGAAAAGTCTTTAGCTGTCATTTTGCTTAGTGAAACAACCCAAACACTTGGGTCTGATTTTGACAAATGTCTATTTAGTGCTTCAAAAGTATAATAGAGTGGTTAAAACTGTGAACACGAAGGGAATCACCTGAGTGTACGTGTGCACTCCCTCTCCCACAGAGAGAGAATTAAGGATGAGAACTAAGGTAGACAAAGAGAGAGCTAGCTTTGCAACTCAGATTCCACTTGGCTTGGGCTGTGCACATACCACTCTCCTAACAGTGCAATGAACAAGCTGAGACCCTTACCTGCCCATACTGTGAACACAAACCCCTTCTCCTAAGCATGCGCCCAGGACTCCCCCTACCTGCTTCAACAATAAGTCAAAAGCCTTGGCAACCCCTTCCTAATGCCTCCTTCCCATTCAAACATGTTCTTGGATACATCCAAGATTGGAAGGCAGGGTACTGACTGAGCCATCCTAGACTAGTTCACATACATACATAATAAGACAAATTATGTCCTCTGAGTGCACTCATAGGGAGAATCATCTGTATTACAACTACATTTCTATGCACAATCAGACCTACATATGACTAAATCAGATGCATCCTGGGAACAGACATGTGAAGTAAAAAAAAATTACGTAGCTCAAGTCTGTCATTCGAAACAGAGAACTACCCAAGCTACACCCCTAGCAACCAACGCCTCCTTGTTGGCACTTATACAAGGAAGTCCCAGGTGATGGCAAAAGTCCTCATGTGTCTCCACTGAGGTGACCTACTACCTGTCCTGGGAATGTGTCCCACACTTGTACTTTTACTTTGCTTTTGACAAAACTGCCTGCTGCTTGACTTCTGTGCGTGCCTTTCCTAGTTTAAACAGAACATCAAGAAGCCAGAAGCAACTGGACAGTGACCACCTGCAGCCGGGTGGTTGTGACTCTACCTGTGAACGGCATGAAGAGAAAAATGTCATTGCTCCACAGCCAACTTCTTATGATGGAACCAGATCTTTTTTTTTTCCCCCAAGTACCTCAAAACTAGAATTTGACATCGTTTTCCTGATTATGGATGCTTTTTCAGATTGGTATTTTAGTGTCCCCAAAATATGCAAGTTTTCATCTAGGTTAACTTCTTGAGTCGGAAGAAATCCAAACACCATAAGTAGTAGCACAGGAAAAGAGAGGCTCAGCCAAACTTTAAAAATATACCGAGGAGTGAGTAACTGTGGCTTGCTTAGTCATCTCCTTACTTTTAAAATGAGAACTCTGGCATTTAGTTTCTGGTAGCCGGTCTTTGTGATGGCTCGCTGTGTCCCTCCCCCTTCCCATCCCCCACTCCCACCCCGAAGGTTAGACCATCAGTCGGGATTTGTCTAATTGTCCCACCTAATATTGCAGAGGCCTTTCAGGCATTCTACCAAGTGATAGAGGAAAAACTGTGTGCTTCAGCACTGTTGATAAATGGATCTTGTAAGTTGCCCTGACTCATTTGAAGCCCACACCTAGTAATTAACCCTTCCATCTGGACGCATCTTTTTCCACACTTCTAGCTGAGAGACGGATCGCAATCCTCAAAGCCGTGACTTCAGCGGGCCTCCCGCTAATGATACTTTTTGTTTCCGTTCCCATTTGCTGGACCGCTTCCCTCTAATTTAGTGACCTGAAGAGGGATATTAGGAAAAGTGGAAAACAATCATTCAGAAACTCATTAAAATATCTCAGTGCAAAATGAGAATGGCCTGCATGAGGAGAATAAAGAGCGGAAAGGATTAATAAAGATTTCAGAGTCATTACAGCAGCTGTCAGTCTGGCTTTCGTCAATCAGAAAGAGGCTGGAAAAGAAAGGGGAAGGGAGAGGAGAGCAGGATGGGGAAGGGGGCATTAAAAAACACAGGAGCTGCTCAAAAAAAACAAAAAATAGCCTTACATGGCCGTGACTGTCTGTTCTGGAACAATCTTTAAGAAGAAATCCAGTCCCTTCATGAATTCAAGCACGATTTCTATAAAAATTAAAAATCGTCCCTACCTTTTACTGCACAGTATTCTGATAGAGACTGACAAGTTCAGTATCTCTTGGAAATAGGTCTTCCCAGGGTTTAATATAAACTGGTTATTGATAGTTACGGAGGCAGATTGCTTTTCGAGTACGATCAATGAGACTGAGACCCAAAAGATGGATTTTTTTTTTTATCAGATAAACCATTGAAGTATTGCACTTAATCTAAACAGCTGCCCTAGTGGTGCTTCCATGCACCCGCGCATTCCAGGGCCCTTCAGCACTTAGGTGGCTAGAAATCTAATAAGAAGCAATAAAGTCGGTCATCCTAATGCTCTCAGGTGAACTCTCACATAGCCAAAGACTTCTGCCTTCTTCCACACCCTGCCTGGCCAACATCAATACACCCTTTCCTTCCTAGCTCTGTACAGAGGATGTATTGTGTACTTGTGTCCCTCCAGCAGAAGGTTCAAGAAAGAAACTGAACTCTAATTACCATTGAATCCTATCCAAATATAACTAAGGACGATGAATTAAATAATTCCGTAAGTGTAGATCTAGAAAGAGGAGTATGTAGAATCTGGGTCACTGAAAGATCAGGAACAATTCCTCTTCTTTTTATGAGTTTGAAAATCTTAAACAAAATAGTTTATTCAACACAACATTGCCCAAAGACTCCCAGGTTTCCCAACTGTGTCGAGGTCTCTGCACTCAGGAGCTCTCAATGTGGCACTGACTGCCAAGTATCTTTTAGGACTTGCTGTTTTGTATTGGAGTTTTAAAAACAAAAACAAAAACTGGCATGGGAGATAGCTCTGCCAGTAAAGTGCTTGTTTTACAAAGGACTCAAGTTTCACTTCAATGCCGGTGGGGTCTAGGAGAGGCTCGTGATCTGGTAAACACTTGTAATCCCAACACTGGGGAAGTGGGAGATCCTAAGGTCACTAGGTAGCCAAGCTAGCTAATTTAGCAAGTCTAACACCAAGGAGAGACACTGTCTCAAAAGAAAAAACCTAAAGAGTGGCTGGCTCCTGAAGAATGCTACACAAATGTTCTATGGCCTTTTCAAGCCTTCACCCACACAGGCACATGAACAAACGAGAGAGAGAGAGAGAGAGAGAGAGAGAGAGAGAGAGAGAGAGAGAGAGAGAGAGAGGGATAGGCCCATATAAAACAAAGGTTAAACATTTCATTCTGACAAGTCCTTTGGTTGCTTATTACAAAGTGTCAAACTGCAGCTGCCATTCACCCTTGAGGTTCTGTCTTCATTCCTCCCCCAGTAACCCCTGCACTCACGTAGGACAGGCCCTCCCCTGTTCCGGTAGTGAACACCACACTTACAACCATGGGCATTTAACAGACACCGTTTTTAAGAGAGCTAAGTTCTGGTTACCCTGGCTTGTTCTAGTCAGCTATCCAGACTAAAGCCGATAGCCCATTTTCCAGCTAGTTCAAAACGAGAAGGTAAAATAATGTCTTTAAATTCTGTTCACACTGCACAAACCAAACTATTCAGATTATTAACTGCTTGTTTTCCTCATGAATGTAGTGAGCTTGATATTTTTCCCACAATCTTGAAACGGTGTTGATCCAGAGTAGGGGAAATGGTAGGTGTTCCCGCAAGCAACTTGTTTAATAGCACCCTTGCCTGCATATTTTGTTTGTTGTCAGTCAGCCATTTTGACTCGGATAAAGGCATATATTTTTTCCATCTTTTAAAAAACTATTTGGCATCCAGTCATTTCTTGTGGGATAAAGGAGCTCCGTAGGGCTCCTGAGGCTGTCAGAGGACAAGTCAGTTCCCTCCTTCTACAGTCTGAGCATCAGGCCTGGCAGCAAGCACCTTTACCCACGGAGCCATCTTGCTGGCTCCAACACTGTCCGTCTTTAAACGGGACATTCTGTAGTGTTGGTTGCTGCTGAAGCAGTGTTTAATCATCCACCCAAGCCTATATGAAGTAACGCAAATGTGTCAAAAACACCGTCAGTGCTCTGTTTGCTCTTTATAGCAGTGAAGAGACCCCCAAATGTCTCCACATTTGTCCACTTGGTAGGAAATCTGAGTGCTTCCAGATTGTCCAGCCTACTCTTTGTCCCTTTCCTTAATAGCTTAATGGAATAGACCAAATATCTCCCTTAAGATAAGAAAAGCCAGTCCCTTCCTAAACATCTCTGCCGTTTGCATGGGAGGGCCAGCGTGTATTAGTAGTGGACACACGTCTCTTCTGATGCCAAAGGGCTCGTGCCTTTTTTTTAACCCTCAGTACCTCTCTGTGTACCTGCATCTCCATCAGTCCTGAATTCCCAAAGGTGGCTGCCTCAGTAACCAGGCTTTAGACTCATTAGCTAATCAGCTTTCCCAAAATCCAAGGTATCCCATAGGACTGATTGTGCAAAGAAGGAAAATAAACAGAAAATCGTTACCACTGCTGCAGCTGTGGGTGGTGCCACAGCCCCAAGAGCCCACGGTTTCCATCAGAGAAAGCTAGAGCGTCAGCTAAGAAGTATCTATGTTATCAAAGAAGAAAAGTATCATTTTCCTTTATTATTCTCTTCTTTGCTTCATCCCTTCTCCCTCCTAGCTGGGCTTAGGCCTCCTTTCAGAAAAATCTACTGTTTTCCCAAAGAAGAGTCCTCTCTCGGGGATAAATGCCAACATAAATATTAAAGTATGTAAATACTTGCAGTCAACAGTTTGCTACAATAAATACGGAGTTTTCCTCCCTGTGTTATCTACATGGTATAATTTTGTCTAAGGAAAAAAAATCCTGAAAAATAATAATAAAATTTGAATAGTTCAACTGGAGTCCTTGGAGGTTTTAGAACTTTCCTTAAGGATATTAACCTGTGTTAGGCCCCTGGCCCTTAATAAGGGTTTACTTTTGAGACATGTCATTTTCTTTGGATGCCTTCCTTTGCCTGCTACCAATGTTTTCCATCCTCCCCCAAAAGATGAAGAGGGCAAACCCTTGAGTTAAACCCAAATACAATACTGTGTGAAGGATGAAGGTGAGATCAACACTTCACACTGAGAGAGGCCAACTCTGCTTCAGTTCAATCATTTAAACCCAAACCAAAGACCTGTTCCTTAAACAGAGTTCTCTGAGGAATAGAGCATCGCTTCCTGTCCTAGTCCTAGAAATGGCCTTCCAGATGCATCTTTCAACTGCAGCTAATAAGAGGGGAGAATTTTGCACTAAACGTAGCTTTGTTTACAGGCGACCCATAGAATCCTCCTTAGATATCTCTCATTATCACTTTCTGTACAATGTCCAAACACCTGATCAGAAAACTATACCTGTAACACCTGTGTTCACATGTTATGTTCTCTGTGCACAGGAAATGCAAAGGCAAAGGGTTTGGTGACTGACTGGCAACTTTTCACCTTTGGCCTGGATGTTTGGAGGTCTTGGAACACCAAACCCAACCCAGATTCACCGGTGAGATGAGAGCTTCACTGCCCCTGTTCCGCCTGTTAGCCAGCCTCAGTTTTCTCAGGCAGACAAGACGCCCAGAAACTAACATGAAAGCTCTGGGTATTTTGAGGATACGCCTTTAGTGTTAGCTACGTCATCACACTAGCTGTCAATTCTACCTCTGTTATCTGTTCTTCGGTCTGAAATTAGTAACATTTCTCCAAAAAATAAAGTTAATACTTTCCTAAATATGCATGGTAATCATAAGCAAAAAGTGAAAATTAAATATTATCAAGGTAAAATACATCAGCCATGATCTCACCACTTTAAAGGCAATCCTATATTTAAATGTGTGATTATATGTGAACAAGCACACTGCAGTCTAACATTGCAATGCAATGCATCCACATTGCAATTTAAATTCCATTGACTACAGGTCTGGCGTTGACTTGGCAGCCATTTTGATGATCTGAAAGTCTCTTGGGGTCACCATGGCCTCAGAAGAATCTCTGTCTAGCCTGAGCCTCTGCAGTTAGTTCCTTTCCATGGATGTATCTTTGGGATGCTGACAGATGACCCATCAGAAGCCCAAAAAGGAAACATATGGTCCAGATGTCAGACAAAGAGACTGTGGTCCAATAGTGTTCTCTCCGACCCCAGAGAACAGGTCCAATTCTGGTTTCACAACACTGTTCTTGGCTCATATTCACCTTATCAGTGTTTTCTGGCTGTGAGGAAGCAGGTGAACCTGCAGGCCCAAGATAATTAAAGGTTATGCTCATATGCATTTCTTTAAGACACTGACTAAAATGGAGCATTGGGGACTGTGAGAAATCTAACAGAAAAGGGAGCAAGGCGCACTGCTATGTAGAACTTATAATGGCAGCACTCACTCATGTCCCTCAAATTGTCCCCCAGCACCACCAGGGCCTCCTATGCATCTCCCGTGGCATCACCTCAAAGCAGCAGCAGCTCAGATAAAGACACTGCCAGGCAGTGGTCCATGACAACAGTGGTTTGAAACCAACGTACTGTTATTTCCAGACTCAGAAGGCAAGAATAAGGAACTCCCGAGCAACTTCTCATACACCGGTGTGAGATATACCAGTAACCTGGTGTTAGCAGGGCTGGGGTGGAGAGGCTACTAACTATAAGTCATATGTGGAAATAAGATATCTAGAGTGTGCGTGAGAGAGGGATTTTTTTTCCAAAGGAAGCCCCTCCCCATGCTTAGTTATTTTATAACAACCATTCTATAATTTTGTTCCTGATGGCACAGCAGGTATAATTTGTCTGCCTTGGGTGGATCAAGAAATGGTTCCATTATTCTCCTCACAAGCATCATGCTTTTTCTTAAAGACCATGAAGGGCTTTAACCCCTCATCAATGTACTTAGTTCATTTTGCCTTCTCGGAAACCATCTCCCGAAGCCATCTCCTCTGGAATGAACGTGCAGGATCCTGACCCTGGAGCCGACCACTCAGAGTCACTATAGGCCGAGGGAAGCGTCCCTTAATCCCATACAACCAGGGAGTTCACACCTTATAAAGCCAGGCGGGACAAGGCCCCCTGTGGCCAACATAAACCCTTCCATCGGTTCTTTTTAAAAGACAAGTCTTATTTGCTTGAACCCTGCGCCAACAAGGAGACAGGCGGACTAATGTTCCACGAGTCATTTGAGTCATCGATGAAGTGAATGGATGCAAAGGGATAAATGAGAACGCATTAAATGGAGCAGCATGAGCCGAGCGTCTGTGTGATGACTGCGCCCACGGGGTACGCGCGACTCATCACAAAGAGTCTTGTTCAATTTCTCTAAAAGACAAACGGTGCGGGCTTACCCTTCAACACCGAAAACTGGGCCATGTTTGAACCAGTCTGGAAGAATAGAACGATCATGAGGAGGAAGAGGAGAGGGAGGAAGAAAATGAGGAGGAGAGGGGAGGAGCAGGAGAAGGAGGAGAGGGCGAGGAGGATGTGGTTTCACTCTCCTGCTTCTGTTTGAACTACAATAACCCCAGGAAATAACGGCTATTGACCATTTCCACTCTAGGAAGGTGAGGCATGAGGAGGTTTCTTAAAAAGCTGTAGTGAGGTGGGTAGGCAGAGGTCAAAGGCAGAAACTAAAGGTACAGTTAGCATTATGACAACATCGAGATATAAAGAAAAACAATGTGCTGTGTCAACATTGTTGATTTGTCTGCATTTTGAAGTTGGTACAGGGTCACTGAATTGTTTTCTTCTCGTGTGAGTGACTTTGTCATGAAAGAAGTCTCTACTTAAAAGGCTAGAAGACGAAAATTGCTTAAATAGGTATTACAAATGAAGAGCTACGGGGTTTTCAGTGTTTTTGTTTGTGTTTTTGGTTTTTTGGCAGTAAGGACTAAATTCAGGGCTTCATGCATGAAGGCGAACAACCAACCAGTGGGCTATATTTTCACTTCCTGATATCTGAAATTGGGTTTTATAAAGAAAACCTGTGCTCCAATGATCTGCATTTTGTATAATATAGCTTAGTATTGGCTGGAATAAGACTGTTATAAGAAACCCCCTGTGTGGAAAACAATTACGTAAGCTGGAATTGGACACAGTTCAAGTTTGATTGCAAAAATCCACTCCTTTTCTATTTGAAAATTAAATCTCCGTATGGCCAAACAACAGCTTTCGTCTTCCCTCTTGTTTCCCATAAGTCATTGGGAATCTGAGTTTTTGAAACAGCAAAGCTTCTTTGAGTCCTGCACTGATTCCAACAGCAGCTGAGGAACATTCCTGAGGCCCATCACCCACAGCCACCTTGAGACCTACCTTCTGTGCCCAGGTATTTGTAAGTATTTGCCTCATCATAATGAAGAAAAGTAATCAGACATTTTCTCTCTCAGTGACTTTTATTAAGTAACAATAATTGCCACTGATACTATTAAAAATAGATTCCCCTCATCCAACAAGACAAAGTGCACTGTGGGAGTTGCTCTATTCAGAAGACTTGGCAGTAGTAGCAGGCCTGGCCCCAACATACAAACAACTATGCATCTTTGGAGAGCAAAGTGCACATTTTTTGTTGCTATTCCCAGGATCTATAAATCACTATTTCCAGTAGATACAAGTCGGTAGACTTGAAAGAGGAACAATAAGGCTAACAGAATGATAAGGAACTTCACTTGATTCCTTGTAGGATGCAGTAACCCCTCTTATCTCTGAAGGACCCACAAACCCTAAGGCTGCCTGAAAACAGTACCCGGCAGTGGACTCTAACATCAGTGTGATGTGTTGAATATACAACTTGAGCACAAATAAGAAATTATCAGCAGTAATAACAAAACAGAAAAATTTAACAGTACCCTGTGACAAACGTTTTGTAAAACTTGAGTTGTTTTTATTAAATGGGTCTCTCCATTCAATATTATTGGGACACAGCTGATCCCATGTAAGTGAGACAACAGAGAGTGTAGTCATAGGTGAATGTGTTTGTGTGTGTGTGTTTGTGTGTGTGTGTGTGTGTGTGTGTGTGTGTGTGTGTGTGTGTGATGCTGACAGGCAGAGAAGGAAGGGAGGGAGGGAGGGAGGGAGGGAAAGAGGGAGGACAAGGGAAGGAAAGGGAAACGAAAGGAAGGCTGAAAGGGAAGGGAAGGAAGACAGGGAAGGATGTATCCCAAACATCTGACAAACATAGAAAGAGAAACAAGGCCTGACAAAAAGACAAACCAGGGGAGATCAAGGACATAGGAGGCAGTGCCATCATGACTAATTAATGTGAGATGTGACTTTTCCATTCCTATTCAAGTCTAGATCCTGGGCTATAGAGAAAGATGGAGTCACCAGCCTTTCGCCTCATATCTCAGCACTGTCCTGTCCTTCGTACTCTGCTCCACATCTGACATCTCTATTAGATTCCTATCACTGGGACATTATGAGCATGGGTATAAAATTTCCAGCTTAATCTACTTTCATGAAGCTAGGTACCCACAGATCAGGTTTCTCGAGAAGGCGTCTATTCAGCTCTTATGTAACGAGCTCAATGAATGCGCATCTTAAAAGAAAATTATAAAGCAGCTTGGAGCGGGGAGCTGGGCTTGTCTGGTAAGTGCACTTGACCCATAAACAGATGCTCGGTGGCTGCGGCATGTCGCACTGCTCAAGGCCAGCGCTTCCTGATTCCTTGACATCCTCATCACCAGGGTTTGAGGAGGAGATTTCAGTTGCTCCACAGACATGAAAAGCTCTCTGTGTAAATAAAACCTTAGAGCATATTTCTGTGGAATTATACCCAAGATTTCCACACGCTTGACAGTCCCCATAGCCTGCCGTACGTTCCTCTGGGCCTGACTCACTGTGTGAAAACCCATCACAGATCTAAACAACAGCGGATGAGTCACAAGGTGCAGACTTTGCTCTTCTTCCTAAAAACGCATCATTTCTCATCCCCTGTCTTTATTTTGACATCTTTATCATGGAATATGCACAGAGATACATATTATTGACACATCGTTTAGAGAATAGGGACATATCTGGATGCTTACGTTTTCTTCCTTTTCTTTCAACAGATATTTTTCAAACATCTTGTGAGCTCCTTGGGAAATAATAAAAATATTAAGCTCTTTTCATAAATAAATTGAGAAAAATCCGTAAGACATTGAAGAAAGTTTCTTTTCTTTAAGTTAGAAAAAAAATACAGCAGAACTAGGTTTCACATAGTAGCATGGATTCCTAACTTTAAAAAAAAATCCTCTCTTCCTCTTTGTATCTCATCTGTTTTCCTCTTCTCTTGAATATATCGGCATTTGGACAATTAATAAATTGCCTACATGTGGTAGCTGTCTAAGGCGCGGCTTCAGTGTGACTCCTCCAGGACAAGTGTGAAGACAAAGCTCATTTCCAGATGTTATAACCTGTTACAACCAGCAGTCTCAGCAAAGGAAGTGCACCACAGGACACAGTCACCTGCAACCTCTTCCACTGCCTGTGGAATTCCCACCCGCTTCTAACGCTTTCACTCAGGTGCACTGAGTCACCTATAACCTAGACCTGGGTTGCCTGAACTGTTTTGTCATTGTGAAAATTAATATTCACACATACACACCTACAGGGAGGGAGGGAGAGGAAGATGGAGGGGAGGGGTGGGGGAGAGGGAGAGAGGGGGGGGAGAGAGAGAGAGAGAGACCACCATCGTCCTCTGTCTTTCCTTACAAAGAAGAGTGCTTCGTACCTGATGTCTTCGTTTGCTTTTTTGCTGCTGTTATCAAAACCCTGCACCCCACCAATGAGTGTTCAGACACATTCAAATAACTTTGCCTGCCTAAAGTCACAGAGCTAGTATCAGGGCTATAATTAGAAACTGGGTGATGACTAATTAGGATAAAACAAAAACAGCCACAGTAATGCCACTGTGGAGGTGGGTAGTGTTGGTTGTGTATCAGCTTGGCAGTGTGGAATCATTTGGGAAGAGGGCCATGATGAGGAACAGCCTAGGGTAGGTTGGCTTGTGGGGCATGCTTACAAGAGATTTTCTTAAAATAGAGTGAAGTCAGGGTATAATGTGGGTACCCCAATTTCATGTGCTGGATCCTAGACAAGGCGATCTCTGCTTTTGACTAAAGATCTCTGCTTCAGACTCTTACTGCCTTATTTCCTCAGAACAATGGACTATAACCAGGACCTATGAGCCGGATAAACCCTCCCTCCCTTAAATTCCTTGTATCAAGGTATTTTATCACAACAACATAAGGTGCGCCCAGGCAAGTATTGAGTATTCACTACGTGCCAGGCACATTTCTAGAACCAAACAATCCTGGATTACCTCCATCCCTGCCAGATTTTGAGAGAACAATGCTTCTATTTTGCTGGTGAGAAAACCAAAACTCAAGAGTAGTTACCAAACAGCCAATGAAGAAGCAGCCGTGATTAAGTTCCAGAAAGTTCTACTGCTGACTTAAAATGTATAAATGACTGGCGTGCTTGCTCATAAAAAGAGCACTGTGCATTTTTCTTTAAGCTATATCTGATCCGTTTGTAAGACTGGTCATTATTGAATTATGTAACTCCTATTTGACAATATTAGAAATGCCCTTTCTTTTATGAGAAAAAGTGGCATATATGGTGGTAGAATATTATGAATTTTATTACTTGATAAAACCACATTTGGAACTTGTTTTTGTAGGTGAAATTGCAGTCTAGAAAGCACTTCCTCGCAGTGTCTGCATCCTGCAGAAATTTGAAACTTCAATTGCTCCCATGCTTCCTCTCCAAGACTGGTTCCCTTAGGGATCAGGTACGGAGAAAAGAAAGAACCAGTGGGAGAGAAAAATGGCTAATGTTTATGGTGAACTTTGTTAAACTGATATTTTTTAATGTTTACTTTTAGATTTTGGTGTATTCCAGTGTGTCTCTGTGTAGGTCTGTGCACATGACTGACAGGCACCTGTGGAGGCAAAAGAGGCCACTGGATCCCTGGAGCCTGTGTCATAAGCAGTTGTGACCCACCCATGTGTGCACAGGACACCTTACTCTGGTTTTCTGCTTGAGCAGTCGGTGCTTTTAACCACTGAGACATCTCTCCAGGCTTAAAATTATTTTAATTATAATTAAGTGATTTAAGTTTTTTCCCCAAAGAGCATATGGCTAATACATTCGAAATATCTGGAGATTAGAACTCAATTTATGTCTCCACCTCTGTTGACGTGGCTCTCTACCATCAAGTACATAGGGCCAACCTGGTGAATGGCAGACTTCTCATATGACCTGTCATCATTTTTCTGTTGTTGCAATAAAACACCAGGACCAAGGCAACTTGCTGAAGGAAGGGTTTGTTTAGACTTACAGTTACAAATGGTTATGACCTGTAATGGCAGGGAAGCCACAGTCACAGTCCCCAGAGCAGGAGCCCAAGGCGCAAATTTCAAAATGCAAGCAGGAAGCAAAGAAAGTGAACTGCAATTAGCACATGGCTTTGAAACCTCAAAGCCCACCCCCAGTGATGTACTCCCTGCATCAAGACCACACCTCCCAGACCTCCACACACAGCACCACTATCTGGACCATCTAAGCCTATTATGGGAAAACTTCTCATTCAAACCAACACATAATCCCATAGGCTTGTGTCATACTGTGGTGTTTCAGCCATCTTGTAATCTGTGGTGTTTATACAATAACAATTATCTAGTGATTCATTTCTCAGACTGTCTCCCAATTTGTAAAAGACACCCTAACTTGGTTGGCTTAATTGTCAGGCTTCATGGGGCAAAAGAGATGTCAGCACCTTCAATCCTTCTCTGTGTTATATCCAAGTTTTAAATGAAAAACGTAATTATCTTTGACTGAACCTACTTATGTCTCACATCTACTCTTGAAAGAGTAACTAGGGTCAGGAAGTGGATTGATACTTCTCGGCCAGTTCGATTTGCACATCTGTATTAGTTGGTTTGGGTTTTGGGGTTTCTTGTTGTTGTTGTTGTGGGTTTTTTGTTTGTTTTATTTCTGTGTGTGTGTGTGTGTGTGTGTGTGTGTGTGTGTGTGTGTGTGTTTTGCATTGCCCTGACAAATGCAACTGAAGAGATGAATGGTTTAGTGTGTCTCACAATTTGAAGAGACAGTCCATCAAGGCAGAAACATAACGCAGTTCATCTCCTTGAGTCTGGGGTCAACTCACCAGAGAGAGATGAGTGTTGTCACTCATCTTATTCCTTCTTATTTAGTCTAAGAGTTCTCATGGGGTGGCACTGCCCACACTGACAATGGGGTCATCCCATCTCAACTAACCCATGCTAGATGAGCCCCCACAGATATGCCTAGGGGTGATTCTAATACCATCTGCTTGCCAGGATGAACCCTCGCGACATCACACTCTGAAGCTGGCTTTAGAGCCAACCCTGGAAGCAGCTCTTCATCTGAAAGAGGCTGGTTGTTTGGTTCTCCAAAGAGACAATGAGACATTTGCCAAAAGAAATGAGAATGATGCCGGGCAGTCACGTGAGGAAGTAGTCATTATTCACGAAATGTGGAATCGCAGCACTCTGGGCTTTGGGCTACCTCCCTGTCCTGTCTATCTTTAAAACTGAAGGAAAAATAAATCATCTCCTGTATGAGAAGCAAAGCCTTCGTCTTTAATGACAAATGACAAGTTCAAGAAACTACTGAAAAACAAAAGCAGTTTTTAGTACTCGATTCTGCAGAATAGGAAGCATGCCTAGGTGAAAAGTAGAAATGCTTGGCATGCCACTTTGACAATAAACAGCCGTTTAGTTTTTGAAATTTTTGAAATTCCCAGAGTGCTTCAGAAAGACACAGCCTTCTCACCCTCATCTCCCATAGAGCCTCCTCAAACTCCTCATCCTGTTGGTTCTGGATGCAAAGACTTGTCTACCGACCGTCCTGGGGCTTACGATCACCTCCTTTTCTAATCATGGGATCAAGCCCATAGCAGACTGCCCATCCATTTTCAACACTCAGAATTCTGAGACCATCGGGTACCAGATGCCAGTCAGGGGAGAGAAGGACCTATCAGGTGGCTTCTCTGTGACTTGTTGATGAGTTCTAAGTATGCCCCATGGCGAAAAATGGACGTAACCATTTACTTCTTACACTTGTATATTTCAGTCATGACTTGAGGTGGGAGATCAGCATCCTATACCCAGCCCACACCCACAGAGCAGGGGAATGCCTGTGACCATTGACTGCTCTCCCTTTCCCTCTCTACCAAGAATTAAAGACTTATTTAATTATGCGTCCCTTCTCTCTTGACCACAACTGAAAGAGCTGAGGTTAAAGATGCTAATTATGTCCCAACTAATCCATAGCAACTCCAAAGGTATGTATACCAGATAAGGAAATAATTTTATCCTAAAGGGAGTTAGAATCCTTCAAAGTGGGCATCTGTACCTCACAGAACCTGCCTTTCAGCCTTACGAAAAGCACATGTCTAATGAAGTACACAGCATGTGCTGGAAGACAAGGCCTGCCTCAATAACATATGCCAGGTCAGCATTTTTATTTACTCTGTAGCAAACACAGTAATCACAACCACAGCCGTTCCAGAAAACCCTTCTCTGAAACAGTAAATCTGTCCAATCAAAATTAAGTGTTCAGGGTTGTAACAGTATTCAAAGCTCCTCTCAAAATCTAAAATAAGACCGTCATTTGCAGCTCCAGATACCATCCAGCCACCTAGACTTTGGCAGTAAGTAAGACTGCTTTAATAAAATATAAAGCTGTGGCAGAATTTAATATGGAAGAGATCTGAGATCATTAATCTCCAGACTTAATGTAAAAAACTATTTTCATTATTTTCCAAAGAAAATGTTCATATTTGGGGAAAAATAATAGTCATAAAATAAAAATAATTTAAGGTTTGGGGGTTAATGTTAAAGCACACTAGTCAAGTTCAGTCTGCGCTGTCACCTAACACTAGGCAGCATAGCATATGGATTCAGTGAACAAATGTCATTACAGAGTTGACACGTCGTCAGAGCGGATGCCTTGCTCAGTCCTCCATCCACTAGCCATCTCCTCATGGCTCTAAACAGCATTTGCATCCACTGATCCCTCCTCCTTTCCCCTTCTCCCAGTCTCTACTCTCATCAACCATAAAATGTAGTTGAACTTTCTAAACATTAAAACCTAAGCCTTGCAAATATTAGTTGCTTTTTTAAAGCTGTGCTAAAATGTCGTTACTAAGGCACCTATACAAGGAAAGGTTTGTTTGGGGGGCTTACGGTGCTATAGGTTTAGTGTCCATGATGGCTTAGCAAAGGCATGGAGGGAGGGAGGAGCAAGAAGCTGAGGGCTCACATATCGAAACACCACAGCATGAAGCAACAGAAAGTGTGAACTAGAAATGTCACAAGCCTTCTAACTCTCAAACTTGCCCCCCTCCCCACCCAGGGTCATACTTTCTCCATCAAAGCCACACCTCCTAAGCCTACCTACATATTACCAACAACAGAGGACTAAATATTCCAGTATCTGAGCCTATGGGGGATTCTCCCACTCAACCACCACAGAAAGTAACTAACATCCATGCATTCATGTCTTCAAGAAAAAAAGTCAAGTCCAGCTTGAGCCCAAATATCCTAAGCCAGGACTAACAAACTAATGGGTGTTCTAGAAAAACCAAACTGAGGAAAGACCACCCAGTCTCGGAGAGACCATGTAATACAAAGAATAAGAAGCAACCAACAACTTCAGCTTTGATTGGGCTTTAAAACTCAATAAAACTAAGTAGTTGTGCTTCTTCGAAGAGTCCTAGGCATGGACAATGGAGGCCACATCTACAAAGAGACAGAAGGGATGGAAGCTTCCAGAAGCAGAAGCAAGAAAGAGTGGGGTGTGGGATCCAGTAACTTCCCAAGGTGCCTTGCCACAAATCTAGACTTTGGTTCATGACATAGAACAACCACACACAAAACCTCAGGCCAATGCCCCTTACTTATTGAACAATGTCCAACTATTTGGAAAAGTCAATCTAGCATCACAGGCATCTCCTAATTGGCTTGTAAACCAATATAAGAATCCTATTTTTTAACAACTTAATATCTTGAGGCAGCAGGAAGAACACGTCCACAAGCAGCAATGTGACTTATAGCCACCCTTTACCATTTTCTTCTTAATAATCTTATTTCAGAGATCGAGAAATTGATACACATCTTCCAAGTTGCACAGGTTGGAGTCAAGTCATCACCTGAGGTCTCAGAGAAGTTGGAGCTACTCTCTAGCCCTGTGAAGAATGTTACATTTTTTTTCCAAAATAAAAGTTTCAAGCTAACTTCTCAATGGCGTTTCTTACTAACTTTACCCAGAGGGTTTTTGAAAGAAATCTACTCTTGATCTATAAACCAGAAAGAAATTCTATGCTAATGCTGAGCCTGATATATTTTGGACATGAGGATAAGTGGTTATCTGTTAAGTAACAGTTCATCACCCAGGCTATAGCATTCTTCCCTGGGACATTCTCTCATTTTAAATATATCATCTTTGGGAACTTTATATTCCAGCCTAAGCTGGCACACAGTAAAGTATGCAAGAGCTTAAAATATTTCAGACACCAAGTTGGTTACAAACATAAAATAAGTCTCTTTTATTTACCTAAAAATAAACATTAAAAGATCAGAAGCTTTTATTTGTCTATAGCAAATAATTTTCTTAGCTTTTCTGACACACTGGTAGCCATTGTGTTGAAAATCTACAATTAGAACATGATTCATTTGCCTTTGCCTATGACGGTACTGTGAGAGCCCCTACTTGTGTTTTTCTTAGAGACCTCCTAGGGTGATGGGGGAAATCTAAGCAACCAAATTAGAATATAAACCCTCCTTCTGAGAAGATGCTTTTATAAGCCCAGATATTTGGTCTACAGATTCTACGTGAATAAAACCAATTCTCAGTGAGATTTTTAGGGCCACAACAGCAAAGCCAGCCTAGTACCAGGCAGTTCCAGAACCCACCCGAATGCAGAGAGGCTGTGGTAGGCTCCCTATAATTCCAACACTCAGAAGGCAGAGTCGAGAGATGCCCAGAACAAGCCGTCTAGCTAGCCTAGTCAATTGGCAAGCTCTGAGTAGCTTCAACAGGGAGACCCTTCCTCAAATAATAAGGCAGATAACCATCTAAGAAGATTTCTGATGCTAAGTAAACCCAATACCAGGTAATTCCTTACATGGTCGTGGCCAAGAAATATATGATGCTCTTGTATTTCTGTTGTCCTTCCTCTTTATCCCATGTGACAACTCTGGCAATATTTTGTGTTCAGCACCCTTCAGAAGAAGCCAGAGGTTCTCATCACAAGAAGAACATGTGAATCACTTGGGAGAAGCTTAAAACCCTAATGACCAGACAAGCTGATTCTGAATCTCTGGGAGGGGAATCCAAGCATCCATATCTTTAAAGACCCCAAATAATGTACACTGAGGACCACTGCTAGGAGACAAGCATATTCAGGTATGTATACGGACATCTGATACAAAATCAAAAGGCACCACTCAATACAACAGTGAAAATGGTCGTCAAATAAAGTCTGCAGTAATCTTTCTGCTAACTGGAGAGCTATAAATAATCCCTAGGATTGCGTGAAAGTGGAGCTCAAGGAAGTGAGCACTCAGAGACAATTTCAGAGGAAAATTAGGCCCTAGAATGGAAGATAGTCATACCACAGTAGATCAATGGGCTTTACCCTGTACTCACTGGGTTTGTGTGCAGAGATGTGGCAAGAGGACATTTTAGAAAGATCAGTCTGCTGGCAACCGTGGAGAAAATGCAGGCAAGGAGAACAATAAAGAAACAACTAGTGTAGTCCAGAACAGAGGCAGCAAGTGCTAGAGCAACAACGGGACTAGAAGAAAATGGGAAACCCCGTTTTTAGTTATTAAACAAGTGGCGTGAGAGGGATTGACAGGTGAGGATTTGAGCTAAGGCAAAAAGAAATAGGAAATCAGGAACAGAAAGACCTTCAATGTAGGAGAAAGTGATTTTTATTACGTTTAGCTCAAGAAACATCCATAGAAAACTTAACTATATAGTCATAAATATGAGCCTGAGGGTCACTATCAGCCTTTCCTGATCTCATAGTACAAAGAAGTTTAGAAGGAGATCAGTGCTCAACATACATAGGTCTGAGGAGTGACGTGTTGATTCTCCTCTTGACTCCCAATGCCCAGTGAAGTTCCTGGTATCTGGGGCTAGGGTACCGTGGAAGTGGGAGAAGTAGGCATGGGGTCTCGTTGTGTCCAGCCCCAGAACCCAGAAACCTCATCTCGAGAGAGGTGGGCGTAGAAACCACTCCCTCTCCTGCCCCGGGCCTGCAAGCCCCAGCACATATAGTCCTTTACCCGCCACCTTTGCCCACACCAGAGGAGGTTACGTAGTCACAGCCAAGTAACAGTTCCCCTCTCCTTATAAGGTCCTGTCCAGCAAGCACCTGGAATTCCTCTTCATGCAAATAAGGCATTCCCAGCACCATGGCCCCAGCCAGTGATGTTAAGTCACTCCAGAAGCTTCTATCCACTCCCCAAAGATTTAAGTAGCCTTTGTCCCCCCCTCCCCCCATTAAATGAGCTGCTCAAGGAAGCCTGTCTTCTGAGTCTGTTCTCGCAGCGCTTACCTGAGCTTGTCATCACCCCTGGCTGTTCCTGCCTTCCCCTTCCTCCCCTCAAGATCTACCATGTGAAGCTGAGCATTGCTACATAGCAAATGTTTGATAAATACTAAGTCAAACTGACTAGTCAAAAGCAAGGTAAGAGGAAATGTTCGGGGTATGATAAGAAGTTTGACCAGTAACATAGACTTGCTGAATATATGCCCCGATTGGCTTCAGTAGTATGAGTGTGTGTGTGTGTGTGTGTGTGTGTGTGTGTGTGTGTGTGTGTGTGATGTGTGTGTGATGTGTGTATGAGTGTGTGTGTGTGTGTGTGTGTGGTGTGTGTATGAGTGTGTGTGTGTGTGTGTGTGGTGTGCGTGTGGTGTGTGTGTGTGTGGTGTGCATGTGGTGTGTGTGTGTGTGGTGTGTGTGTGTGTGTGTGGTGTGTGTATGAGTGTGTGTGTGTGTGTGTGGTGTGATGTGTGTGTGGTGTGTGTGTGTGTGTGTGGTGTGTGTATGAGTGTGTGTGTGTGTGGTGTACGTGTGGTGTGTGTGTGCGTGGTGTGCGTGTGGTATGCGTGTGGTATGTGTATGAGTGTGTGTGTGTGGTGTGATGTGTGTATGAGTGTGTGTGTGTGTGGTGTGATGTGTGTGTGGTGTGTGTGTGTGTGGTGTGCGTGTGGTGTGTGTGTGTGAGTGTTAGTGTGTGTGTGTGCATGTGTGTGTGTGTGTAAAGGTACATGAATTCATTTTTTTAATCCTGATTTATCAGTGAGAACCACAGGACCACAGAAATAAAATGCAGATGCTAGGGCTATAGAAATGGCTCAGAAGTTAAGAGCATTGGCTGCTCTTCCAAAGGTCCTGAGTTCAATTCCCAGCAACCACATGGTGGCTCACAGCCAACTATAAAGAGATCTGGTGCCCTCTTATGGCTTGCAAGTGTACATGTAGGCAAAAACACTGTATACAGGAGGAGGAACAGAAGGAGGAGGAGGAGGAGGGGGAGGAAGAGGAGGAGGTTCAATAACCAGCTCTTCCCAGGGCTTGGCTCCAAAGGAGCTGGTAAGGGAAGTTCTATGGATAGAATGTACTAGAACCAACTGAGCAGAAGATTACTGTTTTTCATAAACTTCAAATATAGATTCAAAAAGAAACCAACTGATACACAGAGAAAGAGCTAGCTGGTTGACATCTCAGGAACAAAGGCACTCTGTCTGTTAACATCTTTTGTTAAGAAATGAAGTATCACTTCCTACAATAATACCACCATACTAATCAACTTCCTGTTGCTATGACGAATGCCTGAAATAAATCAACTTACAGGAAGAAAACTGCCTGGAGAGAGAGAGAGAGAGAGAGAGAGAGAGAGAGAGAGAGAGAGAGAGAGATAGAGAGAGAGATAGAGAGAGAGAGAGAGAGAGAGAGAGAGAGAGAGAGAGAGAGAGAGAGAGAGAGAGAGAGAGAGAGAGGCAGTAAAGCACTTGCTCGGTGTGGCCTCAAAAGATCACCAAAGCTAGCTAGCTAGACACGCTGATTGGTGAGCTCTGGGTTCGATTGAGAGCCCTGTTCGATGACTAAGGCAGAGAGGCTGAGGAAGACTCTCCTAGTCAACCTGGGGACTTCACATGTACAGCATGCATATGTACTTGCATACACATGTGCATCACACACAAGGGAACATCCATATAAGCACACACACCACATACACATGCAAAAAGTAAAAAGAGAAAAAGGGGGGCTCATATTGGCTCAGCTTCAGATGTCTCTGCTCATCACCAATTAGCCCTGTCGCTGTGAGCCCATAGTGGGGCAGCCATCGTGATAAAAGCTCGGGGCAGAGCCACTTGCCTTATGACTAGAGAGTAGGGGAGGGGGAGGACAAAGTAAATGGAGGGACTAGAGTCACATTGTGAAGGCGCAATGAGGAGCACTCCAATCACTAACGCTATTATTCAGAGGACGCTACAATTAATAATTCCAATGTTAGTGCTGAAATTAGTGTTCAGCCTAAATAGATGGAGCACTGAGGACCTGCGTTCAGTTCCCACTGCCCACGTGATGTCTCACAGTTGTACATAACTCCAATACAAGGGACTCTAGTGCCAGTGTATGGCCTCTGTAGGTAGCAGGAATGCACATGGTCCACAGACATAGGTGCACGCAACACACACAACACACAAAATAATAAATAATTTGAAATTAAAAATAAAGGTAAATAAATAAAATTAGTCCTCATACTAAAGTATATATATCCAGTAGTTTAGAGCTTTATATAATCTAGTTTATTATTTTTCTTAAAACATTGCTTCCAGAAAGGTTTAATGAGCAGGTGTAGTGAGAATTTTTTATTTCTTTAAAGACACAAAAATGTTATGGCACTATGTTTTTGTTTTAATCTGGGGCTGCTTCAGATTGTCCACAGCTGCTAACTGTGATTTGTCTGATGCTCTAGAAGGGGCATGGTTTGGAATCCTGGGAACTTTTCAGAAGGTCTATAAATGCCAGAGCACCAAGAGATGCAGCAGTGGCTGCTACTCGTGCTGCTGCTGCTGCTACTCCTCCTCCTCCTCCCCCTCCTCCTGCTGCTGCTGCTGCTTCTCTTCCTCCCCCTTTTGCTGCTGCTGCTTCTAATGATGATGATGATGATGATGATGATGATGATGATGCTCCTGCTGCTGCTACTCCTCCTCCTCCTCCTGCTGCTGCTGCTGCTGCTACTGTTCCTCCTGTTTCTGCTGCTCCTGATGCTGCTGCTCCTTCTATTCCTGATGCTCCTCCTGTTACTGGTTGCTGGTGGCCCCTGTTGCTGTTGCTGTTTGTTGCAGTTTGTTAGATTTCCGGTTGCTGGTTGGAAATATCCTGACAATGAAAACCAAACTTGCCTCAAGGAACTGGACACCCCTAATCAGCAGGAAGCAGTCTAATGATATTGATGCCCTCTTCCCCTCTCTAACCTTCCTCCTCTCCTACCTAATGTTGGGGATTTAGATGGGATGGGGTGGTATAGAAAGGTAGGAAATAAAGTAGTCAAAATCTAGCTACAAGCAGGAAAAACCTGAATGTGTGTAATAATATCCCATGAGCTGAAATCCAGAGCAGAATTTTTTTTAAAAAGAGAGGAAGCAAGCTAAGCACCAGAATTCCTGTCTGATTTCTGACTACTGACTGCATATGAGCAGTCTACACATGTATAGCTCTTGGCTTCTTTCTCACTTCCAGATCCAAGTGCTGCTTCAGGTATCACAAATAGCTGTGGGTGGTAGCCAGATGCTGTAGCCCAGATGTGTGATAAAGCTTCCTATCGGAGGATAAAGCTGGGCCAACAAGAAGCAGGAGGCAGGAGGAACCAGGTGGGTGGATCGTGAGGGATAGGCCATGGACAAAGAATTCTCAAAAGAGCCTCTGCTTTCTACCCAGCCTAGATATGAGGAGGTGAAGAGTTCCAGCTGTCTGTTTCCACTACCATAGAGCCATCCACCACCATGCCTTTCCTCCACTGGGAGGGACTGTTTCCTCTCAAACTGTGAGTCAAAATACTTCTCCATATACATCCCCCAAAAAAGAGAGTTCTCAAGAGAATTTGTAAAATGACTGATCCAAAAGTAAGAATATGAAGGTCTCAAACAGTGGGAGGAACATGCTCAGCTCTCCAATCGGACCTCCTCCTGAGCTGTTTCCCTATATATCCCAAGGGCTGGAGCACACATACTCCACATTCTCTCTCTCTCTCTCTCTCTCTCTCTCTCTCTCTCTCTCTCTCTCTCTCTCTCTCTCTCTCTCTCTTTCTCTCTCTCTCCCTCCCTTCCTCCCTCCCTCTCTCTCTCTCTCCCCCCCCCTCTCTCTCACTCTCTCTCTCTCTCTCTCTCCTAGCCATCCAAGCTTGCTGGCTCCTGGGAATTATACCTTCTTGACATTCTGGTCTCTGCTGGCTTCTCTTATTATTGTCTGCTCATCCATGCTTTTACTTTATAGTCAGCATTTTAAGTATTTTGTGCTGGGTTTTTCTTGGGACATTTTGTCCACAATATTGCCAGAGGGAAAAAAATTGGAGAACATTTGCTTTTACTTTGAAAAAAAAAAAAAAGACGTTAAATTTACAGAAAAGTTGTGATAATGATACAAAGAACTTTCCCCTGCAACTTCAAATAAGTTGGCAAGCATGGTGCCCATGAGCTACCCATCTCTGCATGCCTCAATGTTTTCTGTCAAAATAATAATTCTAGAAAAAATCTGATATGACCGTCAAAACCAAGAAATTAACACTTGCTTCAGTTTTTTTTAAAGATTTATTTATTTATTATGTATACAGCATTCTGCCTGCAGGCTAGAAGAAAGTACCAGATTCCATTATAGATGGTTGTAAGCCACCATGTGGTTGCTGGGAATTGAACTCATGACCTTTAGAGGAGCAGTCAGTGCTCTTAACCTCTGAGCCATCTCTCCAACCCCTTGCTTCAGTTTTGCTATCTGTTCTAATATCCTTCATAACAGAAAGACACAATTCAAAATGCTGTGTTTATCTTGTCAGCAAAAGGCTGTAATGAGTCAGCTAAAACATGGCTGACACCAAATGTCTGTGGAACCATGACTTAGCATAAAATGGCTGACATGGGATAGCTGGGTACTCCCAAAGTAAACCGTGATGTAATCTGTTATATAACTATTTTTTGGCAGAGTTTCATTCTGTGAAATTCAGTATAAACAGGGCCAGAGGTCAGAGGCCTCCCCGTTATGTTTATGCAGAGGCCTGTATGTGTGCCTTCCTACCTGCTGGCAACTACCAAGCCCTCTTCAGGAGTGAATAAATATATCTTGTCAGTCTGTGACTCTTTGAATTCTTTTCAACCTCTGAGCTTTCTGTGAACCTCTTTCTTTCCTGGTATGAATGAATCTTTCCATTCTCTTTCTATCTAAAATAGCTCTCAGCCTTGCCTTGCTTTGCCTTGCCTTATCCGTTGCAACCTGAACAAGGCCAAAGAGTAACGGCTATTTTGAAATGGGCTTCTCAGTTTGGATTTGTCTAATGTCTCCTTGTGAGCATACACCTTGATATCATTTTATGAAGACTAATTTTGCTGTGTAATTCTGTGTGTGTTGTTTCAGACAGTACATGATTTTGGTTTATCCCAATACTGGTGAGATCCATTTGAGTAAGTGGTTGTCTACCAGCCTATTCCACTATAAAGTTTGGGGGGGGGGGGCAGAGGCTTTAGTTTTTGTTTATTTCTTTGGTTTTTTTTTCCCCTTGGTTTGTTTTACTTAATATATTTTCATGTTGTAAAATTATATAAGTTTAAATTTTCCATTGCTCTTCAAAATCCTACTTCTTTATGTGGTGATTTACACTAGTTTATACAAGGGGGTTATAAAATATTACTGTCATTTTTGTCCTACTACATCCAGACTGCTGTAACAAAATGCCTTAGACTGGATGATTTATTAACAACAGAAATGAATTGCTTACAGATCTGGAGGCCAGAAAACTGAAGGGCAAGCGGACCTGGTGTCTAGTAAGAGTCTACTCAGTCAAATCCTTCCTGCTGAGTCCCCATGACAGAGAGACAAGCACGGAGGCCTTGTCCTTTTTTTGTAACCTCTAATTCCATTCCTTAAATGGAGTCCTCCTCACTTGATCACTCCTTAATGCCCCACCTCCAACTATCATCACATTAGGGATTTCAACATAACTGGGGAAATGAGGAAACAATATTCAGACACTAACTCTGTCCGATGCAGTAGTAATGTTCACTGTGAGTGTTGGTGTTAATGGTCAACTTGGCAGGCTCTGGGCTCACCTGGGGCAGGAGTCTCAACCTTCTGTATGCTGCAACCCTTTAATACAGTCCTCATGTTGTAGTGACCCCCCCCCAACCACAAAGCTATTTTTGTTGCTACCTCAAAACTGTAATTTTCCTACTATTATGAATGATAACACAAATATCTGGTATGTGGAATGGTCTTAGGTGGCTCTTTCTCCTGAATAAATTTACTTAGTTCAATAAAAACCTTACATGCAATCGTCTTCCAATCTTCCCTGCCTTCCTCATCTGCATTTGGACATGGTTCTGTTACCTACTCAACTCTATACATAATACCAGTTATGTTGGGATGATGGCAACACCAGGTGCTTACCATCACCGGCCAAGTGGACTCTCTCCTGCCCCAAACTGAGCCTCTGGAAGTCCCTGTGGAGTCTTCTTACATCGTGATTCACAGACACCCTTCTCCTCATTCCGTACCCTCCTCCACCCCGTTTCCAAGGCACACACTTATGCCCATGTTTGTCTTAACCAACTTGGCTTCTGATACACCATGCTGGGCAGTTCTCCCATGAAATTAGAAAATAACCCAAGCACATTGATTTAGGTTACCCTAAATAATATTTTCTGATGTGATAATAGTTCCATCAAGTTTTTAAATTAATAGAATAAATAAAGTTCTAGATCAAGGTGCTTCAAGTACATTGATGTGGATATCAAGCAGGCAGCTTACAGGAAAGGGAGGAGACTCTGCCATGGGCCTCAGATTCTACCTAGTGATGTGCTTACCTTTGAGATTGGTGGAAGCTAAGAACCTGTTCATGCACTCCAAAAAAAAAAACCCCAAAACTTGCCTAGTGATCACAGGGCTACTAGGTCACACAGAGAGGTGCACAATAAATGGCTGCTTATGAGGATAATATAACCCAAGATGGTTTAGCCCTGGACCCGCAGCAGTGCACCCTTTCCTGTCACGTCAGACCTAATGCTAACCCATGAGCCTCTGCAGAGTGTTTGCTATAGCACCGTTGTTCTATGGGGACTTCAGGGAGCAGTGCCCATCCGAGAATCCTAGCCCATATGAATGCCAGTCCTTTTTCCTACTTCTCCCCTTTTCATAATTTATTCACCACACTCACCATTCTTTCAATGTTTGTTTATATTGGTCCATTATTGCTCCTCATCTGGTTCTTCCTCGTTGCTTTTGATGTCTCGGTTCTTCCATCATGACCCATTTCCTTCTTGCTTAACTTCGATACTTTCCATCTTTGTTAGATATCTTAGTTACTTTTTTGTTATGATGTAACATTATCACCAAAGCAACTTATAAAAGTAAGTGTTTAGTTTTGCTTATGGTTTCAAAGGGGTAGGATCTCATGGTGGAGCAAAGGAACACCTGAGAAACTACATCTTGATCCACAGTACAGGGCAAAAAGAGAGCACTGGGAATCATACTAGTCTTTGAAACATCAAAGCCCACTCCTAGTGACACAGCCCCTACAAAGACATACCTCCTAATCTTTCCCAAACAGTTCCACCACCTGGGGACCAAAATATTCAACTATATGAGTTTATTGGGACCATTATCATCCAAACCACCACAGATGTCACTGTTTCATATCCACTTTTTAATGGCAGCATATTTTCCCTAACTCTTTCTAAAATGTTAATTACATTTGTTTTTATTTGTGCCTAAGTCTGTGTATGAATATGAGGGTGGGGGGTCGGGGTAGCATATACAAGCCATGGTGTTCGTGTGCAATCGGAGTTCAACTCACAGGATTTGGTCTCTCACTCCACCACATAGGTCCTGAGCATCAAACTCAGATTATTAGATTTGGTATCAGGGAGCTTTACCTACTGAGCTGTCTCATAGGCACTTGCTCTCACTCTTTAGAGTTCAACTGCACACAACAGTGTAGGGTGGCCAGTGATCTGCTTTGGCTTGAGGCATGTCTCACACAGAGAACACTTAGTATTGAGAGTAGAGCAGTGTCTGACAAAATACCATAGCTGATGACCCTTCTGTATGGTCAGTCCACTTGTTGGTTCTCAGTAGCATTTAAACCTTACCCTTTTCTGATGTCTGCCCATGCTTCTGAGAAAACTTGTGTTCTAAGTTTTGTTTCTTTGACAGGAGTCCCATTATTTCTCTGACTACCTATAAGATTATCTCTTTGATTTCTATGGGCACTATTTCCATTTTATTCATCCTAATTGGGAAGACATACCATGAATACAAAGAACACTTTTGAAAATTTTTGGTACTGTTTCAACATTTTCTCTTCTACTTTTTGTCTGTCCTTTTCCTTTGTAATTCCACTAAATATTACTGTGGCTTAAATATTCATGCCTTCCCAAAAGTCACATGGTCAAATACTACCTACCCATTTGATGGAATCAAGTAAGGCCCTTGGCAGGCCATTGGCTCATGAGGTGGGTGCCTGCTGGTGAGATTAATGGCCTACAAGGGCTTGCTTGAAATGTCATCTGCAATTTAGGAAGTTTGTCCTCACACAAGCTTCTTTCATTCCCAGGCTTCCCAGTGTGGGGTCTGGCACAGCATCCCCAAGTCCCACAGGTGCATTCTGTGTCTTAGTACACAGCTCATGCTTCTTTACCTCTCAGGCATCTTCCTCTGTGCGTCTCTCCTCTCTGTGTTCCTCCACACTAATGCTGGACCCTTCTCATGCTCTGCCTTCCACACAGTGTTGGTAAATTTCATCAACAAAATCTGTTGTTTCATGTACTTCTTAACTTCATTGGCTAAGACTTCCTTCAATGCTTTTTCACTTTGATTCTTTTAATGTTTTAGTTCATGGAACTCGAGTACTCTAGTTCCACACAACTTATGATTGTGGATGTGAGACAATGTTTCAAATGGATTCTTTTTTGTGTGAGAAATCTGGGGTTTCATACACATGCACACACACACACACACACACACACACATACATGTGTGAGTGTGGGTGTGAGTTTGAGTGCATGTATATATCAGAAATGATACCTGAGGCTGACCTCTGGCCTCCAACCATGAACATGAATTCATGCACATGATCTGTATACACACACACACACACACACCACTGCCAAATAATTCCATGCTTGTGTGACAAAACTTGGATTTTCCATGGTCTTCATGCTGTTTTGCAAGGCAAATTTGACTGACGGAGCCATATCTCCACTTTCTAGATTTTTAAAAGCGGATTTGAATTTCTGTTGCCTAATACTCCATGAATATCAGAACATAATAGTAGCACTTTTTTTTCCTTAAGGAACCTTAACATGTAAGGAATACAGGTCTCAATTATGGAGTCCTCTGGGTTCCATACTCCCAGCCCAGCCCATGTATGTCCACCCAAACTCCAGACCTGAGACCAAGAAAGAAATATTTTCTTTATCACCTTACAATGGTGTCTGGTCACATCTTGCTTAAATGTTACAGTTCTTTGAAGCCTTAGCTGGATCCAAAGGCCTTCTTAAAACACTTATTTCAACCAGGCTCTCAGTCACTAGGATAACAAATCCCACATTACGTTGTCTCTTAGCCTACCAAAGACAGCCATAACATCTACAGTCCCCAAACTTTGTTTCCATTCTCTCTAGCCAGGTATTGCCATCCTATGACTAGAATCTGGTGCTCAAATGATGTAATCTAGTACTCCTGAGTATTTGTAGCAAGGGATTCTTAGTCCGTGTTACTGAAATTGCCATCCTCCCTCTATCAGGCATCTCTTATGGATGGCTCACAATCACTTCCACCATGTTCTTTCTTATTCCACCATCTGTTTGGATTCTCACCAAGTTCATCAGGCTCAACCTGGCAGGTGTTTCAGATCACCCTCACTTCCTCCCTACAGGAAAAAGAAGTCAGACCATTTCTTCTCCATGATGATAGTGTTGACAACCTCAGGCATCCTTCCCTCGCTTCCGTGTTCCCACAAATATGTCGCTTAATCCGCTACCGACAAAAACTGCGGAGCTCGTCATCTTGCTCTTCCCTCTTCCGTGCTGCACCAGTCAGAGCTCTGAGGACCACCAGCGACTCAAACATCCTTCCACACGCACAGCTTTAACAACAAGCGTTGCTATTTGGCTACCAGACGCTGCATCATCTCCACTTTTAGTCTCTGCCCCAGATTCTAATTTGACCTTACTCCAAGTAATTACATCAGACCCATTTGCTCCTGTAGCTCTGTCCTGACGGGTTCCACTGATGACCTGAAATGTCTTGTGGTCACACGGGACCCTATGCTATGACAGTTGTCCCCATCTCCTCCAATTCCCCTGCAATGGCTTCCCAGGTGACATCCCTGCTTTCCCAGCTCCTCTCCTCCTTGCTACAGGCACTTCTCCAACAGCTCTCTGATGGCCTCTCTGTAGTACTGAAAAATTAAGCCAAGGATAAGAACTAGCAGTTACTAATCTACTTGTTTGTAGTCTTTGTATCATTTCTTACTTATCATTATAAGTCCTGCTTTCTAACCGAGTGGAAGACAGGATGTGGTGGTACAGGCTTGTAATGCCAGCACTCAGAAGACAGAGGCAGGAGGATCACTGAAAGTATGCATCCATCCTGGACTTCATAGCAAGTTGATGGCCAGACAGGGCACATGGTAAGTTCCCATCTCAGAAAGAAGATACACAAATAAGCCAGATTATAACTATTATTGTTGACTTTGTGTCTCTGTAGAAGCAACTTCTCATCACTGTAGCCAAAAGTCATAGATAACACACAAGTACATGCACCTGTGTGTGTGTTCTAATACAACAGAGGCAGCCAGCTGACTCTACAGTACCCTGCCCTCTGATCTTGGAAAAGGCTATGAGTGCTGTGGGTTTCTCCTTAGCCTGTGCAGAATGTTCCAGAATGTTGGACATCACTGTGCATTAGTATTAACATTCCAAGGAAAAGGTCTCATCTATTCCAGCTCAGGAGTTACTATGATTACTCTAAAGTCTGGGAGTTGTCCCCTTGTCCTCAGCTCTTAATATTAATTGGACATTTCAAGGTGCTTTTTAGTGTATTAATTCATTAGGTTGAGTACAATATTTTTCAAAGGAGGAACATGCGTACACAAAGTCACAAACAGCCAGTCACAGGGAAAAGAAAGCAGCTATTCTGTTACACTGTAATAACTACCCTACCATTTTAGCTTCTTAACTCCTGTAAGGCTTTTTTTTTTCTATCTATTTGCATCAGCTTGCATCTTTTCCTTCCTGCCTTAAATCCACTACTTTTAGAACATGTGGGAAATAATTAAATGGACATATTAGTGTCTAAAACCATGGAAGCCATCATGCTTAGGTGCATAATTTCTACTGTAAGTAAGAATATTTGCACATTGAGTTTGTTTGAATCATTTAGAGGTTAAGCCTGAGTCATACCTATAACCATCAGGATGCTGCATTCTTAGGTCTAAAAGCAAATTTAACCAACGCTCTCAGAGCAATAAGCAACAATTGTTGAGACAGCACCCTTAAACAGGAATGCCTGTTTCTATGTCAGTAGCTCCCTGAATTCCAGGAGCCGCTGAAGGCTAGCAGGGGGCAAAGCCAAAACAGAGCGGCTAGGAAGAACTAGCAGAAGGAGGGAAAGCTCAGGCCCAAATAATGGCTCACTCTGAGGGCTGTGCAAGTCACCCTGCTTCCTGCACTTTCCTGTTCAGTTCAAACACCCAGCTATCCTTTTTTCTGTATGCAGCACCTACCTTTCTGTTAGGGTCGGGGTGATCTGCTGAAGAAAGACCCCAAGGCAGTATGCAAAAACAAATAGTATTTTGATTCTAGCATGCCAGGATCGCCTCTCTCCTCTAGAGGACAACACGAAAAATGAGCATGCAGGCTCAATTTATAGACAGTTGGAGAGATTTGTAAAAAAGCTTTAATTAATTGGTCAGAATTGAGTCAGAGTGTAGGAGGGGATTCAGGATTGGCTGTTTGGTTACTGGGGACTTTTTGAATCACTGAGGTTTGGCTCTTTCGCAGGGGTTGGCCTTTAATCTGCTTGGATGGGGCCAGCTGTGTTCTTTACTAAGGCCATGAAGTAATAAAAACATGATATCTAGTCATCTTGTTTTGTAAACTGATTAGTTGCCTATGAGCTGTCCATAACTTGTGGTTTTTCCAGGAATTGTTAGAAACTTGCCTTTGTTAGGCAGAGTGAAAACCTGAAGGCTGTCATGGAGTTGGTCTAGTCAAGCAAACTGGGGTCTTTGGGGGGTCTGGGGTCCCGGGGGAAGGGTCGCTTCACTTTCATTTACATAGAGGTAAGAGAAAGCCAATATCAGTTACATCCTCTGATGAGAATCCTAAAGGATGGTGAATTTAAAAGGCATGAGAGCACACTCAAGAAGCCCCTGCCAATGTGAGGTCATCCTAACTCTCACCTTTACATCCTTCAAAGCAAAGTCTCTGAAGAAATTCAGGACAGGGGTTGTATATGTTACCCTTGCATATGGATAGTAGGATCTCCTCCTATTTGCCATAAATAATATAATGGGGAAGAAATTTTTGACAGATAGTCTTTTGAGGACATTTAAGATCCAGTCAATACAAAATATACTTTGTATCTCCCTGGGAGCTGTCTTAGTTACTTTTCTAATGACCCGATGAACCACCACAGCCAAAAACAACTTCATCATCAAAGCAGTGAGGGCAGGAACTCAGGTAGAACAGGAACGTGAAGGCAGGAACTGAAGCAGAGACCATAAAGAGGTGCTGTTTACTAGCTCAATAAGCTACTTTTCTTATACAGCCCCACCCACCTACCTAAGGATGGTACCAGCCACAGAGGCCTTGGCTCTCCAACAACATCAGTTGCCAGTCATGAAAATGCCTGAGGACACGCCCACAGGCCAGTCTGATGCCAGCAAGTCCTCAGCTGAGTCTCCCTCCTCTACATGACTCTAGTTTAGGTCAAGTTGATGGACACAAACCACCACATCAAACCAATCCGACCAACTCTGGGGTTTCCTGTCAGTTGAACACAACACGTCACCTGTTGGCCTATAGACATGAGGAATGCAATTTAGAATAACATGGCTCAGACCCAGCATCAAAAGCAAGACCAAGAAGAGTTCTCTAGAACTGAGAGATAAAGTCCTAATTGGAAGCACAGGCCCTATTCATAGCGGTCTTTACTTTTTCTCACAAAGAAAACATTGGAGAACTCTTTGCAGCATGAAGATGTTAATTGCTATGAAGAAAATTCCATAAAAGTCCATGGAAATTTGCATAGTTGCAGAATCAATAGGACTTTTAAAAAATGTTACCAACAAAACAAATTTAAATCTCTAAAAACAGTCAGGTCAAAATTCGGTTTTAAAGAAAACAAAACCTTCTTCTTATGGTGTGCCCCAGCACTGATACAAAGTAAACATGACAGAAAACTCTCTCTCCCTACACACACACACACACACACACACACATACACACACACACACACACACACACATACACACACACATACACACACACACACACATACACACACACATACACACACACACATACACACACACACACACACACACACACACACACATACACACACACACACACACACATAAGAACTGATGCCTGACAGGACTCCTGTGTCCTTCAGCCATCTTTCTCTTATATCAGTTGGGGAGCTGCTTGTGTCTGCTCTCCATACAGTGGCAGGTGGGCTCTCACTACAACGTAGTTTACACTTGGTCTTAGCCAGAAGGCCGAGAAGCGATACTACAGCGTATTTTATCCTGGATGTTTAGAAAGCATTAAATAGTCCATGAATGAAAATCAGAAAGGGAGCTTCCAGGGCAGTGCTGGCTGGGGCGGGAATTCTTGAGCATAAATGTGCACAGACTGAAGAGCTGAATGCTCTATTCTACACACTCAGTAAGAAAACAGAAACAAGGATCAAAAACAAAAATTCAGTAAATTTCTGCTCAAAATTAAACTCTACCCTGAATATACAAATTATTTATGATCTGAATCTAACATGAAAAGTTATTTTTACTTAAAAAAAAAGACACTGGATTCACTCTGTCTTCTAACTTTTGAAAAACTAACCTGCACAAATCTTGCTAACACTAAAGTCAAGTTAGCAAACAAACTGAAAAACAAAAGCAAACAGCTAAAACACATAGATTAATACAATATTTTTTTACAATTGAAAAAGAAATATTCTTTTGAACAGCTAGAGAAAGAATATATATTGAACATTATTTTCTATAGGAAACACAATATTTTTGGTGGGACAAAAATACGTATTTTTGGTGTGGCAAAAATATATGTAGAACAAAAATATGTCATCTTATCCAGAAGCCCTAAGTACACTTTGCATTATTATACAGGCCAGAATTAGCTTTTTAATTCCTTTACCACATTACCACAAAATGAAGAGTTAGCTTTGGCAGGGAAGACAAGGTCCCAGAAACTAAGAGAGAGAACATCTTGAAATACAAGCATTTTTAAAAAGGAAAATTATTAATACACAACACAAGTTTCAAATAAATTTATATTTAAAATGATATTAGAAGCTATAAAAAGAAAACTTTTGGAAACACAGTCAGCACTGTGAAGAATTTTAAAAATTAATAAAATTAATTCTTTAATAAATTTATGAATGTATTTATTTATAAATAACAGTTAAGTAAATAATAATGTTATTAATTTATTAATTAATTACATTCTGAATTTAAGAAAGTCTTCCAGAGAGAAATGGAAAAATGTGAGAAACAGAACAAGGAAGAGAGAGCAGAAATGAAAAAAGTTGATTGGTCTGTGCACATCAAGACCCACTGCCCCCATCATAACAATGGTGTTCTAGAGGTCATGTGACTTGTAGTTAACCAATCAGAATGGCATGTATAATTTTCATTCAAGGACTGGGTGGAGAATGGGGAACAAGTATCCATATACTTTGTAGGCGAGCCTCATCTTATCAGTTAAGGCCTTAAGAGAAAAAGATAAGGAAGGAACTCTGCAGACATCCTGCCTTGGGGCTGAAACTTCTGCATCAACCCTGGCCTGTTGGCCTACTGCCACAATCACAGGGACAAACTCCTTAGACCTCTTTCCCTTTGCTGTCACATATATACACACCTCTAAGGAGAAAAAGCAAGAACTGTTCAAAATTAAGCCCCAGTTGGGGCCATGGCTTAGTTCCTGCATTACAAAATGAGGTTATGAGTTTGAGTCCTCAGCACCCACACAAAAATCCAGTCTTCGTTTCTTGTGTCTGTAATCTCAGCACTGGAAGTGGGGATCAGAGGCAGGTGGATCCCTGGAATGCACTGGTTAGACAGCCTACAGTAATCCTTGAGTGGAGGGGTACATGAGGGACCTTGTCTTAAGTCAGTCAGGTGGAGAGCAACAGAGAAAACCGTGGGTTTCCTGCTCTGACCTTCATTCACACACACACACACACACACACACACACACACACACACACATATCCACACATACATACACATATGTGCCCATATGCACACCACTGACATACAAGCAAAGAATAAAAGAAAAAAGAAAAATTTAATAACTTGCAGGCCCCTCTTCTCCTAGGTATCAATGAGCCAGTAGCTACTATCTCAGAAATATTAAAAAAAAAAAAAAAGCAAGAGAAAGAAAGGAAAAAGAAGAAGGAAGCAAGTGAAAGAGACAGAGGGAAGGCAGACAAGAGAGAAAGATCAACACACAAGTGAGCAGGCAAAGCAACGTAGTTATGAAAGTGAAAGGCAGTCCAGGCAGAGATCATTATTTGGACTATTGATCATTTGTTATCACTAAATAATAATCCATAGTAACAATGTAACGCACATGAACCTAATATATTAAGTAATGGACTATCATAGATATGGTGAAAAATGGAGGTGGGTAAAATACAATAGTTCCAAAGTGACTAAAAATATTATCCTGGGGAAGCCAATAACCATGAGACTAGACAAAGGAGCTGTCAAATAATTACTGTTTCTAAAAGTTCTCAATTATAATACTTCATGTACATTTCCAAATGCTTGAAGGGACAGATAATGCTCTGGCTCCATTCTCTTCAGGACATAGATAAACATTAAAAGTGACCCAATTCATGCCGTGAGTCTTACATAATTCATTTTGACCCCAGAATATGAGAGGGGGAAGGGAAAAGAGAGCATTTTAAGCAAGAAAGCTTTATACCACTCACATTGTTTTAAGTATCAAGCTAATTTTAAGAAAAACGTCAGTTCATTTTATTTAGTCTTATTATTTTCCATAATTAAATAAAAATATTTGCCAAAAGAAAAAAAAAGCCTTTGCTAGAGATTAGAAATCACCCAAACCAACAAGCCATTAAGACTAAACCAGAAGATTGGATCATGATAATTCACGGATAGACACAGGCCAAACATTAGCTGAAATTCCTAGCTTATCCCTAATGACCCATCTTAAGCCAAGGGCTGTTACACTTAACAACGAAACATCGCAGACACCTCCAACAAAACATAAAGCAGAACCATGTGACTGTGTAGCATCACATTACTAACATCACTCTTCAGGAAGCTAAAACAGTAGGAGGAACAGAACAAAAACAAGAAATATAAATCTTAGAACAAAAGAATCTTTCTTCGCAGGGTAGAATTGCAAATAAGGCTGAAGTCTCTGAGAAGGCCAACGGATATCAAATGAACATAAACACAGGAAGCTCTATCACCCTTATGTGTGCCACTAGTACCAAGCACAAAGCGTAATGAAAGAAAGAAAACCTCTGTGTCACAGTTACAAAAAAAAAGAAAAATGACATGCCTAAGGATAAAAAGGTTTTCTAATGTAAGGCATGGAAAAAAGCTAAGCTGACAGAGTTTGTTGGACAAAAAGAAGACAAAAATAAGGAAGAAAAAAATTCCTTGACATATTAATTAGCCAAGCGTCTCATCAGTCATTGAAGAGAAAAGACAAGCTGCTGAAGACATAGTCTAAAAGTAAGCCTCATTAGTAATCAAAGAGATGCATACAGAAGTCAAAATGGTACCATTTTCACCTGTCTACTGTAGGAAGGCTTTGTTCCCTCGGGTCACTCTGTTCAGGTACTATAATCAATACCTGCAAGGGTGGGGTAAAAACAGATACTTTGTTAGGGTGTTAATAACTAGGGAATTAGCACTTCTGATATGAGCATAACTGCATTCAGCACTCCTCTGAAAGACAATTTGTATAACATTGATTGGGTTATAATATAAATTCATACAGTAACAAAGTTTGTTTTAGCACCAAGACATTGTCATAAAAACTTCTTAGCAAATGAAAGGGAAGCCTAGACCTCCAACACTGGAAAAGGCTTAATACAGTATTACAGAGCAAAATACTGCTCTGTATTAACAGCCATGTTTAATATATATATATATATATATATATATATGGTTATATAAAAATCAAGATATAAAAACCATATCAATATCATAAGTTTGGCACATTTGTTTGTTTGTTTCTTTGTTTTAAGACAGAGCCTTACTGTTTACTGGCCTGGAACTCACTATGTAGAGGTGAGTACCAAGCTGTCCTCCAACTCAGGAAGACTTGCCTGCGTCTGCCTCCAGACTGCTGGTGGCACCAAAGATGTGTGCCACAACATCTGCCCTTTTTTAAAGTGAGAATCAGCTTACATACCCAAGTTTTCTTAATACTGCCAGTCCCTTGATGCTGGATATGTGTAAATATTTGTTTCTTCCATATTTACTTTGTTTTGCATTTCGCTATTAAAAAATTAAGAACACTGTGGGCTTGAGCAATGGCTCAGAGTTTAAGAGCACTGGTTGCTCTTTCACAGGACCCGGGTTCTGTTCCCAGCACCTGCTTGCTCCCAGCACTAGCTGAAATTCCAGTTCCAGACATCTGACACTCTACAGGCACCAGGTTTGCACAGGTGCAACAACATATGCAGACAAAATGCCCATACACATAAAATAAAATTATTTTTAAAAATACAGAATTTAAGAACACACATTATTACTTAAAATGGAAAACAAAGTACAAGCATTTGTATCCTGGGCTGGTTGATGAATAAACCACATAGTGTCTCCCTTAAAATTGTGAGTGTGTGTGTGTGTGTGTGTGTGCGTGCAAAATTAATTTGTCAAAAGAATGATGTTTCAAATGGTTTGTTTATGCCAGAGTTTTAAAACTCACTGACTGAAAGTCTTCGGGAAAGGATTTAGAAGAACCACAGGCAATCCATCAACACATCTTTGAATTAAAAAGTTTTAAACACAACTTCCAGTGGCTGGGGTGATGGCTCAGGGGTAAAGTTTGTTTCACACAAGCATGAGGAACTGAAATCCTCACAGTAAGTGGTAACCACATAAGTGCTACTATGGGAAGATGGAAGGAAAAAGAAGAAAATCTCCAGAAGCTCCCAAGCCTGCTAGCCCTGGGTACACAACAACCAGGCAGCAGTCTCAAACAAAGCAGAATATGGGGGCCAACACTCCAGATTGCCCTCTGAACTCCACGTGACATAACATGGCACAAGCATGCATGCACATGCATACACAACACACACAAGCATGCACACACACAAACATGTACACACACAAGCATGCACATATACACACCACATACATACATGCATACACAACATACACAAGCATGCACACACACAAACATGTACACACACAAGCATGCATACACAACACACAAAGCATGCACACACACAAATATGTACACACACAAGCATGCACATATACACACCACATACATACATGCATACACAACACACACAAGCATGCACACACACAAACATGTACACACACAAGCATGCACACCCACACAAGCATGTACACACACAAGCATGCACACACAAACACAACACATACATACATGCACACACAGAAACACACAAACATGCACACATAGAAACACATTCAATACATTCACAGAAACAGAAATAAGGAAGTTGTGCTACGTGTGTACATGATGGTTCATTTTTTTGTATCTGCATGTGTGTGCTCTGTATGCATATAAGTGTGTGTGTGTGTGTGTGTGTGTGTGTGTGTGTGTTTTATTTATTTTACTGTGCCTTACTTCACTAAAAACATTAAGGATGCTTACCAACATGAATACAATCTAACAACATAAAATGTAGTTTAAGAGAAGGAGATGAATCAATGGGCACAAAGGCTAAAATTAGGTAGAAAAGGTAAGGTGAAACTAGCCTAAGCTTGGCACCCAGCCCAGGCCCAGGGGCTCAGTTTCCTTGTGAGCTTAACTGCGTGGTGACTAACACATGATACTTGGCGCAGAGTAGATAGAAAGAAAGAAGGCAGTTACTTGAGAGAGGTCCAACTTCTGCCACTTCTAACGTCAAAGGAGGGTTCTCCCATGGGTTCTCAGAAAGAGGACAAAGCCTGTAACAGAAAGAACGTCCCCACAGATGAACAATAAAAACAACCTCATGTAAAGCATTAGAAAAATATGTCCGACACACTAGGTAGCCAGTCTGTTTAAAGCTGTGACATTCTGTGCCCGCTCACACACCATTGATTTGTCCTATAACATCTATTATTGATTTAAAGCTCATTGTTTTAAATCTGTCTTCATGCTACTGGCTGAAACGCAAATCCAATGAAGGCAGATGTTATCCTGTCTTGTTTACTCATCTGGCTTCCCAGTGCTTAGAAGAATATGTGGCATGTAGAAATGTCTAAATATCTATGTATTCAGGATTGGGGAGATGGCTCAGGCTGTGAAGATCCTCTGGTGTAGGCATAAGGACCCGAGTTCAAATCCCCAGCACCCACACAAAAATGTGTGCACTGTGGCACACCTCTGTAACTCAGCTTGGGGGTTGTGGGGAGATAAGTGGATCCCTGAAGTTCACTGGCCAATCACTGTAGCCAAATAGATGAGGTGTAGGCTCAGTAAGATGCCCTGTCTCAAAAACTAAGGTGGAGCACAGTGGAGAAAAACACTGGGAGTCAACCTCTGGCCTCTACACCGACATGAACATATATGCACAGATATACTCAAAGAAACACACATGTAAATATTCGTGTGTGTGTGTGTGTGTGTGTGTGTGTGTGTGTGTGTGTGTGTGTGTAACCAATGAATGAATTCATGACTAGGAACCAGCCTTCTTATTATTATGACCATGTCTTTGCATTTGGCAGGCTTCCTAGAACTCTTCTGTAATTATGCAGAATTGTTCAAGGCGAACCAGAGGCTAAAATCAAAGCATCGTTTAGCAGAAGCAATTCTATAAAAATCAAAGTGAGGTGGACTAGGGGTGCCTGACTAAGTCAGGCAGGGGGTGAGTGCCCTAACACGCAAAGCAACCAGTTAGCTCCGTGCTTTGGGCCTGCATGAACAGCCTTCATGAACAGACGCAATCGTTCTGACGAAGCGAAGCGGCAGGTCTGGGTTTCGATCTCAAAAAGCGAACAGGCATGTGACGCTCCCACGAAGTTCACAGCTACGTGTTGTCATGTCACAGACTCAGTTGTCAATTCTAGTTCACTCCTGCTTGCTCGTAGTAAAGTGATAAAGGAGAATGTCTGGCCAGCCCCTTGGGGAACGGGGAAGGGAACGCCATGTGTCTGCCTCATCTCAGACCAGAATTATTCCTTGACTTCAGCAAGAGAGAGGACCTACCCAAGAAACCTTGTTTCATTTTTACCAATTAGTATTCAGATCCTAAAAGCCCACTCTCACCACGGACAGCTAATGACAATGCAAAGTGAGAGCCACGACACATGCGTGCCAGAAGCTGCGGTGCCCAGCACACGTCTCCCTCCCTGGGCAGTATGGCCTATTGGCAGCTCTCCTCTGCCAGCCTCTTTGGGAATTGCCTCTGCTGAAAAGAATTCCCTAAACCAGGATTATGCTCCTTTCTGGGTAGGAACAACAGAAAAAGTACAAAACCTAGTTAAACTTGAATTTCAGATTAGCAACAAATTATTTTACCATAAGTCTATTCCAAATATGGCATGGGGTACACTTACACACACACACACACACACACACACACACACACACACACACACACACACATTGTCTATCTGATATTTGAATTTAATAGAATCTCATTGTGCATTTTCATTTGCTGAATCTTAGTCCCCAAACAACCTGAAGCCAGTCACTGCTGTTCTGAGTTGAGTGAAGAGGCAGACTGCTCACCCAATGTGGGACAACGCTGGGACATCAGCTCCATTTCAGAGATCCCCTTGAGGTCACCTGAGGTTTTCCTGAGACTGTATCATAGCCCACTATATCCTCTGACCAACTCATTCAAAAGAGCATCCTTTGAATGGGGATCTTTTCCAAAGCCGCCTTCTTTGGGACAGAAAAGGTAAAGGTAAATGAGGCATTTCATTTGTTTCACTTCTTTTGCTTTGCTTTGCTTTGCTTTGCTTTGCTTTGCTTTGCTTTGCTTTGCTTTGCTTTGCTTTGCTTCGCTGTAGGCACGCGGAGAAGGGAGGACTCCTTTACTGAACAAGTTTAGCCAGCTCTAGAAGATGCTATTGGAAAAGGTGTGTGATGTGCAGGCTAGACTTGGACATGCAGAGATGATCTCCCTGAGGAGTACCGCAGGGCTATGTGGGTGAGGTTCACTGAATGACCTGGCCTACACTATAAGGTAAATGACAAAGGAAGTCAGAGCTCAATAAAGAAAGCTTCAGACCAAGTTGTGAGGAGAGTGCACACAGCAAGTCTGATGCTGCCAGAGACGCTCCTCCATCTAACACCCTTTGGACTGCAGTGGAAATGTCTAGCCACTTGTCATTCTGTATGGTAGGAAATGATCCCAAGTGAAGGTTTATGGTGAGGCTACTGGCCCTGTCTTCTACTGGGCCTCCTCAGTCTTTCTTCCAGCTTCCTTTGGGAGAACAGGAGTGGGAGCCTCCAGAATCTGTGGCAATGGAAGCTCGCTGGGTGATCTTATTTTAAACATAGACACAAACAACCCCTTCTACTGTATAATTTGTTATTGCTGGTTTATAAAGAATGGCCTTTATTTTTTCCCTTAAAAACTCATTCAAGAAATCAACTCCCAGGAAGATGCTCTACAGAGTTCGTACGGTGCCAATACTTTTTCAAGAGAGCCATTATCCTAGGGCGACCTTATTGTCCCAGTGAAGAATACCCTTTAAGAAACTATTCTCTCCTCTTCTTGTCACAGCCTCTCCTGGGCACAGAACCCCACCGCCACTGACTTTCTCCTAGCTAGAAGATTCTACTTATGTAAGGTGAGGAGAGCACAAACACTGCTATTTCAAGGCACCTTAAATTTCCGTTCCCAGTCCACTTGATTCTAGGCTTGTTTCATAGATTCCTGAGGGTAGTGTGTCTTTTGTGTCATGGTTTCTCTAGCAACACTTGGTAACTGGATTTAAAGTTGTATTTAAAGATACTAGGATAGAAGCTCAAATGGATCAGAAAATGCATAATCAAGTGGAATTAGTGCGGCGTCTCTTGGGCCACTATCTTTCCCTCTGTGTTCTCAGCTGCACACAGCCACGTGGACATCAGCTTCTGCTCTGCAAGGAGCTCCCTCAGTTGGCTGCTGAGGTCAGACCCTCCCTGGGTCATAGCTGTCTTAAGCAAAATGAAGTGGCTGTGCCAGACTCTAAGAAAGTAAGTGAGGAATAGAGGAGGAGAACGGACATCAAGAGGAAGAAGAGGAGGAGGAGGAGGAGGAGAGATCTGTTTTTTCTTTTTACTATTTTTTACATATACATTTATATTATTACACATATATAAAATAAACTACATACAGCAAAAAGAACCATGAAACAATCAGGAATTATATTAATGTTACATTCATAGTGGGTTTTGGCTATTTGTATTTGGCAATCTTGAAGAAAGCATCTTTCCTACCTTGGTGAGTCTAAATTTCTGAATGAAAATCAATATCTCTCATATCTCATCTCTATCAACTTAAAGCATCTATCTTTATCTAAAAACATCTTATCCCCTAACCACTTAAGCTTATTGTAGGACTGAGCTATCTGGTCTTCATCTCCCCATCGGAGATTTCAGAAGGAATAAAATTATTACCTAAGGAAACAAGAAGTGCAGGTTAGCAGATCTTATGCACAGAGGCCTGATAGCAATAGTCAGAAAACACATATCCAGATGTATAGCCTTGAATCAGAAGCTTACACAGAAAAATAGATGTGTCTGTCCTTAGACTGGCACTTGCTCCTGATCCTAGCAGTGAAGGGTTCTGGTTTCAAATTTTTTTATATAATATTAATTTTGACTTTTAAAACACCCATTCTTCTTAACCTCTTTGAATACAAGCATAAAATACTACTAAATATATAACATACATATAAAAGCATAAACATAAGCACAAAAAAAATACCACTGTTAACACTGTTCCTGAATAAATCTTTGGAGCATCACTCTCCACCTCCTATTTGGTCTGTCAGTCATTACAGAAGTACACAATTAAGAAAAAAACCTGGATTTTCATCATGTAATCTTATAAAAAATTTAGAGTTCTTTTGAGGCCTTTATTTTAAGAACTTATGGAGTTACTTACATGAATTCAAATAATCATTATTTTTAGAGACTAACTCAAAAAAGCACATGCGCAATAGTAATTACCTACCTACAGAGACACCCTGGTGCAATAGTGGTACAGATGCTATTGGAGAAACTTTTAAAACACAAACAAATAAACAAACCAAAAGCCAAGGGGCATTTGTAATCTTAAATCTAAGTCACATATAAAACTCCTGTTCATCAATGGCCAGGTCCCATCACTACTCCGAGTGTCCCAACCATTACTGCCGCTCCATTTAGTCATGCCTTTCCTCCACTAACTCTGTGGAATCAAATACCTATTGTGCCAGGTTTTATTGCTTCTGTAATGAGTTGTCATAAATTTGATATTTATTATATCATAGTTCTGGAGGTCAAAGGTCTAAGGCAAATCTCACTGAGGTAATCCAAAGTGCCAGTGGGGTTGCATTAGTTTGTGGAAGCTGAGGGTTTGTTTCCCTGACTCTTCTATTCCTGGAAGCCTCTTAAAAGATTTGGTTTATGCTCCACTTCCCCCACCCACCCTCCCACCCCTTTCCACCCACCCATCCCCCAACTCTCCCCACCCTTGTCTTCAATGCAGTGACAGGCACAGCATTCCTCGGACCTTTCTTCCATCATCACATCTATTTCTGATCACAACACAAAGGTTCTCCACTGTGATTAGATTGGGCCTATGCCAATAATCCAAGACAATTTCCCCATCTCAGTATCTTTAGCTTTACCATACCTGCAAAGTCCCACTGCCAAGGAAAGTACCACAGTCGCAGATGCCAAAAGCTGGGGATGAAGAGGTAGAAGAAATTACTCCCGGGTGTTCAAAATAGTCTAACAAAATAGTGTTCCTCACCCTGGTGTGATTATGAAACAGATTCAAAGATATCTAAAGAGTTAAAACATAGCTATAAACATATCAGATAAAGTAAATCACATGAGTCCCACACCAAACTTCACATCTACATGATTTCCCCCCCTGGAATGATATTGGTTATATGACTGGGATGTTTTCTCCCTTTCAGAACCACGCAACTCCTCCTCCTCAGCCTCCCACACAAGTTAAGGCAGTGTCTGCTAACCTAACAACCTAAGAATCCATCCATGAAAATTACGAGTGTGCGTAATTAACAAAACAGACTAACGCTTACAAAACACTTCCGAAGATAGAAAAATCAGAGCGCTATTGAACTAGGCAAGCAAACTAGGCACATAACTGTCCCCTGTGCAGGGCAATTCTTAAGAACGTTGGGGTGGTTCTACTTTCAAACTCTGAGATATGGAAGCCACTTTCTTCTATGTGAAGTAAGTTTGTGTTATAAGCTTCTTGACCTCATGTTTATGTCCTCATCAAGCTGAAAGGTTACATGCACACTTTCTGTAGTGGGTGGCGATGAGGAAGGAAGGCCTTCAGTCTATGCACAGGATGCTAAGATGAAGGTCTCCCACTCGGAACTTAATGAGGGTCTAAAAAAACTGAACAGATAGCATTCAGTAGGAAAAAAATCATCAGATACCTATTTTTCTATTCCCTGGTGAGTCCAATTCCAGGATCACCTGCCTTTTTAAATTCCTTGCAAAATGACATGAAATTTTTACTCTATCTGCAGCATTTGCACTTAAATAAAATCCAGTTCTATTGGTTCTTCCTTTTTTTTTTTTTTCATGAAAACTCTCTCCATAATTTACCATTTCGTTCTCTAAAAGACTGAAGGAAACCAACCTTTTGGACAATTTGAGATTCTTAAAATAAAGTTCTAAGTAATCATTTGTGGTCTACGTCAGATACCTTCCACGGATACCACAGCTACTTCAAGGATTAATAAGGTGCTAATGTCAGCCATGAATGTGAGCAGGAATTAGTCTCAGCGAAGTAAGAAGGGGAGAGTAAGAACGGGTCAAGGTAAAGGACTGTCTGGAGTTGAAAACCATGAACACGTGAGTCTGAAAACATCAGTGCCAGAGTGGAGCCTGACACACGCTTGTCACTCAAGAAATGTTTGCTGAGTAATGAGGCTCCTTGTTTTTCATCGGATATATATATATATATATATATATATATATATATATATATATATATATATATTTTTTTTTTTTTTACCATAGTCAAGAGCAAACTGCCATTCCCAAACAAGTGTCCAGAGATGAGGAGACAACATCCATTGCAAGAAAGGGCCTACAAGAGAGGGAAAGGTGGACACATGTGACATAAAAGTGGAGGGGAAATGATGCAGGGGGTGGGAAGGGGCGAGGCAGGAGCATGGGGGAGAGGAGGAGGTAGAGGAGGCAGAAGAATGGTGGAAAAAAAGACTGGGGAGAAGATTAATCAAAACTAAGGATGTATGGAAAGCCTTATGGAGGGAAACTCAGTATTTTATAAGCTAATTATCAGGCACAACCATTTCAAAGGAGTTTTTACAGAGTGTCCTGCATGGGTGGATACCTGACTCCTGAAGCCATGAGTTCTTAAACAAAAATTCAGTGCGAGGCATGAGATACCTCCCTGTGAGTTATTGGCCTAGATCAGAGGCCCCAGAAGCTTCTAAAACAGTACAGGCTATTGCCATTTTTCTGAGCTGTCCACCAGAACCAGACAGTAAGAATCTATTGCTGGAAACACCACATACTTTGGTTACAGGACTCAAGTCGCAACTGACTTGGGAATTTGGGTACGTAAGCTGGATGTACGTACTTACTGAGAAGCCCTAAGGTCCCGTCTGCTTTTCTTGAATATGGCCAACTACTAGTCATACTCTATTCCTAAGATGCTAGTGTTAAAACCATGGACACACTGCTAACTTAGCTTACTCATAACAACTCATTTCTGTGTGCCAGCTAGAAAACCATCCCTATGTCCCATAAGTAAGGCCAAATGGTTTGATGTTTTCTACTTTACTTCGTTATTTCCCTTCTAAGTCTCTTAGCAAAATACATACTAATTCTTGTTTTATGCTCTCCCCAAGACAGTGGTTCCCAACATGTGGGTCTCAACCCCTTTGGCAAACATCCATCTCCAAAAATATTTACATTGTGATTCATAACAGTAGCAAAATTACAGTTATAAAGTAGGAAAAAATGATTTTATGATGGGGGGGGGCAGTCACCACCACATGAGGAACTGTATTAAAGGGTTGCAGCATAAAGAAGGCTGTGAAACACCACCCTAAGAGCTATGTGGCTTTTGTGAAACACAGCAGTGTGACACATAGGAGTCATCCAATAAATACATGTCTGAAAAATCAATATGGCCTTAGCAATGTCCTTTATATTGAGTGATTTGCACATACCCAAAATGAGCCCGTAGCAATCTAGGATTCATATAGTCTCTTAGAATTATAGTATATATGTAAATGTATACAAATTGTTGTTATATCTATCTGCAGCAGGTCTTGAGTTCTCCTCCTGCCTTTACCTCCTTTGTTCAGACTGAGCTGGGTGTGGTGGTCACATCTGTAATCCTAGATCATAGGAGGAAAAGTCAGGAGAAGAGTTCAAGACCAGCTGCAGATATATAGAGTCCTAGGGCAAGCCTAGGCTACATGAAAGCTTGTCCTAAAAAAAAAACCCTCTTGTGCAGGCTGCATTTGTAGCAGCCATATAAGACCAAGACAAAGCAGATATCATAAGGACAGTGAGATGCGGTAGTAGCTTTGGTTCCTTAGGATTTCGTGAGGACACATATCAGTCCTGGACTGCCAATTTCTCGTTTTGTTTCACGATGGAAGAGAATGATACTTGCATTGCCAAAGACCCTGGCCTAGTAAGTGTTAAAGTCATATGAAACCAAAACTAACTCTAACTGGATTATTCTTAATATATTAACAGAGAGACACACACAACAAGTCCAAAGATATTATTTTCTTCCCCTGAGTTGTTTAGTTAACTTTTCCACTCATCGTTTTCTTGACTTTCCTGAACTCAAATGACACAGCTCTGCTCCATTTAAGCAATGTTTATCCCAGACTAGCCCCTGAGAAATCATCTTCAACAGCATCATCGAAACCAATTTTCCAGCATCTGATTTTGGTGTAAATCATTAAGAGTTTTGCTTTGGCATACTGCAATTACAGCTAGGCAGTGCTGCAGCATGGAATTAATCAAGATGTATAAACAGGTCAGCTTCAAAGGAGTTCTTAGTTTCAGAGGGAGGTGGTATCCAGGTCAGGGGAGGGAAGGTGCTGAACTAGCCTGAAGAAGAAGAGAAGGCCAGCTTGAAAGGCTGTAATAAACATCTGGCAGATATGTACCCAAAGCTGGAGAGGTGGCCCGGCCCTTAAGACAGCAGCAGCCTGCTCTTCCAAAAGACCTGAGTTCAGTCCCAGCACCCAAATCAGATAGCTGACAACTGCCTGTAACTCCTCTTCTAGGGAACCCAAGGTCCTTCTCTAGCCTTCATGGCCTTCGCATGTATGTGCACAAACCCACAGACAGACACACATGTGTACACATAATTCAAAATTTTTAAAAAAATGGAGCTTTAACAAATAATATGTACTTGGCCTGAAGGGAGCACCTATGCAGGAAAATGGAATCCTTCTATTTATTTTCCAGGCAAAATGTGTGTCTCCTGAGGAGTAAGCACAGGAGAGACAGCTTTGTGGTGAGAACGCCATGAAGTGTGGAAAAAGAATAGAAGACTCCACCCAGGCAAAGAGGAAAAAGCGTGCTGGTGACAGACCATGCGCTACATGGTGACAGCAGTTAGTCCGTGAGGTGATTAGGGATCCCTCATCTAGCTCCCTCCTGCTGCGGAGACTTGGGTGCCTCGGAAGTTACATCAGTGTTTGTGAGCAACTCTCTTTGGAATCCCTTATTTAACATTATGGCTGAGCAGTGAGAATGGCAGCCATGCCTCCTTGGACCACTTGAGAATGTGGATAGTTCAGCTGCACTGAGAACCCAAGTCCAACCTGCTCTTCTTGTTAGCTTCTTCCTCAAGCCCTGCTCAGCACAAAATACCCTAAGAGATATGCTTACGTCATAGCTAAGTATTTTCACAGATGTCATTTGATGCTCACCAACAATGTAAGGAAAAGAATTGGTTCTAAGAAAATTCCTATAATTCCAGATCCTCCATGAGGGGTTGCTAGTGCAGGGCACTGTTCGAGGCACCGAAGGTTCTGGTATGTTTGTTGCTTGGAGATAAGAAGGAAGGGAGGATGAAAAGGCAGAATCTTGCATGAGCCGTGAGAGAAGCCAGGAAGACACAAGGTATACTCTGAGAAGAGTGGTGTGAGGAGAGCAGGTGGGGGTCCAGACAGAAAGGCAAGTGAGGGGCACGTCTGTAGTGTGGAGGACTTGGAGTGTCAGGTACAGAAGTGCTGTGATCTGATGGAAAGGCAATGACAGTATCTACGCAAGGCAATTACAGATGGGCTGGAGAGGTGGTGCAACAGTTAAGAACACTGCTGCCCAGGTCTGTTCCCAGCATGCACCTGAAGTGGCTCACAACAACCTAACTCCTGTTTCAAAGGGGATCTGATGCCCTCTCCTGACCCCCATGGGCACCTGCATGCACAAGATACATGTAAACTCAAACAGACACACACATACAAATAAGTAAATGTCTTTACAGTAATTACATACCTTAAGAACTGTCCTTATTTTAAAAACTGGTATGATTGTAGTGTATACAGGCTATCGGAAAATGGGAAAAAATGATACTAAGGGAGATGCTTTGGGGAAAAGTTACCTAATTTATTCCTCTCCCTGTCTCTCCTCCTCTCTTCTCTTCTCTTCTCTTCTCTCCTCCTCCTCCTCCTCCTCTTCTTCTTCTTTCTCTCTCTCTCTCTCTCTCTCTCTCTCTCTCTCTCTCTCTCTCTCACACACACACACCAATTGTTTCTCTATACCCAAAGCTATTTTTTGAAATTTATGTTTATTAATCTCATTCTTTTTTAAAGGATGTGTTTTTAAGTCTACATAACCATGATAAGTATTTCATTAAAATGCTGCTATACTCAGTACAGTCTTTTTTTTTTTTACATTTTATTTATTTTTAAAAATTTTTTAAATTAATTTATTCATATTACATCTCGATTGTTAGCCCTTCCCCTGTTTCCTCCCATTCCTCCCTCCCTCCCTCCCACTTCCCCCCTTCTCCCCTCCCCTATGTCTGTGACTGAGACTTTAGGCGAGAGTAGCATGGAAGAATGGGGAAATAGTAGGATCCACAGGGTCCTGGAAACCTACAAGAAGAACTTTATGACAGGCAGATCTGGGTCCTGGGGTCCTCTTCAAACTAAGGCACCAGCCAAGGAGAATATAGGCAGTAAACTTCGAACCCCTACCAAGACCTAGCCGACAAACAGGATATTCTCCACCGTGGAGTGGAGAGTGAGATCTGACTCTCACACGAACTCTAGTGCCCCTTTTCTGACCACGTCCCCTGGATGGGGAGGCCTGGCCAAAGCTATTTCTAACACTAAGTTTCCTTTCCTTTTGGATTTAAATCAGGTCGGCCTCTGCTCCTTCCTGGCTGCCTACGCAAACCTGACTATCTGACTACAGAGCTCTTAGGGGACCTAAGGCCTCCTGCAGCAGCTGCCCAGCATCACCACAAAACAAACAAGTGTGTCTGTAAGCAGAAAGCAGTACCCTCCCTATGGCTGTTGAATGAATTGCCTATTAGCGGCCCCAAACCGTAATTCATTTCAGATTCATGTAGATTCAACCCTTAGGAGTGACAAGAAAAATCTTATCATTAAAGGAAGCTCTACAGTAAATCCCTAAGCATTTGCTTGTTGTTTCCTAAAGCTGTTGCTCCCTCCAGCTTCTTCATGAACTTCATGAGCACAGAATCAGCGACAAGCAAGAAGTCCATCGTCCCTGGACACCGCTCCTCTGAAGAGTGGCCCCTCGGGACCTTGAGATCTATACTTTAACATCACAGTTTAAATGCAGATTTTTAATTCCCATGTTGAGCAGTCAGGAAGGAGCCTCTGACTTGATTAAAGTACTAATACATAAGTTCTGTTCTTAACGGTTTTTCTTCTATAGCATGGATCCAGCTAAGTGGAGAGGTAGTGAAGAGGAGGTGTTTTTTAATGAACTTGTAAGTCATGCATGAGGTCTCAATTTTAATTTTATAGAATAATTGTCTAAATCTTAAAAGATCAGAGTTTTGTCACCATGGCATTTTAACTATGTGTATTGTTGGTCTACACCTCCAGGCTGACAGGTATATGACCACTTGTTCTTATATGGGTGAAAAAGGCAGAACAGTAGGGAGACAGGAGATGAAATGTGGGTTTCGCAGTGCAGCTGCTGGGTGTTCTGAGCTCAGGGCTGTGAAAAGACCCTAATCATTTTGGGCCCTGACCTCGTTGTCTAAACCAGTGAGGATAACCGCCATGATAAAATGAGCCCTAACTGTAAAATCTGAAACACAGAAGCAGCAGACACTAGGGTGAGCGTGCATAGGTGCAACAGGCAAATCCCAACCTGGTCTCCATAAATCAATCAACTTGTTTTTAAAACTCAGAAAAATCTAGAGTAACTAATCTCATCCAGGTCCCTTCTTGCCTTCAAAATAAATCATCCTTGACCCTCTTTGACCCACTACCACCAGCTGCTGCAAGGCCAGAGGCTAGGCAACAGTGCTGGCCAACAGCAACCAGTAGCTGAGTACACAAGCAAATGTGGAGACAGCAAGCAATCTGGTGGGTTAAAAGTGATGCTGAGAGCATGGAGTAAGCAAGAAGAACTGGGTCCTTCCCACTAGTTACACAGAAGCTTCAGTTTAAAGAAATCAAATGCAGTGCGATGCAGTTGGGAGCATGAGGCTGTAGAGGGTGGGGACGGTCAATGAGGAAGTAAAGCAGGATTTGCACCATACGCACCTTAGTGTTATCTAAGCTTTAGCATTGCATCCCCTCAGAGCACCATGTCAGAAGCAGTATCCTCCTATTAGCCACCTTCAAAGGTCAACATCTTTTCCTCCCTTTCTCAATTAAAGCCCTCAGAGAGATGGATGCAACCTTTGGATTTGAGCATAAACAATTCTAACAAGCATGGTTAAATTAATTGAGTTTTTCACTATGACTAAGCAACCTAAGAGGCAAAGAGGATGGATGACACCTGTGTTCCCCGCTCCCCCAGCTGCCAGAAGAAGATCTAAAAGGATTTGGAACTCATGAGGACCACCCTCTGACTCTTGGGAAGTGGGAGGTCATTATTCATTCTGAGCACATGGGTCATGGAAGATCAGCAAGGGGCAAAGTCAACCTCAGGTCGCAGCCAAGCAAAGCCAAAGGCAAGTGGCGTTCTGGAGAGTTCACCAGAGGTATTCTGGGAAATCCTAAGTCTTTGCAGTAGTGTTTTGGATTCAAATAATAACACAGATTCCTGAAATTTTTTTCACTTCTCCAGTTAGATTTTTAGCCCTAAGGGTTTCTTTTACCTCATTCAGGATGATTGTCTCTAACCTGTTCAGATGTAGCCAACGGGCAGCTCATTCTCCACATGGAGAAGGGGGGAGCTACCTCTGACATGAACTCTGTCAGAGATTTGATCAGTGCCCCTTGGTTGAAAGGCCCTATGGGAATATAGAGGAAGGGGATGCAGGCTATCCAGACGAGACCTGACAGGCTGTGGTTAGATGGTGGGGGAGGACCCACCTGTCAGAGGTCTAGGGGAGAGGAATAGAAAGGAAAAGGGAGGGAGAATGGGAACAGAAAGATAAGAGAGGAGATTATAATCAGGATGTAAGTGAATAAATTATAGTAAAAAATCTGTATAAAAAGAGTTTCTTTTATTTGCTATGTATATGGACTTTGCATAGGTCATTTTTAAAGTGATGACTTGCCAATAAAATCTATTTTGTAGGAGAAAACATGATATTCTTGACATGTTATCACTCTTAAAGGCTAGTAGTAAATGTGTTGTTACAATGAATTCAGGTAAGGTGGTCACCAATCATTGGAAGAAAAAGTTACTTTTCTTTTGAACCCAACCAGAAAAAGCTGAGGCGAGTTGAGAATGTGCTATGATGTTGTAACCACAAATTATATGATTTGGTTTCTAAAATATTTCCTAAAAATATACTTCTAATGACATTATAGATATATAATAATGTTTCAGTCTCCTGCTAGTATTTTCTATTTTTAAATTTATTTTATCATAAATTTAATTTAATTTTTATTATACATTTTTACATATATATTTATATTATATATTATTACACATATATACAATAAACTACCTATAGCAAGTAGAACCATGACACAATCAGGAATTATATAAATGTTACATTCTTAGTGTTTTGGCTATTTGTATTTGACAGCCTTGAAGAAAACATCTTTCCTATCTTGCTGCCTCTAAAATTCTGAATGTAAATCAATCTCCATCTCATCTTGTCACTATCAACTTAAAATATCTATCTAGACCCAAAAAGCACCTTAGCCCCTACACAACTAAGCTTCATTGTAAAACTAAGCTATCTGGTCTTCAGCTGCATCAAAGAGGAAACTGAGGCAGAGGGAGGAGAGAGAAGAGTCTTTCAAGATTGAGGACTCTGGATTTCATGACATCTTAGTGCAGCAGTTCTTAGGCTTTTGGATGTTAATCTTTTTGTTCTCCTCCCTTCCCCTCTTCCTTCCCCTCCCCTTTATTTTTCCCTCCTCCCCTCCCCTCCTCTCTTCTCCTCTTTCCTCTCCTCCCCTCTCCCCTCCCCTCCTCTCCCTTTTCAACTTCTCTTTTCCTGTTTCTCTCCTTCCTTTTCCTTTCTTCCTTTTCTTCTCTCTTTCACAGTGCTGGTGGTCTTACCCAGGGCCTCACACATACTTGGCAAGTAAGTGCCTTGTGCCCATTTTCAGAATCCTTATACTTTGAGGTTTTTTTTTTTGAAGCCTTCAAGAAATGGTTTAAAAACACATATATTTTGTATTAGTTATTGTTCTCATTGCTATGGTAAAATAGCCAATCAAAGCAACATATGGAAGGAAGGGCTTATTTTGGCTCACAGTTCCAGAGGGTTCATTCCATTGTGTTGGGCAGGACTGTAGGTTTGGTTTGCACTGCAGAGAATTCAAACCCACACAGAGTTGCACACACACACACATAGAAGATGCAGACTGACTGCATCTCATGCATGAAGTTAGAGTAATGCAATGAAAAGATAGTAGCAGATTCTGCAACCTCCATGGAAATCGGTATGGATGCTCCTCAATACTGAAACTCGGGCTACCATGTGACTCAGCAACAGCAGTATTGGCTACACCTCCGAGGGGCTCTAAGGCAGCCTACCACAGGGACGCTGGCACATCCACAGTTGTTGCTGGTCCCATTACAATAGCCAGGAAATGGAACACACCTAGGTGCCCATTAACAGATGACTGGGTCAGGAAAAGGTGGCATAGTTACAAAATGGCATTTTAGACGGCCATAGGAAAATTGAAATCACAGCAATTGCAAGAAAATGAGTGCAACTGAAAATCATCGTCCTACGCAAAGGAAGCCAGATTCAGTAACCAGTCGGAGACCAGTTGGTTTTTTTCTCATAAGTTGAGCCCAGATTTGAAATTGTATTTATGTGTATGTGTGCTTGTAAGCCATGCACTCACAGAAAGGATCATGAGAGGAGGAGAATAGGCCTCGGGGCAGGTGAGAAAGAAAGATGGGACTGCAGTGTGGAGTGTACTACGTACCGGGAAAGCAGAAGGGGAGAGTAGCGAGAAGAGACGGAATCAGCCAGAGAACAGAGCCTGGGGGACGCACGAGGAGAGGAGAATGGATAAGAACAACATATAATGACATATATGTAAGAATGTGCCACGATAAAACTCATTACTTTATATACTAACCCGGAAGAGTTCATTTCTTTTTTAAAGAGAGAAAGCGGTGAGGACTGCGGTGCAGTGCTGTCTTCTGAACCCAGCATGGCTATTGCACTCCTGGACTCACGGTAGCTGTGGTTTCCTCACAAGAGCAAGTCACCCCAAGTTCTGGCATGGATGAAGGAAGAGCTCCCCTCGCCCCTAGCTGAAGAGCTTGGGTCATCGGTAGCTGCTCGGGGAGGGAGAATCATTCTTCTTTAGGGGTGTGTCCATTGGGAAGTTGCCCAAGCTCCAGTTGACAGCTCATTTGCATATAGCAACACTAATTAAAATTAGTGGGTTATTGTAAATATTTATTTTTTAATCTTTCATTTATGCATATGTTGGGTGTGTGTGTGTGTGTGTGTGTGTGTGTGTGTGTGTGTGTGTGTGTGTGTGAATGTTTGCCACATGTGCATAGGTGCCCATGAATGCCAGAGTTCCCTGGAGCTACAGTAATAGGCGAATGTGAGTTGCCCAGTGTGGGTCCTGGGATCCGAACTCACGCCCTCTGGAAGAAAAAGTAAGCACTCATAACTGCTGGGTTATATCCCTGCTTTCAACGTATTAAAAAAATAAAAGGAAAAGGGCATGAAGTTAGGAGAGGGGTGTATGTGGGGAGCCTAAGAGGGTGGAAGGGCAGAAATGGGAGTGCATATGATCACATTTCATTATATACATGTTTAAAATTATCATAAATTTACATTTAAGTTTATTTTTTATTTTATTTTAAATTTATGAATTACTTTTAACTTAATTTAAATTTTATTATAAATACACCAGTTTTCTCATAGGCTGAGAATCCACGCTACTTAACAAACTCCTAAGATGTCTTTCTGTCTCTGTCTGTCTCTCTGTCTTTATCTCCCTCTGTCTTTCTGTCTCTGTCTCTGCCTCTCTCTCCCTCCCTCCCTCCCTCCCCCTCTCTTCCTCCCTCTCTCTCTTCCCTCTTCCTTTTCCTTTCCCCTTCCCCAATCGCTGAGAATTCAGTTCTGTTCTTATGATATAGATGACGTGGTAAAGCCACTCATCAGAAGGGCCTAGTTATCCAATACATTTTTTACATCATTTCTATTTTAATTTATTTTAGACTCTTTCTGCCTGTTTGTGAGAACAAAATTAAATTTAGAAATAATTTAAGTATCCAATATCCTTATGCCTTTGCTCAATTTAAGTTATTGCAATTTTCACAGACAATTTTGTATGAATGTTTTTTTAATTTAAGATGCTATTAACTTTGTCAAGCAATCAAAGCAAGAATAATGGCCTAGAAATTAATATGGTACTTTTAAAAGAAAAACATTTTAAAACTATTCATGTTTTGTTTCAGTTGCCAGCACTTTTTTTTCCTTATCTTATAAGAAAAACAAATGACCAATTAAAAAACAATTTTAAAGCGCAGAGAAGCCAAATTTTGAAAGAATATATTTTGAAAGAATATATATATGTATGTATGTATATAATAAAACTGTCCCCAGAGTAATCTTTCACTGATTCTTTAACATTGCCCTTCAATAGACTCTAAATGTTCATACCACCTTCATGCCATATCCATGCAAACCATTTTAAACATCTTACTGTAAGTTATACACATGTGGACGTGTGTATGAATGTGCTCACCTGTGCGCACCGAGGTCAGAGCTCAAGGTCAGGGCTCTCCCACTGTCATGCTCCCCTTATTTCTTGAGACAGAGCCTCTCACTGGACCTGGAGCTCACTGATTCTGCTGAACTGCCTGATCAATGCATTCCAAAGACGCTCCTGCCTCCACCTTCCCAAGTGCTGAGGTTACGGACTGCGCCACTGTGGCCAGCTGCTTCTACATGGATGCTGGGATGCAAACTTGTCTTTATTCTTGCACACCAAGCACTTTTTCCCATTGAGCCATGCCCCCTGCACCCTGCCTGCCTCACCAGCATATTCTCCTGTCACTCTGCCAGTTTATTATCTAGAGTTCAGTAGCACTTGCATGCTCTCTCTGTCCAACTTGCCAGTTTTTCTGCTTAAAGAATTTTTATACTTATTTGTTACTTCTACCAGGAAAATCCTCCCTCAGTTCTTTGAAGTAACTGGTCCTTCTCATCCTATGGTTCTTGACTGAAAAATACTTTTCTGAGAGATACCATCCCTGGCCACCCCACCACTCAATCGAAAATACTACTTCCCTGAGCCCTGTCTTAAAACCTTGTCACCCTCTTTTTATTCTTTTTATTCACTTTCCTTCCTTCCTTCCTTCCTTTTTTTTTGTTTTGTTTTGTTTTGTTTATTCATTTCTTTCATTTGTCCTGTCTTCCTGTGTCCCACCACCAGTGACATAAGAAGAAGGTCCCTGTTTACTGCTGTTTCCAAATCTACCATTGGGGCTCAGGAAGGCCAAAATTAATCCGACGTTGATAAAGACCCAGGTATTTATTTTTTTAAGGTTATATTCACTTATCAAGCCTACGAAACTGTCAGAAGAAACCGTGACACCCTGTGGATCGCCAGTCCAGTCCATAAGCACGTTTAGGTGGACGTATGGACTACAATGTGCAGGCCACAAGAGCCACGGTCTTGGGAAGACCTGTAAACTCCACCACAGGTTGGTGGGTTTCCATGTGCAGCTCTGCAAGTCCTCTCCAGCTCAGCACCGTTTCCATCAGAGTAATGTTTGTAAAATGTATGCTTAATAAACAATATTAAACTGCTGACCCAGTCTCCCCAGGGGCTCCACGTCCCTAAATGTGCCCTAAATGGCCCTTGCCAGCGCCTATTAATCTCCTAGGATATTTTAATTAACCTTGCTGTTAAGTGCTATCAACACCGAGGTTTAAGCCATGACCAAACACCTCGCAATGCCACTTCATACCTGCACACGCCACTGCTTCTGCCCCTGGAGCTGTCTACAGAGGAAGGACGAGCTGCACCTTCTACCCAGAGCTGGTTCTTTGCTTTGGCTCCAAATAAGCTCCTCCAAAAGTGCTGAAAAGACCTCTTGCCTCTCTATTAATAATTTCTTGAAACTAGACTTTTTTTTTCATTCTTGCCTTGCCACTAAAGTATGAAAACAACATCATTTTTTATTTATTCTTTACCTCATTTGACCTGTAATTAAGGTGTCTCCTGGTTCCACTTTTCTCAGCAACACATGAATAGGCAATGCTGTTTTGAAAATTACTAAGAGCCAAAAGAAGACTGTGGTAGGATTCTTATATTTGTTTTTATTAATTTTCTTCCTTGACAATTTCATGCACGTCAGTAGTATTTCATGCAGCAGACAATTTCATGCAGCAGTAACATTCTGGTTACTTTCAGGAATATTCTCTCACATCTTTCTCTTACCCAGTCAACACCAATCTTTCCCACATTTATGTCATTTTGCTTTGTCTAGTTAACCAGGACCGACTGTGTGAGCATGGGTTGTGAACTATGCATTGAACCCTGGTGATAGATTGGTGAAAATGACGCCATTTCCCCAAGAATTCACCAGTACCCAATATCTTATCAGATGTGATATAGTCCTCTGAGTAGCTCCTTGATGTATGATTAAGTAAGGACAGGCCTAGTCTTGCACTGCCCAGTGCAGTGTAAACATAGCTGCTGAAAGATCCTGATTGCGTTAGCACGTCATGTCCAGAAGATAGCATTACACAAGTCTTCTCTTTTTCTTATGGCTTTTATATTTTTCCTACATTTTCTTCCACAATGTTCTCTGAGCCTTAGAGGAGGAAATATAAGTGTCTTTTTAGGACTGAATATTCAACTGTTAATTATTCTCACACTTTGAGCAGCCACGAGTCTCTGTGTTTGCTGCAGTTCATGACAAAGAGGAGATTCTCTGGATAAGTATAGCATTCACCTATATGTATAAACATAAATATATAGAAGTCATTTGGTGCCATGTCTATTTAGCTAAAATAAATACAGTGAATTCCCCTGTGGGACCAAAGATCTTCTCAGACAAGGGTTTTTTTTATTGTGTTTACAGTACCAGGCACAAATTCTCTCCTGTGGGTCAGGCATCAAATCCAATCAGAGAATGACTGGTTACCACTATAACCATCGTCCCACTATTGCACAAGTGGGAGCATCTTACTAAGCAGGTCATTATGATGGGTCAGCGGCTTCACACCTGGGTAAAACTAGTGATATTTCTTCTTACCTGGGTGGTTACATAGCATCTTTGTGCACTAGGAAAAAAAAACCCTCACGGAGAAAGTTTCCAGCTCAGTTCCAGCTTGATTTCTCTGCATCTGGCATCCAAGATATGTAATGCCTTCAGCAACAGGATCTTAAAAACTAGTTCTGGGGGCTGGAGATATGGCTCAGAGGTTAAGAGCACTGGCTGCTCTTCCAGAGGTCCTGAGTTCAATTCCCAACAATCACATGGTGGCTCACAACCATCTATAATGAGATCTGGTGCCTTCTTATGGCGGGGACGGGTACATATTCAGGCAGAATACTGTATAATGATAAATAAATCTTTTTTTAAAAAACTAGTTCTGGTGGACAAGCACAAGGAGCGGCGAGAGCTACATTGGTTTTATGGTTGTGGGGCTCCTTGGCCAACAGCTATGCTCTGACAGTGCTGTCATCCTTTCCCTGGAAGTCTCTGGACAGGGTCTGAATGATAGGCAGCACCATTTGTATCACAGAATCCCAGAAGAGGCAGACTCTCCCCTAGAGCTATCACCCACACGCTACATTCCTGCTGCTCTTAATCTTTCTAGTTTTTAACCTGCAGATTCTCTTAAACTTCTAGGGAAATGTGTGATAATATTGAATTTTAATTCTGCGGCTACAATGGATTTTGCTGATTAGAAGCAGGGGCTTCTTGATGCAGTGCCTTAATCCTCTTTTTTAAAAAAAACAGCTCCTGGGGCTCTCTACAGCTGTAAATTATAAGAACTAAAGCAGGATTTAAAAAATACTCATGTGCTGTGCATAATTATTTGCGTTTAAACAGTAATAAGAATGCATCTTTGGGATAACGGGGGTATCCTCAGTATAAGCCTTGATTGTTGTTTGCTCTGCATCAATCGTATTATGTGCTAACAATACAAATCATTCCAAGGAGAAAAAATTTGCCTTTACCTATCTCTTCCTGAGCCTAAAAATAGATCGATAATAAACATGATGGACAACTATTCCCTTGGCTCTTCTGTTACTTGTTGTCACAGAAACTTCTGTTTCCTTTCATACTTAACACTTGCATTACTCATGCAGCTAGTTGTTACCACTGGGACCGTGCAACCTTTTGATGCTGAAATATGATGGTGCTTTCTATAAACGTGTTGGCTCTCATTCCCAGCTTTGTTGAGACACAGCCTGCCCATGGGCTACAGATTGCACACAGCTTCTTGACTAATCCATCAAATCCTGTGGGAGAAGGTCCGGGTTTACTCTTATTGCAGTCCTACTCGTAGCACGTGGCAGCAAATGCTCTAGTTGGCTTGAGAACATCCACACAAAACTCCCCAGGCACAGGAAATCCGGGATGACTCTTCTTACTCCCAAGGTCCCAGTTCCATGAACAATTTTATGAATCAAAGGTCGGCGGCACGGACAGTAAGTATTATAAGAATCAGTACATGAAGATGTTGATAGAGCAATGATTTAAGCGTGTGACCAGATAGTCCAACTTTGAATGTGAGCTCTTCATTTACCATCCATGTGACCTTGGATTTTTATAACCTGGATCTGTCACCCGATCTATGAGACCAGAAGATAACCATACCAACTGCAGAGGTTTTTGTGGGGGTCTGAATGAGAACGGCCCATCGGCTCATATAATTGAACGTTTGGTTCCAAGTTGGTGAACTGTTTAAGAAGGATTAGAGGAGTGGCCTCATTGGAAGAAGTATGCCACTGGAGGTGGGCTTCCACTCGCCCTCCCTCCTTCCCTCCCTCCCTCCCTCCTTCCTTCCCTCCTTCCCTCCCTCCCTTCTTCCTTCCCTCCTTCCCTCCTTCCCTCCTTCCCTCCCTCCCTCCCTCCTTCTCTCCCTCCTTCCCTCCCTCCCTCCGTCCCTCCTTCCCTCCCTCCCTCCGTCCTTCCTTCCCTCCCTCCCTCCCTCTCTCCCTCCTTCCCTCTCTCCCTCCCTCCCTCTCTCCTTCCTTCCCTCCCTCCCTCCCTCCCTCTCTCCCTCCTTCCCTCTCTCCCTCCTGCTTATAGATCAGATAGATATAAGCTCTCAGCTACTGTCCCGGTGCCAGGCCTTCCTACCTTCTGCCGTGATGATCATGTACTCATCTTTTCTTTGCTGAGTCACCCTAGTCATAGTTTCTCTTCATGGCAAGAGAGCAGTAACTAAGACAAGGAAATTGGAAAAATTGAAAAATCAAGTCAATTCATATTTGCAAAACATTGTGCAAGCACCCAATAAATACATGGTTTAAAAATCATGATATGTGACATAACTTCGCACATAGTAGGTGTCCACTTTTATTTTAAATTAATATGAATAGGCCTGGCGCGCTATACCAAATTCTAAACTATAAGACATTTTTCTCTAATTTCTCTTACTTCCTTTTTTCCAAGTTCACCAACCAGACCGCGTTCCCCCTTCTTGCATAGATGCTCATTAACTCAGCCACAGTGGTTTAGCATTCTTCTGCTCTCTATAAAATGACTGAGAATGTCTACGCTCAAACCAAGCTTCACCTTCAAGCATCTCTCTTGAGCCCTTGTCTATTGGACAACTGGGGGGCGGGCCACAGCGTCCATTCTTCCCAAACGAGCTCCCTGAACTTGCTTTCCTGTACCTCCATTCAGGCAGGAAAAGTAAGCTCTCTCTCAGGATGCTTTCCCTTTTTGTTCATTAACATTCACTTTGCGTCCACAGCTGCCACTGCCCTGTTTGGAACTGGCTTGTTGGTAGCGGATAGATGCATTTGTGCTGAAATGCCTCCCCTCCGTCATGTTTTACTTCCCACACGCAGGGATTTAATTTTCAAAGGGAACTCTCAGAAACTTTGTGTCTTTTAATCTAGGGAAACTAATCTCTAATGATTGAGACTTAAGGCTATGTGGGAGGGAGAAGGGAATTTGGAAGCAGGGTCACTTCAATGGCATTTTGCAAATCATTGCGAAGGTGCCCGTCTGGCGTATGGAGAGTTCACTTCGCTGAAGGTTCTCTCTGCAAATACTTGCACTGAGAATTAAATTCATCTCTGGTTATTTAATGTGTCCTGATGCCCGCTGTTATTGGAAAACTTCTAACAAATGGAGACTTACTTCGCATCCTTGACTGAAAGTGCAAGAAGAGCAAGTTCAAGGAGATAGTTTGGGAAACGTAGACGCTATCACTCCACCACCTGTTCAATCGCTGAACATTGTGTAAAAGTAAGCTCAGACCGAGAGAAGACACTTCTATTCCTTGAACTTCATCTTTGCCTGGGGAGGTGACTGCAGTGCTCTGCCAAGAAATGTAAAATGTAAAATGGCCAAAAATTAATTCATCATTTACCTTATATTGCTAATATTCCTCCAACCACAGCCTGGACTTTGGCATTCAATTCCAATTAAACTCACTTTCATGACCCATTTAAAAAGATTATTTTGTGTGCATGTGTATGTGCCTATATATGTATGTGTGTATGTATGTATGTGTGTATGTATGTATGTATGTATGTATGTATGCATCAAGTATATGCACATGCCAGAAGAGAGTATCAGATCCCCTAGAATTGCAGTTTCAAGAGATTGTGGGCCACCTCACATGGGTGCTAGAAGTCAAACCTTAGTCCTCTACAAGAACAGCAAGTGTTCTTAGCTACGGAGTCATATTTCCAGCCCCTCTCATATCTTCTTCAGTCTCCTTTTCTACATAATATTTCATATGTCCAAATCCCCTATCTCATTAAAATTTACATACCCAGTGTCTCTGACTCCTTCAAAACCTTATTCTAAAGAAAGAGTAATAAAAGCAAACAAAAAAGCTGAGCAAAGTAGTGATAAATGTTGGATAACACGTACCTATTCATTTGCTTTAGAGCCTTAGCCTGAAGGCAATTTTCAAGCTTAGCAAGAGCACAACAGAGCAGTGGTTCTCATCCTCCCTAATGCTGTGACCCTTTGATACACAGTTCCTTATAATGTGGTGACCCCAACCATGAAATAATTTCATTGCTACTTCATAACTGTACATTTCTACTGTTGTTAATTGCTGATATGCAACCCCCAAAGGGATCGTGACCCACAAGTTGAGAACCACTGGTACAGAGGAAATTTTAACATTCTTCCCTCCCACATCCCAAAAAAAAAACTTCTAGAGTTTCTCACTGGTAATCAAATGAGATAGAAATTAGTGGTAGGAGTTGTCCGGCCTTTCCAATGCAACAGTTTTATAAAATGCCATTTTATTTTGCATTTGATTACCACTTGAAGATTAACCATCTTTAGTCTGAAATTTTAATTTTATTATTTAAAAAAATTTGCTGAAAGATGAAGGTTGGCCAGGTGCTGCAGCACACACCTCAAATTTTATCACTCAGGAAGTAAAGGCAGCTTTGAGGCTAGCCGAGTCTACTGGTGAATTCCAGCCTAGTCCGGTTACATAGTGGAACTCTCTTTCTCTCAATTAAACAAACAAGCAAACACAATGTCTCAAGGTCACACATCCAACAGTCCTTGTTTTTAAATTAATACAAGCAGCAATGGATCCAGGAACTGCAGCGATAAGACCTCCATCTCCTCCTCAATGAGCCTAGACAACTTTTACCCACGGTCTTCACTACCCACGACAGAGAGCTCAAGCTCTGATGCTCATAGTACTACAAACCTCAACAGTACCATTGGTTAACATCGATCAATAATCAATGAACTTTACTTACAGTCTGCTTCTGGTTCACAATCCGACTCCATGGCTCAAAAGACAGCCTCGTTTTATTTAGCTTTTTACAGACATAGGAAGCTAAGATAGTGCCCAGACCACTGCAGGCAGTGTCTGGGAGCTGTGAATTGTTCCTGCAGCAACACATCTCTTCCCAACCATCAGAGAAGTTGACATGTCCATCTGTTCCTCTTCACTGAGGCTGAAGTTCCCCTGAAAGGCTAGCATTCCATGGAAGTGTCTAAGAAGCAACGCATTAACCCAACATCTATCGTTAACACCACTTCTCAGTCTAGAGGATGGGATGGAAGAGAGAGCATGACACGCTCATGTGGGGGATCCATCTCAGAAATCAGTATGTGAAGTAATAGCTTCTCAAACTGATGCACTGGCGTTCTTCCAAAGTAGAATTATATATAACTTTTGTGAGGGAATTGTACCCAAAATTCATATGTTCTGAATCCCTGATAACAGAATAAAGCCATATTTAAGATCTCACTATATAGACCAGGCTGGCCCAGAACTTGAGATGGAGATCAGGCTGGCCTAAAATTCATAGAGGTGCGCATGCCTCTGCCTTCCAGAAGTTAGGACTAAAGGCATGCACACACACCTGGCTTAAAGGTGATTAAATTTGGCTGAGGCTGGTGAGGCTCTCTAATCTGTTAATAGCCAGTGTCCCTATGGAGACACCAGTGATGTGCAGGCCTAGAGGAAAGACTGTAAAAAATCAAGCAAAAGCCATCTGTGGACCAAATAAAGAGGCTCCAGAGAAATCTAATGTGTCCACTCCAAAGTCTTTGACTTCATGCCTCTGAGACTCCAAGAGACTGAAATTCTGTTGTTTAAACCATCTAATTGGTCGGATTTTATTATGGGAGCTCTAACAAACCAACACTACAGGGACTCGCTTACATTCAGAGATGACAATTGCATTTACTTTACTTCTAAATACTCCTAAGTCTATTGATTTCTGGGTAATATTTCAGCCCAGAATTACCAGCTCACAGTAACCCTTTCTATACACTTGTAGCCCAAATGAAATGGAGAGATAAGTAAGCGAATAAGCTAGTGGGATCAGGTATATTTCAAACATTCCTTGGCTGAAAGATAAGCAGTAAAGAAGAGGAAATGCAAGCCCTTTTGCTGATTGGTTGCTGCTCTCATTATTTATATTACACTGGGTAGCCATTTTATCTTTATTTTCTCTGCCTCTGTCAGAGAATGGAGTTCTGTGTGCCGGTCTTGTTCTTTTTCTATATACCCCATGGCCACACCCCTACAGCATGGCCCTTAGACATGAGAATGACTTCAGGCTGCAGTACAGACTATGGACATCCGTGTGGCCCTCAGTGGTTAACACAGGCCATGGACATCAAAACAGTCCCTGGCTGCTAGAGAACCATAGACCCAGACGTAGTCCTGGGACGTGGCCTAGGCCTGGACATGCCATGGCCTCAGGTGGCAGCCCAGGCCACTCACATCAATATAGTCTCCAGCAGCAGCAGCAGCAGCAGCAGCAGCAGCAGCACCTGCAGACATCAACATGGCTTCAGGCTGCAGCATAAACCACACTCAGCTGTGTGGTCTCAAGCGGTAACAGGGGCCATGGACATCAGGACCACTGACCCACACATGGCCCTCAGAGGCATCCTAGACCACAGTAGTCCCCTGAGGGAGTCCAGTCTCAAAAGTGAGCCATTTCTCATCTTGGTCTCCATCATTGTCCAGAGCCACGGAGATCCACCAGCTAGGCAGCACATTGGTGAGGGGGAGGGGACACTGAGTACATCTGTGTAGGCTCCAGGCTGCTGCACACTACCCCACTGACCGCACTGGACAACAGTGTGGCCCACTGACACCTCAGCCCTCTCTCACCACTGTCACCACCATCAGGTGTCCATTTCCAGCTCTCTCCACAGTACAAGCACTGCTTTGGTCTTTTATCTTTCCCACCTCTCTGTTGCACATTCATTCATCGCAGTGGTACCCGAGGGCTCCCTCCCCACCCCCACCAGCCCTATATGCCTGCTCAAGGCTGGAGCAAGGCAGTCTTCTGCTGGTCTAGCTTCTGCCAGGCCTTCCCTTTCTATATTTCTATGATTATAGCAGGATAATTGCTATTTGAGTCAGCAATTTGAGTTGGATTCATTTGGATGCTTTTGGGCTTGGAGGTTTTGTTGATGCTGTTATTGTTGTTTTGTTTGTTTGTTTGTTTGTTTGTTTGCTTGTTTGGTGTAAAGTAGCACCAGAGGGATGATTATACTCCTTAGAAGTTAACTACTTGCTGGGGGTGGCCAGGGACATCGCCCTGCATGTCCCTAACAGCTAACGTAGGCTTCATGTGGGCAGCTCAGGTTCCCAAGAGCAATGAGAAGATATGGGTGTTTTACAAGTATCTTCTTATATCCTTTTTGTTATGGTGTCTATGGCCAAAACAGATCTAATGGACAGTCTTAAGCATAAAGAAGAGTGAAAGACTCCAGTTTAGAGGGGAGGTTGTTTTGTACAAAAGTGTGCTGAGAGGAAGAACAGAAACTAGGCCATGTTTGCAATCTACCACAGAGAGTATGAGAGACACATAGAGACTAGAGACAGAGAGAGACAGGGCTTCCGTGTGGTGAGTAGGGACCACCCAACGTTAGTAGTGCGCTCTCCTATTGTTTCATGTCTTGTTAAATAGTTGAAAAGGCAGATTGGCTCTCACAGACAGAAAAGTGGTCCTTAAATTGCATTTACTACGTTCAGGAAGTACAACGCAGGTGTCATTTCTATCCTCAATCAGAAATTTTCATTGGAAAAATGATAAAGAGGTTTCAAATCCAAAAATCCAGTTGTTATGCAAAATTGTCCAGCTGTGTTGACATTGTTTTCAGCTGTCCTTGACACTGTTGTAATAACCTCTGAAACTGAGGGCTGGGCCTCCGCAGGCAGCTGTTGAACACGTCCTCCAAGAGTCTGTCTCGAGATATACCCACCACCAAGATGTAAACGGTAAACATTTCAAAATAAACAAGGCCTTCCTTTCACCAAAGACCAATTACTTCTAAGCCCAAAAGCTCCACAAGGAAACCAGTAAGAGTCCCTGCTTCCTCCTGGAAGCCGATCACTTTTCCAAGTTAATCCAGAGCTGTAATTACTCATCTTAATTTCAGCAATAATTATCTTTCTAAAAGATTTCATAAGACCTCTTTATAAAAACCCCCCTTCATGAGAACTTTTTCTAATAAAGGAAGAAAATATCATACGTAACCTCGGGGGGAAACAGTGCAAAGGGTTTGGTAAATTGCATGCGGCGTTCCCGCCTGCTGAACAAAATTCCGTCTGTTCAATAAAGCTCAGAAAGGCTTGAGGCGTAGCCCTGAGATTGAAAGACTCATCATGTTTCCGTAATTGCATTTATTCCTTATTAGACTGCTACCTATGCCTGTTATTGTATTAGACTGTGTATAATTAAGATAAAAGAATTAAGCCTGAGCTTCTGCCTCCTAGGAGGTTACTATCCAGAAGAGGGCTGGGGGTGTGAGAACAACCCTTTCTTTTCCCCAGCCTCCACCTAAGAATATACACTGAAAGAATGAAAACGCCCATAAAACATTTCCTAAGAAATTTAGCTAGGCTCAGAGCAATAGGCAAGGTAAGAAGTTGCAACTCTCAACTATACATACACAGAACAAGTCAGTTTGCTAGCAGCCACGCCACAGCTCTTTGGAGAGGGCTGAAGGGGTCCTTGGTGTTAAAATCAGTCCAAGCTATGATAGAGCAGAAAGCATCTCTAACATATTACAGAACTTGGTTAGTACCCACTGGGCCTCAAAGCTACATATAACACGGTTGACTCTCACATCAAATGCACTAGTGTAGCATCTCTAAGAGGACACTAAGCACCACTGGTAAAAGAGAAGGGTTTGTATTGGCATCTAACATGATCACTCGGTGAGCCACTCACGCTTTGGTGGAGGTGTTAAAATATTCAAACATCCTTTGAGACCATAACAGTTCTGCCCTCTAGCAGGGCCTAAGCCTACGCTGTGTAGCAAGGGATGCATTCTGAGAGATATGGCCATCTTGTCACTATGCAAGCATCCTAGGATACTCTTACATGAACTATGACATCATTTGATGGTCATTTGGCGAATTAAGAATACTGTGACCAAAATGTCCTTATACAGCACATGGCTGGCTCATTCTGCTGAGTCTGTCATGACTTCTTCCACCATCCTTTAAAAGGATCTGACAGCGTTCATTTGCCTCTTCCGGGGCTTAGTGCTTTACGCCACAGGCATATAAATAGCTCCATCAATTATACCCAGAGCTTACTCTCAGCCCTGGAGCATTGACCCCAGGGGGCTCAGTCAACAGAGAAGGCTACAGTGTGGCTTTATATTTCGCTCACTTAACAGACAAGAGAAGGATTAGAATTTTAGTTTTCCTTTGATTATTATAGAATTCCTTTTCATCTAGACGCTTCGTGAAAAGAAAAAAAAAACACCCTCTCCTGTCCTAAGTGAATGCTTATACCACAGATGACAGTTGGAAGATCTTACCGAGTAAGTATTAAAGTATTAAAGGTTATCTCTTTTGAAAGAGGGTTGACTCACCCCTCAGCCTGATGAGCTTCTTTTACATTGCAAACTGGCCAAATATTTTTTGTATAAAAACAGGTCTGCTGACATGACACAAATTACTATGAAATCTTTAGGGCTAACACTCATTTCACCACTGCCAAGCACCAAGTATTCTGGTCACGCCACTCATATGAGCATCTGTCACGGGGGACAGTAGCCTTTTCTCTCCTTCTTGCCTTAAATTCTTAATGATCAACCCACTTCTCCCTCCCTGGTTACCACCCTTGATCTTGTACCAGACCTACAGCAATAGACTTACTTGTATCTAGGCCTTTAATCTTCAGTCTCACTGGACTCCAACCAGCCCCACCCACCAGATTCATCCCAAAGCAAGCTGCATAGGGCATGTCATTACCCTGGGTGAAATCATTAGCGGGGGCTCTTGCCTTTCAGAGAGTACCCAAGTTGTTCGGCTCTACCAAGATCTAACATGAGGCCAGCTCACGACTATTGTCTCTTGCTGTTCCCAGGCTAGACCCTTTCCCTGCCCCATTTTACCACTCCAGTCCACCATGAAGTTTCCAACACTCACACTCGGGGTTCAGACCAGCCACTTCCTACTTCAGATGCCACCCAACCTTTCGCCTAGGCCCCTTCCATTGCCTAGGTCGAGAGCAAAGTCATGGCCCTATAGATGAAGTGGGCACCAGCCAAGGAATGCGGGTAACCTCTGGAAGCCGGAAAGGGTCGGTAAACAGAATCTTTCATACAATCTCAAGGAAAAACACTGCCTTTCTAGGCCTGGTTTCAGCCAAGGGCTATTCACTTCTGATGTCTGACCTTCAAGGCTAGAAAATAATGTTGTGTTCTTCCTTCCAAATCCAGCTAAAGTCCACCCACCTTCCTCTCTCGTGCTGTACTTCCTAACAGCTCAGCCCTTAGGGAACCCTCTTTCTCTATTTGCGCGGCATTCATCACTTTTACTGATGATCCGGCACAGGGGGTGCTCTATCCCAAGTCATTAATACTGTTTTAATGCAGGTATTCTACCCCTCAGCAAGATTTTAAAACCTCGAAGAGGAGGTTGTGCGCAAACCTTACAGTACATTTCCACCACAGCACCTGTCAAGACACTCCAAATATTTTTCTGCCCAAAAGCTTGAGTGGCATCCTATGAAAATTAAGTAGAAATATTGCAGTATGACATTCTGGATCTTGATGATGTGAACCAAACATTTAGCTTTCTCTCCCCAGTCCTACTCTCTGCCTTACTGCCACGTCCCCAAATCCATCCCGAATTGGCCATTTCCTGCTTCTGCCAGTGACGTTCTTCGTTTACTTCTGCTCAGCACCACTAGCCGAGTGCCACTTGATACCCAGCTCCTGAAATGTGGCCAGTTCAACTGAGATGTGCTGTGCATACCAAGTCAATATGGATTTTGACGACCTCATTCAGAGGGGACGAAAGTAAAGCATTACAATAGTCTCGTTATATTAATACTATTTTGATTATTTGAGATTAAATAAGACATTAGAATTAATTTCACTTGTGTCTTTTTTTGTTTTCTTGATATGGCTACTGGAAATGTGAATTATAATTGGCTCACGTTATGTTTCTGCTGGGTATAGCATCGGAAGGTTCCATCTTCACCCCTGTCTTAGACCCAACCTCATCTCCTCTCCAGCTTTGATCCAACCACAAATCTAATCGACATCGCACTTGCACTGGTCCTCTCCTGATTTGTTCATGGTCCTCTCCTGATTTGTTCATGGTCCTCTCCTGATTTGTTCATGGTCCTCATGAACAAGGGTGGGTCTCCCTTGTTAGCCACTCCCATCTCGCTGATGTCACCAAACAAGCCATGTGCTGCTTGGGGTCCATGGGCATCAGTGGGTTTTTTCACTCGCATCGTTTTCACTAACTAGGACAGTTCACCAGGCTCAGTCATAGCTGTCTGTATTAAGGTCCATGGAGGGTAAATTAATGGTTCCCCAAGGTTCCCCAGATCTGTGGTCTATTTTCTTACATGATAAGGAGGGATGACAGTTGCCAATCAACAATCTTTTGAATGAGAAGGTTATCCTGAATCATCCAGGTGAGCCCAAGGTACTCCAAAGAGAATTTGCTTTCCTGCTGTGCGCATCTGTATCCCCTTCAGAATTCATGTTCAAACTTTATAGGGAAGATGATTAAGCTACGGGACCCCTCCTCTCACAGATGGGATTCATAACTTACAGAAGGTCTGGAGAGACCCTTTCTGTCACCTGAGGATACAGTCTTAGTCTCTTCTGGAAAATGAAGCAACAGCTGCCATTTTGGCAGTGACAGAGTCATCCTTGCCAGACATCAGATGTACTAGTATCCCGACTGTGGGTTTCTCGGCCTCCAGAAGCAAAGCCGTAGTTTTTAATGGTTGGTTAACTCTCCAGTCTCTTCACCATAGAACAAGGTTCTTGTGGCGGAGGAAGGCAGAAAACTCAAAGGAGAAAATGAGCGACCAAAGTAGAAGTCAGAGTGACACTGTTGTTGGCTTTGATGATGAAAGGACCACCGCACAAAGAAGAAGGTGGCCTCCGGAAGCTACAAAGGGCAGAGAATGTCCCTTAGCACTTCCAAAGACAGGCACAGCCCTGCTGACAGCTGAACCCTATAGACCAGTGTAACCCTTTGTGGTTTTCTGGCCTCCCAACGTGCACAGTAATAATTCAGTGTCGTTTTGAGCTGCACAACTTAGCACATTTTGCTCTAGCAACATGGCCTACCACCACAGCTTAGCATCTATCAGCTTACGTGGTCCACAAACAGCCCTACGAAGCGGTTGCTGCTTTTGCTCTATTTCACGGGTGAGCAAATTGATCCCCCAGGAAAGTGACTCAAGGTCTTACCACACACAGCCTGTAATTGGGAAAGCCCAAATATCGGCCTGGAGATGCTCTGCTGCTAAAGCCTACGCAAGAAACCATTCCAAACCTGCCTCAGTGCGAGGGAAGAAAGGCTCACAAGAGAATTATCAGTAAAGGAGTAAGAGAAAAACAGTATCCAGCTAGCAAACTCATGGGAGAGAAAGAGGGAGGGTGTTGCTGTTGTTGTTGTTGTTTTTGAACTGAACTTGTAAAGTTCCAAACATATAGGCTGCATTCCACTTTCCCAAGCCAGAGCAAAGCAACTAGGCAGAATGTGGGAGCCTCAGAGTGCTTTCTGTGGTGCCCACATACTTTATTATCTCTTTGTAGACCATGGGGACCAGGAAAGAGGAGGGTAGGTGTGAGGCTTCTCTCTGCACAGTTCTGACTGGTTTGTTTATGTAGTCTCCACGGATGAGGCAACAGATCATCTGAAGAAAGTGGGATGTTTGTTGCATTGGCGTATCACTTCAGAGTTAGATTTTATCTAAAAACAAAGCCTCCCTCCTGTCTTTCACCCAGTCAGTCTTCTATAGCCAGGAGAAGTCTTTCTCTTGAAATACTGCGGCAATGCAATTTTTCCAACTCATTTATGGGGATTATTAAATTAAAATTTGTCTCCAGTCTCTATGACATCAGGGATAATATCCACCTTGGTTCACATCTGTCCCCAATGAGTCATCATTGATTACTGTATTTCTTAAACACCCCGTTCTTTACACGCATGTGGTGGTGGGGATGGGAGGGGGCAGAAGAGAGGGGAGAAAGAGAGACAATGAATAAATGCTTGTGAATATATGAGTCTCTTCCTGGCAAACCAGGCAGCTTCACCTCCAAGTCTATACTCTGAGTTGAGTCCTGCACTTGCTAACTGCTGTCACCAGTATCCAGCCCTCTGTGGCTCCTCACTGGGGTTACGCGGGTAACATCCTAATCTGCTACCTGTACATTTGTCTAATACATGGAAAACATATGTGCAGGGGCTATGGGTGGAGCCGAGTGGAAAAACATGTGCTTAACGTGCTGGAGGCCCTGTGTTGAATATCCATCTGGTACCACCAAAAATCTCTCTCTCTCTCTCTCTCTCTCTCTCTCTCTCTCTCTCTCTCTCTCTCGCTCCCTCCCTCGCTCCCTCCCTCTGTCTCTTTCTCTCCCTCTCTCTTCCCCCCTGTATTATTTACTCCTCTTTCTATGTAAGGGTAAACTGAATTATGTAAACTGATTTTGGCTAAGCAGACTGTGATCGTCCTGGCCTCTGCTAACCCTATTCTATTTATTCTTCTTAGACAAACATGTCACTGTATGTCTAAAGGGGGCACAGCATAGCTGCAACCATACCATCTCCCTTTCCTCATGAGAAATAAGGGTGGACTCACTCAGACAGAAGAGGAAAGCAACCTTCTGGAGGTTTCACCTTCCAAAATCTAAAAGCTATGCCTTGTATTTTTCCTAGTTGCAGAAGTGAAGCAGGATACATACATTTTAGCAGCCTGTGAATCAATAGACAATACGCTGTTTATAGGAAGATTTTTTTAATGAAAAACAAAATTTCTATTCCACTTTGTTAAAAAGCAGTTTGTGAGGAACTTATAGGAGAGAATGTAACTGAAAAATCAGTTCCATTATTACTATCATTATTATTAATGAGATCATTATGAGTCCTTTAGTGTGTATATATGCCTCTGTGTGTGTGTGTGCGTGTGTGTGTGTGTGTGTGTGTGTGTGTGTGTGTGTGTGTGTTGTGTGTGTGTGCGCGTGCACCAGTGTGCACACATGTGGAGACCAGAACAGGACATCATGTGTCTTTTTCTATCGCTCGCCACTGTTGCCTTGAGGTCAGCTCTGTCACTGACTGGAAGCTCAGTGGCTAGCAAAACTGACTAGCAAGCTCTTGCGATCTGCCTGTTTCCTTGCCCCTCAATGCTCGAGTTATAGGTACATGCAGCCTGGCTTTTCCTGTGAATGCTTGGGATTCCAGTTGGGTTCCTCACCTTTGCAGAACAAATGCTCTTAGTCACCGAGCCATCTCCTCAGACCTGGAATTCTAAAGCCGAGATTGAGAATAACAGTAAATTTGGAAACAAAGTAGATTGCAGCTCTCATTAAGTGAGCTAAAGCAGTATTTTACTTAGTTTTTATTTTTAATGTATCACAGCTGAGACCAAATTCACTGGTGGTGGAGGTCACTGACATTATCTTGCTGTTTAAAATATAAGATGTTTCTGAGCAGCAAATGTCACTGACTCGAGTACACATATTTCTAGCCTGTAGACATCCTCGGGCACCTCCTAACTCTTACCCCACCCTTTTACATACTAATACTTCGCATACCAAAGAAAAAACTATCGAAAGGAAGAAACTCAATCTGTCCCAGCAAAGGTTTAAGAAGAAAAGCAAGAAGCTTGGTGAGTAGCAGGGTACGCGGAGGGCAAAGGCCAACATCTGCAGAGTGCTCACCTCCGCTTTCTCCCAGCATCCTAAGGAGAAATGAGCTAGAAACAAACTATCTAATAGAAGTAGAGAGTGTAAAGGTGGTTGCCAGGGTCTGGGAAGCATAGAGGCGGATGAACAGAGGTTTGCTGTAAGGAATTACATTAAAGATAAGAACAATAAGACCTAGTTGTTCTAGCCAAGTAGAGAGATGGTAGTTAATAATTGATTATGTATTTCAAAGTTGCTACATTTCATTTGAACATGCCCAACACACGCACAAAATGCTGTTTGGGATGACAGGTATGATAATTGCCCCTTCTGGATCATTCTGCATTGTACACAGGCATCACCAGTCACCCATTAACACATATAGTTATTATGTACCAATTAAAAGTAAAAAGAAATTGAAAAGAAGTGGGCAGGCAGCAGAGTGTGCCTTAGAAAGTAAATTCCCCCAAAGTGTCGCTACCTTGTTCTTTCAATTTTTGCAAGCAAGAGCTTGACCTCGCAAACAGGAGCAAGCAATCTTAGAGGCCAAGCAATGTGAGTCTGTTAGCTGGCAAGTATTGAGAGCAGGATCTGAGGAGAAACAGCCCAGGAGTCATAAGACAGTGCAGGTCCTGCTTTGCCACTGTCTCACGAAAAGCTGAGTTCAGGAACTTTCTCTACTTACCTCTGTCTTCCATGCCACGGCATCCACTCTTTGTTCTACTTGTAGAAACAAATGGTTATAACTATTTGGACTAGGTATTAGGAAGAATGTTTAAAAGATGGTGTGATCTCACACACACACACACACACACACACACACACACACACACACACACCTACCTCAGAGAATAGATTCAAGGAACAATAAATCTTCTGATCGCAAGTGGAGCACCCTACTACAACCAGGGCAAAGGTAGGATCGAGTTGGCTGTGCACACTCCAATGGAGTGGCACCAACTACCACAAGAACCAGGAGCCCACACAGCACAGGGGGAGGAGTTCGTCAGTCTTCCTAGGAAGTGTCTGTACCTAAGCAGTCTCAGGGTGTAAGCCTCTAGGAGGAGAAGTGGCAGTTGCTAGTTTTTGCATTTACTGGTCCCTTGTACTCAGAGCAGAGGAGGTTTTGCCTTTCTTAGCTGACCTGGGATAAAGGCTTTGCCAACGTTCCATGAGTCTGAGCCTTGGTCCTCGACAAGGCTGTGTCTATATCTTAGTTGAACTTTCCAGATTGCTTAGTTCTCAATTCTTAAGGTAAGTATTGTTTGGCCATCACAGATTTTCTGACCATTTCTGGACTTTAATTTACTTTCTGGTATTTTTAAGAGTTGCAAAAACTTCAATCTGATATCATATTCTCTTTCTTCTTTTTGTTTTTGAGTTTGTGGCATTTTTTTTTCAAAATTCAGAAACTTTGAAAGAATGATGAACTTTATATACTTTCTTCCTAGATTCATTGTTTATTAATATGCTATTGTCTTTAACTGATTTATTTCTATATGTTCACCTATACAGACACAAAACTGAGGCTAGGTCATTTGCCTACTCTATACAAGGGCCTGACTTCAGCAGAAACTCCACATAGGGGAAGGGACTAAGGGGAAAATGGGAGGGAGGGAGGGATGGAAGGATACAAGGGATGGGATAACAATTGAGATGTAATATGAATAAATCAATAAAATATATTAAAAAATAAAAATAACAATATGAAAAAAAATAAAGTTTACATATCCAGAAAAAAAAAGAAAAAGAAAAAGAAACTCCATTTTCAGCTATGCTTATGTACTTACTGGGAAGGGGGAACAAATGCCATGGCATCATTGTCAAAGTTAGAGGACAACTTACGAGACTTGGTTCTCTTCTCCCACTGCGAGGACCCTGGGGATCAAACTCAGGATCTCAGGGTTGGTGGCAATCACCTTTATCCACTGAGCCATTGCACTAGCCCCCCCTCCTTTTTTTTTAATTCTAAAAGAAGGTACAGGAGTAACAATATTTCCTCCAAAAACATTTCAGCATGGATCTCCTAAAAGGTAGTCTCTATTCCCCCAGTCACACTCAAGAAAGTAACAGATGTCTACTATCACAACTTAACATCCAATCTGCCTCCCACTTTCCATACATGCTCAGCCAATACAGACTTAACAGTTCCCTTTAATGGCTATGAGCTTCAATCCCCTCATTGATAAAATGGGATCAATAACATACCATGACACATAGCTGCTAAAGTATAAAATGTCATCCATTCACTAAACACATATAGAGTACCTGCTGTGTAAGCCAGAGGCTGATGCAGGCATGAAGATCTAAGTGAAGAAAAGGTCGAGTCTACCTACTCTGATTGGGGGGATTAATGACTACCTTAGGATAACAGTATAAACCTTGTGACTATCATAATTCAGGACAGCAGTTGGGTGGTGAAACAGAAAGGTCTGGCAAAAGATATGTGTATTCTCCCCAACATTTTAGCCCGAAGCATGTTCATATGCAATATTAATCTTTTGATGTCAGAACAAAGCCTCTTTTTGAACATTAATCTGCTGAATGGCTATATAGGCTACGTCCAGGATGTACCATCTCAGACTTTTGGCTTCCACTGCAGTAGGTTGTAAAGATTCTTGTACGCAGTATTTATAGTGGTGGCTTGATTACAAAAGTGACATCAAACAGCCAGGCGGTGGTGGCACACACCTTTAATCTCAGCACTCAGGAGACAGAGGCAGGCCGATCGCTGTGAGTTCAAGGCCAGCCTGGTCTACAAAGCGAGTCCAGGACAGCCAAGGCTAACACAGAGAAGCCCTGTCTTGAAAAAAAAAGTGACATCAAGCTGCAGTTAATGCCATCCCAGTACATAAGAGGCTAAGACAGGAGGATTGAATGTTCAATGTCATCCTGAGATATATCCATATTTGTATATAAATATCAATACATAAACTGCAGATATTGAACGGAAATTTGTATTTCTTTTTCTGTATATTTTTATTAATTAACTTATGTATTTATTTTATGAGCATTGATTCATGTTTCGCCTGCATGTATGAAGGTGTCAGATTCCCTGGAACTGGAATACAGACAGTTGTGAGCTGCCATGTGGGCACAGAGAATTTAACCCTAGTCCTCTAGAAGAGCAGTCAGTGTTCCTAACTGCTGAGCCATCTCTCCAGCCCCTGTTTCCTTTATTTTTAAACAGCTCAAATTATAGTAAGAATACTATTATCATCATTATTATTCAGAGCGTTTCCAATAGAAGTTTTGAGGAGAAGTGGAAGGAGTGGTGATTCGCCACCTGTTTGTCACCTTGGGTCTCATCTAATCAGTTACAAGTTGAGTGCCAGCACAGAGGAGAGACTGACATACTCACCTCTGCAGCTATAGGCTCCAAACATGCAGTAGTGGCTTGCCCAAAGAGTGAGTTCAAGTACAAAACAGGCTGCATAGGAGATCCATGAGATAAAGAAAAAAATCTACTTGCCTGGTGACACCCCAAAGCATGCTTCCTTACCCGCCTTCACCTCCCTTGGGGCTGAGAAAAAGGTCAGATAATCAGCTGAGCAGGAAAATGGACTGTCATCCCTCCACCATCCAATCAGCTTTCGAGCCCAGGCCTCACCTGAGCATATAAAATAGGAACTGTCTTAGTTAAGGTTTCATTGCTGTGAAGAGACACCATGACTGTGGCAGCTCCTATAAAAGGAAACATTTAGTTGGAGCTGCCTTACAGTTCAGGTATTTATCATTTATCATTACAGCAGGAAGCAAGGCGGCATGGAGGCAGACATGGTGTTAGAGAGGAAACTGAGAGCTCGACATCTGGATCCACAGACAGCAGAAAGCGACAGTGACACAGTAGCCAGGCTTGTGCTTCTGAGACCTCAAAGCCAAACCCCTAGTGATGTAACTCCGCCAACAAAGCCACGCCTACTCCAATAAGGCCACACCTCCTAATAGTGCTGCTCCCTGTGGCCTATGGGGGCCATATTTATTCAAACCACCATTGCAACTTTGTGTACTATGTGATTTAAAAGAAAGTACTATGCGTATTAAAAGGTAACTGTTTAAAACTCATAACCCCTTCCCCTCAAAAGAGTTTATTTTTAAAATGTGGACAGTTGGATAATATTCGGGGAAAAATTGCAATCACTATGATGAAGGGCATCAGTGATGCATCTGTAAGGAACAGCATGGTGATGTTTTAATGACGCACCAAGCAGAAGCTGGTAGAACTTAAAAGTAGGGCAGCCCAGGCAATTGATTCATAAAGGGAGTGGAAAATAATGGCAGGGAAGTCTCCTAAGTAATAGGAAGCAGAAGAGAGAACAGGAAATCAGAGAACTTAAAAGGGAGGCCTGTTCCTGACTCCTGGAATGCTCCAACAGAACAGAGAACTAAGCGGTGGCAGCTATGCTAGAAATAATATTAAAATGTCTGGTTAAGTCTCAACATTCACAATGACTATCAAAACTCCAGCAAGGTTTATTAAAACCTTCAAATCACATTATCTTGGAGTTAGGGAACAGCAGGTGTGAAGAGAGGAACATGATCACATTCATCAGAAAATCTGGAGACGGTCGTCTAATGCAGCCACTGGCTATAGGAGAGGAAATGAGACGCTAGCACAATTCTCCCTGTTTTAGGGGATCTGGGTGGTTGGTTGGTTGGTTGGTTGGTTGGTTGGTTGGTTAGTTTTGCAGTACTGGGGACCAACCTCAGGGCCTTATACGTGCTATGCAAGTACTCTACCAATATGATTACATCCCAGCCCCCGAAAACTATTTTCTACCTGTAATTCTTCCTCCCCGCAGAAAAGCAACTGGGCATACTCAAATAAAATACAGTAATATATATAATGATGCAAGCCTAAAAAAGTATTTCCAGTAAATAACTTTTAAGGAAACTTAAGAAAACCAAAAAAAAAAAAAGGTTTTGAATTCAAAATGTGCACATTATTAGAAAATGTGTTTTCCTTCTCAAGCCATCAGTCAGAGGAAGTCACTGACAAAAACAGTGCACTTGGTTTGTAGAGCAGGTAAGCCCAAAGCAACACAGAAAACAGTAACTGTAGGAAAAAAGGCATGGGTGACAAAGAGCGACATGATTTGTAAAATATAGAACATTCTTTTCTGGGTGGTTGACAGATGCATTGACCCATTTAGAAAAAAACATATATAGATACAGATATCAGCATGTGTGTACATACATGACGATTCATATATAGAAAATTAAAAGACATAAACTAACTCACTATTCATAAGGAGAAATACCAAAATTATACAAAGAAAAAGCCTAATCGAGGAGCAGCGTTCGGTTCTACTATAAATAAGGTTTATAAGTTCATCATGCTGTCGACCATAACTACTGATTTAGCCACGTACGCTAATATACTTACAAAGAGTAGGAGCTGGGAGTGTGGCATGGGGTGGGCGGGGGACCCTCAATCACTGTAACAGGAAGTCAGTGACTGCTGACTAAAATCAATCACAAAACAGCAACAAAGACATGTTGCTCAGATACCTGAAGAAAAATATCAATAGGATCAAGTAAACATTATTAAAAAAGTGGCTGCCTCCAGGAACCACTGTCAACAGCGCCCAGCACGTTGTGTATTAATCAGAATTATTTCAGGTGCAAGTGACAGAAACTCAAAGCAATGCAAGCAGGGAAGTGAATGTATTTGTTTATACAGCTTAACAAAACGTACATCACACTAGCTGGATCTAGCTCTTCAAAGAATGTCCTTCCAACGTCTACAAGGAACTGACTCTGGCTCTCAGCCCTATGCTCTTTCCCTGGGACCTGGCTGAATTTTCAAGGCAGCTTTCCCATACAGGACCAGAGGTGGCTGCAGGCTGAGGAGGAGCCCTTTGCATCCAGGCTCTAAAGATGAGACGAAGCCTCAGCCCTGGCAGTTCCAGCCAAAATGTCAGGCGAAGCTGGTGCCACCCACACCCACTGATTTCCCTTCCCATAGTGTTTATAAATTAATGAAATACATGGCAAATACAACATAAAGAAAGAAAGACTTACCTTGTCTTGGAGCCTTCCAGAAGCAGTGGGGTTCATCTTGGCAGGGAGGGTGGATCCACAGGTCTGGCTCTGCCCAATGTGGAAGGACAAGCATGGACCGACCAGGAGGCAGAAAAATCAGGCCAGAACCAGAAATAAATACAGGCATTCAAATGCCTGCCCCTAGGGCCCCCCCCCCCACTTCCTCTAGCTAGGCTCCACATCCAAAATGCTGCACAGGCCTCCAAATTAGCACCACCTGCTGGACAGAAAGGGTATAAACACACCAGCCCATGGGGGACATTCCACATTCAAACCTTAACAATTTTGTTCCCATCCTTAAAACAGTCTTCTTGGCTAGGGGAATTTGAGACTATGACTAGTCAAGCCTGGTTCACAACCATCTGTAACTCCAACTTTGGGGGATCCAATGCCTTCTTCTGGACCCCACTACAACCAAGCTTGCAAATGGTGCACAGACATACATGCAGGCAAAACACCCAAACGCATAAAAGTAAAACAAAATATAAATATAATTTATAAACTCTTATTAAATGAGATGGAAATTTAAAATCAGTATGTTTTGATAAAACATATTATTCTCTATAATGCATGTAATCCTCATCAAATCAGATGAAAGTCTTGTCTCCAAGAAACAAGGATTTTAGGTCTAACAAAATGACCTAGCAGATAAAGGCACTTGCCATCAAGCCTGATGACCTGAGCTGGATTCCCAAAACCCATATGATGGAAGGAAAGAATCAAGTCTCTCAGGTTGCCCTCTGACCTCTCCACAAGGAACACCTGAAACATGCATATGTATGTAGACACACACAAAAACAGGTACACATACAAATACATACATACATACATGTAAAAAGAAAAGGAGGGACTCTCTCTGTAGTCCACCTTCAGAGGGCAGAAGTCTGCAATGTCAACTCCTTCCCAGACCTTCAACATGCAACTTACTCTGAAGATTTTGGGACATATCTCTCCATAGCAACATGAGCCAGTTCTTTGATAGAAAGATGGATAGTAAATAGATGTCTTTATGGTGGAAATATGGGTGATAGATGATAGATAGATAGATAGATAGATAGATAGATAGATAGATGATAGATAGATAGATAGATAGATAGATAGATAGATAGATAGATAGATAGATAGATAGACTGATTGATAGGTTAGGTAGATTGTGCATGGATAGGTTCATAGCTATGGTATATAAATATTAAAAATCACTGTGGTTAAAGAGCAGTGGTGGGTGTGGATTAACTGATATAAAGATGTAGGAAAAATTCTTACAGAAACTTTCTACTACTTTATAAGCTAATTTTTAATTTTTTTGAAAGGGAGTTTGAACATAGGTACCTTGAATGGGTGAACAATGATTCCTCCAGAATAAGTGAGTCGGTGAGTGAAAATCTCCAGAACCAGATGGTAACACTCTTGTTGTTCAAAACACAGAAGACTTCGGTTGAAGGACATAAGGAAGACAAGCCGGGAGGATCTGCACGCCTCCTCCCTGGTGGCTAGCTTCCACAGTGCCAGAGGGTGCTGCGCAGACCAGGGGGAGTGAAAGCCATCAATGCTGTTCCTCAGCAGTGATGCCTGAATGCCACAGCATTGGCCTGCCTGGCACGATGTGCTCATGGTGCAGTAGCGACATGACTGGAGGTAACCAACCACTTTCTGATTGGATTTGAGGCCTGCTCACTCCGCAGGGGGGAAGTCATGCCTTGTACCATAAACTCAGCCAAAAGTATGTGGCTTGGGAGGTCACAGACAGGCTGAGGGAGGGGAAGGCTACAGTACTTATTCGAGAGCTATATTGTCAAACTACTTTCTAAATAACAGTGTTTCTACCCATAGATTAGTATTGGCCTCAACCTGGGCCAGAGGGACTTCTGTGTGCAGTGGACACAAAAAAATTAACGCAGACTCATAACTGGTCAAAATACTGAGACTAAGTGGCCGGTAAGCACTCAGCCCAAATTGTGACATTTATACCCTCTCCCCCATGGTTCAGGGGACGACATGGAAGAGGGAGCTGTGAGCTGGGGACAAGTGCCATAGCGTGCTGTCTGCTGGATATTACATCACTGGTGTGTTCATGAACTTGCAGCCCGCTCCGGTTACCTGCAGAAGACCTGCATGAGAGCAAGCCATCCAAAGCAGACAGTATCCCCACACGCAGCACTAGCTGGACCCAGTGAAGGGGCACATGTTATGGGGACTCTGGGGGAATGGAAGAGGGAAGTTGGGTTTGATATGCTCAAGGTATGTCACATACCCGTGTGAAATCCTTCAAGAATAAATAGGAGATTTTTATCAGCTGAGGGGACACTGAAACTCTGGAATTCTCAGTAACAAACGCCTATGGAAGGGTAAAGGCATGAGTCATTGGAAGTGATTAAATAAGCAGTCATCCGTGAAATGTAATTTTCTTTTTTTTTTTTTTCAAATAGACATAGAAGATAAAGTCTCTTTACAGACTTCACCAGACCAGAAAATGGACTGAAGTGAACTAAAAGGTGACTCACGGCAACCAAAGGCCTATAAATAGCAGACAACAGCTGGGAGCTTGTGAAAGCTGATGTCACTGGTGGGGTTCCCAGCCGTGGCTGAGAGCTAAGTGGTAACTCCTAAGACCAACTGCCTCTTTTTTTTTTTTTTTTCAGGACTCTCACTTAGTGAGCAATGTCATCGTCTTTGGCAAACTTTCACCTGTCCTCACTCTCTGATGAAGCTTCCTTTGCTTAAAAAGCTGGATTCTTGTAGCAAACCTTGCCCAGCATCCTTACAAGTAGAAGAACAGTATCAATGTTTTTGGGTACCATGGAGACAGATTTTTCTCAGCTCTTTAGACAGTACCCAGCCTAGTCTAAGTAAAATATCCTTAAATCTTAACCCAGGAGCTGGGGGTTGGTTCAGCAGGTAGGAGCACTTATTGCTCTTGGGGAGCACGGAGGTTTGATGTGAGCCACCATGTTGGGTGTGGCTAAGAAGATAAGCAACCTTCCTGGCTGCCCATAGATAACAGCAATAATTTAATACCAGGCACAGGCTGTTTTTTAATAAGGCACATATTATTTAATAAGAATGGTTGTTTCTTAGATTTTAAGCTATGGGCCCACTGGTCACTTCACTCTGTCACCCCAGTCCATATTGAAAAGTGTGCACAGACCAGCAGCTTGCCAATGCCACATCAACAGAGAAAGTTTGTCACAAAATTTTCAAATGGAAGTGACAGTGAGCAGTGTGGATTTCGGACAGCCCTGAAGTGAAATATATTTCTTACTAAGAAAATGTAAATCAGAAGTTTAGATGATGGGAAAGCATATCACAAAAACAAGTAGAGCCTTTGGAGCCGAAAGCCATGTTCCTATACCAAACAAGAATGCGAAGGGACCACTCCAAATTCAATTTCACTGTTTACAAAACATCACAGCTATGAAATGACCAAAGCAGATAGATAAAATTACACATCAAACAGTGAATAGAAATACACAGTGGTATAAAATGAGTCATGATTAAATGGAACATTTAACTAAAAGGTAAACTAAGAGTCTTAAAAATGATGAAAATTGACAATATTAGGTGAGAAAATATTCTAAGGGAATAGCATGAAAATAAGGTCTTATAAAGTATAATAAATCCAAGTGTGATAAAAAAAAATTAGGCATTCCTGTAGTTAGAAGCAAATAAAAATCAAATGAAAAGAATGTCAGGGGGAAAATACAGTTAAAAGTAGTATGAGAAATTCAAAAGTTCCATGATTCATATCCCATTAAAATGTAAATAACGTTTCTTGCAGTGAGATGTCTAATGATTGTTCCCTCCAAGCTAAAGGTTCCAGTGACAGTTTTGTGGGGCTTACTATCCCTGACAATTATCCATCTTTATTGACGTCTCCCTTTCTGTAACCTCAGTTGCTTACAGTCAAACATGGTCCCCACTTGGTGGAAGTGTGTTGGAAGGATTAGTAGGTATGGCCTTGTTGTAGAAAGTATGTCACTGGGCGTGGCCTATGAGGTTTCAAAAGCCCATACCAAGCCAAGTCTCTCTCTCTCTCTATCTCTATCTCTCTCTCTCTCTCTCTCTCTCTCTCTCTCTCTCTCTCTCTCCCCCCCCCCTCTCTCTCTCTCCTTATTACCAAATATAAGCTTTTAACTACTTGTTCCACTGCCTGCCTGCTGCCATGTTCCCCATCACGGTATTCATGGACTCGAACCTTCTGAAACTGTAAGCCCTAATGAACTCTTTTTTTCCTATAAGTTGCTTTGGTCACAGTGTCGCATCACAGCAAAAGAAAAGTAACTAAGACACATGGTCAGAAAAATATTAAGTGGAAACATCCCAGAAACAAACAATCCATAAGTTCAAATGGCACATCATACTGAATACCATGAGATGATGCCCACTACTCAGCCTCTGAGACGGACGTCATCCTTCCTGCCTGCCAGTGTATCCACTGTGTATACACTGCCATCCTGGCAGTTATCTAGAAGCTGACTTGGCTATCAGATTGCAATGCTTGTGTCCTTTTAATTGAGAATGACCCCCCACACCCCAAAGCCTCAGTGCAAAGATACTGGCTATCAAATGACATATGTCGAACAGAAAGCTCAGGGAGTTTAAGTGCAGAGGTGAAAGAAATTTGTTGACTTTCTTAGGAAAGGAGACAAAAGGCCAAGATTGTTGGAATCCGGACAAAATGCACTGTGTACAGTCAGCATCATCCTGGGTTTCTGCGGCCCCACTTTGAGGTGTTGGGGCATGGCTCTTAGGGATAAATGAGCCTCAACATTGCCACATCAATAAGCATTTGTAGGTGATTCTCAGGGCTACTTACCTTGAGGTTGTCAGACCATGTTCCTAACAACAAGTCAGTAAATACCGAAATATTCACATTGTAGACAGGACATATCTCTAAAGCCAAGGAGCCTCATGGTAGACTGGTTGGGAGTCAAAATCGAGAGTGACCTGCCTAAAACTCCTAGCTTCTAGGGAGCCGGTTCCCAGCAGGAGGCAGGGGTGCCTGAGAGTAATTAGCCACTGAGCAGAGAGAAATCCCCAGCTTTGTGCAAAGTGCTTGCGAACAGTATCATTAGGATGTCCCTTTCATCTCAAACCACGCTGCCGGTTTAATTATTTCTCAACACACATCCTAGAATACGATTTATCTCAGGCTATAGACTGCAAGGCGCTTAAAGCTTTCAGGACCCAGAGGAGAGTGGTGAGGACTGAACGGAGGTGGGTCAAGGTCGCACACGGCAGGAAGCGTAAACGCGGCACACAGCAACCTACTCATGTGTGTCTTTCACAGTAGGGTCTGTGGGCTTCCTTTCTCACACTCTCTGGGGGTTCTAGGTCAGTCACATCTCTGGAGCAGGTCGCAAACCTGGTGGCAGCCTGAGGTGTGACCCCAGAATCTGCACTTTGACTAACTAAACTTCCCCTACCCTCTCCCCTCGAGTCCTTAGTGTGCTCAGCGACACTAAAGATGCAGTGACATAGAAGCAAAGGAAATTGGGGCGGGGTGGGGGGGGGGTTGAAGGGATTGCACTCAGGCGGCCAAGAATGTCTAGCCAAGCAGGAGCCAAGAATATAAAGCCAAGACAAACGCCACCGCAGCAGCCATAGTGGGAACATGAGGCTTGACTATATTTCCTGGCCAGAACCTCCACTGAGGAGCTAGTCACCCTCTCTCCTATCGACATGCCTCTTTAGCTATTAAAAGTGAGATAGTCTGACTGGTTACAAGTCTTTGCTAATTAAATTGTAAATCTTCTTTCAACTATTAAAAAAAAATCAAGGACGTTACATTGCAGGCATCTTAAAGATTGGGACGACTCTCTTAATCTCGAACACACACAGCAAGGAAACAGACTCCGCATCGGAGGGAGGGAAGGACCTTAGGAGTCACCAACCCGATGTCTCTGGCTGCTTCCAGAGAACTCCGCTCAGAGTGCCCACCCCATTACGGTTCTGCACAGCCCAGTGTTTTTCTCTCCCTGTCTGTGATGAGGTAGGGAACTGTGGGAAATCAGCCGCAAAGCTCAGTGTTGGCAGACCCTTGGCCTAAGCTGCGTTCACCTGGCCAGTATTATTATTGAAAGAAGATATTTGGAATTTGGTCAGCCTTTCTCTTTATCTCTGTCTTCCTTGGTCCAGAGCTATAGAAAGCAGCCTCTGAAATGCTAACATTGGGTTTCCATGTTCAGGTTAAGAAGAAAATAGCATGAAGCCCTCTGGTCGGAGACATCGGGAACTCTTCGTAGACCCTGATTAAGACTAAGAGGGCGAAAAGCTTCACGGCATGACTGTGTCAAATCCACTTTGGAGTCACTTTGGAGTGGCCGCTACTAGAAACAGGAGGGAAGCAAAAGGCGCACCAACTTCGTGGACTTCAGGGAGCGACACTGGGTAGAAGGCAACATCCTGCTGGCTTCAGCTGTGAGTGGGCTGAGGGTAAGCACTCTTGAGGGCCACTTCCGCAGTGCTCATGTTTTGTGACCTCCATAGGTTTGCGCACACACATACACACACACACACACAGACACACACACACACACACACACACACACACACCTCAGGGGTTCCTCACTATTCATCTGGAAGAAACCTGTTTAGCCTTTACGATTTAAATCTTATCGCACAGTCCTGATCTTTTCGGACACAGATAAGTGCTTTTCATTTTGTAAATTTAGTTAGTTAGTTTTGCTTTTTACCTTATGTTGTGTGGGGTAAGGGTGTGTGCACATGGATGTTGTGCTCTTGGAGGCCAGGAGAGGGTGTGGAGGCTCCAGAGCTGGAAGTTCTGGAGCCAAAGTTCTAGACAAGGTAAGCCACCTGACGTGGCTGCTGGGAATCAAACTCCAGTCCTCTCAGAAGAGCAGTACATGTTCTCAACCTCTGCTAGAACTCCAGGCCAAGCAGTTTAATACTCTGTGTGTGTGTGTGTGTGTGTGTGTGTGTGTGTGTGTGTGTGTGTCTGAGTTCAATTCCTAGCAACCACATGGTGACTTACAACAACCTGTAATGAGATCTGGCGCCTTTTTGTGGTGGGCAGGCACGCGTGTGGGTAGAATACTGTATAAATAATAAATAAATCTTTTTTAAAAAGAGTTATTTAAAAAAAAAAACTATGCACCTTCCCTTGTATTGAGGCTGAGCAAGGCAACCCAGTTGGAGAAAAGGATCCCTAAAGCAGGCAAAGAAGGCAGAGATGGACTCTGCTCCCACTATTAGGAGTCCCACAAGATGACCAAATACACAACTCTTACATATGTAAGTGAGTCCCATGCAAGCTCCTTGGTTGTTGGTGCAGTCTCTGTGAGCCCCTGTGAGGCCAGGTGAGTTGATTCTCTGAGTTCTTGGTGTATCCTTGACCCATCTGGCTTCTACAATCCTCACCACTTCTACAGGATTCCCTGAGTTCCACCTAATGCTTGGCTGTGGGTCACTATATACTTCTTCGTGCAACTTCAGCATACAATTTTTTTTCTTCTCTCAATTTCTGTCCTGGAGAGGTGTTCAACTGGTACCTGTGGAGGGGGCAGACAAGGTGGGGGGGGGGGGGAACAGGAGACACGAAGAAATGAGGGCAAGTCTGGATTCTGATCAAGCCCTGTTTATTGAAAAATTCACAGGGTTTTTAGAGGCACAGGGGCATGGGTATTTGCGTAAGTGAGGGTTGCTGTGGATACCTAACTCTGGAATGCTCCAGCAGGTGTCTACCTTTACAGCTGCTATAATCATAAAAGGGGGAGAAATCCCAGAGAAAGAGGGAAGTTGTAAAAGATCTGGTTAGTCAGGAAAAAGTTCCCGGAACTGCTGCTCGTGGGCAGCTGGCCTTTAATCTGATTTTACCAGTAGTCTTACTGGAAAAACTAGTTGATAGCCAGAAAGGAGTAGCTCTTACTATGAGCTTGGGGGTCTTAGAATGACCGTCCCCCACAATAAACCACAACAGGGTGGATCCATCTTAATCTTATCTTTAATCTAACTGCTGAACCACGACAGGGTCAGCTGGTTTCTGGTAAATGACAGACTGCTGGAGAAATAGAAGCCTAAAAGTGCAGGCTCTGACAAGACAGCTGAACACTGGCCATATGGGCTACTGTCCCCAACATCTCCCCCTTTTCTTTATTAAAAGAGGAGGTAGATGGATCCATTATATATAGGTGAGCATTGGTCCCATGAGGGAGCAGGCACTAGCCAGAGGTGGGCAGCATTGACCTGATCCTCCTAGGGCCAGATCAGCCTGCCAAGATGTCTTTTTGAGGAGGAGAGGGAGGTCCTGATCTGCTGTCTGTGGGCATCCCCAACATACAGTGAACAAGATAGTTTTCTATATCAACCTCTATGCAATGAGGTTTACTTCTCAGGGGACTCAGAGTCAGATGATTGGGTCCTCACCCTGCGGTACCTTGTCCCACATTCCTTGCAGGTGTCCATGCCTTATGGCAGGCAATATCTGAGTATAGGCCATTCTCACCATGTCAAGGAAGGGGGAGCGGAGGCACATTAGTGTTCAAGCTCATCATGGCCTTGGTCTGCCAAGTCAAGTCTATGATAATGCACCTGTATTGCTCGAGCATCTCGAGCATCTAGCTATTGTTTTACAAAGCCGGCAAAGTGTCTAAAAGCCCAAGGTGTGGCCTGCTATTCATCTGAATAGCCTTAATCCACAAGCTCCAGCCTGCGAAAATGGACCTGTATAGGTTTTGCCCATATGGCACCAACTTGCTGTTTGACAAAGGCTATGAGTTTGTTAAAGAGAAAGGATCCTAGCAATAGTAATATTAATAAGCAAAGCAAGGGACCTAAAGGGGGAAAAGATATGGGAGGAGCCCATAGAACTCATTCCAAAGGGGATATGGAGCAGCTCTTTTCGCTGCTTTTCCAGGTCTTTTGTAGCTTTTTAATCTTATCTTGAACAATCCCAGACTTGCTAGTATAGAAATAGCACTTCTCCTCTGTCCTCAAGATCATTGGCAAACTCATCCATGCCAGCATCCACTTGACACACAAGCCTCTCAGGCAGCCAGCGTGCAGCATCATGTTCCTGTAAGAAAACACAAACAGAGCCTCCACCCCATATTAATACAGGGTGGGGTCCATTCCACTGCTGGAACATAGAAGCCTAAAGGTGCAAGCTCTGACAAGATGGCTGAACACTGGCCATATGGTCTACTGTCCTCCCATCAAATTTCTATCCTTATGTTTCCATGCCTCTTCCCTTCCCTCAACTCTCTATCCCATTAGACTGAAAACCCTGGACAGCATATTTAGCTAGTTCATCATCTTTACAATCCCCAACCCTTAACTCAGTGCTGGCCATACAGTAATGCACCAAGTGTGAGGGAGACTGGTAGATGTAAGAACAAAAGAGACAGAACTGTAGAGAAAAGTAGATACAAACAGCCAGACAGGAGACAGAAAGGGAGACACCAGAACAAAGGTGGAGGGGGGGAGGGTAGCAGGACAAATAAAAACAGGAAAACAAAAGGACAGACACATCAAGGTGTTAATGAGTTAATGAATGCTACAGATGGCTAGGAAAGGCAAGGCAAAGGGCAGCACAACCAGAGACAGTGGCCGATGGAAATGATTGAGAAGCACAAGTGTTGGCTCTGGGAAAACTCTGTCTGGAATCCAGAACCAACGTTCTGACTGTTAGTCGGAATACAAGAGGGAGAGAGATGCCAGCAGCCCTGAGCCCTGCCTACGTGGACTCATTCAGCCTCAGCTGTGTCGCGAATGAACAAACGACGTATCCGTTATTAATAGCGTTTCCTGACTCTTCTCATCGTGGTGTTTAAATAAAGGAGAAGTGAGCTTGAATAGATTCATTTTTAGTTGTGATCTCTAGATCACGCTGTTTACTTGCCTGTTGTGGGGCTTTTAGGAGATAATTTAAGCCTTAACGTTTGCATCATGAGGCGCTTTTTCTGTAGGCATGCCATAAATCTGCAAGATGAGCTGTGATTCATTCCTGTAGGTGTTAGTATGTGATTATGTAAGCACTGCCAATAATGAAAAAATTTACTAGAAATGTGGCAAAGAATAAATACAAGCAGAAATAGCTATGCAAATGTTGCTTCTCCACATTATAATAAAAGATGGGTTATGTCTAGAGAAGTAATTTATACCAGTAATTTACAGCATTTTTCAGATGATTGTCCATCCAATAATTGTGGACCAAATAGGAGAGCAATAAAACAAAACACAGCCATCTCAACAAAAATAAACTAATCAGAGGTTCTCCTTTCCGCAGCTTTCTCACAATGAGTTGGGTTCTGCCCTGTGAGCAGAGGCCCAGGCCACACAGAAGCATTCCAGCATCTGCCAGCATTTGTCCGAATCATGCCGCAAAGCCCACGTGGCGGAGATGTAACCGACCCTTTGTTTAGCATTTAGCACTGCAGCGCTTGCAAACAGGCGTCGTTCTCCTTTGCAGGTCTTTGCTGAAATTCTCTGGAAGGCTCTGTAGAGTTTCTGGCACGCAGCAACTGCTCCAGTCATCGTGAACTTTATGTAACTGAGAAGGGGACCTATGTACTAACAATGCTTGGTTTGTGCTTTAGTTACTTTTTCTGGATCTGACATGAAGCAACAGGACACACACTGCATTCCTGGAGGCCCATAGCTGCAGAAGCAGAGGCATGGAGCTTGCTGGTATTTCAGAGACTCAAGAAACTGGAAGCCAGAAGCCGAGCTGAGCTGTAACTCTTAAGACAGGCCTCTCTACCCATACTGGACTATTACCTCTAGCTGGGCTCCACCTCCCAAAGATTTCATAATCTCTTTAAACAATGCCACTAGCTATGGACCAAGTTTTCAGATAAATGCATCTGTGAGAGGCATTTTACATGTAAGGCTTAAAAGTTAACTGAGCTAATGATTGAAAAAGGAAGCCCAAAGGGTTTATTTTTCAGATTAGCATTATGAACTAAGTCTTGGCCATCCGGTAATCCCTAAACATGTGTCCGGTCATGTTTGTATCTTACAGGTGAAATTTTTAATGCTTAGATTAGATGCTCTGCAGTCCAAAATAAAATTAGGCAACCCCTGCTATAGAATAGTCTTAGCCTAAGTGATACTTTTCCTTAAAATTCACTAGAGAGAAAGAACTTTATATGATTAAAGAATGTAGGAATAGCTTTGCACCTGGGGCAAGTGTCACCTTTCATAAAAGCCAAGAACTAATGAGAAAAAATAGAAAACAGAACTGAGGAGGAAAAAGAATCCGTCTGTACGCAGAGGCACAGGACAACAATGTGCCCAACGCGACAAACGAGTTCTAGTGATTAAAACGCAGCACAGGCTTGCCGAACCACCTGGGCTCCAAATGCATTAGGAATGAATGTCACCACAGTTAATAACCTGCCCCTCCTGCCCATACTCATTGGGAGGAAAAATAAATAGGAGCTGGTAATTGCAAAACTCAGAAAGCAGAGTGTTGTTAGTACTGCAATAAATTCCAAGGAAAAAATGTGTTTCTCCCTTCATGAAACTGCCAGCAGCCAGGAGATAATATGAGGGAAATTCAGTGGCAAATCTAGAATAGTGTTTCATAACACCACCCCCAGAAGTCTGACTTCAGCCATCTGGTGTCAGGGGCTCCTGAGAAAGCACATCCACGGAGCCACCCCGGCCGGCTCCACTAAAAGCTCACGGCCGCTCTCCTTGCCTTCTGAATGATTAAAACAGTCCCGACACAGAAAGGAAAGGATTGCTGACCTGCTGGGTTTTTAGGAACTAGCTTCTTCAAATGTCATATTCGTTCCTAAGGCAAATGAAGCTAGGTACCAAAATAGAAGGCAGACGTAGGAAAAGTACTGAGGTGGGTGTTCCCTCTGACATCCGCAATCTAAAGAAGAAATTGATGGGAGGGAGGGAATCAAGTCAGTCAAAGAGTCTAAGCCGTTGCTTATTGTGAGGCTTTTGCTTTGCTTTCAGTTGTGTTGTTCTGTAGCAGTTACACACACACACACACACACACACATATATTAGGGATTAGGGACACTCTCGCCCTTCCATCACTCTCTCTTCTTCCTCCCATTATCACCCAAATCTCCCTCCACCTTCTTTCATTGCCTGCTTGTTTGAATTTTCTGTCTTTAGTGATGCACAGGGTGTAACTGGGCTTGCGTGCATGAGCACAGGTGTGGCTATTAACTGGAGTAGGGGCCTGTACCAGTGCCTACACCACTGAAGAAAATGACTCCCCTTTCCCAAGCCAAGGGTTTAGAGCAAGGACATCACCTGTGCAATTTCTATTTCAGGATACTCAAGTTTGCCTGGAGCCAGAGCTCAGTGGCAAACACTTGCCTGGCCCTGCGCAAGGATCTGAATTAGATCCCCATCTCCTCAGAAGAAAGGGGGAGGGCAAAGCCTAACCCGATGTATAATGCCACGTGTAAAGAATTAGCACGGAAAGACAAAGCCATTCTGACCTACACACAATAAGTGATAAGTATACCATATTTAATAAATAAACAGAATTTTCTGATGAACTAGAAATGTGAAAGGATGCGAGGAATCAAGTACTACCCCTTGGATTTTTGGATTAGCCAGCAGGATTGAAGCCCATTTGCTGAGATTAAACTTTATTTATAGATGCTCCATGTCCGTTTTAAACCTGTACGTCTTGTCATGCCTGTGAGATGTTCAGTGCAGATATCAAGTAGGCGGTTGGGTCCATGCTGGATGTGTAAATCTGTTAGGCATCCTTCGGCGTTACACAGGTATTAAAATCTACACGGCAGATGAGGTCCACTCAGGAATCACCGGAGAAGGGAAGAAAGTTGAGAAATAATAATTACAGGACCAGCTGAGGAAGGAAGCTACTGAAGGAAGGTGGAAGCCAGGGAAGCAAGGAGCCCTACCAGGGGAGCATGCGCCAAGAAAAAAGAGTGGCTACGTGAACAAGATGGTGCCAAAAAGGGGAAATCAGGTTGGATTTCTGTAGCAGTAATTTCAGTGATGATGGTAGGCAGGCATCAGATTATTTCAATTTAAGAAGGAAATGAAGATAAGGAGGAAATAAAGTTTAGGAAACCAGAACCCAAGCCCAGGGCAGGGGCCCACACCTGTAATCCAAGCACTTGAGGAGGCAGAGGCAGGCAGATTGCTGTGAGTTCAAAGCCAGCCTGGTCTAGAAAGCGAGTCCAGGACAGCCAAGGCTACAACAGAGAAACGCTGCGTGGAAAGAAAAAAAGGCCATATTCCTGTTAATTGGCTGCTCATATTACGAGCAAGACCTGTAGTCAGCTGTGGGTTGTTGGTAGTTAAGATTTTAGGGAACCAAAACTTATTCACAGAGTTTTGACTATGTAGGAGGTGGTTGTACCAACTCCTATTGCTCGAGGTTGAATATTTGAAGAATTAACACAAGTTTTTGTCTCTTCACAACCAGATGCATACCTCTTTCTTCTCCATGGCAAAATGACCACCAAAATTGGAGTCAGAGCCTTCCTTACGAAGGATAAGGACAGTTCTGCCTGGAGACAGCTCAGTGACAAAGTGACCACTTAACATAATCAAGGCCCTGGTTTTAATCCTCACCACCGCAAAAAGGAAACCATTGCCATCAGAATTCTCATCGATTTGGATCATAATGATACTCTACTTTTTTTTATTACCTATGTCCATCATCTAATAGGCACAGCAATTTTGGAATTGATGATAAAATTTAAAAAGTAAATTAATGGATCTTAAACTTATTGATGCTTTTCTGGTTGTACTTTCAGGATTTTGAGTGAAAAATTATCACTGATATTTAGACTGTTTCTTTGGAAAGTCAGCTAGCAGCTTGTATCTGGTTTTCTGAGCCAGAGTGGTAGACCTTCACAAGACTGGCTCTCCTCACCTCTTTCAGCTTTGAATTTTCCATAATGTGTTCTAGGAATCTGAGCATGCCCTGGTGCTTCAAGTGAGTTGCCTGATGTATGCTGGGCAGTTTTGGCATGTGTTATATTAATTCTTTGTTTCACAGCTACACTGTGATGCAAGTGTGTTTAAAGCCATTTTTATTGCCTCACAATGACACTAAATTTCATTAGGTAGCATGCTGCGTAGCACCAACAACAACACTAACAGAGGACACCTACTATCTATGCCTGGCTGGTTGGCTAATAGACATGGAAAAGCAATGTAAATGCCATCAGGCTCTCTAGCTATCCTGTGATGCTCTGGGAAAACAATAAAACACAGGCCGGTCTCAGAAATGCCAATGTGTCAGAACTGGCATCTGCAATTAAGTAAATATGTTGTATCCATTCTTTGGATGGGATGTAGTACATGGCAGGCCTTCATTTAATACTCACGATAATTTAGAACACATGGCTCAGGGCTGGATAGATGGTTCTGCAGTTAAGAGTACTGAGTGCCCTTCCTGAGGGCCCAGGTGCAACTCCCAGCACCCACATGGTGGTTCACAACTGTCTATAACTCTAATTCTCTGATGTCCTCTTCTGGGCTCCTCAGGCACTAGGCATCCAAGTGGTTCACAGACAATCATGCAGGCAGAATACAATTAAATTCCATACACCTTAACAAGATAGATAGATAGATAGATAGATAGATAGATAGATAGATAGATAAAACCCATGGCCCATTTATGCATTTTATAAATGAAGAAACTGCAATTTTAAAATTAAGTAGAATCTCATCCAGCAGCTGATGGAAACAGATGCAGAGGCCAACAGACAAACAATAGTTGGAACGAGTCTTGTAGAAGAGTGGGAGGAAGGAATGAGGAAGCCAGAAGGGTCAAGGACACCACAAGATACCTACAGAGTGAACTAACCTGGGCCCATGGGGCCTCACAGAGACTGAACCGTCAACCAAAGAGCATGCACAGGCTGGACCTAGGCCCCCTACACATATGTAGCAGATGTGCAGCTTGTTCTTCACGTAAGTCTCCTAGCAATTGGAGCAGGGGTTGTCTCTGACTCTGTTGCCTGCCTTTAGATCCCTTTCCCACAGCTGGGCTGTCTTGTCTCACCTTAGTGGGAAAGTACATGCTTAGTCCTGCTGTTACTTGATGTTCCAGAGTGAGTTGGTACCCATTGGGGGAGGGGCTTCCCTTCTCTAAGGAGAAGGGGGAGGGGCTTGAGGTGAGACTGGGAGGATCGAATGGAGGGGGCTGGAATCAGGCTGTAAAGTGATTAAATAAGTTAATTAATAAAGGGTAAGTTGAAAGAGAGAAGGGGGAATATAGAAAATATAGGGTAGAACAAAAAGGAGATTAGTGAATCTACTTCTCAATTTAATGCTTCAGTTGTCACCCACAAGGTTATTTTTAGTTCACTGGTATAGAATTTGGTATATAGATGCGAAATAAGTTTAATTCTAGATACAGTGGTATAGAATTCAAATGTAATATTATTCTTCACATACATTTTATACACACACACACACACACACACATATATATACACTCTAATATGAAGTACTGTGTCGATATAACTAAATTATAATGCAAGGTTTATGTTCAATGCTTTGAAAGTGCTATTGCAAGCTGTCTAGGATAAATAAATTATACAAGTTAACTGTTAGTTGATCAAATCATGGTCATGTCAATTGCTAGTCGGCTTGTATCACAAGAATATACATCTTAGGTGCAACAGATAGTACGATTCTATAGAAAGATAAGGTAGGATAGTCAGATAAGGTCTTCAAAAACCTCAGATACATGCAGAATATGGCATTTTAAAACGTTTTTATTATTTTAAAGATTCACTGACAATGAGACAGGTTGACTCCTGGCAACACCCAGCCTACCTCAAAGAGGATGATGGACATCGAAGAACCTCCTTATGGAGATGGATTCAAATGTGGCAAACAAGCACTGGGCAAAATGTCCTCATTTCTACCACAGACAGAATTCTGCCTAAAAAAGGGCAAGCTTGGATGCAGGCAGAGTCGATGGCCAAACTCTGACAAGTCAGGGTAAGCAAGTCCTCAATAGTTCCTGCCTCACAAATATGTCTGTCAGATATATTGGGCCAGAAAGCTGAAGATGATGCTCCAACATTATAGAGAGTCTTGGGTGACTATTGAGGTAGCAAACTGTCTCTATCATCTTCTCATTTGGAAATCTACTAACCTGCGCTCCCGACATACTCAGGTAATCACGTTTACTCCTTCTCAAGACTGATGGAGTTGAAGACCAGCTAGCTTAGTTTTACAATAAACCTTAGTTGTTTAGGGGTTAAGATGTTTCTAGGTCTAGGTAGGTGTTTTAAGTTGATAATGACAAGATGTGATGGAGATTGATTTACATTCAGAAATTTAGATGTGCCAAGGTAGGAAAGATGTTTTCTTCAAGGCTATCAAATACAAATAGCCAAAATGTAAGAATGTAACATTTATATAATTCCTGATTGTGTCAAGATTCTTCTTGTTATAGGTAGTTATTGTATATATGTGCAATAATATAAATGTGTATGTAAAAAATAAAAAATAATAAAAAAGAAAGAAAGAAAGAAAAGTAAAAAAAAAAAAAAAAAAAGAAAAGAAAAGATTAAGTAGCACCCAGTTTTAGCAGGCCTAAGCTCAGCCTAAATGACAATAATCATGTCTCCAACCCAGTATTTCCAAATACTTGTCCCGTAATTGCATCATAGTCACAAGAGTCACTCAGAAACATAATAAGATTGATTTATATTACTAGTATCTTATAGTTTTTTTTTTTTTACTTACTACTTTTTTGCTGCTATCAACTAAACTAGCTAGGCTGGTTTTCTTAGTCAGTGATCTATTACTGTGAAGAAACACTGTGACCATGGCAACTCTTAATGAAGGAAAGCGTTAAATTAGGGCTGGCTTGCAGGTTCAGAGGTTTGGCCCATTGTCATCCTGATGGGAAGCCTGGCAGCATCAAGGCAGACATGGAGCTGTAGAGGTAGCTGGGAGTGCTACATCTGAATCTTCAGGCAGCAGGAAGAGAGAGGCAGTTGGTCTGGCTTAAGCATTTGAAACCTCAAAATCCACCCCCAGTGACGCACTTCCACCAAGGCTGCACCCCATAACAGAGCGACTCCCTGGTGATCAAGCTTTCAAATCTATGAGCCAATGGTGGCCATTATTATTCAAACCATCACAGCTACTAGCATAACCATTGTACAAGCTGACATCACTTCCGGCACAATTTAGATAGGTGGTGTCCTCATGTACTTAACAATTTGAATCTTTAAGTGCATGCAACCATTTCAAAGAGTTAGTTATATCAATGAGGAAAAAAAAATAACAACCTGCTGTCAGGGACTTATAAGCTAATCTCAGCCTATGACACAGGTCAAGATGAAGCCATTGTCCCCTCACCCAGATGGCCCAGCAGAGAACTGTTCAATAGTTTCCTGGTCCACACAGCATGCACCACAGTCATTGTCTCTCTCTCCAGGAAGAGACAGGGAAAAGAATGTTAAAAAATATCCTAAAACATTAGGTCCAGGCACCATCCAGTGTAGGATTCTGCCTCTTTGAGGGGTTTCATTGGGTGGCATTGGGACACCAGGAGTCCCTTTGTCGGGAAAGAGTGGAACTTGCTGCTCCTCATTTGCCAGGGTTTGGTGACCCTGATGGCTATTCTTGGTTGTCATTTTTACTACATCTAGAATTAACTAAATTCCAAAAACGGAGAGCACACCTGTGAGGGATTTTTGCTTAATTAGAAGTAAGGAAGAACCACTTCTAATCAAGATCTTTGAGGAAGGAAGATAAGCTTTTAATCCACATCTTTTGAGCTGAAAAGATATGACTTTAATCCTGACCTTAAGGCAAAAAGACACAGGCCTTTAATCTGAGCCACACCTTCTGCCGGGAGCCTCTACAAGGACGTGGAAGAAGGAAGCTTTTGCTCTTTGCCTGTTTGCCTTCACCTTGCCAGCAAGCCCACCGCTTCACTGGCACTAAAGCCTACTTCTTTGGGATTCTGGCATATACTGAAGACTATCTGGGACACCCAGCCTTGTGAACTGGGCAACTACTGGATTCTTGGAATTCTAAGTCACAGCCTGCCATTGTTGGAGCAGCTGAATGGCAACCTATAAGTCATTCTATAAATACCCTCATATATATATATATATATATATATACATATATACATATATGTATATATATGTATAAATGTATGTATATATATATATGTGTGTGTATATACATATATGTGTGTATGTGTATATATGTGTGTGTGTATCTATATATATGTATATGTGTGCATGTATATATATGTGTGTGTGTGTGTGTGTGTGTGTGTATATATACAGGGAGAAAGAGAGAGAGAGAGAGATTCATTCTATAAATTCTGTTACCCCAGAGAACCTTGGCTGATACAGTGACAAAGGTAAGACTATGCCACCCCCAAATAAAACCAATACATAAAGAACTACAAGAAGGTCACACTGATCTTCCCATATAATTCTTGAAAGACATTGTGCTCTTATCACCAAGAACAGGACTGGAGGCTGAAGGAAACTGCACCAACAAGCCTGCCTATGCTAACCCTGTCTTCCCTGGCACCTCTCTACCCAGTCACCTGAAATAGGCTAGGCCTCTTGGCCTTATCTCATTTGTATACTCCACTATTTTTTGTCAACTTTTGCATGTAAGTAATTGGTCCTGCTTCTCCAAGTCTTCATTTTCTTATGAGGACACTATCTGAATTTTGAGCTAAATAAATTTGTCTACTTTTCTCCTGGTAAGCTCTCCTATATTCAATTAATTCTTTGGCCCAGTGGGGAACCCTAAGAGGATGGAGGTGGCTCTTTGCCTCCTTACACTTGCTATCACTGTGGGCACATAAAAGGTGGCATAGAGCCAGACAGCACCAGCTACTCCCCACTGTGGTCCGGAGTTGTCCCATTGTGTGGAGAACAAACTTCTTGCCTGTTGAGTAACAGTAAATTAATAAGTCTCCCAATTCATGCCCTGAACCCAGCAGGAAGAGCATTTGGTCTCTGGTGTGGCTATTCACCCTGGGCACCAGGAGGCTCATAGCATTTGGTCCCTTGATGCTGGGGAACCCGCCCTAAAAGCCTCATTGACTTTCCAAAGACTGTGGCTGTGGTTTTCTCTAATAGATTATTTAATGAACTGAAGAAGAAACCCATTATTATTGTTCAGAGAACTAAACAGAAGACGTGAAAGCCTCTATGTGTGGGTTTAAATGTGTTTGCCTTGTTTCTCATTTCCTTCTATTGCTTTCAGACCCAACATTGTTCCAATCTCCAATTTCCCCATCTTCACGGTTTCATCTGCATTGATTTAATTCCCCCTTCCCTGGTGCTGGTCATGCTCATCTGCACATCTTCTCTTAAAAATTAGCACACTCTAGTTGATTTAGCCTTTTCTTTCTCCCATTTATGTTTTCTGTCCACTTGCATCACAGACATTTATCGAACGCTTACTATATCCCAAGTCCTGCTAAGTATATTTATCTTTGTTATTAGCTCCCAGGGAACATTGAAGGCACTTCAGACAGGCATTACTTTTATTTAAGAACAAACAGAAAATTCAGTTCTATTCTCAGAAATCCACTAAGTTGCTCAGGTCCCCTTTGGGCATTTAAGGATGGAGTCTAGATCTGCTTCTCTCTCTGTCATCACCCCTGTCATCCTCGGGAACATCAACAATTAGAGGGTTGTACATTTGAACACTGGTCATGTCATCCAAATTCTCTTCTGTATATTAGATGTGGGTCTGAAAACAAGTTTTTTTTTTAAAGTTCTCCATGTCTGCGTTTGGTCGTTGAGTAAATGGGACAAGCACACTTATCTCAAAGACTTGTCCAAAGGATCAGATTTGTTGTTGGTTAGTGTAAGTAAAGCCACATCAGTGAGAATCAATAAATACCAATTCTCCAATGCATACCCCCTCTTAGGATATATATTTTTTTATGCGTAGAGTGTTTTGTCTGTATATGTATATGTGCTATATGCATTGGATCCTAGAACGACTGATGGTTGTAAACCACCATGGGAGTGCTAAGAAGCTAAACCTAGGTCTTCTGCAAAAACAAGTTTTCTTGACTGCTGAGCCATCTCTCTAGCTCCATCCCTTTTTTTTTTCTTCATGTATTTCTTTTAATATCTCATTGCCTATCTATTCCATACCAACTACATAGATACACTGTGCTAGATAGTCTAAGAACACACGAGAAGCAAAACTCACAGGGAGCACACCTCCCTAAGCTTATAAACTCTTGACAAAGAAATACAAAGAAAATGAGATTTTTTTTTCCTATTTTTAAAATGAGGCACATAGGGTTGCTCAAAAACACGCAAGTAAGAAAAGGTTGGAGGTGATTTGAATGAATGGAGATTGGCATGGAAGCTATTTTTGCCAAATAATATAACTCTTCTACTAAGAATCTGTGAACCTACATGGTGGTTTTAGGGGGATGCTGTCAGAAGTATATCCCAGAGCCATCACTTTCTTGATAACCTCCTTCTGCTGGCCTGAACACTGTGTGGACCACCTGCCTTTCTTCTCCTTGCACGGCTCCTGGCTCTTCTTCCCAGCATCACTCCCTGCTAAGGAAGCTCTTCTCTGTGGCTCTGGATGACAAGACTCCTAATCTAGTTTCCTTCTAACACTACACGATATTCTCTCCCTTTCTACTCAAATTGCTTCTTTACTGAACCATCTTGGGGTTTTGTTTTTGGTCTTGTTTGTTTGTTTGTTGTTTTTGTTTTTGGTTTGTTTGGGTTTTTTGTGTGTTTTGTTTGTTTGGTTGGTTGGTTGGTTTGGTTGGTTGGTTGGTTGGTTGGTTGGTGGCAAATGTTCAAGTCCACTAGAGCATTAACTCATGTACTGGGTACACAATAGGTTTGCTGTGTTTTCAAACACCAAATACCTTTAATCCTTATTATCTCATTGAAATAGGACAACAGCCCTGAGATATAACTATTACTAGTGCTAATATTTTGAAGATATTTTTTTAAATCTTAGAAAGATTAAGATGCAAGGAGTGTTTTCAACTGCAGGTGCTAGCACCCAGAGATTGAAGAGTCTCCATACTCTGAAAACAAACTCACAAATTTAATAGTATGTAAATTCAACGTATGGGGCTGGAGAACTGGCTCAGTGGTAAAGAGCATTGGCTGCTTTTCCAGAGGACCTGGGTTCAATTCCTGGCGCCCACGTATCATCTAACAATCATCCAGAACTCCTGTTCCACCTCTTCTAGTCTCCATCAGCACTGCACACACATGGCATAGACAAGCGTTAGAAAAAACACTCATGCATATAAAATAAAAAGAAACCAATAGGCTGTTAAGTAAAAAGAAAAATAAGAGCAACCTTTGCATTTGCCTAAATGCTACATATATTAGACTTATTTTCTTTTCTTGTTAGGTACTTTTTAGTCTTAAGTGCTTGGGCAACTTCTAATCTATAGGAAACAGTTGAAATTTTCAAATTTCTAAAATTTGAAAGGCAACTTATCAACTGATTCATTCTTTTCCAGGGCTATTTAGTTATATATTTTTTTCAAGTATGGGTAGACCAGATGACTTGTCAAGAGTAATAGTTCAATTATTACTGTATCTATGAGCTCTTTGTGTCTTCTTTGAATTTATTTACTGACAAAGCCTTTTTCTCTAATGTCAGCACTACACATTTAATATAGCTTTAGAAAAGAATTGTACCTTGCTCTGACTCATACATCACTAGCAAAGATGCAATTCTCAATTACAAGCACGGAAAATAAGCCTACATTTTATCATGTAGAAAGCCCATCCATTTCCATGCCTAGTCTCCCACACGCACGTATTTCATCAGAATGAACCAAGCCGTTAGAAATTCTGTAAGTCCTCTGTCCTCATTTCATATTGTAAGGTGATGCTTTTCTTTGGGTTCTTCAATTTGTACCTCACATCAAAAAAGGAATAGAGACTATGGGTAAAGCAGTTTTATTTTACTTTTCTTTACATTTATTTCATGCTGAATTTATTTCCAGATAAGCGGTCTGTTTCTTCAGTCTCCTCGAGGTTATGTCCTTTTTTTCTTCTGGTAAAACATCCTCTTCTGGTTTTGGAGTGCTTTGTTTCTTTTCAATGAAGATCATCTCAACTCTGCAGGGGAAGCATCTGTGAGCATTCACCCAACCACAAGCTCTGTAGAAAGGCAGTGTGGCCTGGGTGCTTTGTTCATCTGCATGATGCATCCAATGACCAGAGAATCCACATCTTCATGTTTAGTGTTACTCTCCATTTTTTTATTTTATAAATGATCTTATTTAATAACTTTATCATCTGCATGTTGCCAAAATAAATATGTCATGTCTATGACAACTACTGTTTCTTTGGTTCTTGTTTTTTTCATTTATTTATTTATTTATTTAATCACTTTACAGCCTGATCCCAGCCCCCCTCCCTCCTCTCTTCCAGTCTCACACACACACACACACACACACACACACACACACACACACACACACACACACACATTCCCCTCTGTCCTTCTTCTCATAGAATGGGAGGCCCCCAAGGTGAACCCACCCTGGCACCTCAAGTCAAAGCAGGACTAAGGGCTTCCCCTCCCACTGAGGGGACCCAGCTAGGGGAAAGGCATCCAAAGGCAGGCAACAGAGTCAGAGACAGCTTATGCTCCCACGTGATGACCAAGCTGCACATCTGCTACATTTGTGTAGTGGGTCTAAGTCCAGCCCATGCATGTTCTTTGGTTGGTGGGTGAAAGAAAGAAAGAAAGAAAGAAAGAAAGAAAGAAAGAAAGAAAGAAAGAAAGAAAGAAAGAAAGAAAGAAAGAAAGAAAGATAGATAGATTTAGTTCATAAACATTTCAGGTGGTGGTGGTGCACACCTTTACTCCCAGCACTTGGGAGGCAGGCAAGTCTCTGTGAGTTCGAGGCCAGCTACACAGACAAACCCTGTCTTGAAAAGCCGAGAGAGAGAGAGAGAGAGAGAGAGAGAGAGAGAGAGAGAGAGAGAGAGAGAGAGAGAGAGAGAAAAGGAGGAGGAGGAGGAGGAGGAGGAGGAGGAGGAGGAGGAGGAGGAGGAAATACCTGGCAGAAACACTTTAAAGGAACTAAACGTTATTTGGGCTCCGAGTCTCTGAGAGACGGCAGCCCTTCATGGCTGGCAAGGTGTGGCCGATGGAGCGGCTTTGTCTGGTTGCTGGCGTGTGAGAAACAGCCCCTCACTGAGCAGTAGAGCGGAAAGCAGAGAGGGCTAGAGAGAACCAGGAGCGAGCGAGGCCTTCAAAGGCCCACGTCCACCAACTAGATCCCACCTGACGAGGACTGCTCAGAGGAGCACCGGAAGCTGGGACCGAGCACAAAGGGAAATTCTAGATCTGAGGGAAAATGACCACAAACCCCATGTCCAGTGCCCACTTTTTGACCTAGGAACACCTAAAATTTCACCATTGTTTGTAATGACATCATGGGACATAGTTATTGGTGAGTTCTAGGTGCCACCCAAACCCAGGTTAGCAACTCTTATAAGACAAGCATATTTCGTTTGATCTTGGCAAGCACTAAGAGGTCGCACACGGCGAACATAAGTTTTTGTTGTGCAGTTGCAGCTATCGTCTGAGTAGAATTCTGAACTCCTGGGTAGGAGAAAGCCTGTGTGGGAATTTCAATACGGCAAACTGCACTTGGCGCTGGCTCTCCTTCCGTGGTCGTGAGCGTACAGAGTCACCCATGCGTGCCGAGCGCTCCTCGCCGATTCATGAAATTGATGAGCGAATCCCTGGAAGCGAAACTTTTTTTGTTTTCATTTCTACATTTCTAAACAATTTTATTTCAAATCTCTTTTCATCCCTTGCCAAAAAGACTTGGGTCGGTACAGCAGTCATAAAAAGGAGATACAAACACTAGAGTCAAAGGTCTCCCTCATTGACACTTACAAAAAACTGGGAATTATACACAGGGTTTCCAAACAGGACCTGCAGCAACTATTAATGTCCTTTTACTACAGTATTTACAGACACCCCATTCTGAAATTAACCTACAGGGACATCCCAACACCCACTTCTCTACGTCCAGAAAAATACCAAAACACACCCAAAGTGCATTTGTTTTGTTTATATCAAAACATCCTTTCCTCCCTCCCCATCCTACCCCAGACCCGCCCCCTCCCACACCATTTAAGATTGGCCTGCAAGTCTATTTTAACCATAGTTGCTGTATAATTTATTTTCATAAGCATAAAAATAACTAAATGGCAAAAACTTTTCTTAAGCTCAAGCTACGTGGACAAATCGTGCGTTCTCAGCATTACATCATCCCTGCAGGCCTGAAAACCTTTCCTGGCAGTTTCCTCGCAGAATCTAGCAGCATGGTTTCCATCCTCAGGTGCTTTCGTCGAGGTCACCTGAGCTATGTAGACCAGGAAGAGTTAAGTAAGACAGTAGAAGAAACCAGACGGAGGATGGACAGAGTCTCTGCACATCTGCGGTTTTCGTTCCTTCATTAGAGTTCGATTATTAGTCTGCAGTCCCGAGTCCTGTGTCTACTTCTTTGCCGGCCTCTTCTTGATAAGCATCTACTCCCTTGATCATAAAAGCGTAATGTCTATATCCAGACAAGTAGAGATGGGTTCGTCTCTCAATTATTTTTCCATAAGCCGTTTGAATTAGAGTATAAACTTTCCAGTGCTCACAATTCATAAATTCCATTGTTACTGAGATTCTCAATATATTAATTCTGCTGTTTAATGAGCTAGCTTGCTCTAAAGATATTAAAACTTGCTATTGATCATTGAACAGCGTGCGCTGTTTACCCTGTCTCCAGCCTATACATGCACTCGCCCAGAGAATTAACTTATTAAGCCAAAGTCCCAGAAAAGGAAAACATTTAATCCAACTGTTTATAACTGGAAACAAATGTAGTAATTGGTTTGGGCATACAGCCGGAGCAGCCACTCTACTATTAATATATAACGTGACAAAATGTATGTGAAGGGCTGCTATAATACGCTGCTTATGGCTGCACTAAAATATTCAAATATTAACAAATGTGGTCATGTTTTCATGTATTTTAAATCAAACATCTGTTTTGCACTCTTTTAGGAAAGGATTTGTATAATTGATTCCCTTTTTTGTTTGGAATTAGGCTAAACAGACAGCAGAAAGCTCGCAGGAGCTGTCCAGACACCTGGGGTAAAAACAAAAAAAGAACTATACTTTTTGATGTTCATTAAAAACCATTTCCCAAAAGGATTTTTGAGGGAATTGTTTGAAGAGCTCTGGCAGTTTATTTGTTCTAGCAATGAGGTTTTATCAAAATGAGAGAGAATAGGAGATGTTAGGGAAGAAATGGAATTTAAAGGGAATTTTAAACTCAAGTGAAATTTTATAGTGAAGTTCATGGGATTAAGACCCGTATGCAAGTTTTCACAATGACTAAGAATCTGACAGCCCTCTGATGACCATACTCTTCCTCTCCTGCCCACTGTGAGCTCTCCCCACTCACAATCAGGCCACACCCTTCCTCTCCTGCCCACTGTGAGCTCTCCCCACTCACAATCAGGCTCACACCCTTCCTCTCCTGCCCACTGTGAGCTCTCCCCACTCACAATCAGGCTCACACCCTTCCTCTCCTGCCCACTGTGAGCTCTCCCCACTCACAATCAGGTCCCTGGGTTCATGAGGGGGACCATCTTCAAACCTCTTTAGGAGTATACGCATACTAAGAAACAGCCAGGAAAGTTTCTCGGTATTTTGGTTCCCTATATCTAATTAGATTCATAAATAAAACTAATTTTATAACTATGAAAGAAGGAAAAAACGAAAGCTTTATGGGAAGAGGAGAAGGAAGGAAGGGAAATAAAAAACCACAAACAGACAAACAAACAAAGCATAGACCACATATTTGGTCACAGAGAACATCTCAACTAACCTAAAAAGTAGTAACTCTAAACCTAACAGTCTCAAATCACAGTGTAATAAAACTGGTGACAAATAACAGTAATAAGCAAAAGCTCTTAAGATTCAGGAATATTTAAATTCTCATGAATAATTTGGTGAACAAGAGATCAAGGCAACCATTTCAACTGGACTAATAAAAAGCATAATGAAAATACTGTGATTAAGGCAACTTGCAGAGAAAATATAATAACTATAAATAGTTATTAAACAAAAGGGGGTCTGCGACACTAGCTCAGTTGTAAAGTGTTTGCCACACAGAGATGAAGAACTGGGTTTGAATCTCTAGCACCTACACAAAGAAAACACAAACATACACAGCTGGATGGTGTGAAAACAGCCACAAATAACCACAAATACAAGAAATTAAAAATAATTGCAGAATAATGATCTAGCTTGCTTTCTGGTGCTGTGATAAAATAAGCATCATTACCCAAAGGACCTTGGGACTTGGGAGGCAGGGACTGTTTGCCTTACACGTCCAGCCACAGTCAGTCTGAGGAAAGTCAGGGCAGCAACCCAAGCAGGAGCAGAGGCAGGAAGCATGGAGGAGTGCTGCTTCTTGGCTTGCTCTCCATGGCTTGCTCAGCCTGCCCGTCTGCACAACCAGCACAGAAAATATTCCATTTTGTAAAAATATTAGGTTGAAATCTATGCAATCATTGTTCTATAGATCAGAGTAGTTAAACATTTGAAATTTCATGTCTTAACCTGTCTGAAATTTTAGATTAAATGGAGATAAGCAAAACTACAACAAAATATAACTAGAACATAAGCCAGATTCTAAAATATGAGTGCTTTTACCAAAGGCCAGGGCTTTAGCTAGATTCACTACTAAAAATTTCCCAGGATTCCTAGTCAATATTGTAAATAACCATAATGATAGTTAATATTTGCTGAATCCTATTGCTGGGAACTATTACCAATCTGCTATACGCATTAGCTTATTGGGTGCCTCCAGAAGTCCCATAGAATAAGTAATATTAACGTTTCCAGATTACAACAGAGACACTAAAGCTCAGAGAGCTAAGGTAACTTCTGTGTCATCACAGAATCCAAACTGTACCCAGACACTTCCTCCTCCTTGCTATAGAAGAAATAAGCAGGCAAATATTGAGGATTCAGAGATAAAATTGTGTAAAATCTTACATTTGAAAAACAAATAAACCAATCACACCCACCTGGCAGGAGTAAAGAAATCAACCAAGAAATATTCTAAAAAGTTAGGAACAAACACACACACACCAGCACACACACACACACACACACACACACACACACACACACACATGCACACGCATGCACACACACATGCATGCACACACATACACATGCACATACATGTGCACACACATGCACACATACACAAGTGCACTCAAAGCATGCAGGGGAGAGGGAATAGAAGGAAAAATATTTTCTTCAGGAAGGCTGCTCATTTCTAGTTTAATCTTTCTGTACATAATCAATTAAATAAATGTACATGTTCTATATTTTAAAATCACTTTTTAAGTAAACGTACACATAAAGTTAAAAAAAACAGAAATATATTTTTAGCATCTAGGAATCCTGAACTAAAAATGAGCAGTTGCATGTCAGCCAAATCAGGATGTCAGCAGCAGGAAAGAAGACTTTAATTAACTTTCAATAAAATATTATTCTTAAACAAAAAGCCTAAGGATATTGGTTTCATTCAAATAGCTCCATAATAACTAAGAGTAAAAAGCTTGTAGAATCTTATAAAGTTGTAACTTTTTCCTTTTATATAATTTTATTGGTTCACTCATTTAGAACAAAATCAAGCAGTAATGGTAGGTGGGGATTGCCATAATGGTCTCTCTTTTGACTTATAATTGAATTTTTCCCATCACCAGCAATCATTCTGGCACCTGGATGACCCCCACCATATACCATACATATGGTATACCTTCTATAGGTATAGAAAATAAACTCATCGCCTCATTGTTCTTATGTTGCTAAACTTCTTAAAAGATACCAACCCAGCTTATTTCTATTTTCCTTCTTCTCTTTCTTTTTCTCTTTCCTCCTTTCTTTGCTTGTTTTTCTCCTTTCACAGCTTTTATGCCACTATTTGAATCCTGTCTCTCCTTTGCCATCACCCTTCCCTGTCTTTTCTGCTCCTTTTCAATAGTAGAAGACGCATCAGAAGCTCTGTTCACTTAGACCCTCAGAGTGTGTAGTCTTTTCAGGTCCACTTGCATCATCCTAAATTAGAACAGCTGCCCAGATCCCTTTTCATGTCTGTTGTCTTACTGGCGTCGCCATTGCATGTCAGATGTCAAAATGACTAACTCCAAGATAGAACTCTGCATTCTTCCTTCCTAGTTATAACTTCATATGATTTCTCTTTATTTTTGGCAACACCCAGCACTCAATTGCCTAAGTCAAAAGCTTATTCTTCGCTTTCCATCATCCTGGACGCAATATATTGTATAGCATTTTTGGTTGTGTTTCAAAAATAATTCTTCGCCTTGTTCTTTTTCATAATAGAAAAGCCACCCTCATCAGCTCCAGCACAGACCACTCTACTAGTCTCCTAAGATGTCTCCTGCCTCATTGCCAGTTGTATCACCCGACACTCACTCTTGTCCTTTGTATGTAGACAAAAGTCTCATTTTAAAGCACAAATCACATCTTGTTTCTCCTTTACCCAGATCAAACGCCTTGGTCACATCATCTAAGTTCCTTTTGTAAAGAAAGGTGATTCCAAAGATTAGGACACATATATCTTAGGAGCATCCCCAGGGAGTCGGACACATCTGCCTCCCACAATGATAAAGAAGGAAAACGAAAGGAGTGAGAGAAGGAGGAGCTGAGAGCCAGGGGCTCTAGTGTGCCTCGTGTGAGGTCAAAATTATGACTGCTCACCGGGGAAGCTTGTAAGCAGCCCACCACCTACCCTACACCCCAAACCACATACATATGCACATTTCTGAAAAAAGGACACAAACAACGTTTGTCTGGGGTTCTGGGATTAAATCCAGAACCTCCCACATACCAGACAAGTACTCTGCCACCAAGCTACACTCTAAAGATCAAGGTCCTTTCAAAGGTCTCTAGGAAATTCCTTGCTTGGAAACCCCTGGAGTAACCTTGATGATGGCTGAAGATCTCTTCCTGTGGTTTTACTATTTTTAAATGGGAAGTGCTCCTCCTCCTTGTTGACGGGATCTGGAGCTCTTCTGCTTTTCAGAGGGGCTGACTCCTACTTCCAGACACTCCCCCGCCTTCCACCACCTCCTCCACTCCATCTCTCCAAGGCCTTGTTTCCTCCATCAGTCTCCCGTCCTCCTGGGAGACACTCTCTCACCATCATCCCTGAAGTGTGGCTTTGTCATCTCCTTGGCCCAGCGTCCGTCTCCTTTAGCAGCTCTCCAGAAGCCAAACAGGGCATAGGAAAAAGCATACAGATATTTATAACTCACATCCAGGGTTTCATTCCAGGTGAGGATGAGAAGTGAATCACAGAAGGACGGTAGGTGCACAGAGGGCAATAAAAGTTGAAGAGTTTCAGCTGGGTATAATAGTTCATAGCTGTAATCCCAGAACTTGGGAGGCTGAGGGAGGACTCTCTCTGTGGCATCAAGGGCAGCCTGGCCTTTGAACTAAAACTCTGTCTAAAAAGAAGGAAGATAGGGAGAGAGAGAAGGAGGGAGGGAAACAGGGAGGAGGGAGGGAGGGAGAGAGGGAGGGAGGGAGAGAGGGAGGGAGGGAGGGAGGAAAAAAGATAATTTTGAGGAATTAGTAATTAGTTTTAAGCTAAGTATGTAATGCTTGTGTCAAACCAGGTGAATGAAAAGTGATGATGATTTTCATCATTGAAGAATTAGAAGAACTAATGTTCTATTCTGATTCTGTAAAAGATAGTACCAAATAATTATTATTAATCACTTTCTTAATATCACAAAGATGATTGCTCTGTTCCATGAATGTACATGTATACTTATATACATATATACATATATATCACTAAATGTGTCAAGTTAATATATAAGTTGCACTTGGTAGGTATTCCTATACTAATCATATGACATATTAGTAATTTAATGTTAAAATATGGTCATCTACTAACACCTTAAGAAGCAATGAAGAGTATTATATAGTTCAACATATTTATAATAATTGTATTAGACGTACATTAAGAATTTTTTTCTCTAAAAGGCTCGAACCAATTGCTTGTCTGTAATACATCCAACTACTGGCAACTGAGTCCTGCTCTGTCAGGTTATTCCTGAGAGCGTCTTATCATACGTGACCACTAAGTTGTGATCTAAACTAGTGCTGACTGATTCACTGAAATAGTTTCAGAATGCAGCACACTGCCAATAGCACAGAAAAGACCCGTTTTTTCCAGCAGGGGGCTCTCTCACCATTAGAAGTACAGATCAGAGAAGTTTTAAATCTTACAGCTCTCACGAAAATATTACTGAGTTCTGACTAACTGCTAAACTCTGTTATTTTCTGGAGATACAATACAAAGGCCTTTGTCCTCGTGGAAACCGCCACCACAAATAATCATTGTTTTCAAAGTAAAATCTGTCATTACAAGAACATCCATTTGGAGAGAGGGTGGATTGGGTTGCTGGAAAGAGCTTTGAGTACACATTACATTTGGCCGTGTGCTCTGTGCTCTGAGGGATGTGTTGATCCATGAAACTAGAAATGCAATTGCCTCAGCTCCTTCGGTGCCCTCTCCTGAGATCCAGCCAATACTGGATTCTGAAAAGAAGCTGATCTAGAGATGGAAGATTCCTAGGATCACAAGTTCAGGAGCTGTAATTCAAAGAGTTATACATGAAGCTGGAGCAGTGCTAAGATGCAGAGACTCAAACCATCATCTAGTGAAATCATGATATAGCAAGAAATCACAAGAAATTTGAAATTTTCCAGATTATATATTTTTTTCTTCCAAAGGAAAATTGCTCCACTGATACTTACGGATTGGATCCATCTTACAATATGGATTATCTACTTTCCTAAACTTTAAAATGACAGTGAGTAGATTGGTGCCATTTTGTAAGTCACTAAAACCTTAGCTTTTGGATAGATTCAAGAGGTAAACATGGTGTTCAAAGGTCCAGTCTTTCTTACTAACCTTTCTGGCTAGGCACCATTCAAATGCAAGGGAGACGCAACACCCTATTTCACAAGCCAGATTCTTAGAGCCCAGGAAGTGTCCATGGCTTGTCCACATCACATCCAGTGGGTACACGAGACCTGTTTCTCAGGCTCAGTTTTTAAAGAAATGAAACCCAAGCATCGTGAAATTCAAACCGAATCTTGGGAAGTCACCAATCCAAACTTCGGCCCACAAAAGGCCACGTCAGTAGCACGTTTGAAGGAACGTCCTCTAGGCAGCGGCTGAGCTAACTGCTCTCATCCTGCAGGTGCCTGCTTCTTCCACACGATGTTCTAGTCATTCTAAAAAGTCTCCTTTGGATCTATAGAAACGTCACTTCTCACTGCTTCCAGATTTATCACCTGAGGCTATAGAGAACTGTGTCTTGGTTCTATAAATCCCTGTTTTCCATTCTCCACAGTTGAGTGGAGAGTGGGGTATGACTTTCACATGAACTCTGGTGCCTCATATTTGACCACGTCCCCTGGATGGGGAGACCTGGTGGCACTCAGAGGAAGGATAGCAGGCTACCAAGAAGAGACTTGATACCCTATGAGCATATACAGGGGGAGGAAGTCCCCTCAGTCACAGTCATAGGGGAGGGGAATAAGGGGAAAATGGGAGGGAGAGAAGACTGGGAGGATACAAGGGATGGGATAACCATTGAGATGTAACAAAAATAAATTCATAAAAAAATTTTTAAAAATCCCTGTGCTCACATTGTCACCCATTCTCCTAATGGTTTCTCCTCGTGGTTGCGCTTGACATCTCCCACTGAATTCCACCCCAACCTTAAATTTGTGCCAAATGTGGAATTATTCCAGATTAATCTGGCAAGAATGGAGCTCGATGGGCTGTACAAAGACACAATATCAAGTGCATCCATTTCTACCTTTACCCCCGCTCTCTTTCTCTCCTCCCCCGCCCCCCCCCACCTCCAGCATGTGCCTTTTGTTTTGGTTGATATTTTTGTCTTCTGAGACAGGGTCTTATTCTGAACCCCAGGCTGACTTGAATTCAATTCACAGTGTATGCTAGGTGTCCTGGAATGTGGCAATCCTCCTGCCTCGGTCTCCCAAGTGCCAGGATTACAAAAATGAGCTGTACATCTGCTTCCACTTCTCACAAAGCAAATCCACTAACTGTGGATGAGAAAGAATACTATTCTACACCTCAGTAATTTAAAGGAGAACTGCCGCTCGTGCCATTTCAACTTGTGAGAAGACTTTTCAGTTTAGCTAGCTCCATAAACTAGAGACTATAAACTGAACTGAGGAGATGGCTCCGCCGGAAGACCTCAGTTCAAGCCTACAGTTGAAGCTAAATGCGATGCCATTCATTTTTACCCTCAACACTCCTAGGTCGAGATGGGATGTGGATACGAAAGACTCATCTGGAAGAGGCCAGATAGACTGTGGTTTGCAGTGCAGCAGCAGAAACAAAGAGAGACCAGAGGTAACAGGGTGCAGGGGGGGAAACTGACTCTCAAAAAGTCATCCTTTGACCTTCAAATGGGTACTACGGCATTGGTGTACCCATGCACACACACGCGTGCACACACACACACACACACAACACACACACACACACAACACACACACACACACACACACACGTGAGCACGCGCACTAATTAAAAACATTTTAATGTTTTTTTTAAAAGAATGCAAACCTAAGGAGGCAAAGAAAACTCATTTGTTTATATTATAGCAACAGAAATCAACTCGGGAGTTTCAGATGTCGACCGTGCCCCAAAGGGGAAGCTGGGCTCAAGTTAATTGGGTTCAAGTAGATCAATACATACTAAGTAGTTTGGGGCTTGGTTGGAGATTAATCATTACCAGAAGGGAAGTGTACTTCAAGGTTGAAAGATAGAACTAAAAGGGATCTTTAGATTCAAACAATAAACACACCAAGAAAATAACCAAGGAGTCCTCAATGCAAGACACTTTGATCGACAAACAGGATGTGGATACATTTATGCAAATAAATGTCTTTTAAAGGCCCACTGCAACAATTTCCAAATAACATCCGGTTCCTAAAACTAATTTTAGCTAATTAGCCATCCTCCATCTAGCTAACCAGATAGGCCTGTGTGCTTTAACACACTCCAAGAAGCTCAGCAATCACTCAAAAACAGCCGCGGGTTAAAAGCCACAAAGTCAAGACTGGAAGATGTTCAGAATTAAACACCAGCCCCCAGCACCACTCATCTGACGTTCTCCCGCATCTTCTCAGCAGAAGCCAGCTAGCGGCATGCTTACCTACTGTCAGAGTACCAGAGGAGGACGGCAGAGTCAAGAATAACTGATAGGTTTTAGCATCTTGATAGGTTTTAGCATCTTTAGAAAAAAAAATTTGTCAAATTACTAACACTCATGCCAGTTTCACCCCGGGCATATTCAATTTAATGAGATCTTTCTTAATACAGAAGACGTTACACTCTTTCATTACACTCCATTTACTTTCTTTGAAGGCATGGGACACTAAGGTAATTGCTAATAATATACCTATTTGATTGGAATGACTCCCTTTCACTCTCATCCTCCAAACCTTTTCCAAAAAGGATTTGGTTCTTCTCTGCTCTGCAGATGAGGGAGTTCGTTGTTAGAGAAAGGAATCACTTGTTCAAGGCCGCTTAGCTCGGAGATGGCAGAACTGGAATTTGAACCGAGGCCTGTCTTTAATGTTTACATGAGGTACTTATACAGAGTGTGTTGATCACTAGAAAGAAGGCATCTCTAAGCTGAAAGGGATGAAGAGTACCCCAGGCTGGAAGCAACTCCTCCTGTTTAAATTTTAAGTTAGCGAAGCAGTGTGAAGAAGCAGCGAGAGCGAGACACACACACACACACACACACACACACACACACACACACACACACACACACACACACACGGATGGACCAAACTCGCTATATCCCGCGCGCCTTCAGCGCCGATGTCCCGCCACCGCCGCCACGCACAAATGAAAGGCCGAAGAGGATGCTAAAGGAGATAAAGGTGAAGGGCGAGCCACAGAGAAGACCTGCAAGGTTGTCGGCTAAACCTGCTCCCCCAGAGCCGGAGCCAGAGGCTAAGAAAGGAGGGAAGGTACCCAAGGGGAAGGAGGAGAAAGCTGATGCCGGTAAGGATGCGAATAATCCCGCGGAAAATGGAGAGGGCAAAACAGACCTGAACAGAAAGCCGAAGGTGCTGGACATGCCAAGTGACGTGTGTGCATTTTTGATAACTGTGTACTTGTGGTGACTGTACAATTTGAAATAGTATTTTTTATCAAGTTTTATAAAACCAGAATTTTGTTTTACTTTTTTTTTTTTTTAAGCTATGAAGTTAGCACACAGAACACTTCATTGTTGGGGGGAGGGGCAGGGAAGGAACGTGTGTCACTAACAAAATGTCTCCCAAGCTCGATTGATGATAGAAAACATCTTTCCCTTTTGAAAGGCTCCTGTCAGCTTCCAAGAGACATATTGGTGTTGACATATGTGGCCACCATGGCACGAAATGCCTTGTGATGTGGGAAAACGAAATTCATTTTTTTATCCTCTTTCCCTCTACCATCAACACCGACTTAACCTCCTTAAAACCAGAGACCTGTTGAAACCTCACCCTCAAAATTGTTTTCCCAGTCTATTGGGCAATCTGGACTTTGCAGTGATGTCATTAAGTGTCCTCAGAAGAGCGGTGGTTCCTTTTCTAAAAGACTGTGGATCTTCAGATGGATAATTCTGCCATTTCCATTTCGTTTCCTGAAAGTCAGGGTCGGCTTGTGGAAAGTTGTTAAACAACATCCTTAATGTGAAATGTCAACCCTTACTGTAAGCTACTTCTCCCTTTTCAAAGCATTGAATGGAGATTTCATTGGGTTTTATAGTGGCTTTCTGATTTTGGTAGTCTATGCAAGAAGTCTATGCAAGAAGGGAGTTTGGAAGTTCTTGTATACTGTTAATGATTGTCTGCCCATGTCACGTCCTGCCTGAAATACCATGATGGTTTATGATAAGTATCTTTAATAAAGCAGAATACAGTTTTAAAAAATTTAAGTTAGCATCAATCTGGACACGTGTAGTTTACTTCTTGGCTATAAAAAATAAAATGGAATTAAATCCTATATTAAAAATAATGTAATAACAAAGTACATCTAATTGCAATAAAATACTATGCAGTGTGATTGATAATCTTATCTCAGTAATAGTCAATTTGACAATTTTCTTGAACCTCAATCAAATATGGATACCTAGTTTCTAAATGCTTTTTGCTCTTTGAGTGAGAATGGCTCTCTTAGGCTTATAAACGTGAATACTTGGTCCTCAGTGGTGAAATTGTTTGAGAAGTATTAGGAGGTGTGGCCTTGTTGTACTTGGTATGTCACTGGTGGCAGAGTTTAGGTTCCAAAGACTTATGCAATTTCTAGTGCTTTCTCTTCCTCCACCTTGTGGTTGCATCTCAAGACCTTGGCTCTCAGCCACTGCTCCAGCACCACACCTCTGCCTGCCTGCTGCTTAGCCACTGCTCCAGCACCCCACCTCTGCCTGCCTGCTGCTCCCCGCCATGACGGTCACGGCCTCTCACCCTCTGACGCCCCAGTTAAATATGTTCTTTTATAAATTGCTTTGTGTCTTATCACAGCAATAGAAAAGTAACGAAGACACACTTACTTTTAAAAATCCTAACACCTCTAAATATTGAGATCCACTATCTCTCCTGCACAGAGGTAGCATTATCTATAGGATGATAAGTCAGAAAATTGGATCCTGTATCAGTTTCACTGGCTATACCTCCGCGGATGCTGCCCTCTGTAAGTCCACTCCATCAATGCTAAGATGAAAAATAATACTGTTATCAAATTCACGAGTTTGTTCTAAGCGGCAAATGAGAATAGAACATGTTTTCAAATTCTTTCCAAACCACTATTCTGTTCTACTCTATTCATTCTGCCTTGTACTTTTGTGGTAAAGTTGTAGCTGAGTGGAAGATCTTGATAGTCCATCTGTTTATGGCTAAGCAATAATCAGATGTAAGCAGAGTAAAGGAATTTCCAAATGTAAATTTTCATGGCTTGGCAAGCATGCACGGTAACTGCTTGAGCTATATTGCTCCTATCGTCCTGTTTTATTTGTCCTAACAAGCACAGCAAACAATGACTCTTTCTCAGACTGACTTCTGATTAACTTCACTAGCATAAAGCACTCAATTTTTATAGTGTATGTGGAGAGCGGGTAATAAGCACGGATATATGTAATTGCTTCTTAAGAAATATTTGTTTTCAATTTAGACTTTGGAGTAATGTAGAACGCTAAATTATGTTATTTTCAATGGCCTTAGTCAGGTAAAATTCTCAGTATCAGTAATAGATTAGGTAATAGAAGCACGGTTATAGAAAAGGGGAAATGAATTTTTAGGAACATTGGACCTTAAATGCTATCATTTCTCTATAAACCACAATGAAGACAAAGACTATTATTGAGATAAGATTATCAGTCATATTGCGTAGTGTTATATCTTCAATTAGATCTACTTTGTTATTATATTATTTTTAATATAGGATTTAATTCCATTTTTATAGCCAAGAAATAAAACACATGCGTCTCAATTGATGCTAAATTAAATTTTAAATTCTTTCACCTATGTGCCTTTTTATCTTCATATATTTTTAAATTCCATGTTTAAGAAATACTATTTAAGTATACATTTGATGCTCTCAGCCCTGTATATGACCCACATATCCCACCCCATCTTCTTTCCTCTTATCCTAGTGTTGAACTATAATTTTGGGATTTCCTTGACTCCAAAATCTGCTGTTACTTACTGTGTTTTCATTTGTCTGTCCAGTTCTATCCCAGCTGCATCTCAGTTATTTGCTTTGTACATTCAATTATTTGAGGTCAAATCACTGTCAGGAAAGGTCAGGCAAAAAGGATATCAGCCATCTTCATCCTCAAAGGAAAACTCTGGCCATAAAAAAATAGGCTTACAATGTTCATTGCCTAAAAGCAGAGATGCCAAGTGGATGTAAGCAAACGTCTATGTGTATGTCATTCATTCATTCATTCATTCATTTATTCATTCATTCATTCATTCATACTCTATTCCCAACTGCCTCTCACCAGCTTTGCTACTGTCTGTGTGTTTCTAGATCGGCAACACATATAAAGTCACTGAATCGGTTCTATAGGATCATTATAAGGAGTTATTGGATTAACATATATGAAGTGTTTTATGTCTAGCACATTGTATGTGCCCAGTATGTTTCTTGTTTTTATTGCTGCTGTCTTTGGTTTATTATTCACCGAATATTTCCTGCTCTCTGCAAAGTGTTGGGATACCATGCATTATGAGAACAGCAGTGAGCAAAGAAACACAGAAAGTCCTCATGGAATCTACAGAAGGCAGATAATTTCATTGATGTAGGAAGATAGAGAAGCACGTACAGATATGATATAAATACCTAAAGGTGACCATTCTCATGGGAAAAAAAAAACACATCTTGGGCCTACCCACCGGGTTTCTGAATGAGTGTCGTTCTGTTTCTCCTAGGCCAAAGGAAGGTGCTAGCTCTGTGACCAGTTAATAAACTAGTCTCACCCAAGACCTTTGTGCCTGAGTCCCAAGCAAAGGCCTGGCTCCTGCCATCTGCTGTCTTGCTTCTGAATGCTCTGTTGAACAGTCTGCGTTTCCTGAGATAGCATCACAACACTGCCCCTGGATAGTCCCGTCTCTGCCCTAACTGCTCCAAACCAGCAGTCTGTGCCCTGGGCCTCTGATGACCCGTTGCCTCCTGAGGTCTCTCTTTCTTGCTTACCATCAATATGTCCTTCTAAGCACCTGTATCTACTTTTGGTGTTTCCAGTGCAGTCTCTGCTACTTGCAATGCTGCCTGCTTTACCTGGTTACACAGCCTCTCTCAGTCTTTGCCATCTCATCAGTAAAATGGGAAATCAAAATATCTGTATCATAGCATGCAGGAGTTTAAATAGGCTTAGCTCTTTCAAACAACTTATTGAACCTTAGCACTCAATAATACACTCATTCATTTAATAATATTTACTTCCAGACACTAAAGATATTTATGCAAAAGAAAATCTCCAACCACTGGATATACAAGATAAAGAAGACAAATTATTTCTTCATTTGTAAGGTTTATATCCTATAGCATATTAGCTACTTTTCTTTTGCTGAAATTAATATCTCATGACCAGGGTAACTTTAGGGGAAAATTTTTATGTGGGCTATCGCTCCAGAGGGAGTCCATTTTGTCAGAGGAGGCATGACCACAGTTGGCTGGAGCAGAAAGCTAAGAGTTCATCTTTTCAACCACAGATATAAAACAAAGAAAGCAAACTGGAAGTAGAGCAAGGTCATAGACTCTCAAAGCCCACGCCTAGCCATGTAACCTCCTCCAGCAAGGCTGCATCACCTCCCCAAAACAGCAATGGGGACCAAGCGACCAAGGCCTGAGACCATGGGAAACATTTCTCATTCAAACCACCATAAACAGGGGAAAAACAACAAAGTAATTACTAATTGCAATGACAACTATTCAAGAAACAATACAAATTGATGAGGAAGGAAGCTAAGAATGGTTTACTATAGGTAGAGTGGTCATGGAAGAAAGAGAAAAGAAGGCAGCTAGACAAAAGAGAGTTTACAAAGGTCCTGATGTGAGAAGGGTTGACATGCCTGAGGGCCTAACAGTTCCCGGTGGCTAGAACGTGAGGAGGTGAGGATGGAGAGGAGACGTTCTAGGCCTTCGGAGTCAGTGATTTGGAGATTCCTTCCAGTTTGATTTCCTCTCTCTTCTATCACTACCAGACCATGGTTTTATGTTTTGAATGCCGAGAGCTGCTACTTCACACACACACACACACACACACACACACACACACACACACACACACACGCACACATACACACACACACACACACACACACACACACGCACACATACACACACACATACACACACACACACACACACACACACACATCTCATGGCTTTCTGATTTAGGAATTAATTGTAACTGTCTTGTGCAATAAAGAGGAGAAGGAAAATGTAATACACGATGGTCTTCAATTTTCTTCCTTCTCTTGCAGCACAGGTAACCCTGAGGCCCAGTCCCATCCCTGTGCTGTCCCTAGCGATGACCTCCAGTGCTATGGCTGCATGATGTATTTATACGTCAGTGACTTCCACCTCTGACCCCAATGAGCTCTGTTGGGAGTTGGTCTGGTGTTATGTATCCTAATGCTAATTACCTGCCTCCAAGGTCCAGTTGTTGCCAGGTGTGACTTTGTGTGACTTTGCTCACCAATATGCTCTGATGCCTAAATAAAGTAGCTAACAGCCTATAACTGGGCAAAAGAGAAGTAGGTGGGGGTTAGGTTCCTGGGCTTGAGGGTCTCAGAAAGATGATGAAGCTGGAAGAAAGGGAGAGGAAGCAGAAGGAATAGCAGGAGGAATCTGGAGAGAAGGGAGTTGTCATGGGGCAGTAAGACCATGAGCACGTGGCCATGAGGGCTGGCCTGGTAGAACAGAAGGAGCTCAGGCAGGGCCATTTACGGCAAGTAAATTGGGGGTGTGTAACTGGGAAATAGCTAAATAGCTTAGGGAGATCACGTCTGTCCAGTTGTGGTGCCTTAAAGCTTCTATAAAACCAAAGGGTCTCTATCTCGATTACTTGGGAACTACCTGGGGTAAAGAAGCCCTCTAGAGTCTACTATCCAATTATACAACAGAGCTTTATCTCATGCTCCCAGCTACTTAAATGTCTAGCATATGTTTCCTCTAAGTTGTACATGACCCCACTGATTTCTCAAAGCAGAGAACCTGTGGTGACCAGCAGGAAATCCCTACAAGATCTGGCCTATCACAGCACTTCCTCGTGGAGTAAGAAGGAAAGTTCACAAGACTCACAAAGGCTCATGAGACCCCACCCCCCACCCCCAAGCACATCATGAGGCCTTTCTTCTCTACGTGGTGGAAGAACAGTTCTACAGCATCACATGTTTAGTCTCCTCCAGAAAAAAAAAAAGCACTACCTAGCCTAAGTCCCATGAAGACGAGGACCTGGCCTACCTGGGAAACGTGGGACACACTTCGAAGATATTAGATAGATTATTCATTTTTCATAACAAACTACAACAAAGTCAGAAATTTAAAACAGCACACCTTTCACCTTGCAGCTTCTGCGGGTCGGAAATCCTAGGTGTCACTTCAGAATGTCTCACATGCCTTCAGAGTTGGGCAGATCTGAGGTTTCATTTGAAAGCTTGACTGAATAAGGACCCTACTTCCACCTCACGTGGCTGTTGATGACGGAGGTCAGCTCTCCAGGGGCTGTCTCCATGAGGTCGCCTACTCCTAGCTGGCTGGGAGCTGCCTTCAGCTCCTTGCTACCCCAACATGGAAGCTCGTCTCACCACATCTTGCTTCATCAACATGTGTAAGAGAGGAAGAAAATGGTTTATTAACAGTCTAGAGATGACAGCCTCATGTAAATGAATTATGGGACTGCAGCCCATCACTTTTGCTGCACTGTGTGTCATTGGGCCAGCTCCATCTTGAATGAGAGAACCACTCAAAGGCAGGACTACCTGGAGGCTAAGCTCATGAGGGTCCATTTTAGGAATCTGCTTAGCACAGGCTATTCCAAAATACATGTGTTGAGTGAGTAAACAAATGCATTAATGTCTATTCCTACATGGCTGGTGGTAGCACTTTAACCCTCTAGGCATTCAGAATCGGTAAGATAAAAGATCTTTACCAGCAAAATCTAAAGACTAGGGTATGGGGAGCATTTCTGAGCAAAGCAGACAGAAATTTTACTTGGCAATTGTTAGGTGCATGGTCCCTGATGTCAAAATACTCAGATCCAACTATGCATTTTTTTTTTCAGCTGTATTCAGTGAGTTAATCAATGTGATAAACACAGAACCATGCAGGGCACACAGTAGGCCCTCAAGGACCATTAACTACTATCAGTATTACCTCTGCTATGGCTGAATTTAGTGCTTAAAACAGAATTTCTGATTCTGTTAATGTTAAAGTAACTTTTCCGAACATGATCATATCATTATGGGTTCATGATCTTATGGGTTCGTAGTTAACTTCACTTTAAATTTTAAAAAAAAGTCTTTTAGAGTGGAGGGAGTTCTCAGAACTCCTGTGAGAGCTGGATGGAGAGGTATGAAGCGCCCACTTTTTCCGCCAACACCCTGGTCCTGCTTGGTGCACAGAGCCGGCTGCCACTGCCTCACATCGCCCTTCCCACAGTCCCCACGTCACTGGTTCCCTCAGACTTGCATGGTCTACATGCCAAACAGAAGCTGGAGTAAGCAAGTCCTTGGCATTTTTTGTCTTCTGCAGCTGCAGTAAAGCTTGCCTCCTTTAATTTCAAATTTTCAAAACATAAAATAGTAAATGTCCACCCCAGTGGCCAGTAATGACTTTTCCTCGATGAACATGTCTTTTTTTTTTTAAGTCTAAGTATTAAAAATTCACGATATTCCTGCAGAGTTCTCTCAAAGATTTACAGCCACCATTACATACTTTTCTTAGGTCTACACGGTAGTTATGGAGCTGGAAGATAGGAATGATCAAAGTACAGGTTGTTTGACTGATTTTCTTGGTGCTTTCTATCTGTCTGTCTGTCTGTCTATATTTCTTCCTTCCTTCCTTCCTTCCTTACTTACTTACTTACTTACTTACTGTTTTACTGATGGCTTTTCTTTCACCAGAAAATCTCTGTGACACTCTATTTCCCCTCCAAGCCTCCTCCTTTTCATCACCCACAGGCTCTTTTAAGCTTTAACTATACATATTTGTAGGACACATAGTGACTCTTTAATGTGTGCATACATTGTGTGATGATATAATCAGAATATTCAGCATACCGTTCACCTCAAATACCTGTTACTTCATTGTAGTAGAAGCATCCGAAACTCCTGTTCCAGTTATGTCAAAATATCCAAGTTGCCTCCTTCTCAGAGGAAGTTCAGTCTTATCATCCTGACGCTTTTATGTGTCACTTTGCTTTCTCTTCAGACACTTCAGAATGGGTGGCCGCAGCCTTTGTTGGTGGTCCCAGGGAGCATCTTAGCAAGCTTCATCTCCTCAGGATGCAACAGAAGTGACTTCAGATGCCACAAGCCAAAGACTGTGTGTGTGTGTGTGTGTGTGTGTGTGTGTGTGTGTGTGTGTGTGTGTGTCAACATTTTACATGCCTAGGGACAACTACAATGTTTATAAAGGCTGGGGACCTGAGAAATTTCTGCTTCAATTACTATTCTATTGCTAGTATTTTAACAATCTGGGATTTTTTCCCCAAAGTCTGTTTCCTGGAGCTCATAATTTCCCCTCATATTTTTTTCTGAGGAAGATCACCCAATGAACATACGTTTGGCAATTTGATCTCATTGCCTTAAAAACTGGGCCAGACACCAGCCAAGGACAATACAGGCCGTAAACTTTAAACCCCTACCCAGATCTAGACAATGGACAGGACATTCTCCACAGTTGAGTGGAGAGTGGGGTCTGACTTTCACACATACTCTGATGCCTCATATTTGACCACGTCCCCTGGAAGGGGAGACCTGGTGGCACTCAGAGGAAGGACAGCAGGCTACCAAGAAGAGACTTGATACCTTATGAGCATATAAAGGGGGAGGAAATCCCCCTCAGGCACAGTCATAGGGGAGGGGAGTAGGGGGAAAGTGGGAGGGAGGGAGGAATGGGAGGATACAAGGGATGGGATAACCATTGAGATGTAACAAGAATAAATTAATAAAAAAAACTGGGCCAGAAGGCTGAAAATGATGCTCCAATGTTATAGACAGTTTTGGGTGACTGTTCAGGTAGCAAATTGTCTCTGTCATTTTTTTTCACTTTGGAAGCTGCTAACCTATACTTCCTTTTTACTCAGATAATTAATTTTATTCTTTCTCAAGTCTCTGATGGGGTTGAAGACCAAATAGTTTAGTTTCACAATTAAGCTTAGTTGTTTAGGGGTTAAGATGTTTCTAGGTCTAGATAGATGGTTTAAGTTGATAGAGATGAGATACAATAGATACGGATTTACATTCAGAATTTTAGACTCACCAAGATAGGAAAGATGTTTTCTTCAAGGTTGCCAAATACAAATAGCCAAACCACTATGAATGTAACATTAATATAATTCCTGATTGTTTCATGGTTCTTCTTGCTGTGTGTAGTTTATTTTATTTATGTGTAATTATATAAATGTATATGTAAAATAATTAAAATATTATTTAAAAAAACATAGTCAGCCAGGTGTGGTGGCACACACCTTTAATCCCAGCACTCGGGAGGCAGAGGCAGGCGGATTGCTGTGAGTTCGAGGCCAGCCTGGTCTACAAAGCAAGTCCAGGACAGCCAAGGCTACATAGAGAAACTCTGTCTCGAAAAACCAAAACCAAGCAAACAAAACCATATAATCAGCCCATATCTAAGGGTCCTACATTCACAGATTGAACCAACGCTTGTCAAAAATGTAATTTTTAAAAAGGGACTGTACTGAGGGGACAGAGAAACAGCTCAGTGTGTAAAACACTTGCCATGTATGTGTAAGGTCCAGAGCTGTAGTCATCAGACCTACAAAAAAGCCAGACAGACATGGTGGTCCGCCTGTAGTCCCAGCATAAGGGATAGAGACAGAAATAGCACAAGCTGTAGAGATAGCTCCAACAACAATGAGGGCTTCACCTCAATATTTTAAAAGAAGAGAGCAATGGAAAAAGATGCCCAAAGTCAACTTCGGGTCTCCACACATGGGTATGCTTATACACCTGCCCACACACATGGAAACACACACAGATGCAAGCATGCTACACACACATACATACACAAAAACTGTAACTATAAATGTGGTCCAACACAAGAATTGTAAACTTAGTTAAAATATGGTAAGGGTGGGTTTTTTTTTTGCAATGTTTTGTAACTCATTTATGCATTGCTCTCAAGCATGTAGATGATAATCACGTAGTTCATTGTCAAAAGCTTAGGCATGCCTTGAACGACAAACATGGGAGGACATGCCTAGGAAAATGTGAATACCATGGCATTTTTACATAAGCCCTGGAGCATGCATGGATTTTGTTCTCTGCAGGAGGTCTTAAACCAATAGCCCGCAGTTACAAAATAACCATACTTTAACACTTGAGGGGTATATTGAGACACAATCTATGTGTCAGCAGGTAACTCTGGGCACACTATCTCGGTTACTTAATTCAATTCGGTTTGCTTTAAATAATGGTTCTCAACTGCCAGTAATTCTGCCTCTTGGGGGACAGTGGCTGATGTCTGGGGATGTGACACTGAGGATAAGAAGCAATGCTCTCACAGCTAGGAAGTGAGCTAGCAATGTCGTGGTACACCATACAATGTTGACAGCAGCTCCTCGCAAATGTGTGTGTGTGTGTGTGTGTGTGTGTGTGTGTGTGTGTGTGTGTGTGTATGTGTGTGTATGTGTGTGTGTGCGTGTTCGCCCCTCCCCTCAAAATGCTGGTAACGCCTCTAGGGTCCCTCTTCAGTCCACTTCTCCCATGCTTGGCCAAAAGACTTATCTTCCATCTCTCCATAAAGAGACAAGCTTGATGCCGAGTGCTCGCCCTAACCTCATCCTCCAGCCTGCACTGAGGGAGATGAAAGCGTGCTCTGCTCTCTTCTAAAACTTCTGAAGTGTCTGTATCCTCTGAGCGCCCTAGGACTTGAAACACCAACTCGTGGTCACCACACTGTGCCTGTCTGGTCCACTTTCTCCTACTGTAGTCCTAAAGCCAAGCTGAACATTCGCTCACCACCTGCAGCTTTGCAAAATGAAGGAGCTTCCTGTTTCGTCTCCACAGATGACATGGCAGCACAGGCTACCTCAGGCGCTACAGGTCTGGTGTTCAGGGAAAGCACTGTAAGAACATTTGACGGTCTATAAAGCAGTGGGATATTTTTTATCATTGTTCTTTTCCTTCCCTGCTCCTTTCCACACTCTTCTCTCTCATGGTTAACACAGCTAAGCGTCAGCAACAAACACATTACAGAGCACACCAGTCAAGCATTTGCTTATAGCACTGTAACCACGTAGTATAACACGCATTACTTATTTCGCCTGGCCCACCTTATGAGCAGTACATCCCACCAGTCATCTCTAAAAGAGCAGAGAACTAGTTGCCATACAATTGGACCTTCTTCAAACACACCAGGACAAAATATAGTCTGTTCAGAACTTTTCTATATGGTGCCCAGGAATCGAAAATAAAATGAATCATCATAAAATAAGTTGCTCAGGAAAAACATTATGGTTTGTGGATGAGCAAAATTTCTACAACAAATTGATCTAGGAAGGAATAAACAAAAAGAACACATTTTTATAATATTTAAAACACAAAGATGATGTTCCTGGCTGTATACAGTCACTAGAACTGTATTGCACACATTGACGCATGCTTTTCTGATTTTAATATTTTTGAGACTTTTTATTAGTGACTTGGACAGTTTACTTCATAAAAAACAAAGCTCATGGAAATTTGAATTGTCATCTTGTTTCTCCATTAATAACTGTCTTTAAAGCTCATAGAAGCCTCCAGACTCTTCCACGGAACACTGCAACTCAAACACGTTAAGAATTCACTGCAGATCTTAACACTTGAAGATTCCCCGGGGAACTTCATTTTCTCTATGGTCATTGGCCTATAGCATTGAGTAGAAAAATAAATCACTGAAGAGCCATGATACAGTCACGAATGGAAGGGGGCAGGGGAGAGAAGAGTCAGAGGCCTCTGCTGTTGAACACGGGACGGTATTAATGAGCTGACCATAAAGCGCCAAGCATCATGGGCAGCAGCTCTTCTCTCTACACCTCATACTGCTCCCCTGGGGTCCCAACCAGAACAGACTGCAAGAAACACCTTCGGAGACTATAGCATAGATGAGGCTACTCAGAGCAAGGGGAATTGTGGGTACTAACTGCCCAGCGACACACATTAGTCTCTATTTATCTACATATCGGTTTTACAAAATCTGGTTCCCCTGCCACGTGTGTATTCTTTAGTAAATAAATTTAAAAAGCAAGACATTGCAGAACTACTGTGATCAAGAAACTTATAGATGCATTTGATTTGATACGTGCAAGGTGAATATACTTTCCTCCAACTGCACACTTCTTTTGGGACGGTATCCCTGACTCACCTGAGCAGCTTTACCTGTCTCTACATGCTACTGTGATGGTGGAACCGTGAAGTGAGAGGGCTGTTTAAGAACAGTCACCTGATACTCCAGCTGCTTTAACGAGACCTTTAGTTGTGCTGTAGACTCAATTCAGTGCGACACACTGTGGCAGCTGCACCTCACACCCTTAATTCATCAGTCCAGTGTAGTTCTTCAAGGTCCATTTCAGCCATCGTTGTCAACTGTGTAAAGCGGCTATACATTTGGCTTTTTAGTTCTAAGTTTAGGAATGAAAATTTAACATTTCAGAGAGAATTTTTCCCAACCTAGACTATACCCAAAATTCAGGCACCAGCAAGGGTAAATAGTAGCATCTATGTGATTCCACTCAGATGTGGGTTTATAACAGGGAAAACAGCTTGGCTTTTTGTTTTGTTTTTAACATTTATTCTTTTTTCTTTTTCTTTTCTTTTTTCTTTCTTTCTTTCTTTTTCTTTTTCTTTTTTTCTTTTTTCTTTTTTTTTTTTTTTGTCAAAAGCAATACACTTGGACCTGTATTAGTTACTTTTCTGTTGCTGTGATAAAATACCTGACCATAAGCAACATATGGGAGAGTTTATTTTGGTTTAGGGACCCAGAGGCAGAGTCCACAGTGATAAGGAAAGCATGGCAGCAGGTGTCCGAAGCAGGAAGCTGGATGACTGCATTTTGTCACAAGGGAAGAAAAAGCAGAGGAGCCATGAGTCTGCACACTCTCAGAACTGTCCCAGCGACGCACTTCCTCCAGTCTCTGCATCCTAAACGTCCCCTAACCTCCACTAACAGTGCCACCAAGTGGATGCTGTTCGAATACCCATGCCAACAGGGGACATTTCCCATCCAACCCACTGTAGCGCTTCATAAGATATAACATTATACAACTACTAGATGATCAGGACACTAAATCTATGTAGTAATGTACATGACTTATAGAGAATTTCAGATAAGTGGGAAATGGATGTTACAATCACACAGACTTTCTACATGGTTTAGTGCTCCTTCATCACTGTGGTTGTTCTCACCATGTTGGTAATCCTTTGTAAGTGTGCTTTTCTTCTTACAACAGCTCAACAGCTCTGTGCCACCATCATAACTTGCCTGGACTCTTACCTTACCCATTTCTACTATGATAATCAGCCCACTCCCTGAGTCCACCAGGCCTATGCTCACCTTTGCAATGGCTGGTCCATCTGCTGGAACATTCTGCTGAATGAGTGAGCTCCTCTTTGTCTCCCTCTTTGACAAACCCTTCTTCGACAGTTCTATATGGCTAATGTTGGCCTCCCACAAACAACATTCACGATAGCCACATCCTCTTTCTTAAAAATTCTCTTTTGGCATTCAGTGCCTGGCAGGATAGCCTGGGTTCCACGTCCAGTGGGTTGGTCCAGGCATTGCTTGCTTCTGGATGAGAATGGATGAACCTTGAGATCAAAGGTCCCAGGGTCCTGTTTCTCAATCAAGGGATGGCTTAGAGTGCTCAGGGTGAGGCCCAAGGCCAGGGCACTAGGCCAGGTTCCAGGTTTTACCAGAGGAGGTGTTACAGCTTAGTTCTTTTAGAATGAAACTGCTGGTATCAGATGGCAGTAGAGACTCAGGAGCTCCACAAACCCATGATGATACCAGGTATTACAGCCCTTTGTCTAGCTTCTAGAGGCAGTGATGGAGCAGGCTCCGATAGAGGCCAAGACAATTCTGCCATCGCTGCCTGACTACCTGGTATCCAGTGGTGGTTCTCCCCCCCAAGAACAAATGGAGTCTCAGATGGTCATGGTAGGGGAATGGTGGAAGCATGAGAGAGTGAGGACACCAGCCAGCCTTTATTTATAAACCTTGGATAGTGGGGAGGGGTGTGTGGGCAAATGTGTCTGATTCGCTGGGGCTAGGGATGCCAGGGTACTTAATCTACATACAGTGGTGCAGTACCTCATTTACATGCAGTAGCATGGGGTCCTATCACAAGAAAGAAAGCACAGTACTTAATTATCCTATGAGTGAGGGTATAACTTCTAGGTATGATTAAAGGTCATCTGCTGGATGATATGATAGTGTACATAAGTGACCCTCAAAATTCCACCAGAGAACTCCTACAGCTGATAAACACCTTCAGCAAATTGGCTGGATACAAAATTAACTCAAAAAAGTCTGTAGCCTTCCTATACACAAATGACAAGCTTGCAGAGGAAGAAATTAGGAAAACCACACCCTTCACATTAGCCAAAAGCAATATAAATTATTTAGGAGTTACTCTAACTAATCAAGTGAAGGACTTGTTTGAAAAAAATTCAAAACTCTGAAGAAAGAGATTGAAGATGACATGAGAAGATGGAATGATCTTCCTTGCTCATGGATTGGGAGAATTAACATAGTAAAAATGGCCATCCTACCAAAAGCAATCTACAGATTCAATGCAATCCCTATCAAAATACCTACACAATTTTTTAAAGACATTGAAAGTTCAATTCTGAACTTCATATGGAAAAACAAAAAACCCAGAATAGCTAAAACAATCTTGTACAATAAAAGGTGCTCCGGAGGAGTCTCCATACCTGATCTCAAACTGTACTATAAAGCAATAGTAACTAAAACAGCATGGTACTGGCACAGCAACAGGCTGGTTGATCAGTGGAATCGAATCGAAGACCTAGATATGAATCCACACACATATGGTCACTTGATTTTTGACAAAGAAGCCAAATCCATTCGATGGAAAAAGGATAGCATCTTCAACAAATGGTGCTGGTCTAATTGGATGTCTATGTGTAAAAAAATGCAACTGGACCCATATTTGTCACCTTGTACAAAACTCAAATCCAAGTGGATTAAAGACCTCAACATAAAACCAGAGACACTAAGTCACTTAGAAGAAAAAGTGGGGAAGAGCCTGGAACATATTGGCACAGGAGACAACTTCCTGAACAGAACACCAACAGCCCAGGCTTTAATGTCAACAATTAATAAATGGGACCTCATGAGGCTGAGAAGCTTCTGTAAGGCAGGAGACACTGTCAAGAGAACAAAGCAACAGCCTACGGACTGGGAAAAGATCTTCACCAACCCTACATCTGACAAAGGTCTAATATCCAAAATATATAAAGAACTCAAGAAATTAAACACCACCAAACCAAAAAGCCCAATTGAGAAATGGGGCTTGGAACTAAACAGAGAATTCTCAACAGAGGATTATCAAATGGCTGAGAAACACTTAAAGAAATGCTCAACCTCCTTAATCATCATGGAAGTGTAAATCAAAACAACTCTGAGATTCCATCTTACACCCATCAGAATGGCTAAGATCAAAAATTCAAGTGACACCACATACTGGCGAGGATGTGGGGAGAGAGGAACACTCCTTCATTGCTGGTGGGAATGCAAACTAGTACAGCCACTTTGGAAATCTATCTGGTGCTATCTCAGAAAACTGGGAATAGGGCTTCCTCAAGACCCAGCTATTCCACTCCTTGGAATATACCCAGAAGATGCTCCAGCACACAACAAGAAAATTTGCTCAACCATGTTCATAGCAGCCTTATTCATAATAGCCAGAACATGGAAACAGCCTAAGTGTCCATCAGTAGAAGAATGGATAAAGAAACTGTGGTACATATACACTATGGAATACTATTCAGCTATTAAAAACAAGGAATTCCCCAATTTTGTGGATAAATGGATTGAACTAGAAATGATCATAATGAGTGAGTTAACCCAGAAGCAGAAAGACTCAAATGGTATATACTCACTTATATCTGCATATTAGCCCAAGGGGCATGTGCCACGAAAGTCTTCACCAGGAAACTGAAACAGAGGGAGGACATTCTATTGGGACGCTAGATGAGAGAATCATGGGAGAATGGCAAAGTAGAAGGATCCAGAGGGTCCTAGAAGCCTACAAGTAGAACATTATGATAGGCAGATTTGGGCCCAGGGGTCCCACTCAAACTAAGGCACTAGCCAAGGACAATACAGGCCGTAAAACTTTAAACCCCTACCCAGATCTAGCCAATGGACAGAACACTCTCCACAGTAGAGTGGAGAGTGGAATATGACTTTCTCACATACTCTGGTGCCTCACCTTTGACCATGTCCACTGGAGGGGGAGACCTAGTGGCACTCAGAGGAAGGACAGTAGGTTACCAAGAAGAGACTTGATACCCAATGACCATATACAGGGGGAGGTAATCCCCCTCAGGAACAGTCATAGGGGAGGGGAATAAGGGGAAAATGGGAGGGAGGGAAGAATGGGAGGATACGAGGGATGGGATAACCATTGAGATGTAACAAGAATAAATTAATTTAAAAAGGAAAAAATAAAAGAAATTAAGGCTGAAAATAAATAAATAAATAAATAAATAAATGAATAAATAAATAAATGAATAAATAAATGTCATCTGCTGGAGGTTAGGATTTCCTTAGCATAGGCTGGGGTACTTCAGGAATCTCCAGGTATTTGCTAAACCAGTTTCTTATTGGGGAAAAAGTTGGGCCTATAATCTTCCCTGGGGGCTATGTGACAATCCTTAGAAGATCTGGGGTTAAGCAGATTAGGTGGAGTGAGAACTCCACTGAGAAAAGGGAGTCCACCATCATAGACCAAGTATAAACAAGTCTGCCAGACTTCGACCTTATCCAGCAGAGTCCCACATCTTATGTTTAATTTCTAAATATCTAGTAAGAAAATCTGTTATCGGACTTTGAAACATATGAGGAAAAAACTGTTAATGTATTTGGTTAAATCCTTGTTGTTTCTGAAACATTTTTTATGGTTAATTGAATCCAGTATTTTTTTTTATTTCTTTTTTTTTCTTACTAAAGATAGATTCTTTTCTCATACAATATATCCAGATTATAGTTTTCTGTCCCCTACTCCTCCCAGGTCCTCTCCACATCCACTTCCCTCCAGATCCACTCTTTCTGCCTCGCATTAAAAAAGAACAGGCTACTAAGAGGTAACAACCAAACATGGCAAAATAAAATATAGTAAGATGAAGCAAAGCTAACATATTGAAGTTGGACACAGCAACCCAACAGGAGGAAAGAAAAGAGTCCCAAGAGCAGGCACAAGTGTTAGAGACTCACTTGTTCTCACAGTCAGGAGTACCATAAAAATACTAAGCTAATAACTATGATGCATGCCGAGGATCTGGTGTCAACCCTGTAGGCCTCTGCTTGCTGCTTCAGTCTCTGTGAGCTCATATGCACCTGGCTTAGTTAATTAAGTTAAGAGTGACTTGTTCTCCTGGTGTCTTCTGTCTCCTCTGGCTCTTACAATCTTTCCCCCTTCTCTTCTGCATAGGGGAGGGGTTTGATGGAGACCTCCATTTTAGATTCTCCATATAATGTCTGGCTGATAACCACGCCCTCTTGAGCTTCATCATAACACTTAACCTGAGCTGAGTTACCTTGTTAATTTATTGCTAATTCCCTGTCTCCTCCATGCGAGGGGGGCCTTGTCTTAATTACTGTTCTATTACTGTGAATGTGTGACCAAAGCAACTCTTGTAAAAGAGGGGCTTAAGGGGCGTAGTCACAATCATCATGGCAGGAAGCAGGCAGGTCAGGCGCTAGAGCAATAGCTGAGAGGTTTTATATCCTAATATGCAGGCAGCAGGTAAGGGAGGGGGCCTTGGTATGGGCTTTTCAAAGTCTACTCCCAATGATACACCATCTCCTCCAACAAGGCCACACCTCCTAATCCTTCCCAAAGAGCTCCACTGGGAGCCAAGCATTCAAATATATGAGCTGTACTGGCTAGTTTTCTGTCAACTTGCCATAAGCCAAAGTCATCAGAATGAACCACAATTGGGTAAATGCCTCTCTAATCCCCCTGTAGACAAGTCTGTAAGGCATGTTTTTTTTTTTAATTACTACTTGATGAGGGAAGTGTTAGTCCACTCTGGGTAGTGCCACCCTTGGAATGGTGATCCTGGGTTTTATAAAAGAGCAGGCTGAGCAAGTCAGGGAGACCAAGCCAGTAAGCAGCACTTTTTTCTGTGGCCTCTACATCATCTCCTGTCTCCAGGCTCCTGTTTGAGTCCCTGTTCTGACTTCTTTCAATCATCAATGAAGGTGATGAGGAAGCATAAGTCGAATAAATTCTCTTCTGCCCACGTTGCTTCGGTCATGGTGCCTCCTCACACTGACGATAAGCCGAACTAAGAGATGCCATCCTTTTTCCAACTGCCATGGAGCTCTTATTCTCAATCATCACTTCCTTCTCGATTTCTAAAACAGCTTTGGTTACTGAATAAAAATGTTTAGATTATTTGTTCTAGATCTAAATTATGTTGAAGATCTAGTAGAATTAGGCCTGTTTCTTGCCTCTTTCTATTCAATCTTTATAAACGTAATATAATGATCGTAAAATCCTTCAACTTAATTGGACATGTTCTACGATATAAAGCTATAAAACTCTAATTTGTTTACAATGACTAGGGGGTTTGTACAAATATAAAGAAGAGATCAACTGCAAGTCCAAAATTCTGGGAATATCATAATTGATATGATATTAACTCCCTTGTAACGGGAGAAACTGGAAAATGGACCCTCACCAGAATTCAACCATACTACCATCTGTTGTTCAGCTTTTGACCTTAAAAACCATGATAAATAAATGTATTTTTTAACTAATCCATCTTGTAGTGCATTATGACATCTTACACTATAATGCAATAGATAGACAAGAAGTAGTTATATTAATTATGATGGGATATATTAGTTCACTATAGCTTACAATACCTGAAACTTTAGTGGCATTAAATATGAAACATTCCTCAACAATGTTATGTATCTACTATAGGTAATGAGAAAATCTTCTTGACATGGCTACTCCAGAGCTAGGCTGATAGTTGCCACTATATTTGCGGTGGGGGGAGGGGGGGACTACTAGAAAAATCCTACAACAGCAATCAAATGCTTAGGCCTTTTGTTAAATGGTAAATGTTCTGTTTCCATCTCACTTCCCAGAACTAGTCACAAGTTTCCATTGAAGCCCTAGGGACCAAGGTGAGGAAAGTCCAAAGGAAGAAGCTTGAGTGAAAACTCTTGATTATCAGTTTACCCTTCTGTCCCTTAGATATTGGAGTTATGATTTTTTTCCCACATGCAAAATAAATGTATGCTGTCTTCTGAGAAAAATAACCCAAGAAGTTTTATGCTATTAGAGTATCAGGTTTGCTGGGGAGCGTAGCTGTAGCTCGGTGGTAGAGTGCTTGCCTAGCATGTGCAAGACCTTAGATTCAAACAATACAAAGCGTACAGGGCAACAGAGTATGAAGCTCAAAGTCCAGGGTCTCACAAAAGGCTTGGACCACCTTTTGTTGCTCTGGAGATCATCCTTCCCCTTGTACTCAACAGGCAGATGTGTGTAGGAATGTGATAACCACAACAACCACTCCCATTCAGAAAGAGGAAGAATAAGATGGAGACGCCAATCATAGTCGATGGCAGTTTTGCAACCTTGCCTGAGCATTGCAAGGAGCCCCGTGGGGGAGGGGCTGGCCTTTGATTAGGCCCCGGGTCTAATCCATAGCACCTTCCCCCTCCAGTTCTTGGCTTTTTGGCAGTTCTTAGCTAATTCTCCTGAGGGTTCCTATTTGCCATCTTTGAGTAAGTATTGGAGAATGTGTGCACCTAAGAATTCAAGTAACTTTCTCAAACTACTTCCTGTACTCAGAGGAAGAGGCCCCAAGCCATTTCAAGACTATCCACAGTTTTCTATACAGATGACTGATAGGCAACTGGCCTCGCTCTCAGAATTTCAGTCAGCTATTTCTACAGTTGGTCCAAGTGCACTTTATGTGCCCTAATCCTACTGTCATTTCTTGCTTACTTTGTTCGTTCTTGCTTCTTTCGGCCTATTAGGCTAGAAATACATGTACTATTTTGTACCTACTGAAAAGGTTTCACTGCAGTAGTGCTCTAATCTACAATGTGATCCTGCCCATAAGTCTACATTCTAACCAGCCTCTCTCTCTCTCTCTCTCTCTCTCTCTCTCTCTCTCTCTCTCTCTCTCTCTCAGTGAACATCACTGATATCACTTGACTCTTCTAGTTGTTCATATTTCCACATTTTTAGACTCCCTATCAATATTTATTTTTGACTACATATATGCCTATATCTGGGGGAGGTGCCCCCCCAGATACATGAGTGCCAGTGCCAGTGAAGGACACAAGTGGGCGCTAGACTCCCTAGAGATGGAATTACAGGCAGTTAGTTACAAACTGCCCTACCTGGATGCTGGGAACTGAGCTCCCTGCTCCGAGAGCAGTACACACTCTCAACTGCTGAGGCATCGCTTAGGTCACTTGCATTTTCATTTGCAAACTGGGCAGATACTTTCTAAGCTCACCTTTTCCTGTACTGTTTCCGTTTCCACCCTTGATCTGCCTCCAGGCTTTACCGTGTTCTCATGCGAGTCTTTCCCAATCATTTGCTCCTGTGAATACAAGTCACCATCCTCGTGACTTAGATCACTTCCTTTTCTGTGTACTACCTGGTCCCTAAGTCAAAGTAATTTATTCACTGGTTTTATTCACCCCTTCCCCAAACTGGAAATGATTTCTTTATTAATCAAGATTGGCTCCATGCTGCTCCAGGAATAAACATCCAAGTCTTAGTGGTTTAAAACAATAAATTATCTCACCCATACTACATACTCATCATAGGAGGGGAGAGCTCGGTGCATATGCTCCTTCAGGGCCCCTCCCTGCCTATGTCATCACTGTCTTGAATGTTGTACATTGCTCCTGGAGGAGGGAAAAGTGGGTTCTAAAGAATCTTGAACTAGCCAGCCTAGAAGTGATTCATATTACTTGTGCTCACAGTAACAGGCCAAAATTAGTCATATGAAATTACTCAACTCCAAAGAATCCCGGAAAAGCAATTCTCTCTTGCGCCCAGAATGCTATTGACAGACAAAAAGAAGCATTTATTGATTACCATAAAGATCTTCCAAAATAGGTAAATTTAAAAAATAATTTTAAAAAAATCTTTGGGCTAACACCATATATATTTTTTAAAGGCTATTATGATTGAAGTGAGTAGTTTTAGAGCCTCACTAAAGGTGGCATCTGCATGCAGATCTTCCAAGATTTGAAAAGAAGCAGAAAGAATCAAAAGTGAATCCTAGATGGGAAATACCATACATGAAGGCCAGGGGCTGCCTTTTCCTAAAAAAAATGACATAAGGTAAGATATATGGAAACACGAGAATCAGTGGTGGAGGGAGTGTCATAGGACAGGATTTTCCAGGGGAGATCACAGAGGGTCTGATCCGATGGATATACAAACAGGCTGTACACTAGGAAACTACTGCCCGCTTACAACAAGGAGTCAATGCTTTGTGCTTTAAAATAGTAACTCTCTGTGAAAAATTACCGGAATCAGGATCAAAGTAAAAATGAGATCAGTTAAAGGGCTCTCTCTCTCTCTCTCTCTCTCTCTCTCTCTCTCTCTCTCTCTCTCTCTCTCTCTCTCTCCCTCTCCCTCCCTCCCTCCCTCCCTCTCCCTCTCCCTCTCCCTCTCCCTCTCCCTCTCCCTCTCCCTCCCTCTCCCTCTCCCTCTCCCTCTCCCTCCCTCCCTCCCTCCCTCCCTCCCTCCCTCCCTCCCTCTCTCTCTCTCTCTCTCTCTCTCTCTCTCTCTCTCTGCTTGGGTGAATGTAGGGATCAATATTGAAACCTCCGAGTAGTCAACCAGCTTCAACCTGTTCTGAGGGACTTTAAAGGTTGGGTAGGGGGACGTTGGGAACAGCTACAGCTACTGTGACACTCATGACTCTGGGTTTGGCGATCGGGTGGTTGGGGAGGCCATTTGTAGAACCAGGAAGCCTGGAGATTTAGTTTAGAATCTATGAGACAAAATCCTAATTTAAATATACTAAGCTTAAGACACCCACATGAAAACTGACTGTAAGAGTAGCTGACACAGGAGAAGTCTCGGCTAGTGATGCCCCAGGAGCTGCCATGTCCTAGAACTCAGCCATCACTGGGGTAGGTTTGTGAGGAACTGAAATTCACCTCCCAACTTTTTGTTTTTTTTTTAACTGAAGTTTCCTTCCAGAAAGGTGTCATTGCTGGACTTATAGATTTGCGTTCTCAACCATCAGGATTAAAATGAAGACAGTAACAACGTAAGCTGCTCTGAACTATTCAGAGGTTTTCTCTGTCATGTCAAGTCTTTATCAGTTGTCGTTAAATGATAGCGAATGCACACATACTCACCAAACAGCATTCTGCTGCTGCAAAACTGTTAAATACCTTGCAGGAGATGACACAAAGTCAGGCAGAATACATTCTATACTTAAAATTCTGGGCCTTCCACTGGGACCGTGTGCTTCCAACCTCTGTACTTTGTGGTACAAAAGTAAACTAGTTTGGTTTCTTTGTTTACTGAATACTAAATAATAGTCTATATGCATAATAGTTCCTGTAATTTTTTTCCCTCAATGTTCAAGTATTTCCCACCACGGAACCTAATGCAGCGTACTAATGTACTAAATTCACATTGTTGAGTTGGCAAGGCGGTTCAACCAGTAAAAATGGCTTGCAGCAAAGTCTGATGGTGACCTAAGTCCAGTCACCAGGACCCACACAGTAGAAATAAAGAACTCTCCCCACAAGTGGTCCTGACTTCCACATGGATGCTGTAGCACATTTGTCCCACATACATGCATACATACATCTGTACATATGCACACAAGTATACAAGTAAAAAATAAACTTATTGACATCGTCTTAACTTTCGTTGAAGATTTCCTTCTGGGCAAACATTGTGTGGGTTTTGGTTTTTGTTTTCCATCTGGCGAATGGGAGCATCTCCCATTAACCTCCACACTGATGAATTTATGTTTGTCCTCTTAGCCTAAGTATCATCACTTCTTCCAAAACTCATTTTAGAAGGAGAAAAGCCAGGAGTAGTGATGGGGAGGGGGAAGGAGAAAGGAGCAAGGGAGGATGCAGCCCTACCCAGTCAAAGATGTCTTAAAAATAGGAATTCAGTGTGAGGCCTAAAGGCGAAACAAGTCAGGCCCTCCATGCATGCATGCACACACAGGAAGCACTAGTGGACTCAGTGGGCTCAAAACAAAAAAGAAAAAGAGAAGTGCTGGAGAGATGACTCAGAGGTTAAAAACACTTGCTGCTCCTGCAGAGGACCCCGGTTTGGTTCCGGGCACGGTCCACACGAAGGCTCACAACTGTTGTTACCCTAGCTCCCTGAGATCTGATGCCTCTTCTTGCCTCCTCCAGCACGTGCACACAGGTGGCGCACATAAATACATACATTCTGGCAAAACATGCATACACATAGGGACTCTATTTGATCAAAACATGTTATTAGCATAGATAACATTCTCAATAAAAGTTTTTTGAGAGTGGGTTTTTTCTTCCTTTGTAATGATTTAAAGTGGAAAAGCGAGACAGAAACGATCTAAAAACGAACACATTTTTATTTATTGCCATTATTTTATTATTATCAATTATTAGAATTATTAGAAAGTGAGCCATCGAGACTAACTTTCCCCTCCGAGGTGACACGGGGGTGTCATACTCTTACCCAAAACCCTGTAGCCTTCGCAGGTTTAAGCACTTGAAGTTCCTGACCTCCGAGATCAGAGTCACTCAGCCTCTTGCCCCACACATTGGACCACGCCTCTCCTCCGCGTTGGCAGGCTGGGGCAATGCGCCTGCGCACAAGGTAAGCAGCCGGGGCGGGGTTACCGAGCTGAGCGTTCTGGCGAGAGGAAGAGGAAGAGGAAGTCGGAGGCGGGTCCTAGCGGGGCGTGAACCGGAAGTGTAAACGTCCTACTTCTTCTCAGCCAGGCGGAACCCGTTCTGCTGGGCCCGGCGGCTGCGAAGGAACTTTCTCCCGCCCCAGCGGTCTCCTGCGGCCCACAGCCTCGCCCCGCGCGGCGGCCTGAGATAGCGTCCTCTCCTCGTGTCCCCACGTCGGGCGTACACCCAACCCACTTCTGCCCGGCCCGCCGGCCCACCCCGCTGCAGTGATGTGCGACAAGGAGTTCATGTGGGCCCTGAAGAACGGAGACTTGGATGAGGTGAAGGACTATGTGGCCAAGGTGAGCGGGGGATGCGCCGGGTGGGGGCGCCAGGGGCTGGGCCGCCGGGGGGGGGGGGACAGGCAGGGGGAGGGGGGGACAGGGAGGGGGAGGGGGGGCAAGGAGGGGGAGGGGGGACACGGCTGGGTGGGGAAGGGCCTGGAACTCTGTGGCCGTTCGGTGCCAGGTGACCGCTGTGTTGCTAAGGCGGCTGTGGCCTTTCTGACCCCCCTCGGGGGACCCGCGTCTTGGTTGTCCCTGTCGATGGCTGGAGGCTTCTTCTTCTACACCAGCCGCGGCTGGAGCCTTTTCTCTGAATGAGGCATTTCTCCATCTTAGACCTGCGGGTTACTGAGAGGTAACCCCAGTACTTAGAATCAGGAACAATTTCTTGAACGTGGGGGCCCTGGTGGCTATGGACGGAACTGAGACGCATTCGTTAACCGGGAAATTAAGGGCCCCAAATAGCCTTAGTTACATTTCTGAAACTTGGTGTCACTTGACTGTGAAATCTTAACTTGGGTGTGGCCTTTTTTTCCCCTCTCCTCCCCCACACAGTGTGTGTGTGTGTGTGTGATTTCCTTCGAGTGATAACTTTATCATTTGGCATCTGGAGTAGCCAGGGACTCTGAATAGTTTTTCAGAAAGCATCGCAACTTTGGGTACCCCATGATTTTATCTGAAGTCCGTATGTGTGTAGTAAATAATACTGCAGTCTAATAACGCAGTATTTGGGGTAAAAAAATATATATATAGTTAAGAAAGCCAAATTCAAAGCGAAACCCAGATTCATAAAAACCTACTTTGTGAGGGACTTAAGTTCTAAGCTAACCAACCGCCTTTGGATCTTAAAAACTGTACCTTCTTGTAATTAATTATAAGAAGAGCTTAGCTTAGTTTGGTGTTTTGTTTTGTTTTTAATTATTTTCTGAAAGTAAAATTTTAAGACAACTGTGAGCGTTCTGGGCCTCTTCCAAAAAAGTGTGAACCTGCACTCCAAGTTGCATTTCTCAAAAGGTGTGAGCAATGGTGTCCTGCCTCACCGGCCTGTGCTAGGAAGCAAGCAGGAGCAGCTTTGTTTTTGTTTCATCTACAAACAAATTGTACAATGCTGATTAGTTTTTCTCCATCTAATGCCTTTATAATTCAGACTTTGCGCGTGTGTTTGCCTTGTTCAGTTGTCTGCAGTGGATGTTTAAGGCAGGCTGCCTTCTGACTGCCTTAGCTAGTAGCAGACAGAACCCTGAATGGCCGCCTCTTCCAGTGTAGGGTAAAAGAAGACTACATCACCTAGCTGTGGGATACCACACTATTCCCTCCAAGTGAAAGTTAGCGACTCTTGGTTTTGCTGTCCTGCTCAAACTTCGGTGATTTAAAATACACAACCCTGATAAACACTTGAGTTTACAGTTACAAAAATAACATGCATGCAACTGTTTCTATTGTCTTCTTCTTACTGTACAGCTTCATGACTGAAATATTCGTCCAAACTGGAAATCAAGGCGCTGCCCTACCTGTCCAGACTGCCTTGCTTCCCTCTCCAGTCTTAGCACCACCTCACGTTAGTTGCTGCCATTTTCCAGCCCACACTGTTTTCTTGATTTGGCCTGCCCATTCCCCATGCTGGCTATCTTAGATAGTTAGCTGAAGGGATTGTATTTACGTAGCATGCTATTTTTCTCAATGAACTTCCTTCTCCAGCTTGGTGGTGCATTCTACACCTTGTGACTCTCCTCTACTTCCAACTCCTCTTTCCTTCGGTCTTCTGGGCCATGGTGATGTGTTGAGGGATTGTTTTTCTCACCTGTCTGAAAGCTAAACTCCAGACCCTGACTTGTATTTCTTGCAGGAGATTTGTCCCTGTGCTTTCACAGCCTGATTGCCCGAGTCAGCTTCACAAATTAACCTCCACGCTGATGAATTTATGTTTGTCCTCTTAGCCTAAATATCATCACTTCTTCCAAAAATCATTTCAACTTGAAGGGGAGCTCTAGCTTCTTATGCTGTTTCTTTTGCCCCGTCACAGTGATTTTGCTTCATATCTGTCCTTCATTAGGCCCCGAGCTTCTGGACAGTAGATGCTGTATTCTTTTTCATTTCCATATCCTGTATAACCCTAAGGAGTGTCACACATTAAAAGCATATGTTCCTAGTAGGAAATCCTTCCCTTAGCTATGATTTTAATAAACTTCACAGTTGTGTAATAGTAATTACCGTTCACTTTTTAGTTTATGTTGCAAGGATAGCACTCTGAAACTTTTAAACTAATTTTCAAAAAAAAATTTTACCATCCTATTTCAATATTTCCATCTTCACATCAAGGACATTAAGGTTTGGAGGAGTTAAATAATTTGACAAGGTTGCAGACTAGCCCAACTTGGATTTAAACCAAAGACTGTCTGAATCTAAAGCATGCATATTTTTAAAAAGCTGTATCAGTATGCTTCAAAGCAGTTGTGTTTTTTCCATTTTCTTAGCTTACTGAGGCCTAGAGTCAGCACATTAAAAAAACAGGAGGCTTGCTGAAAGAACTTAGTCATGACTATGAATGAAGATGGGCAGACAGACAGACAGAAGAGGGGTTGGTTAAGTGTAACAGTTTAGAAATATCTGATAAACTTAAATTCTCACCAAACTGTCTTGTTCAGTTACATGTCTTGTCTGTTACATGATTATTTGGCAGCTTGTGGAAATTATTTTTTATAATCATATTCTTGTTTGTTTATTTATGTTTGTGACTGTGATCCTGAACAACAATCCACAAAAAGGCAATATGGTGTCTGCTGGCCTTAGGAAAAAATGGGTAGCTAAGTTACTGAGATTTCTATTCACAAGTGATTAAACACTTTGGAAAAGAATGTTTTTAATATTTATATATTTGGCCATTATGATGTAATATACAGATGTTATTTCATTTACTTATAGAATCAACCCATGAGTGTATTTTAGATACTTTATAGGTAAAGATTAATTTGTCCAAGGTCTTGTTCTTGAGTAGATGGTAGGACTGAAATTTGAACTCACTTTCACAGGCTTTGTAGGGCTTTCAGAATTGCTACTAACCCCTTCACATACTCATGGCCTTCGTTGCTGAACAATCTCAGGGGATGTGTTGGGGCGGATGATAGTGGTTCCCTTGACTATGAGAGATCAGCCTTTGAGGATCCAAGCTTCCTTCTGGGGAGTGCTTGTGAGTGGCTGGTGAGCAGCCCTTAGAGCCTCTTGTTTACGTGTACTTCTGTTTCACTGGCTGGGAAACACTATACATTAGGTCTCTAACTTCCCTTTCTCTGTGGCTTCTCTCCAGCCCCCATTCTCCTTATATCTACCTTTGACACATTAATAGGCTTGGACAGCAACAGTTGTGTACCATGTGAAATGATAGGCTCCGTCGAATCCAAGGAAGGTATCAAGTTTAATCTTTAGAATTGGCAAGACTTACTGGAATCTTTTTTCACTTTCCTTTAAAAAAATAATAGTCAATTTTAAAATGGTCCAGATTCAGTCATCTTACGTCTATTGTCTATTGCTTTATGTCATTTTGTTTACTTTTTAAAATGTTTTTAAACTAGCAGGATACCTTTTAACACATCTTGTTTTTAAAACATGCCTTTTAAAACTTTTATCAATTTGTTGTTCTTTCTACAATGTGGCTGGGTGAGCCTGTAAGAAAGCTTCTGTAGGCTTCTGAGAACTGGAGATGCTATCAGGAATCACAGAAAACTTAGTACAGTATTAAACTTAACTTTCTATTAAAACATGTCTTTTCTCAGATGAATAAAACAAAGGATCTTTCAACAAAAATATACAGGAGACAAAAATTAGTTCATAACTCTACTCTGCTAATAATTTTAAGAAGTAAAATTAGGAGCTTAGGGGATAGCCCAGCAGACAGAACACCGTTTGCCCAAGCCTGAAGACTAGAATTGAGCACCCAGGATTCAAAGACAGGATCTCTGTAAAAACTGCCTAGCTAGATTACCTGCATCAGGAGGTTCTGAGTTTAAATAAGAAACCCAGCTTCAGTAAGGTGGAGAACTATCAAAGAAGATACCTATCATCAATTTCTGGCCTTCACACACTCATGCACAAACATGCAGTAGCACCTGTGTGCATGCATGTGCAGCCACAGATGTATTTGCATATAGTATAACATACACATGTTGGGGGAAGGCAAAGTCACATTAATTCAGACACAGATTCAGAAACACAGCAATTGGGACTAAAAGGTGAAGACCCCTCCCAGTCACTGTGAGCGGAATTAGCCATTCTAAAAACATTTGTGTAGTTAGTATCAGAAAAACATTGGAAATTCACACACTTATCTATTTTCCCCATTTAAAAGTTCTTTAAACTCTCTGCACTTGCTATCCTTAATTCCTTAATTTATCTTTTCTTTTGTTTTGGGTCTCCTTCCTTGCCCCACCCCTCTCCAGACAGGGTTTCTCTGTGTAGCCTTGACTGTCCTGGACTCACGCTGTAGACCAGGCTGGCCTCGAACTCACAGACATCTGCCTGCCTCTGCCTCCCTGAGGGCTGAGATTATAGGTGTGTGCCACAGAGCCTGACTCCTTAATTTTTCTTAAAGATCTTAAGAAAAGATTCTTTTCTTAAAGACATTGAAATGAATTACTCTGAAATGATGCATAATATTCTATTGTATGGTTAGGATATAATGAATTATCTATGGTAAGTCTTTTACTTCCAATTTAATGTTGCAGTTAAACAATATTATAGTGATCACATTCATATTTTAACTACTTTTAGAATAGATCCATATTTTGAGCCTAAAGAGTTTCATAGATTTGTATACACACAGACAACATACCATAAGCAGTCCTAAGTATCAAACTTTTTTGGTTTTGCCATTGGGTAGCTAGAAAATTGGTAGTATGCCTTTGGAAGTCTGTTGCCTTAATTTGCATTTCAATAAAGATTGAACATTGTAAAACATTATTAGCCATTTGTATTCTTTCCCTGCTTTTTTTCCCCTCACCCCCAACCGGCATGCTATTCTCTCACCTTTGGATTTGGGTGTTATTCTTTAGTTTAGTCTATCTTGGAACTTGGTACATAGCCTAGGCTGGCCTTTAGCTTAGGTTCCTCCTGCCTCACTCTTTCTGGTCCTACAGTTAAGGTGTATTCCACATCTAGCTCCCATTTCCTATATGTACCTTTTGTTCTTTTTTTTTAAAATGATATAGTTGGCCAATTTATAGATTTGTGTGAGTTCTACAAATTAAGACCTTTTGTCATGTAAATATTCTCAAGTGTATCTCTTAATTTTAGCTATTTGGTCTACAAAAGACTTGTGACTTGGCTCTTAGTCCCTTTCTGTTACTTATTTGGAGTAGTAAAATAGGAGTGTAGTTTGCTAAATTATCTAATGTGCCTGTCATGTCTTAGTTAGGGTTGTAATCACTATGTTGAAAGACCATGACCAAAGGCAATTTGAGGAAAAGGTTTATATGCCTTTCATATCCAGAGTCACAGTCCATTGAGAGAAGCCAAACAGACAAGGCAGGAACGGAAAGGCAGTCAGGAGCTGATGCAGAGGCCATGGAGAAGTGCTGTTTACTGGCTTGTTTCTTATGGCTTACTCTGCGTGCTTATAAAATCCAGGACCACCAGCTCAGGGGTGGCACCACCCATAATGAGTTGGGCCCTCCCCCATCAATCACTAAGAAAATGCCCTTAAACTTGACCTTATTGAATCATTTTCTCAATTGAGGTTCCCTCCTCTCAATTGACTCTAGCCTGTGTCAGGTTGACATAAAACTAGCCAGCACACATGGTAATGTTCAATGCTTATTAGCTGTTGTTAATATTTGTAAGTATGTTTGTAGGCAAAGCTATTTAAAAGATACTTAGTTCACTTCAACATCCATGTTTGTTTTCCCACTATTCTCAAGAGGTAGAAAGTGGCATCAGTGTGGATATCCATTAACAGATGAATGGATTAAGAAAATGTATATATTCAGAATAGAATTTATACAGTCATAAGGAAAAGTGAGATCATGACATGTGCAGAGAAATAGGTGAGACTAAGTCATTATGTTAAGTGAACTAAGCAAATTTTAGAAAGACAAGTACTGTTTTCTCATATGTAACAGATTTTAAATTGTGTATAGGCCATGAAACCAGAAGGGAGATCCTGTGAGAAGGAAGAAACATTAAGACAAAGAGGGTAATAGGATCCGTATGACATGAATGCAAAGGGAGTAAATCGGATAAAGGAAATGAACCAATGATGGGGTACAGTGGAAAAAGGAACAATTAGAACAAAGTATATTGATACATATATGTGAAAATTCCATGATAAAGTTCATTACTTTGCTACATTTTAAGAGTGTTTTAAAACAACAAAAAGTATCTAGTTCAATCTTATATAAGGAAAACTTGGACGTTAAAGGCCTTCACCAGGACCTTGCTAGTAGAATTGGGACTTCAATTAAGACTTCCTAAATCTGAAGTGAGTGATTTTTTTTCATTAACTATTGTGTTTTCTATTGGAGTGCTTTATACTAGCTATGGTTTGTATTGTAATGTTGGGGGTTTTGTCCTACTCCATCTGCATGGTAAATTTCTGTTGCGTCAGTCAGCTTCTTAACATTGCTAAAATGAACTCCCTAAGGCATAAGAAAAGAGGCTTAATTTCATAGTCCTGAAGGTTCAGGGATGTGGAGCTGGCACTGGCTCAGATGTGGTAAGGTATTTGCTGTGTCACCTCACAGTGTATGGCAAGATTGAGTGTGGGGGAGAGGTAAAGAACCAGCCGTAACAGACAGGTAAGTTAGGCTGGAGAGCTGAAGGAGGCCAGACCCAGGCTGTTGTGGTGGTCTTCTCTGAGCGCTAGCCTTATCGTAGCAAGCACACACATACCCAGATTTCATCACCTCTCCCACCACATGGCAAACCAAGGTCCTATCACTGTTTATAGTCAAGCTTTTGTTCATGTGTTTTTATTAAACAAAGCTCCTGACTTGTGCAGTTACACCAGTATGGCATCTCTGCATTTCATACAGAATTTTCTTGTTGTAGTAGCACTATGGAGTTTTTTTTTGTTTTTTGTTTTTTGTTTTTTAACTTTTGGAACCAGAGTTAACAGACAAATTCTAATTTTGAGAAATAAATCATAGTAGGCAGTAGCCAGAGATAAGAGAAGAGAAAGTGGGAGAGAAAATGAGAGTTCAAGTTTTGCCTTAATGGTTGCTTTAAAAAATAAGAAAGCCAAAAGGTGCGTTTATAGGTGTAGAGTAGTTGGTACTTTTTATATATTTAAATAGTGCTTCTGAGAACTAGCCAGCTCTCCTTTCCTAGAAGCATTTGTCAATATTGGTGTGAGCTGCTGTGTCTACTGGAGGCTTGCCAGCTGCTGATGCCCCTTCCTGATCTTCTGGAGTTTCCTGCTGTACCTTATGAATCTCGATGAAATGTGAAGCCTGGCCCACACCACAACAGAATCCAAGAAACAAATTGCTTTCTCCTGCCTGCACAGGAAATGGCCTCAAAACCCAAATATGACTAATTAGATGCTTCTGACTAGAGCTGAATATAAAAATGTAAGCACAACAGAGGGCAGTAAAGGATGTAGTGGCCACAAGAAACACTCGGTTTAGAAAAAGCCACAGCAGTGGCCATCTCTTGGCCATGTTGTTCTTGTGACAGATTTAACTTTGATTTCTTGACTGTAAGCCTTATGTCTTAGCATTTCTCAGCAGTTCTGAGAGCTGCACTGGTGTCTTGTTTAGTGTGTTACACTTGTTAGTCAATCTGAAAGGGCTTCTGTTGCTCATTTTTAGTTGCCAGCTCTTCCTGGTTTTACTGACTTTTCTGAAGATGGAAATTATCTTTGTTTAAAAGGAGAAATTATCTTTGTATTCCCAGTTATTGTCATATTTCTCTTATTCCCATACAGCCTAGTTAAATATGACTTGGATTATTGGTCTTTGGAGAAGCTCGCCCTTTTTCTTCATAGTTGGTTTACTATATATACCTCCTCTCAATGTAAATGATATACTTTCTTTGCTTAGAAATCGCCCTTAGTGCTCAAACTCTTGGTTGTTTTAAACTCGGTTGAACTTTATGCACTTCCCCATGATTTTAATGACAGTAGTTGCTTACGTATCTTGCCAGTTTTGACTTTGTCTTGTGACCATCATTTTGGAATTTTAGTTGTGTTTTCAAAACCATCCATCTGACTTGGAAGTAAAGGTTTGCACTTGATGCCTTATCAAAGATAAGAATCATTGGTGTTTGTGTTTGTTTGTTTGTTTGTTTGTTTGTTTCTGTCTGTCTGTCTGTATGGTTTTTGGGGGCAGGGTCTGTGTTAGCTTTGGTTGTCCTGGATTTGCTTTGAAGACCAGGCTGGCCTCAAACACACAGCAATCCACCTGCCTCTGCCTCCTGAGTGCTGGGATTAAAAGGCCTGTGCTACCACCCTCTGCCCTTTTGGTTTTTTTGTTTTGTTTTGTTTTGTTTTGTTTTTAATAGTAACATAAAAGCACCTGTTGAAGCCTCAGCATTCTCATCTGAAACAGGATCATGATGTAGTAAACTCATATTTTATGCAGTTTTTGAAGAGACAGTAAATGCGTCTAAACAGAGCAGCTTCCACACGTTGCAGCTGTGCAGTAATATTTGTTATTTATGTTGTCTGGGAAGATTGTTGGCTAAAGGAAGGCTTACAGGAAGCTAAGGCAAAAGGCTGGCAGACTTGGCTTTGTTCTCATAAATGACCAGTTAGTACATATTTTAGGAGTTGTCATCCATATGGTCTCTATCTTTACTGTTGTGAAGAAACAGGCATAGATAATATGTAAACAACCAAAGAGTTAAATGTGTTGTTTGTGTTCCAATAAAACTTTACTGACCAAAAATAGGCAGCAGACTTGACTTGACCCTTTAGCCATACATAGATTGTTCATCTTTACATAAAACTAAAGTGGGAAAAATGTATGCATCCAATAGATTAAATTTCTTCTTTATCTTCAAGATTTCGACATTTAAAGTAAATAATGATAAAAATAGAAATTTTATTTTGAGGGTATTTTCAAAAATTCATTTCAGATACTGGATGAAAGAGTGTGATGAAAACAAGCATAAGAAGCCATGTATGAGTAAAGGGAAGAGATAGAAGTTAAACTAAAATTCTTTAAACTAAAAAGCATATTCTCTAGTGAACCTTAGGCAAGAGAAGAAGTGGGATTGTTCTATCAACTGAGCGTTGAGAATCTTTATTTACAAATGTGCAAATAGAAATTAGCCTGAATTCTTAAACTGAAAGGAATTTCTAGAGACTCTTTTCTGATGTTAAAATGTTCAGGAAAATATTCTAGAATTCTCTCCCCAGCTCTGGTGCCAGTCCCGTGACATGGTTTGGTTTCTAACTCCAGCAGTGAAAGAGAACACTACTTAGCACAGTTTTCACTGGTTCATTCATCATTAATTCAGCAAATACCAGCTGAGCACCTACAGTGCCAGCCATTGTATTAGGTAAGCATGGACACAGCAGGAGCTACTGCTTCTAAGGTGTGTGTGCTTTGGGGCAGGGGGTCGCTCATTTGAGTGTACAAGAGAACAGCAAATGTGATGATTGTGTGGGTTCTGAATAAATTGTTTTTCTTAAATACATGCAATGTGGATAAAACTTAGAAAGTAGCTTTACATTTTGTTACTAAAAAGCAACTATAAAAGTGGATAATGTAAGATCCATGAAAAATGTATATTTGGTTCCAATAGAGAATCAACACTGTAAAATACAAATTCAAATCAGAATTTCAGTTATGAGAAAAATGCATTTTTTGAGTATTGTATATGTATAGTCAACACAGCAATGTACATACAGATACACATCATTTAACTACACAGGTAAGCCTTACCCTCATCTTAGAGTGGGAACTGAGTAACTTTCCCTAGCTCTCACAGGTAAGGACAGGAGGATTTCAGCTCAGATCTGAGTCATCCCAAAAAAGCATCCTGTTCCTTTCACATCTTTATGCACTGAACATTTGAGAACTACAAATGATGGGGGTGGAGGAGGAAGTCTTCTTTCTACTTCCTTTCCACTTGTTTAGATCTCTAACGTGTTACATTAGATAGCACATACATTCCAGGCTGCAAATCTTTTTAGAAAGAATTCCAACTATGGATCACTGGGTTTGGATTTTATAAATGAAGCTACGTTTTTATCTTCTTTTTTTTTTTTTTTTTCAAACTGAGATAGAACCATAGTATTTTGAATATATTTTGTAATTTGGTAAGCTTTGCCCTTAGCTATTAAACTTTTAGTTTTATACCACAAATAAAAATTTCCTTTAAAAGCAATTTAGTATTTTAGTTACAAAATGTATGTCTCATTACTTTTAGACCTTCTACCTTCTAAAGAAAAAAAATTAACAGTTGGCAAACAAACTGACTGTATAAAATTTTAAAGTATTCCATAATTTGAATCATTTAATTGGTTATTTTGAACAAACAAAAAACCCTAAGTTGAACTAAATGCATAAGTAGGGGAATACTATCAGGGTCTTAACTTAATGATTTCTTCTTTAAAAACCTTTTTTTTTTTTTATTGTAGGTCAGAAAGGTAGATATTTAAAACTTTTTATCAACTTAAAATACTTGATAACAGGTAAACATTGAATTTCTTTACACTTAAATTTTTTCTAGCACATTTTATTTTTTACTCCATTGATACTGATACATAAATAACAAAAACCTATAATATACACATACATATACATACACATTTCCTTGCAGAACTGAGTGGTACTAGGATAATTATCCCAGAAGTCCTCATTCACCAAATTTTGTAATCTTCATTCTTAAATGTGATAGTTTGTTCATTCTGTGGTTACTTTCTTTCCTGCAAGATCCACAGCCATCACCGCCCACTATTGAAGTCCTTCCTTAAGTAATTTGTCAGTGAAAACACCCCCCAATTAGGAAGGTATCTGAGATAAGTGCCCTGTTCAGCTGTCAGAAGTGATCACTGTGGGCATGATTTTGAACTATCCTTCAAAATGCTTAGAAGTATTTAAGAGGCTACATTATTGTATATCATATTAATTAAGCCTGTGCCTTTTAAGTAAATTATAGTTGTGGGAATTACTATTCATTATTCTAAATTAGTTGTGATTCACATTTTATTTATATAACAATTAATTAACTTTTTACAAAACAAGGAAAAGGTTGGCACTCATTTTTTACATGCCTGCTTTCCCAAAAGGCAGCTAGTTTTTTGGACTAAGACAGGACTTCCTATTTCATCTCAAGCAAATAAAACCATGCCTAACTTACAGTGAATATTTGTGTAGTTAAATCAGTCTAGGTAGTATGTCTTTCTGATACCAACTCTCATCTTTTCTAACCTTTCCCTAATTTTATAAGTAAAAATCAGAGTAACAATACATTTTAAAAACAACATTCTTACTTTGAAAGTCATTTTATTATTATTGTTGTTGTTGTTGTTGTTGTTATTATTGTTATTATTGTTGTTATTATTATTATATTTGGTGTGTTAAATCTGTTTTGTAAAAACAGTTTATGTCAGATGTTAAGTATATGGCCAAGGCCATTTGTAGCGCTTTATTTTTCAAGAACTGTTTTCATAGCCACTAGTTCTTGATCTAGGAGGTGAGAAAACAGAGAAGTTGAGACTGTCATAATTGCCAAGAACCTATACCCTTGAAAGCAAAAAGGTAGCTGTAGATGACTCGAGTGTCAGTGCAGTGCCACCGACTAAGGCCCAAAAGCTTATTGGTGCACATATGGTAGATAGCAGCACTTCCCTGACTAGAAGCCTGAAGCTTCTGCACAGAGCTCTTCTCCACTGCTTAGTACCTCTCTCTTCATAGAAAATAGGAAGTAGGCATATAATGAAAATGTAAGTAAGACTTCAGTAACTTGGGGGAGGGGGTCCTAAATTCTCAGAGGGTGTGAGTCTCAAAGCAGGCTCTTTTCTTATAATGTCTTTGTCTTGCTTAGGAAAACTAGTGACGATATCAGAATTACTTGATATAGCTTCCTATCCATTCTGTTTTCTGGAAGTGTGTAGAAGAGGTTTGAAGACTTCCTTAAGTATTTGGTAACATTTAGCAGTGTGTCTGTCATGAGGCTGGAAGTTTCCTTGTGAGGTCATCTGTAGAGTCTGGTACTGGCATCTGTGCCTTTACCCTTCTGTTCCTGTTCATGTTTCATAATGGTTGATCAGTTGCATTGATCGTCCTGAATCAACCACCTTTTGATTTCTCTCTGTGGTGTCCTGATTTCAATTAATTTGATTTCTGCCCTGGCCTTTATTCTTTTGTCCTGCTTGCTTTAAGTTGCTTTTTTCCCAAATTTATTTGGTGAATGTAGAAAGGACATTACCATAAAGCCTTTCACTTTTCCTAATACATTTAATGCTGTATCTTCTCAGGGTTGCTTTGCAAAGGGCCCACCTAGAGAATCCTTTCTTTGGGTCACTCACATGGTCTTTGCAGTGTTGTTACTTGTCAGCTAAAATAAGATTTGTAATACAAGTATGAAGGAGAAAGTTTAAACACCGCTCTGTGTCTTAGGTATTTCACAGTACTGTATTAAGAATACAACATTATGATTCAGAGGAATATCTTTTAAGAAAGGCATCTTACTGGGTACTAAGGGCATTTATTACTGTATTTCATATGAGTCCATACAGATAATACTGACATGAGAAGGAAGTAATGATAATAGAGCAAACTAACTTTTATCAGTGGTTGATCTCATTAGTGTCCCTTGTTGATTTTGGTTTCTGCATTTGTGAGTGGACCTGAATGTAAGGTACAGCAAATCACCTTTATTATTTAAATTTGTTTCTAAACATTGTATATTAGGTTAAGCTGTATATTTATTATTTTCAACCACTCTGCAGAAACTTGTTCTAACCCAGCTTTGAACTGTCTTAGTTCACGTATGATCCCAGACTGGATCATAGAGTGCTTGCTTCATACAACAAAATCCTGGGTTCTGTCCTCAGTGCCACATAAAACTAGGTGTGTGTGCCTATGGTCCCATCATCCTTAGCGTCATGGTGAGTTCAAGGACTGTCTGAGCTACCTGAGACCCTGTCTGATAAACTAATGGATAGGATGGATGAACAGATGGACTAACAGACAGATACTGAACTTTAAACATTGTGGAGGGTACAAGCTTTCTTACTCTATCTTACTATTAAGGAATCTAAGATTTAGGAAGTGAGTAGTCTCTGGAACACTGATTAGTTGGGACACTAATTTTCCTACCCATTTTCTTAAGATATTATGTTCATATCTTTATATGCATATACTTTAAGTCCCTGCTGTAACATGTCACCATCAGGTGCCACGTGCCACATGTTCCATTTGAGAACAGATCATATGTACATGGTGGTTCTGTAACCAAACACCAGTGAGGTTGATAGCTGTCATAGTTTTTAAGTACATTCCTTACATATTTTAAAGTACATTCTATGATGTTTGCTCAACAAAATCAGCCAGCTACAAAACACTTGAATCTCACATTTTTCAGGGAATGTCCTCATCATAAACTATGTTTGGCTGTATTGACTTAAACAACCTGTTATAAGTCACTGTTTTCAGCTGTAGTCTTAACAAAAGATTGTTTTATTCATTAACTCAGAAGAGGAATTTAATTTCTGGTGAAACTCGGTCTTCTAAAGAGACAATATATTTGAATTGTATATTTGGGGTGAGTGCTTGGCTTATCCAGTTTAATCCCTACAACAGTGCTGTGATAGCTAGGTAATTTGATCTCCATCTTAAATTATGAAAGCGCATACACACCGAACATAAGTAATTTGCCTAGTGTTTAGTGGTGATGAACTGTATATAAGGAAGAGATAAAGAAAAAAAATATTATCTCTGCTCCCAGAATTTGCATCCTATTGAGAAAGAAGGTATATACATGTAAAAAGTAGCAAAAGCACTCTATACCTAACTGTAAAAGATGATATAGATAAAAGAAATCTTGACCTTGGGAATCTGAGAAGGAAGGAAAGGACTGACAACAATGAGAACCGAGGGCCTTGACCGAGCTGATGATGATGGCTGTGGAGTGGTAAGACTTGGGCATCTTTATCCAGAGTTTGTTTTGATGGATTGATTAAGCTAAGCTAAGTGAATAGTGTAGTTATTGAGAAAATAAATATGTTTAGGCATTTTCCTACTCTGTAGGAATTCCTTTTAAAAGGAAGTTTGAATTAAAAACATCATGCCACTGTAGAAAATGAATAACATTCAATCTATATACAGTGTCGCTAATTGAACCATATATTGTCACTAATTAAACTACATTCTAAATTTCTCAATTAAGTACAAGCCTAAAATGTTTTCCAACATACTTCATTCTAGATTCCTAGTACTTCTATATTTCAATATTTTCATTGGGAGAATGGTAGAAAAGTGGGACTAAGCTTTTCATGTCTTCAATTTACTTTGTGTATGTTGATTATGGTTAGTTGCCATAAGAATATAATCATAAGCTTCCTGATTGATAGGTTGGAGGTTTTTCCCTACTTATTTATTTATTTATCTAAAAAATAAAAACAGGCCAAATTATTTTTTTTTAATTTATTCTCTTTTAGCTTTACATTTGATGTATAAAAAGTCCCTTTTCCTAGGATAGTTTGAAGATTAGAAATCATTTATATAGCATGGTACAACACTAGATAATGTCTTAACACTATATCCCCTATTATCAAGATGAAGCCATAGTCTTCTGCTATCCATGTGACCATGAGCTTCTTCGTTGTTGTTTACAGAACACTAATGTTTTCACATTAGACCATCTCCACACACTAGTGGGTAAAATACGCACATGGGAAGCCATGCCTGGTTTTGTTTACCATTGTCTTCCCAGTGCCTGCATTACCACAGCACTTTAGTAAATACTGAAAGAAGAAGTGGATTTTATACAAGTGTTATTTCTGATAGTACATATCGTAGTAAATACAAACTCTCAGTACTTACAGACTTTAGTTACATATTGACAGCTTGCTGACTGAACTCATTAGAAATAATGGAACACAATGATATATTTCATTGCATTTAGCATTACTGTGTATTCTTTTCAGCTTTTCTAGTCATGACTTGAGTGTCATATGTTATTGTGCAGAATGTGACTCCTTTACATTTTCATTTGGCTTTGCAAAACATAAAATTTTCTTGAAACTCTTAAAGTTTTTAAGAAGTTTAACAATATATTAGATGCCTTGTTGTTTCCCTCTTCAGTCTCTTATCCACATAAAGGTAATTTTTGTTTGGCTGCTCTTAAAAGGGAGAAGATGTCAACCGGACACTAGAAGGCGGGAGGAAGCCTCTTCACTATGCAGCAGATTGTGGACAGCTTGAAATCCTGGAGTTTCTGTTGCTGAAAGGAGCAGATATTAATGTATGTATGCCATTCTAGGAATTTGTCATATGGCTTAGGGAATTGTTTACTGTAGGTAAATGAAATAATTACTTTAAATAATATAGTTCTATACAGACCATCTTTTTTTTTTTTTTTTTTTTTTTTTTGCTAATGAACTGTTAGCTGTCTCTCCCTTAGCTGTTGCTTTTCAAGTTCTAAAGTTCAGCGAGTTAACACTGTAGGTAGTAGGTGCTGCCATGTAAAAAGTCATAGGACCCTGAAGTGATAGGCTACACTAGCCTGGACTAAGGGACAGTGTGAGGAAGTCATCAGGCAGGAGCTGTCATCTCCTGACTTGAGCCCTCTGTAATTCTAGGATTGTAGGGACTTGTTTTGGTGGTCATGATAGTGAAAGCGCTAACTCTTCACCATGCCAGCTGGCCCAATCTGGCAGTCTTCTCTGCCTCCTCATTGGCGTTTGTACCCCTCTTCTTCCTTCCTGAACCACTCTGGCATTTCTACAGTAGTGAGAAAGATAGATTCAGAGAAACTACTTATCACATCCGTAGCAATTAAAAGATTTGAGATTAGGTCAGATTTCTGGTCCACACTGACTACCCAGAAAAAGCATTACTTGTGGACTTGGGCTTCTTGATAATTTTTAAGGAACCAAAAATTTCTCTCTGGAAGTATTTTTATTCAGAAAAGAAAATGGGTATTAATTTTAAATAGTCATAAGAATTCCCGAATTAAATGTAGAAAGAGGGTGTGGTGTTTTGTTTGTTTGTTTTTTAGGTAGGTAAAATTACTCTTTGTTCTATAGGCTCCAGATAAACATCATATTACCCCTCTCCTGTCTGCTGTCTATGAGGGTCATGTTTCCTGTGTGAAATTGCTTCTGTCAAAGGTAAGGCCAAGGTTCATTTTTACCCCTTATTTTAAAACCCTCATTACTTTGTAACTATTTAAGCTAAGTGTGGCTGCAGGGACAGAAGACTAGAGGCAGTATCCACAGTCGAGATCTACACAAGTGTTAGTTATAACACGGCCTACAGACTGTTTGCTTCCAGTTTGTGATAGTTGAAGATCTTGGCCTAGTTTCTTTTACAAGAAAATCTTGTTAAGCAAAAGAAGTCAGCTATGTGAGCAAGCATTAGTGATGCCATCATTGTGGATGCGTAGTACAATTTGCACACTGCCACAGGGTCATAGCCCACACTTGACACGGGTTTGAAATTTTACACTTTTTTTTCTGTTGTCTGTACTGAGAAAGATATCAGAGATGCTTTACTAAACAGGCTCTCTAGTTTGTTTATGTGATTGAGATATGATGAGTGATCTTTGTTAATATAAGGTGTGATGCAGAATTTACCCTTAGGATAACCAGTTAGTAGCAACCATTCTAGCTGTGTTATGTGCTGTAAGGGAAGAAATCTCCATAGAAACCAAGCTTGTATTTCATGACCACACAATAGAGAATGATAGCCTCATTTCTACTTGGGATCTTTGATTATGGTCTGCTAAAAGCAAGCATCAAGGAAAAAGAAGAAACTAAATTGGTAAATGTGTATAAAGGTTTGTCAAGTGCCTGACATAATATTTATATAATCAGTAAAGAGTCGTTTTTATTAATAACTACGGCCAAAGATGGGCTTTACATTGTTGTTGATTGAGTTTTAATATAACAGAGAATTGGCAAAGATAAAGCATTTTTATCTTAACTTACTCACTACCCTCTTAGAGCTCTATAGCATGGCCTATAACATTGGTGTTGAATTCTAGTTTCATAGAGAACAAAAACTAGGTATACGTAAATGTAGTTTCCATCCTTTTGTATTCTGTATGTATGTTAACATTTTAAACTACCATATATTTCTATAAATAACACAGACCTTCAAAAACCAAAATAAATGAAAATGATATTCTCAGCCGTTATAGTGGCTCTAGTATCAGTGATAAAGTGATCTCAAAAATTTCCATACACTATCGTCACGTTTCATCCCTGGGAATTTCTTTCTTAATCTTTTTTTTTCCTTCCTTCCTTCCTTCCTTTCTGTTTCAAAGACTTATCACTAGAAGCTACAGATATTGATTGAAATTTCATGAAAGATTTATTCCAATAGTAATTAAGGCCGTCTATATTAAGGATACTTAAACCCAGTTTAGACAGACTTCAGTAAAGTCTTCCTGGCTCATGTAACTGTGTAGTTGAGGCACAGTTTATACACCACATAGCATGATTTTTTTTCATGTTTTCTTCCTCAGCATTGACTGAATGTCCATGGCCGCCTCCTGTCTTCTATCTAAGTGTAATAGTTAAAGAATGGGGGCTGGGGACAGTGGGGGAGTCATTCTTTCACTGACCTTCTCTGCTCAGTGAAGTGTTTTGTTCTCTGAAAATAAAAACCCCTGGGATCCTTTTAGATAGGATAATTTACTAAATTCAGCATATTCTTTCCTCTTAGCCATTTCTTGAACTATAAGTAGAACTTTTTTTTCTTCTGGTATACTTGTTTTTCTTCATAGGAAAACAAAACAAGACATACTTATCCTAGAGAAGAGCCAGTCACTGTTCTAGATTCTTTAGTTTGAAATATGCTTCTTCAACTCCTTTAGATATGTAGGTGTCCATTAGTAAAGAATACTCTACAATAAAGAATTCTTAAAATGCTGTATTAGGCTATACTATGGTGTCCTAATATTTGCTTTTTAAATATGTGCCATGTTGCCAAATTTCCGAGTTGCCTTAACTAGTTTGTTATTTTATATTCATTTGGGTCTATGCCTTGTTTTGTTGTCAAGAAATTGACATTAGAGAATTCTGATTGGTGGCAGATTAGTTACAGTTGTGTAGAGACTGGTGTCTTGCGAACTTTTTAAACATTTTATAAAGCAATAGGAAAAATTTTAGTTCTCCTTTCTCAAAATTAATTACTTTGATTTTTTTTCATTGCATGAGCTTTTCTTTTTTATCAGTGGTGCTCCTTTAGAAACTGTTAATCGCTAAAATAGTGCTATCCCAATATATTTAAAAGATACAGTCAGTATTTCAGTCTAAGTCTGCCTTTCACCAACACTAGAATCTTTATAGATTCCAGAATCAGTCACATTCCTTGTTTCTTATGCAGCTAGTATACTGTTAGTGTAAGAAAAGGGTACAATAATAAGCAACAACTTAGAAACACTCAGTGTGATCACAACTAATAGGTCACAGAAACAAAGAAAATGCTAGAATCAAAACTATATTTGCTAAGTAATCATTTCTCTCAAGTCAGATAGCACAAGCATTACCTCTTTTTATGGATAAGGAGACTCTCTGGAGGACATCTGTCTGCCTGAAGGTGTAACAGAATTTAACAGATCCAAAATCTGTTCCAAGATATGACTCAACAGCCTGTGTTCTCTCTACTACTGAAAAATACCTTTGGGAGTCATCAGAGCAGTTGTGAGGCATGGAACATACCTGTAGATAGACATGCAGACTAATGTTTAATTGCTAAGCTCATAATATCAGACCTCTATTTCAAAACTGAAGTCTACCCACATGACATCACGTCCTGGTTTGTTTGGGGTTTTTTGGCGGGCGGGCTTGATTTTGGTTTTGGTGTGTGTGTGTGTGTGTGTGTGTGTGTGTGTGTGTGTGTGTGTGTGTGTGTGTGTGTGTGTGTGTTCGTTCCCACCCACTGACTGAAAAGGTAATTTTTAAATTAATGAATTAATTAATGTCTGTAGTAGACATTACAAAGGGGATTCATTGACAAGAAATGATAGTGAACCCTTAAAACACAGAGAACAAGCTAGAGTCAAAGAGAACATTTTCAACTCTATAGAAGACAGGATTTTTACAGAAGGTAGAGGCTGATGCAAGCCCAGACATACTTGGTGTCCTGATCAGCAAGTGTCATGGACGTTGAATGTGCTTAAAGAAGAAGCACAATGCAAGAAAGAATCAGGAAGAAAAACTGGGATGTGAGTAAATCTAAGCAGATCTGAAAATACAAAGTGAATGTTAGCTAACTCCAGAGCACTGGTAAGTGAGTGTGTGATACTGACACCCATGAGAAAAGAATGGTGACTAATAACACAGCATCAAGTATAAGGGCCAAGCTCACTATGCTTCTGCCTGTTTTTATCAAAGCAAAAATAGACTGTGGTGTAATCATGTGTCATTTAGAATTGTAATTATCTCAGTTGAATAAAGTTCTCCTTTTTGCCCTAAAAAATCTTTACCAGGAAATTCTGTGAAATATGAGCCGTGCTGCAAAAATACAGGCCAGGCTCCTGTAATCTCTGTACTTGGAAAGTGGAGTTAGGCTACATAGCGTTCAAGAGCAGTCCACGCTACTAACAAGCCCTAACAAGCATACATGCCGTGTGTGCCAGGGTTTGTTCTGAGGGATGGGGGATGGTTGCCTTTGCAAATCATGTGATCTTAGTCATAATTTTGCAATAGCAGCTCCATGTATTCCATCAGTGAGTGGGGAGTAAAAACAAGTAGTTAGACCGTAGTTTACTGATCAGCCCCTACTATGTCTCACAAGTATATTAGATTTTATAATGAGTACCATTTTCGAGTTTTAACTTTGAGTGGCGAGATGTTTCTTCCAAAGTTGAATGTGTGTCATCTTGGACACAGCACTTACTGTTGAAAGGATTGAATGTAGCCAAAAGAGTTCATAAAACATTTATCTGGGATCATCATGGTTCATTACTAAACTCTTCTGGTTCCTATTTCAAATACCAAAATAATAGCATGAGCACATTATTTGAAGAGGGTTGATAGTAAAACCATATTTTTTGAACTCATAATATTTTTAGCAAATGGGCTTTTATAAGCCTCAAAGTCATTTATTCTCAAGTTACATGTAGTATGACATTTTAGTTTACTTTCAAGGTAATAAAAAAAAAATTCCCCAAGAGAAATACTTAGTAGTTTGCTTGTAACACTTTTACACTGTCATGTTGAACATTTCTTACATTATTTATGAGATAATAAATTTTCTTCATTATTACTTTTTAAAAACCCCTTGTAATTTATGTAATTTCTTAGAGTTTATATAAGTGATAATAAAGGATTTAAAAGTAGTCCAGTATCCTTGACCTTTAACCCTAAGAAAAATATTTCTAAATCCATGTTAGTATATGATATTTTGAAAAAATACCCTAAATGTTTACTTCTTTTGTTTTTGTTTTGTTTTGTTTTTCAAGACAAGGTTTCTCTGTGTAGCCTTGGCTGTCCTGGACTCACTTTGTAGACCAGGCTGGCCTTGAACTCACAGTGATCACCTGCCTCTGCTGGGATTAACAGCATGTGCCAATATTAACTTCTTTTACCAATCACTTTTAAGTGTTACTTTGTCAGCACACTGCATTGCTTATGTGATATGCACTGCTATTAAAGTTAATAGGAGCTAGGCATGGTGACTCGTCCCTGTAATCCCAATACTCAGGATGCTAGGACAGGAAGATGTATCTGAGGCCAGCTTGGGCTATAGGTTAAGACCTTTGTCTCAAACAGCCAAAATCAAATAAATACAGTAGGACTAGGAATTCTTTTAAATGGACATGTTACATCCTAGCATAAAAAAATAAAGTGCCATGAAATGAAAACTCAATTAAAATTTCAAAGTACTATATTCTTACTGTATTTTAGATTGTAAAAACAGATGGCGTATTTAATTTGTTTTTATAAACTATCATTTTGTTACTAATTATTTTTTGAATTTGAAGGCTTTATCTTCCAAGAGGAAGTCCAAAGAAACTTTGTTTTCCTTTCTCATACTATGGCAAAGAACTTAACTTCTTAAGAAGTCTACTTATAAGCGTGGAAGGAGGGGGCAGGGAGAGAAGTAACAACCCATTACTCTGCAGCTGTAATTTCAGTGGTTCACCACTATTTTGGATCACTCTATAAGCTGTTTCATCTGTTAAGATTTTTTTAAATTGTTCTGCTAAGAAAATAAACAAAACCATCTTCTCTGTTAACAGGGTTGGATTTTTTCAAAATGAGCTTACAGATGTAGTAGGTTTCCTTATGGTATTTTCATATGTACTCATTTAGTAAAGCATCTCCCCTACCCCCCCCCTCCTCACCATGTGCCTTGTCCCCCCTTAAACCCTGGAACCCCTAGTGTTCTCTGCTTCCACTATCACATCACAACTATCATACTCCCCTCAACCCTTGTGATTTAAAGCCTCTTTTTTCTGTCTTGTGTCCCTTTCTAGTTTCTGGGCCGCTGTACATCCTCACTCTCACATAAATATAACAAAATTATGAGTTAGGATCTGTATTGGAGAGAGAATAAATGTTTCCTGTTTGTCTTTCTGAATCTTGGTCACCTTAGTGTAGGATTTTTCAGTTCTAACCATTGATGTTTTAAATAAACATGCTTTCTACTTTTTTCTTCTTCTTTTTCTCTCTTTTGAGCAAGCAGCCCCTTGGGCATGAAACGTAAGTCAATTTCAAGTTCCTGCACAGTTGAGTCACCAGGAAAGTATCTGGTATATTTTGTAACTTGGAATGAAAATTAGATATATAAGATATAAGATAGGGCTAAAACTCTGCCCTTGTAGACAAGCAAATAAGGTGAGCTCAAAGGGAGGGTCATTTTTACTCAAATTATTCACTAACTTTAGCCCAGTACATAAGTTTGGTGTCAAATAATTTTAGGGCTACTTACTCAAAGAATTCAACATGCCCTTCTCAATTGCCTCATTTTAAGAAGAGATTGCACCATAAAGAGACTAGCAACATCCTTTAGTTAACCAATCTACCCTGTAAGGACCGAAGAGCTGTTCTGATAGGTTTGTAAATGTTATATACAAATATACCATTATAAATGTACTATTTTCATCCATTTATTTCTTTCAAACTAGAGTACAGTATTATGATAGATGGTTTCTGCTGGTGACATGCATGTACTGTGAACTGTAACACCTATTCTCAGTTTCACTTCCTGGTTTTGAACAAGTTCCTTAACGTCTCATTTTTTGTTTTTGTTTTTTTGTTTTGTTTGTTTTGGTTTTGGTTTTGGTTTTGGTTTTTTGAGACAAGGTTTCCCTGTGTAGCCTTGGTGGTCCTAGACTTGCTTATAGACCAGGCTGGCCTTGAACTCACAGTGATCTGTTTGGGTCCAGGGCTCACCTCATACATTCCATAAGAGGAGCTGTTCTGATAGGTTTGTAAATGTTATATACAAATGTACCATTATAAATGTTTATCCAAAAGAGTAATTTATCCATAAGAGGATAAATAACTCACAGCTAAGTAACATTCTCAATGTGCAAATACTGTTTTGAGTGTTTAAAATAGATTAGGTCTCCAGGCACAGTTGCACAAGCCTATGATCTCAGCACTGGGGGAGGAAAAGGGAGGTGGATCTCTGAGTTCAAAGCCAGCCTGGTATACAAGGCCAGCCAAGCCTACACAGAAAACCCTGCCTCAAAACATAAAATAAAATAAAATAGATGAGGTCACTTAATGTATCCCAACAGCCCTACTAACTAGGAATGATGGAAAGGGCATATTTTACTGTTGGGAAAACTACATAAAAGAGTAAGGAAACTTGCCCAAGTTCACACAGCTGGTAAGAAGGTATCTTAGTTCACTTTCTGCTGGTTTTATAGCAAAATGGCAAAGCCTGTCTTAACTAATTTTTTTATTAAATGGTTTTTTATCTTTTACATATTCATGTGTATTACACATACATACAATAAACTACTTATAGCAAGAAGAACCATGAAACAATCAGGAATTATTACAGATGTTACATTCTTAGTGTTTTGGCAGCCTTGAAGAGAACATCTTTTCTATTTTGGTGCATCTAAAATTCTGAATGTAAATCAATATCATATCTCATCTTTATCGACTTAAAACATCTATCTAGACCTAAAAACATCTTAACCCCTAAACAACTAAACTTAATTATAAAACTAAACTATCTGGTCTTCAACCCCATCAGAGACTTGAGAAGGAGTAAAATTAATTACCTGAGTATACAGGGGGTACAAGTTAGCAGCTTCCCAAATGAGAAGATGACGGAGATAGTTTGCTACCTGAGGATCACCCAAAACTCTCTATAATGTTGGAACATCATCTTCAGCCTTCTGGCCCAGACATTTTTGTGAGGTAGGAACTACTGAGGACTTGCTTACCCTGTCTTGGCAGGGTTTGGCCATCAACTCTGCCTGCATCCAAGCTTGTCCATTTTTAGGCAGTATTCTGTCTGTGGCAGAAATGGGGACATTTTGTCTAATAGTTGGTTTGCCACATTTGAAGCCATCTCCATAAGAAGATTCTTTGATGCTCATCATCATCTTTGAGGTAGGCTCGGTGTTGCCAGGAGTTAACCTGTCTGATTGTAAACGTATCTTTGAAATAATAAAAGACATCTTTAAATGTCATATTCTGTATGTCTCTGAGGTTTTTGAAGACCTTATCTTTCTATAGAATCATATCTATCTGTTACACCTAGGATGTATATTCTTGTGATAAAAATAGACTAGTGATTGATATGACCATGACTTGATCAACTAACAATTAACTTGTATAACGTATTTATCCTAAACAGCCTGCAATAGCATTTTCAAAGTATGGGAAGTAAACCTTGTCTTATAATTGAGTTGTATGGGTAGAATACCACATATTAGAGTAGAAATAGATATAATGTATGTGAAGAATAATCTTATACTTGCATTCTATACCACTGTATATAAAATTAAACTTATTTTGCATCTATATACAAAATTTTATACCAGTGAATTAAAAATAACCTTGTGAGTAACAATTGAGGCATTAAGTTAAGGAGTAGATTCACTACTCTACTTTTTGTACTATCCTGACTATATATTTCTGTATTGCCCCGTTCTTTCTTTTCAACCCAATCTCCAAACCTAAGAATGGAAGGAAAAGGAAAAGAGAGACATCCCTGAGTCCAACCTTGTTTTCTCTCTAAATAAGACTAATGATAACTTATAACTAATTCCCATTGAAAATAACCCTCTATAGCCCAAGAAAGCAACCAAAAACCTACCCAACTTCCCTTAAAGAAAATGGGGCATCGTTCCTTTAAGGTTTCTTCTGGCTGATTTGGGATGAATCATACCTTTGTAGGGGTCCAAATAAATTTGGGGAAAATGGTTAAACAATCTAGGAATAGCATTTGTGGTCCAGTTTCTAAATGTTGAGAAATTCCAGGCTTTATTAGAGCAATGTGTGAGACGGTCTGAAATGCTGGACCAATTGAAATCAGAAGCTTTCTTCAAAGCTGTCCTGGGAGCTGTCTTGTTCTGATGAGGAACAGCAACTGAAGTACTTGGTGCTGGAACATGAAGGATGCAGGATGTCAGTGTCAGCATGCTGAGAGGAATGCATCCTGTCAGGTCTGATCCAGTGTCAGTGTCCAGTTCTTTTGTTCTGAAAACATATTTTTCACAAGCATTATATAGTCTTAAATTTTTAAATGTATAATGTGTGCATGATGCACAGAACAATTGAGGCTGGTTCTCTGCTCTTTGTATGAGAAGAAAAAATATATCTGTAAATCTTCATACATGCCATACAAAGAATAGGATCTAATAATAATTCATATGGATTCTGTAGCCAGCAAGAACCATTGTCTATGCCTAGACATTCGTGTCTCAGCCAGTCTCAGAGCAATTCCCATATAGTAGGATTAGCAATATAAATTACCTACTTGTTCTGCAGTTTAAATTCTTCATATCCCTATCCCCCCTGCCTCCCTCCTTCATCTCCTTTCCCTCCCTCTCCTAGTCCTCAGAAATAGGAGCCTTCCTCCCCTAACTTCGGACCTCAGTGTATCAAATCTCATCTGTACTACCTGTGGCCTCTTCCTCTATGGCCCTGCCAGGGGGAAATGATCAAAGTTTGGTGGCCAGAGTCAATGTCCGAAGTAGTCCCTACTCTCCATATTGTGGGACCCACAAGGAGACTGTTCTGAGAAGAGGGTCTAGGTCCACATCATATATGGTCCATGGTTGGTGCATCAGTCTCTGTATTGTGTTGTGGTTATCCTGTATTATGTGACTAATATCTGCTAATGAGTAAGTATATACCATGCATGTTTTTCTGGGTCTGGGTTACCTCACTCAGGATAATGTTTTCTAGTTCCATCCATTTGCCTGCAGATTTCAAGATTTCTTTGTTTTTAATAGCTGAATAGTATTCCATTGTGTAAATGTACCACAGTTTCTTTATCCATTCTTCAGTTGAGGGACATCTAGGTTGTTTCCAGATCCTGGCTATTACAAATAAAGCTGCTGTGAACATAGTTGAGCAAACGTCCTTTTTCTGTGGTCGAGCATCATTCTGGGTATATGCCCAGGAGTGGTATGGCTGGGTCTTGAAGTAGAATTATTTCCACTTTCCATAGAAAGCACCAGATTGATTTCCAAAGTGGTTTTACAAGTTTGCACTCCCACCAGCAATGGAGGAATGTTCCCCTTTCTCTACATCCTCGCCAGCATGTGCTGTCACCTGAGTTTTTGATCTCAGCCATTCGGATAAGTGTAAGATGGAATCTGAGTCATTTTGATTTGCATTTCCCCAATAACTAAGGATATTGAGCATTTCCTTAAGTGTTTCTTAGCCATTCGATATTCCTCTGTTGAGAATTGTCTGTTTAGCTTTGTACCCCATTTTCTAATTGGGTTATTTGGTTTGGTAGTGGTTAATTTCTTGAGTTCATTATATATTTTAGATATTAGCCATTTGTGGCATGTAGGGTTGGCAAAGATCTTTTCCAATCTGTAGGCTGTGGTTTTGTTCTGTTGACAGTGTTCTTCGCCTTACAGAAGCTTTCCAGTTTCATAAGGTCCCATTTATTAATGGTTGATCTTAGGGCTTGAGCTAGTGGTGTTCTGTTCAGGAAGTTGTCTTCTGTGCCAATGAGCTCAAGGTTCTTCCCCACCTTTTCTTCTAACAGATTTAGTGTCTCTGGTTTTATGTTGAGGTCCTTTAATCCATTTGGACTACAGTTTTGTGCAGAGTGACAAATATGGATCTGTTGGCATTTGTCTACGTATATAGCCATGCAGTTAGACCAGCACCATTTGTTGGAGATGCTATCTTTTTTCCATTCTATAGACATGGCTTCTTTGTCAAAAATCAGGTGTCTATAGGTATGTGGCTTTATTTCTGAGTCTTTGATGCAATTCCATTGATCAACCAGCCTATTTCTATGTCAGCAGTTTTAATTACTATTGCTCTATAGTACAGCTTGAGATCCGAAATGGAGATTCCTCCAAAAGATCTTTTATTGTACAGGATTGTTTTAGCTATCCTGGGTTTTTTGTTTCTCCATATGAAGTTTGAGAATTGCTCTTTCAAAGTCAGTAAAGAATTGTTTGGGTATTTTGATGGGAATTTCATTGAATGTGTAGATTGCTTTTGGTAAGAATGCCATTTTTGCTATATTGATTCTCCTGACCCATGAGCATGGGAGATCTTTCCATCTTCTGAAATCTTCAAATTCTTTCTTCAGAGATTTCAAGGTTTTTTTTCACACAGGTCTTTCATTTTCTTGGTTAGAGAATACACCAAGATACTTTATATTATTTGAGACTATTGTGAAGGGTGTAGTTTCCCTGACTTCTTTCTCAGCTTGTTTGCAATTTGTGTACAGAAGGGCTACTGACTTTTTTTAGTTGATTTTGTATTTAGGCACTTTGCTGAAGGTGTTTATTGGCTGTAGGAGTTCCTTGATAGAATTTTTGGGGTCGCTTATATATACTATCGTATCATCTATGAATAGTGATACTTTGAGTTCTTCCTTTCCAATTTGATCTCCTTTAGTTGTCTTATAGCTCTAGCTACGACTTCAAGTACTATATTGAAGAGATATGGGAGAGAATGGACAGCCTTGTCTTGTCTCTGATTTCAGTAGAATTGATTTAAGTTTCTCTCCATTTAGTATGATGTTGCTATAGGTTTGCTGTATATCGTCTTTATTATGTTTAGGTATGTGCTTTGTATCCCTGCTCTCTCCATGACTTTTAACATGAATGGGTATTGGAGTTTGTCAAATCCTTTTTCGGCATCTACGGAGATGATCATGTTGGGGTTTTTTCTTTCAGTTTATTTATATGATGAATTACATTGATGAATTTCTGTATGTTGAACCATGCCTGTATGCCTGGGATGAAGCCTACTTGGTCATGGTGAATGATGGTGATTGGTGTATTCTTGAATTCAGGTTGCGAGTATTTTATTGAATATTTTTGCAGCAATGTTCATAAGAGAAATTTATCTGAAATTCTTTTCTTTGTTGAGTCTTCTGTAGTTTAGGTATCAAGGTGACTGTGGCCTCATAGAATGAGTTTAGTAATGTTTCTTCTGATTATATTTTGTGGGATAGTTTGAAGAGAATTGGTATTAGCTCTTCTCTGAAGGTCTGGTAGAATTCTGTGCTAAATCCATCTGGTCCTGGGTGGCGGCAACTGCTGCTGCTGCTTTTGCCACCCTTTTGACGACTGCCTCAATTTGTTTACCTAATCTTGATTCAATTTGATAGTTGGTAGCTATCAAGAAAATTGTCCATTTCATTTAGGTTTTCACCTCCTCAAGATGGTGGACAGTGGGTGTTAGAGCCTGCACCCAGCTCAGCTCAGCTGGGTCCCCTGTCTGTATCCCAGTTGGGTCAAGCAGAAGAGGAGTGGGTTGATAGATTTCCAAGCCCAAAGCCACTCAAGTTCCCTACAGTCCTTTCCGAGATGACAGGGCTCTGCCTATCTGCTCTGTGTTCCAGATGGGCTAGGCCAAGATACAGCTTGGGGCCTGCAAGAGATCCAAGCCTGAAGTGCTTGGGTTCCCCTCCCAGACCTTCTTGAGATGGCAGCAAATATCAGTCTTGGCCCACACCAGACTCAGCTCTGTCTATCTGTTCTGTACCCCAGATGGGCCAGGCTGATAAGCAGCTGAGTGGCTGAGGAGGACCAGAGTCCAAAGCTGCTGGAGTACCCCACATTCTTTCTCAAGATGGCAGCTAATGTGGACTGTGGCTGGTGCTAGCACTCTCTCTGCCTGTCTCCTCTTTCTCCCAGATCTGGTAAGCAGCAGATGGGCAAGAGAGCCCAAAGCTGCAAGGATGTCTTACAGTCTTTCTCAAGATGGCAGCTAATGTGGGTTATCCCCCGGGATTTTTCTGTAGGTTAGCTGGGTAGTCGGGTCGGACTCACCCATGCTCCACACAGTGTGGATCCCACTCACCTGGGAATCAGCAGCGCTGGTGTTTTGTAGAACTCAGTTTGGTCTTTAAGGTTGCTGTGCAGTCCTGGTTGTCCTGCTCATCAGAAGTGGTGTGTGTTTGGCACCGCCATCTTGGATCCCCTGCCTGTCCAATTTATAATGAATAAGGATTTACTTGACTCTTGGCTTTAAAGGCTGGAAAGTATAAGCATATAGTGCTAGTAACTTTCCAGAGCCATTGTGCTACATCATCCTTTGTCAAATTGACAATATTAATCATCACAGGGCCACACATTCAAACCATAACAGGGGTGTAGACATTGAAACCGTCTCCAGTGGCCCTCTAATCACTACATTATATAAGTGTGCTGTGTGTGTAAGCTATTTGCTGCAGTGCCTAGCACTATAAATTGTCAGTAAGTACTAAGACTAGTCAGGATGGATAGAATATCAGAGTAGAGAAGACTTGCTGCTGCAGGAATGAAGGGTTCCTCAAATGTACTTCATCAAAGAACTTTGTTTCAAGGGTCAACACACCTTCATCTAAAACTTACAATGTTTCAGCTACTAGGAGAGCTCAATTCTGAATGTCCTTGGAGAAGACAATTTAAAAGTGCATTTGTATTTATCCCATCTTATTTTCATGAAAATATTATGTAAAACCTTCAAATATTTTTGTTCTTCTAACAAAAAGTTTGCATTAGAGACATTAACATCTAATTTATCAAGAAGTAACAGAACACAAATGTACATCATTATAGCTACATTATATCTACAGCTGGTCACTGTATCCCAGTAAGAAAGAATATAAAATGGAAGGTTGTACAACATTGCTCTAATGTGTATTGCTCGGGGTGGGGGCTCTTAGAGGCATAAGTTGTGGTAGCTGCTTGGAATGCTTTTGAAGTACTTGACTCTTAAAAGCTAAGTAAAGTTGGAGCTGGAGGGGGAGACGTCAGTAAAAACATAAAGACCTGAGTTCAGATTCCCAGTACCCACACGAAAACCATACCAGCGCTCAACTGTCATCTCAGCTACTGGGGAGATGGACATAAGAGGATCTGTGGAGCTCACTAGCCAGCCATACCAGCCATTTGGTGAGCTCCAGGTTTAGTGAGAGATCATGTCTCAAAAAATAAAAGACAAGTAGGACACAGTTAAGGAAGACATACAACAATGACCTCTGGCATCTGCACACATGTGTATTCACACACACACACACACACACACACACACACACACACACACACACACCAAATTTAAAAGGGTAAGAGTTTGTTAGAGTTGATTGGGTAGGAAGAAAAAGAACAGCTGAGACAGACAGTAGCAGCAACACTTAGCCCACCAGGTAAATTAAAGCTTTCAGCCAGCACTGTAGTTAGTGTGTGCCATTCTCCATTACACAGTGGGTATACTGTTACAGGCAGTGTAGTGCAGATGGAGACTCACTCTTAGCTGGGAAGTTCAGAGACATACATTGAAGACCTGGATCCACAGCATTATACCAGGAAATTAGTGAACAGATGCACCCAGTTAGTAGTCTACATGATGTGGAATACTCTGAGGATCAGAGAAAGTACTGATCGTTCTGTTTTTAGAACAGTATTTGCTCCCCTGATATATTTGTACATTTGATCCTTTTCGTTGTCAGTTGGATTTTGACCTAGGAGAAATCATTTCTCTCTCCTCAGTGCCCTACAACATAGCAAATATTTTCTATGAAAGGGCTAGAGAGTAAATACTTTAGACTTCTTCAGCTGTATAGTCTTTAAACTACTCATCTCTGCCACCATGGCATCAAAACAGCCATCATCTACTTATAAATGAGTGAGTGGCTGGAAGTTTTAATTAGCAAAGCTCTATCTGGCACTTAGTTGAAGGTCGTTCAATATTTGTTGAGTTAACTTATGAATTGCCTTGGAAATGTTTCTTGAGTATTGATGAGTACGATTGAGTATGCTCAGTGAGTGGCATAGCATACACACTGTGTGTGTGTGTGTGTGTGTGTGTGTGTGTGTGTGTGTGTTTTCTCAGGCTTCAACACATGGGATGATAGACCCTGCCTTTATGAATTTTCTTGTAAGACACACAGATAAGTTGCAAAGGGAAACTGTTTCATCCTTACATTTTTCCAACAGAAGCCACGGATAATTTTCAACTAAATATGGCACAGAATATGTGTGTGTGTACGTGTGTGTGTGTGTGTGTGTGTAATCATCAGCCCACCATGTGCACCCTGCCAACCCCGTGGTCTTTATGGGTGCAGAATGAGCAGTGCACCTGCAAGGACTATCTGTGTTTGGAAAGGAAAATGGAGAAAAGGGTTGAGCCTGCTGTTCTGGGTTTTGACTGAAGAAAGAAGCGATGCATATGGGAGGCTGAAGCTGTACCAGATGGCCACCTTGAGCTTCAAGGGAGCCTGAGAACCCCATTTCTTTTCAGCCTCTGTGTGTAAAGGAAAGCGTACATAAAGAAGCTCCACTGGCCTTCAAGGGAGCCAGAATGCAGTGTTTGGCTCAGTACACTGAACAGCGCTATCAGTAAACAAGCAGGGGCCAGCTGCCTGGGTGACTGAGGGAGACTTCACAGGGTGTAGGAACTAAACACGAGTTACTTGAGTGGGAGGACAAGTGATTTCTTGTCCCTTTGCATTTTCAGTTGGTTAATATCAAATAAAAGAAAATATACTTATTTTCATTTAAACACCAGGAATATAGTACATTCTCTGGCTTCAGAGACCTCATTTTATAAAGGCAGACATTTTAATTCCAGATAGTAACAAGTATTTCAGAAAGAAAACGGTTTTGTGATGTTAAAACGTTTCATTATTAGGGTAATAAGCAGAATAAGCATAGCATGATTAAATATTAATTTGAAGATTCATCAGCATCATCCTGTTGGGGGCCTTCTGCAAGGCCTGGAGAATGCAAGAGTAATAGGATTGGCTCCTGCTAACATATTTACTGTGGCAAAGGAGCAAGTTTGTAAGGATGGATGTCAGTTTTATTTAGATGTTGAATTTGAAAGATTTGTGAGACTTCATAGATAAATTTCAAAGCAGATAGATAGGGAGGGAAAGTGAGGTTTAAAATTTAAGGTAGACATTCAGGGAAGGAGAAAGGAAAACATAACAGCAGGTGTTGTGATTTTTTTTTTTTGATTGATTGCTTAGGCAAGAGTTGATTTGTAAAGGAAGGAACTGAGAAAAGAAGTCAAGTACTCTTGTAGTCCAAGGAATGGTGTGCTCAGTAAAGGGTAGCATTAAAAGCCATGTAACACGAACGTAGCTCTACAATCAGTCAGCAGGAGCTCAGAAGCTTAGAGAGTGTCTTCTTAACAGTACAAAAGGGAGGGCTGGAGAGATGGCTGAGCAGTTAAGAGCACTGACTGCTGCTCTTCCAGAGGACCCAGGTTCACATTCCCAGCACCCATATGGCAGCTCACAATGGTCTGACACCCTCACACAGATAGATATTCCGGCAAAGCACCAATGCACATAAAATTAAAAATTAATTAATTTAAAACAGTATAAAAGGAAATTGAGGCAGAAGCATCAATGAAAGAAGTTGCAGGTACAAGATGACGACACCAGGGGGTACATTGGGTTTTCTAGAAGCTATAATGTGACATAGAAAGTCTTTAGCATGAAAGAAGGTATAAGTAATATTCTCGTTTGATTTTTGTTACTGTGATAAACACTATGACCAAACACAGCATAAGGGAGGAAAGGTTTATTCAGCTTACACGTCCAGGTCACTGTCCATCACCGAGAGATGTCCGGGCAGGTTCAAAGGGAGGAGCTGAGAAGCAGAAACTGTGGAGGAACATTGCTTTCTGTCTGTCTCTGGCTCGTGCTCAGTATCAACTCAGGGCCCCAGCTGCCTAGGGATGGCGCCACCCACAAGATAATCTCTCATAGACATAGCCACAGGCACTCAAATCCAAGAAGGCACCTCTTCCTAGGTGACTCTAGGTGTGTCAAGTTGATGAAAATTAAGCAGGCAGTAAAAAGACTGCGTGTGGCTTTTTGTTGTTTGTCGTCATTCTCATGTATTGAGGATGCCACTCAATCTTCTTAGGATGGTGAAGAAGGTTGTCAGGATTGTGTCTGAGAAAGATAGATGTGTGTGTAGTCTGAATTGCATGGAAATAATGATTGCAATGGAGGAGCAAGGGTGGGTGGGCAGTGTTAAGTTAGTACAGACTTAGTAACTGGTTACATGGAAGGCCAACAAGAAAGGCTTCATAGTGTGCTCACATTTCCTGCTATGTTCGTCACCATAAAAGAAAACACTGAAAAGGCGTAAACTTGTAAAAAAAACGATGACAAGCGAGTTTTAGGATAAAACTGTTCTGTGTCGGAATAAAGGATGAAAAGCATGTGAGCAAGTGCTGCGGCAATCTGTAAAGAATGGGGAATATACACAGGACAGCCAGAGAGGGTGGAAGGTGTTGGAAAAAGAGGAAGGAGGGGCAGACCAAATAGCAGAGAACGTGGAGGCCCTGTCCTGAGAACGGGTGTATTGAGTTAGGAATCTGACTGTCCTCACTGTTAAATACATTAACACCCAAAGTATTTTTAGAGCAGCTTACGTCAGTTGCCAGTTGTGTGCTATGTCTACTTTTCTTCCTTTTTCTGAGAGAAAACCTAAGGGTTTAGTCCTATACATGATCACACAACTAGTCCTTATAATTCATTTCTCTTTCAGGCACTATGGCTGTATGTCCTATTAACTTTATTCTAAATGAAATGTGCGCAGAGTGTGTGTGCCGTTTCCAAGCCATCGCCTGAAGTAGGCCTGCGGAGCTGCTGCTGCTCCAAGCCCCACCCCGGCCACTGCCACCTTCACTCCTAATCTAGCAAGCTGGAGGCAGATACATACCACCTTTCGACCAAAGGAACACAAAAGTACTCATGGGAGGAGGACAGAACAAAGACCCTGTAACCTTCAGGACAAATCCATCTGCCATTTTATTTTTCCAGTTTACCCTAACAGTAACAAATAGATTCAAAAGTTTGTTGCTTGCAGATGGATGAATAAGACTGGGAAGGCCCAGGCTGTGAGCATAGGTATATCACTGTACTTGACTACCTCAGTTCCCTCTGTAAGGGCTGCACAGAGCTGCAGTATTGGAATAATACGATAGCTCAGGATAGTAGTCATTAGGTGCACTAAATGATGCCCTAAGTATAAGAAAGTGGGGGTCTGAGGGAGAGGATGTTGGTAAGCTAAGATTCATCTCTGTATCAGGAAATCAAAGCTAGTAACTCAAATAGTAACAGGAATATATTACCTAAAGCTATGGAAATTATCACATAACTAAAACTGAGTGCACAAAAATGACCTGCTTCCTTAAGAAAGGGATGGGGCCAGATATACCCAAATTCTCCAGGAACTTCATAGGTATCAAAAGCCACTTTCCTTAATAGTCTCACCCATGTTGACAAATTGATTCATTATTTATTATGTTATATAGGATTATCTTTTATTTCATTTAAAATACTAACATTAGTTGTATCTAGCCTATAGAATTATAAGTATTTCATCAGCTAAATGTTGGCATAACAGAAATTCACTCTAAAAGAAACTTTTTGAAAAGATGTTGGGCTGGTGAGAGAATGGTGGAGACCCTGAAAAGTGGAGCTGCACAGCCGGGGCTCTGATGAGCAGGGCCCTTCAGCTGCTTAATCCCTGCGGTGACCCCACTCTTCCCTAGAGCTCCTCCCCACTCGTGGGGTGGTGGGGGGTGTCCGTGTGTGTGTGTGTGTGTGTGTGTGTGTGTGTGTGTGTGTGTGTGTGAGAGAGAGAGAGAGAGTGTGTGTCCATGTCCATTCATCCCAGAGAACCTAACTGTGCTGACTATATATTCCTAGATGTGAGGCCATCCACTGGGAAGTAGCTGACCTGCCAGGAACCATACCCTAAAAAACAGTCTTTCCCTCTCCCAGAAGCCAAGGAATATTACTGTTTTGAAACTTTGTTAATTGGACAGATATGATAAGCAAAAGTTGATCCACTATTTTCAGTGTTTTTGTGGTGGCAGTGGTGGTAGTTTAAATTAGAACGCTCGCCCCACAGGCTCATATTTGATGTTTGGTTCCTGCCTAGTGGAACTGTTCTGAGAAGAATGAGGAAATGTGGGCTTGAGATGTGTCACTGGAGATTCATATTTGATACTTGGTGTCCCTGGTTGGTAGAACTGTTTTGGGAAGGGTTAGGAGGTGTGGCCTTGTTAGAGGCCATGTGTCACTACAGTTGGGCTTTGAAGTTTCCAAAGCCCACACCATTTCCAGTGTCTACACTTGGGGCTTACGGATCTAATGTGAGCTCTCGGCTACTGCTCTAGCACCATGCTGCTGTCGCTGCTCCTCACCGTGATGGCCACTGACCAAGGCTGCGAGCGAGCCCCCAATTAAGTTGCCTTGTCATGGTGTTTCTTCACAGTAATAGAACAGTAACTAAGACAGTTGTTTTGTCTCTTATTATTTGTAATACCTGAAAAATAATACCATATTTAAAATGTTTTAATCTTATTATTATGTATATGTGAGTGTGCGCATGTGCATATCATAGCACAGTGTGAAGGGCAGCACAACTTTGCAGACTTGTTTCAGTCCTTGTACCTGGTTTCCAGGGATCAGAGTGTAAGAGGCCTATGTTACACAGCCCCTTCGGGCACTTGTTGTTCCCTGGTGCGAGGTCAATTAGTGAAGGCTCTCTTCTCTTTTCCAGGGTGCTGATAAGACTGTGAAAGGCCCAGATGGACTGACCGCCCTGGAAGCCACTGACAACCAGGCAATCAAAGCTCTTCTCCAGTGACGGATGGATGGACTGATAACTTGGGAAGAATGACTCTCCTGTGGCCTCACACTGCTGCCTGTCTGTCTGTCACTTTCTATCTGCCAGCTTCTTCAGCTAAATACTCTAAGAGGGGTGAGGGGAGAGAGAAATTCATAACAAATCAGACTGCCGGGGGGGAAACATGTTTTGGAGGAACAGCAGGGAATGTGATCGGGTTTGTACTGGGATTCCTGATCAAACCAGCCTCTTTTCCATTTCCAGTAAAATAGACAGTGTATACCCAAAGGAGAGCAAAAAATACAGTGTACTGGAATGATTGGACCTTCTCAGCTCCCTAGCTAATTTATTAATGAGTGTGTTGAAGGTCTGACTATACAAGGCCGACTCTATTTGGTAGCCCTAGCTGTGAGCAATAGTGGCTGCTGTAATGTCAACTTAGGGTGCTGAGATAAGCAATTAGCTACAGCCTTCTGCCTTAAGAGTGCACTCTCCCGGAGGTCCCTGGCTAGTTAAGAGCTCTGCCTGTGGTTAGTGACCAAAATCTATATTGAATGACTTTAATCTTTATGTGAAAGCTCAGATAGGGTAAGCAGTGGCACACCCCTAAATTGCTGGATGACTAAACTTAGGATTTTCTCTCCCCTTTCACATCAATTTCATGTCTCTTTAGATAAAACTGACTAGTTTTATTTATAAAATGTTAAATTGTAGGAGCCTAAAGGAGGAGCCATTCCAGTATGCTTACTTCTTTTTTTTCTCCTTTAGACTCAGACATTTATATAACATTGAAACACTTTCGAGACTCCTTCTGGTAGTAAAGGAGATTTAAAAATAAAATCATAGCCATAAGCGTGGTAGTATCTTATAAGGAGAGAACAGTTATCTTAGTACTATGGATTTTCTTCATTTGCTGTTTGAGTGAGTCGGCCTTAGTTGTGTTTGGAGAATGAAGACTATTCTTTGGAATGCCTCTCTAAGACCCACCATGGATGCTGATTTTGTAGTGCACCAAAGCTATCACTGGGGTGAGGTGTACTGTTTGGACAGGTGGAACCTCATCCCTTAAAAAACGTTCTTGCTACCAGGTTCTCCTGAGCTGTTGATAGATTCTTGCTGGGCCAACATCACCCCACCTGCATAGTGTTTTTATTTCTCTTAACAGTCATGCATTGCATACATGTGCGAATCAAAATACATTCTGTGTTCTGAGAATACAGTGCCCTAAAATGGTGGGTGTTCTTAGGGCCTGCAGAAAATCTCAACTTATCTCTAATTTTTTTTTCATGAACAATAAAATGAATTAAAACATACCACCTTAAATGCGATAGCCTACATTTAAAGTATTAAGATTTCTTTGAGAAAAAAAAAAGATTTATTTGACTTTTGACTTGCCATCTGCACAGGCTTACAAAAACTATTACAATCGTTCTTAGGCAGTCATGCAATAATTGAATGTACCTCAAATTTTTAAAGGTGGGTGGGATAGGGACATATTATTCACATATGGATAATAAAACTAACAATGAATTTTTTAAGGCAATGTAGCAAGCTATACTAGGGTCAAACTATTACCAAGAACAGTCAGCCTGGCTAATAACAATTGATCAGTTGATAATTGGTTGGTGTGTGTGTATGTGTGTGCGCATGTGTGCGTGTGTGTGTGTGTGTGTGTGTGTGTGTGTGTGTGTGTTCTCCCCTGAACTCTTTTTTATCCTGTGGCTTTTTCACTTACAACTACCCTGACTCTGTGATTTTTCTATGTCCAAGAAAACAATCACAAAACAGTAATTTAAATACTTTGATATATTTGGCTAACTCTGCTGTCTTAGTGCAGCCTACTAGAGTTGGATATCCTACACTTGATTTTAGCCAAAAGGCCGAAAGGCTATATAGCGTTGTACATCCTGATCGGAAGCGGAGGGTGCTCGATCAGTCTGTAACTATAAATAGAATGCAGCAGGGTGTTTTGAGACCTTTGTTTTCACCTCTTGGCATACTGCTATTTTAAAGGCTTGGATTTTGCCCTTTACACAATTTTCAGTTTTCTTTCAAAGTGTTCTGTTACAGTTGGCTATTGCAGAGAGTATATTGTGTTATCATTCCGAAACTAGAGTCTGCTTTCTATAGTCATTATGGTACCGAAACCATAGATTCTTGTACAGTTTACCCTGGTGTTCCCTGTAATGCAGTAGAGGCTATTTTGCCTCCCCACCCCCTTTGTTGGCCATTTTGTAACCATAGCTATGAAGTGATTGCTTATAAGAAAATAGCATATAAACATAGACTAGGATAGACTGACCAGGATGGTTTACAGTTTCTTTGAAAAAAAACAAAAACAAAAAACAAACAAACAAGCAAAAAGCCTAGGTTATTTATAATGTATTTCTGAACCACTTGGCAGAGAAATTCATGACACTTAATGTTAATATTTTTTACTAAATGAAGCTAAAATGTCTGCTTTTGGTACTACACGCATTAATAAAGGTTAAGTTTTGTTCTCCACTGAACATCTCAGAAAGCAAAACCCTGCATGTTCTATAGTTTTATATTAAATGTATCATTTCATATGCACTCTATCAAGTAAAAACAGGCATCTTGCCTGTTGATGGTTAGTGTACTATCAGCCCCGCCCCACAGCTTCATGCCGGCATATGTAAATTTGAGTTCTAACACAGCACTTGCATATCCTGTGTAGTTCTGTGCACAGCTCACCTTTGTAGAACCAGCTGAGCACAGAAGAAAGGCAGTGCCTGCTGCATGTGGAAGCTCAAACAAACAGCCTTCTAGTCATTTATTTCTTTCCCCAGATAAAGGAGCTTCAATTTATGTGTACTTAATTTTTTTACCTTCAGCTGAGCTGCTGTTTTCCTCATGTAATATTGTATACTTGGTTGTGTATAGAAGAAGCTGGTAAGAGTGCCCTCCTACATAAATAAGCAATTGCAGTGTTTGCATGCAAAAATCTAAAAATTAATTTGTCCTGATTCTATTTTGTAAATGGAGAAACAATCAATCTTTCTAAGCAGTATGGAGGAAGACTAGTGCTTTGTGCATTTTTGGTATATTTGAGTTCATGTTTCCACAATGTCATTCCCTTTGACACAGTTGGGTTTCTCATAAGTATCCTAATTCATGTACATCCGAATGCTAACTAATACTGTGTTTAAGTTTCGTGTTGCAAGAACAAATGGAATAAACTTGAATTGTGCTATAGATAACATGTCAGCAACATGTTTATCCCCTAGTCACTGTCTCCTTCCTTTCCAGACTCTATTCAACTATATGAAAACCTTGGCTGACTTGAGCTTTTAATCTGATTTTATCCCACTTCTAGAAGAAATAAGTGGAGAAAGAAACAGAATGGAAAAAGATTGTGCTATTCATGGAGAGGCTTTTTAAAAACTTCAGTACTAGTCTTCTGATACATTGTTGGCTGTGTGTGGGTCCAGGAACTGTCCTAACTGCATCAGAGTTGTGAGTGGCATTGAAGAGAATAGGCCCATGGGCGGTCTGTGCCCGATCGCTGCCTGGGTCTTGGAGACCTAGATTTTAGAGTACTTTTCTGGATGAATGATCTTTTAATCTCAGAACTGAACCAGATGACATATGAAATTGGTTTGACTCTGCTGTAACCTTGTTAATACCAGAAAACTTTTTTAAGGGATCCATTAATTAAAATCAGGAAAAAAAGAAATGCCAGTGCTAAGATACAGCAAACCCTGTTGTTGGCTAAAGTATAAACAGGTAGCTAGCTGCTGTGGCTTTAGGTGAAGGTGCATGTTCACAGAAATTTTTTCAGATAAAATTCTCATTTTAAGAATCAAAGCCTAGGAGGCTGGAGGAATGGCACAGCGGTTAAGAGCACTGGCTGCTCTCTTCCAGAGGACCTGGGTTCAATTCCCACCACCCACAGGGTGGCTCACAACTGTCTGTAACTCCAGTTCCAGAGGACCCAACACCCTCACATAGACATAAAGGCAAAACACCAATGCATATAAAATAAAAATAAATTTAAAAAAGAATCAAAGTCTATTAAGAAGAGGCTTCTGTCTGATTAAATATACTATAAAGGGAAAAAGCCCCTCTATATAACACTTGAAGAGCAAACTAACAGATGTGGGTGGAAGGCAAGCCTGCAAAGAAGAGTAAACTTAACACCTAATCTCTTTTGTCTTTAGAGAGTAGCCACATAGAATTTTCCCACTGTACACTAAAGCACAGTGCTCTGACTTGGCCATCTGTCTGCAAGACCTGTGGTCTTTGAAGTGTGGGACCTCTTGAACCAACTTTTGGGCTATACCTCTGGGGGATTTTGATGTACACTGAAGGGAAAGAACCTTGAAAATAGCCATAAAGAGAGAAATCATTAAATAGAATAATCATCAGACATGGTTCCCCCAGAGGTAACAGAATAGATGTTCATTGTAAAATCGATTTCTGGACCCAAGAAAATCTTAGGATGAGCTTGAGCATCACGCTTTGGCTGTAAGGCTTAACTGTGAACCTAAGGATACAGTACTGCTGGGAGTGAGCCTTCATGTTTTTTAATTATTTTTTTAATAATGTATGGCATACTAGTTGTTCTGGACAGTATTGCTATAGCTGATCAGCCAAGAGTTTTACTCTGTACAGTTGAATTCCTGAGATCAACGCCTTACCCAAGCCCCTCCCCTTCCTTTTTTAATTTCACAAATCCCAAAATGGGTAATATGCAGGAATGCTTGGGAAAGATCATGAACCATTGTCATACTTCCTACCCTCAGGTCCAGGAGAGATTGCTCTAGCCGCAGACCAGCCCAGCAGCAGAGCGCAAGGCTGAGTCCTGCAGTGGGTGCACCTCCTCTGGCTCAGCCCCTTGGTAACAGGCGCTCCAGGATGCAATGTCTTCCTTCATCTGCACTGCAGAATGGCCTCTTCCTTTTGACTTGATAGTATCACTCTCACCTAGTGATCTTCCCCGGATTAGCACACATCAGCCGTTTTCATGTTCTTTTTTTACTTGATTAAAGTACAATTGCTAATAAAGAAGAAAGTTTGCCTGCACTTTAACAGTGCTTGACCATGGCAGACACTGACCGTGTCCTCAGTTAAAGCTGTCAAACCATTACACCACAACTTGTGAGAGTTTTGAAGAAAAGGCATGCTGCTTGAATCATGAAACTACCTGAGAGCCAGTGTCCCTGGCCTTTGACCAAGGAGCCCAAAACTAGTACAAACCTACATGGGGGAGATGAAACATACACGAGTAACACAGTCACGCTGTTTCATTGAAACACTGACTACCAGGTCAAATACTGGTCACTCTGTGCTGTTGTGGAATGTTAAAGCACAACTGGGAAGGACACAGCAGAATAAGGGACCCATCCATCCACCTTAACAACTACAGGCTCAGCTGCTGCAACAGCAAGGACAGTGTTCAAAGGAAAATAACACATAGACAGCTTCTAGCTAATGGATGTTGATTTTGAGGATGCTACTAGGTAACTTTTTAAAGAATTTCCAAGTTCTTGAACTGACAAATCTCAAGGCGTGTTGTGTACTGCATGTCCTCTGTCAGGTATCTGATAACAGTCGGCGTTCATCTGCACAGCAAGCCACCGAGTCAGTGCTGCAGTGGCTTGTGACTTGCTGGTCAGTAAACTTGAAAGTAGTACTCAGACCTGAATCATACTGAAAGTGGAATATGTGACAAGTAGACCCTCCAGGGGAGTGACCTACTCGCCAACTTCAGCCTGGGGGGAAGGGGGGGTTGGTGAGTTCTGCTCTAGAGACTATCCTAATGGGATCAGACAGAAACGTAACAGCATTCTTTAGGGACATCATTACTTCACTAGATTTGGGAGCAGGACCGTGCTTGCTTAGCAAAACGGAAATGCCAAGGAGGCAGTGTTTTTCAGTATTTCTTCCCCAAAACACAGAGGGCATGGAGAATTGCTTTTCATCTTTTTGTCCCTCTTGTGACTGTACCTTTGAATAAATCCTGCCGTTCATTTCATCTTCTAGAACTTTAAATGTCCCATGTAAGTAATTCTTCTCATAGTAACAATAATCAATAAAAATCCCAATGGAAATGTGGACAGCCACCACAGGCGACAGAACAGCTCACCAGGACAGTGTCGTGCTTCAGCAGTGCAGAGAGAAACAGTTCCTCCCCAGGACAACTGTTTCTGATGCAAGTACATTATCTTTTAAATATTTAAATTCCTCCATATCCAACAGTGCAAAGAAAACAAAATATCAAGTACCAAGTTAAAAGGAAGTCTAGCTGCTTAAACTGGAATGTTTTTATTTTAATCTAATCCTCATCCAGAACAACTTCATTTCCTGGGGCATATTCTCTCAAGATGCTCACTATTTTTACTAGTAAGTTAAAAGTATGTCTTTATATGCCTGCTAAGTTAATATTGAACAAAAGGAAGTTAACCATAGCTACTAGTTTTCTCTTGCCAGAGCTATCAGGGTTAAAGTTTGCCTGGTGCTTCCTAATATACTGTTTAGAGCGTTGTCATGCTGTGAATTCAACCCTTAGGATTTTTTTTTCTAAAAATTGCATTTATGCTTTGGCTCCACTCTTTCTCTTTGAAATTGCCTGCTTATGAAGGAGGGCGTATGTTTTCTTAATAAGCCTCTGAGCTAATTGTGGAAGCAGATTTCACGTACAGGATTCTGGACCATGTGCCTTCAAACTAAGCCCACAACTATAGCGCACCACTTCCTGTTATCAGACTCAGAGGAAATTCTGGCACCAGTACCAAGTTCTTGTATCCATAAACATCCATCCAATGAAACCTACAAGGTTCTCTTTGCTCAGCCCTGCTCCCTTCCCACAGTGATGCTCAGTGAGTCTAAGAAAGTATAATTAGATCTTCTTCATTTCCATGGATAATACAGCAGCTCGAGAGATATTCAGCTACAACTGTATTTATTAATTAAGGGGATCAAAAATGCTAAGAGTACCTATCCTTGAGCCAGAAGAAAGTTCTGAGAACCTTGATAATCACATTTGGAGCATGAAATAGAAAATTATTAAAATGCCATTTATAATGATCAGTTTTGAGAAGGCAGTTTACTAGCTTTTCAGAAATCTAAAAGCATTTTGCTTTTAGGCTTAAATAAGAGCTCTAAAAGTGTCCCAGAAACAAGGATTTTATACCATCTGACTGACTCCTAAGGTACTTCCACCATTTCCAGGGATGGTCCCCTAGATCACATCTCACCCAAGTTCTGGGCCTTACCTCCAACTGCTTTATATGTCTGGGAAATCGTCACCACCCAGCCACCTACACTAAACACTTCTCTTTCAAATAAAGTACTCATTAGCTTAATTTATGTTGGCTATTGTTGTAACCACCTAAATTTAAAACCTGTATTTCATCTTGACTACTGTCATAGTTCCTTTTTGGTCATTTTCCACAAAAAGCCACCACTGTCAAGCTGAATGCTCCATTTATGCTGCTGCTCCTGGTGTAGGACATGGTACTATCCCAAACTCCCAGTGGGAAGTCTTTCCTGCTCCAAGAAATCTTCCATTCAGACTCACGAGCACCCTGCTTTTACCAGCTCAGCCATTACAGTTCAATTGGGTCCTCAAGAAAAGAAATTGAAGTCCCTGTTTCCAAGACCTCAGAATGTGACCCTATTTGTAAACAGCCGGGGGGGGGGGTGTGCTTACTCTAAAACAATGTGAAGGCATGGAGACAGACTATTGGCAAGTAAAGATGGAGGCAGACACTGAGGTGACACAGCTGTCGGTCAAAGTCAAGGATTGGCAGCACCACAAGTGAAGAGCCAGGGAAGGATTCTAGGCTGGAGTCTCGGAGGGACCCAGCCCTGCCTATATCCTGATTTCTGACTCCCAGCCTCCGGCACCAGGAGACAAATTCCTATGTATTAATCCACCCAGGTTCCGGCACTTACGTTCCTGCCCTCATTTTTGTGTGTGTGTCCTCCCTGCCTAGCATGGTGTCTGGCATTTCATAGGTGCTCAATAAATACTAGTTACTTTAAGAACCCAGTACCCAAGTGTGTGTGCTGGGTCCATCCCAGGTAGGCAGTATCTCTGCCTTCTCTGAAACAAGTTACTAGTGAAATGCCTTTAGTTTCCCCACACAAAAGTAGCAAAAGAGGGGAAAATACAGTTTTCTTCCTTCGTAACCTTACTAATAAGTCATTAGAAGAGGCCTGGCCTGAAGCTCCAGGGAGCCCATTAGTCCTTGGTGATCCCTCTGGGAAGAGAACCCACCTCCCATGATCAGCCTTCCTGTTTATTAATACATGACAGGCTCCTTCTTCCGCCCATTGTTACCTGGGCTTCCAGAGTCCTTTGAAGGCATAAATAAATGATGGTCAGCTTCTCTCATTACCCCAGGAGGTTGTCAGTGATGAAAACTCTGCCAGCCTCTCCTAGACATGATATGCTGCTGCAAAGGCCAACTAAGGAAGCGTGGTCCTATTCACAGAGGTGCCCGATGATTCAAAGAACCAATGGAATCAAACAGGACAAGTCTTCAAATATGACAGCTGTGCAGGTTGCTTTTTAAATAGCTTCTACCTTAACAGGGCAGAAGATTTTAGTTCATCAGGTAAGTTCATGATTATGGCACCCACAATGACTGGTGTACCGAAGCCGGCAATGGTCCCAGAAGATGGCTATTCTTCCAGCTCCTTTCCAATACCTTTTTTTTTTCCCCTAACCCGCCTTCCCTGGCATTCTTCAGCACTCGGGTATTTCTTTGGCCTTAACCCTGAAGAGACAACTCTGACCGTTTACTGAATAGAGGAGATGGGGAAGAAGAGGTAAAGCATAGGAAAGTCTAAGCTTGAAGCTGAAAGGCTAGCAAGATGGCTCAGTGAGTGGCAAAATAACACCAAGGCTGAGGGCCTGAGTTCAATCCCCAGGACCCAAATGATGGGAGGAGAGACCAACACCCACAAGTTATCCTCAGACCTCAGCACATTCTCACACATGCACATTTACATTTAAAAAATACACAATAAAGCAACTGTTTAAAGCCAAGAGATGTAATAGGTATTGTCAGAAGAGAACATAGTCAATACGGGCCAGTAAGATAGCTTTGCAGTTAAAGGTACATGCCACCAACCTGGTGACCCTGAGTTTAATCCCCTGAGCCCATGTGAAGGGGAGAGCTGAATCGTTGTTATCCTCTGCTCTGGTGCATGCTTGCATACACACACACACACACACACACACACACACACACACACACACACACACACTATGGGTGGAGAGGGAAATGAATAAGTGATTAAAGCAAGGGAGAAAAGTGGCACAAATCATAGGAGTGGGTCAAATCAGGGATGGTGTACAGAGACACATTTTTACAAGAGTATTTTGAGGTCTGTGGTGGCTCAAACTAAGCGTGGGCATTTTTCCCCCAATATTCTGTCCTTAACAACTTCCTGACCCAAAATACGCAATTCACTTTGCCTTCCCAAAAGTGAAGGCAGAGGAATGTACTTGGGAATGTAAAAAGGGATGGAAGACAGGCTCAGCTTTAAGGAAATGTGTAATCTCTAACAGCTGCTGATGACCATCTGCGTCCTCTCCAAAGTCCGTTTTTGGCCTCTGAGTCATGGCTGCTAAACTGTGGCCACTCTGATCCTCTGTCACTTGTGGGTGGTTACGTCATAGAATCCAAGGAAGACACAACTTCCCAGACCTAATAGTCCATCTCTGAGATAATAGCTGGGATGTAGTTGGGTGACTTTTTTTCTTGTCACATAAGTTTCTAGGAGACAACAATTTCAGAGATTATGACAGTTGAAAGCAAAGAACAAAAACATTGACACTGGGGATCCTAGGACCTTTATCATGACAGGCAAGTACCCAATGGTGCAGTAGTGGCACATGTGTTATGAGGTTAACCAGTCACTCTAGTTGGACTTCAGGCCAACTCCACAAGAGGGAGTTCACACTTGGTACTGTGAGTGTGGTCAAAACCCATGGCTGAGGAATTTGCAGGCCATAGAAGGGAACTCATTGTTGATTAGCTAAACTGATATGGTACCAAACTGCTTTCTGATTATGTCTATACCCATATATGACCCAGACTTATTCAGAGAAGCCTCTCTTTTCAGTGCATAGAGGTGAATACAGAAACTCACGCCTGTTCAGGATGCTGAGAGTGACAGGTGAGGGCGCAGTTCTAAAGACATTATACAACCCCCTTTAATGCTCAGAGAACCGTGCAGAAGATGAAGCAGGGTATGATACAGCCATTGTTAACATAGTCTTAGCACCTGCAGTGCCTTGTAGAAGGCCTGCACACAATTGGAACTATCAACGCCCAATCATAGACAAGGAAGTGTTCATGGGATTCTGTCTTTGCCTGATCAACTCATGACAGACTGGGGAAGGAAGAGTCATTATCTTCGGTTGTGTATCAGATTGTGAGCCCACGAGATTCTGATAAATGCTAAATCCATTACCATTCAATAGGTCCTGTTGACAATCTGTGGATCTCACAACAAAACAAAAAAGACATGAATGTGGAAAGGAGACCTGTAGAAGTGGGGAGTGGTGGGAAGGAGATAGTAAGGGTAGTCAGACTAAACAGAAATGTGTGTGTGTGTGTGTGTGTGTATGTGTGTGTGTGTGTGTGTGTGTGTGTGTGTGTGTATTATACCTCAAAGAGCAAATTTAACCAAGAGAAAGTATATGTGTATGTATATTTATGTAATTTGTGTATACCTTATGTAATTTAAATTTTTTTCTCTTGCCTTTGATAACCTGCTTATGTAATAGGGGAATAATAATTTCACCATGCCTTTTTCAACTACACAGTTGAACATGCCATTGACCGCGGGTGAAGATTATGAAATTCAAGAGGTATATATAACAAGATGATATATTTGGCTATGACACAAGTAACAAAGAAAACTTCTAAAAAGATAACTAGAATTTGTTTCGAGCTTAATGTGCTCATAAATAAGTCAGGAGCTAAAGAAAGTATTTCATTAAACAAAAAAACATAAAGATACAGATCCGTAAGACCTGATTTCAGAGCTGTAGCCATTTTTTTTTCACTTCATGTCTCCCAAGAGATCAGAACACTGTAGGAATCAGTAAAGTGGAAAATGGTCCAAAGCTAAGAAGAGTTGATGGAGGTCAGTTTAGAAAGCTAAAGCCTGGAGGAGCCTCCTCCTCCCTGGAGGCAGCCTGGAGGTGAATCTGGAGAGAGTAGCAGAAGTCTCTCGAGCTGGGACTACCAGGCAAGGAGTGTTAGCCTTACTGAGACTGACAGGTTCCATAGAAACTCGGAAATACACCCAAGCTTGTGGGCTTCAGGCAAGCCTAGAGGAGCCTGCACTGGGTGGGCGCTCTCAGTACAAAACTCTGCAGCCTGGGCTCCTATAGCAAACAGTCTAAACAGAATTGACAGTTGATAGACCTGTGCACAAGCTCAGGGCTTCCCTGGTCTTTTATTGTGTTTGTTTTTACCTATGTGGATATACAGCATAAAATATGTTATCTGGATCATTTTTAAGCGTATGCTTCACTGGCATGAACTACATTTGCGAATTTCTGCAACCATTATTACCACTCCCTGTTTCCACTATCTTTGTCACCCTCAACCGAAACTCTAACTCTGCAAATAGCCCCAATAATCCCTACTCTGCTTTCTTTTGCTATGACGCTTCCTACACAAGGTAATTGGGGTCATGAAATACCTGTCTTTTGTACCTGGGTTATTTTGCTTAGTATGTCTCTATTCTATCCATCTTGTAGCATCTATCAGAATTCATTCCTTTTATGACTTCAAAAGATTTTACATAGATACTGTATTTTTATTATCTAGTCATCAGTTGACAGACTCATTTCCACTTCTGGCCATTGTGAATTTTTCTCAGTGCATGTCAGAGAGAAAGGCGTATTGTGACTTATGATTGAAGGAGATAAAGTCCACCTGACGGAGAAGGCACTGCAGCAACTGGCTCCATGGCAGCAGGAGCAGTAGTCTGAGGTGCCTGACTTCCCAGAGGCACAGGAAGCAGAGAAAAGGGAAGACTGGCACTCATGGGGCTTTTTCCTTTTTCTTCTATTCAGCCATGGGCCCACAGGCCTAGAGGCAGATCCAGTCACATCCAGCATAGACCTTCCGCCTACTTAATCCTTTCTGGAAATGCCCCTGCAGACACTCCCAGAGGCTGACAGGGCTGATTACCCACCATAGCATGAGGGTTCTGAATCCCTCTTCAATCCATTGGATATTCTAATCACTCTTTAATTCCTTACAAATCCCCTAGTAAAAAGCAGGGCTCAACGGACACTCAAGAAATAAATTTTTAATGAAAGACAAAACACAAGCAGAATAAAGGATGAAAACTGCATAGGAAACAAAGACCATCCAAAAACGGGAAAGTTTGATAAAACCAAAATAAATAAGTAAATAAATAGAAAAGTATGCCCTAAGAAAAATAAAGTATTGCATCTATGAAGTAAGAATTTTCTCAAAACAAACAGAAAAATAAACATACCAAGAATAAAAAAAAAATGAGCTCTATAGAAAATAATCTTACAGAAACCAAAGTAAACAGTACAAGAGATACATACAAATGCTAAAAGTTGAAAAAGGTCACCCAGGAAATATAAAGGAAGACCAAGGTGAGAAATAGTGAAGAAAAGTAGTGAAGCTAAAGAGAACTAGCATCTGGACATGAAGTGCCACAGATATGAGAGAAAACAGCACCAACAAAAATAACAACAACAACAATAATAATAATGAAATAATAACAATTATAGTGAGCAGCAAATTAGACACTCACATACTCTTTAATAGCAGATTGACTGATGGTCACTTTCTCTAACATCATACTAAAATAGTCTGAATTTTATGTTTTTGCCAAGCCAACATTTTCCCCTAAAACTACAAGAAAAATAATCTCCCTAAAGTTGTCTCACTCATTTCTATATCTAATATTGTCTTTCACATCTATTATAATTTTTAAGATGTGGAAATACTTTGAATTTTTCTATAAATGTATAGAGGAAAAAAGAATTATCGCATTTACACTCATTAAGTTATACATCATATGCACTTGTCAAAAATCATGGTGTTAGATTTCATAACTGAAAATGTTCTCATATAATATATTCTGATCACATTTCCCTCCCTCAACTCCTCCCAATTCCTCCCCACTTCCCCACCCACCCAAACTCCACATGCTTCCTTTTTCTCTATCATTAGAAAACAAGCAGGCAACTAAAAAGAAAAAGGAAATCCAGAATAGGACTTAAGACAAAACAGAGGGGGCGGGAAAGAGCCAAAGAAAAAGCACAAGAGATACGTACAGACATATACACACTTGCACAGACAGAAGTTCCATAATAACAGAAAAATTGGAACACATACAAACAAAACACCTGTAAGATTTTTAAAATGCTTAGTCAAAGCATTATGAGACCAACAACACAAAACAACAACAAAAATACCATTGAGTTTGCTTTTGTTGTTTGTATGCCCAGTAAGAGAGAAAATTAATTTTTCCTTTTTGATCAGTCATCAGTTGAAGATATAGCTTCTGGATTAGGATGGATCCACTTCCCCTCTCAGCACTGGGAACCTATCGAGCTTAGACCCCTGCAGTCCCCATGCATGGTGCCACAGCCTCTGTGAGTAAATATGTATGTCAGCCCTGTTGTGCCTAGAAAGTCTTGTTTCTTTGGTATCTTCCATCCCCACTGGCTCTTACAATCTTTCAACCTTCTCTTCTCTAGCTCTAAGGAGAGGGGTTTGATAGTAACATCCCATTTAGGACTAAGTGTTCCAAAGTCTCTCACACTCTACACATGATCCAATTATAGGTCGCTATATTTGTTCCTATCTACTATAGAAAGAAGCTTCTCCTATCATAGCTGATCAAGAGTGTAACAGAGTGTCATTAGGAGTCATTTTATTGCTATATTCCTTTAAAAGGACAGTAGCGTTTGGTTTTTCTCTCCATCCCTGGTCTATCTAGTCTCAAGTTCTTAGCCACCTGAGGAATGTCAAGCATGGGTTCTATCTCATAAAGTAAGCCTTAAATCTAATCAGACTGTGGTTGGTTACTCCCACAACTTTCCTGCCACTATTGCACCAGCATATAATGAAGGCAGGTCACTACTGTAGATTGAGGGGTTTATAGCTGGTTGGTGTTTGCTTTTCTCCTTTAGTAATGTGCAGCACCATGAACACTCGTCAGTGGGCATAAAGGTTCTAGGTAGGCAGCTCAACTTCTCCTTATTCAGTAAATCATGTAGGTTTTTGTCTTCAGCAATAGGGATCTACTGTCAGTTTATAGAGAGCAACCAGTAGCCTTGGCAATAGCCTGAGTTTTGGGGGGAGCTCCATTGGGCATCTTTGGCCAACAACTCAGAGAGAAATGATAAAACTAACAGATGTCATGGATCAAATGGACTACATTTGATCTACAGAACTGTTCACCAAAACACCATGGAATATACCTTTTCAGAACCTCACAGAATCTTCTACAAAATTGACCACATAGTTGGTCACAAAGCAAGCCTCAACCAATATAAGAAAATTGAAATAACACATTCTATCTTATCAGACCACCATGGATTAAAGCTGGACTTCAACAACAACAGAAACAGCAGAAAGCTTACAAACACATGGAAACCGAACAACTCTCTACTCAATGACTACCGGGTCAGAGAAGAAATAAAGACTTCCTAGAAAATGAAGGTACAACTTACCCAGACTTATGGGACACGATGAAAGCAATGCTAAGAGGGAAGTTCATAGCACTGTCTTCAGAAAGAAATTGAAAAGTTCTCATACTAGCAACTTAACAGCACATCTGAAAGCTCTAGAACGAAAAGAAGCAAACACACCTGAGAGGAGTAGAAGGCAGGGACTAGTCAAACTCAGGGCTGAAATAAAGAACTCAGAAACAAAGAGAATAATACAAAGAATCAAGGAAATCAAGAGCTAATTCTTTGAGATAATCAAAGAATAGTCAAACTCAGGGCTAAAAAAAAAAAAGAAACTTAGAAACAAAGAGAACAATACAAAGAATCAAGGAAACCAAGAGTTGATTCTTTGTGATAATCAACAAGATAAGACAAACCCTTAGCCACACTAACTAAAAGGCAGAGAGACAATATCCAAATTAACAAAACCAGAGATGAAGAAGGATACGTAGCAACAGACACTGAGAAAATCCAAAGAACCATTAGGTCTTATACAAAATTGGAAAATCTAAATGGAATGGACAATTTACTACTTACCAAATTCCACTTACCAAAGTTAAATCAAGATTTGGTAAACAAGTTAAATAGTCCTATAACCACTAAGGAAATATAAGTAGTCATTAAAAGTCTCTCATCCAAATAAAGCCCAGGGCCAGATGGTCTCAGCACAGAATTCTACCATACTTTCAAAGAAAAGCTAATTCCACTACTTCTCAAACTATTCCACAACATAGAAACAAAAAGGACATTGCCAAACTCATTCTGTGAAGGCATAGTCACTCTTATACCTAAACCACACAAAGGCCCAATAAGGAGAATTTCAGTTCTATTTCCATTATGAACATTGATACAAAAATACTCAATAAAATACTTGCAAACCAAATCCAAGAACACATCAAAAACATCATCCACCATGACCAAGTAGGCTTCATCCCAGGCATGCAAGGATGGTTCAATATATGGAAGTCCATCAACGTAATCCACCTTATAAACAAACGGAAAGAAAAAAAACACATGATCATCTCATTAGATGTTTAAAAAGCCTTTGACATGATCCAGCACCCCTTCATGATAAAAGTCTTCGAGAGATCAGGGACACAAGGCATATACCTAAACACAATAAAGGAAATATGCCACAAGCCAATAGCCAACATCAAATTAAATGTAGAGAAACGTAAAGAAATTCCAGTGAAATCAGAGACAAGTCTGGCCACTCCGTATCTGTTCAATATAGCACTTGAAGTCTTAGCTAGAATAATAAGACAACTAAAGGAGATCAAAGGGACACAAACTGGAAAGAAGGAAGTCAAAATATCACTTTTTGCAGATTATATGATAGAATACATAAATGACCCCTGAAATTTTACCAGAGAACTCCTACAGCTGATAAACATCTTCAGCAAAGTGGCTGGATACAAAAGTAACTCAAATCAGTACTCCTTCTGTGTACAAGTGATAAATGGACTAAGAAAGAAATTGGGAAAACTATGCCCTTCACAACAGCCACAAACAATATAAAATATCTTGTTGTGACTCTAACCAAGCAAGTAAAAGACTTGTATGAAAAAAACTTCAAGTCTCTGAAGAAAGAAATTGAAGAAGATATCAGAAGATGAAAAGAGCTCCCATGCTCATGGATCAGTGGAATTAACATAGTAAAAATGGCCATCTTACCAAAAACAATCTACAGATTCAATGCAATTCCCATCAGTATTCCAACACAATTGTTTACAGACCTTGAAAGAACAATTCTCAACTTCATATGGGAAAATTAAAAGCATCAGAATAGCTAAAACAATAAAAGAACTTCTGGAGGTATCACCATCTCTGATTTTTTTTCAAGCTGTACTACAGAGCAATAGTAATAAAAACTGCATGGTCTTGGCATAGAAACAGACCTCAGTCCCTTACTTTATGCCTATCGTCTGTGGTTGTACAGATTGTAGCCCAATTATCAAAGAGTTGAAAGCTAATATCCACATGAAACTGAGTCACTTTTTATCTTTAAATTGCTAATAAAAATCATTGTGAAAGATAAGCTATCACCTGGGATAAACAGAGTAAAATCAATGAATAAAGCAATGATACCAAGTTTCACTGAATTCTACTGGTATCTCAAAGCTTGGAGGCTAGACCAGAGATAAAGACCAGCACAATCTGATATGCTTTTTGATGTAATCAAAAAGGATTGAAAATGACTTGAAAGGACTAATTGTTGGTGTGAGTCAGCTTTATATAACACCACCCCAGCACACCACCTACAGCCTGGGGCCTTCACTCTCCATCATCTCCTTGTCTTGGAAACTCTTCAATGATAGAATACACCTAGACCATGTCCTACATGTTAGCAAGTCTTAGGAATGAAGAGGTGTCCCATGCCTCTATGTAGAAAACACTGTGTAAAAGTGTCTTTTATTCTCCTGGCTCAATTGTTGTCTGGGAAGCTTACTACCTCCTTCTGCTGGCCTACGCCTAGTCCCAGAAGCTTCTAGCCTCAAACAATCTAATCTAGGCCTAGAATATTTTCAGCCTCTGAGACTCACTGCTTAATAAGTTCACCTTTACTTGTTCTTTCTGAGCTCTGGGCTGGCTGGTTCAACTCAGCTGTTCTAGCTCAAAATCTTCTCCCAGCTGACTTAATCTGGTTTCTCTCTCTCTCTCAGCCTAGAGTTTCTCTGCTTGGCCTCAAACTAACTCAGCAATCTGCTCTAATCTCCTGGCTTCTTCTCATTTTCTGGCTTGTTGCATCTTCACCTGATGTCTTTTTCTGGCAATCCATCTCTCTATTAATTTCTTTCTCTGTAAAGTTGAATCTTAAGTAGCTTCCCTTTCCTTTCTCTTCTCATGAGACTTGGGCATATCCTATTCTGTCAAATCTCTGATTCATCACCTTTTCTGCCACTCAATTAGATATTATTTTCAAACATGGATGCTTCTTTCTACAAACTAACTTTACTTTTGTTTGGGATTAAAGGTGTGTACCACCGTGCCTGGACCTACACCTTTCTTTACCTGATACTTGCTCTATACCAGGCTGGCCTTGAACTCAGATCCATTTGCCTCTGTCTCTTGGATTAAAGGTGTGTTTGTATTCCAGCCATATCACACAGACCTAGAATCCTCTGTAGATGTTGTTTATGAGTGTATTGTTACTATTGCTTTCTGTAGTCATGAACTTGTATTTGCTATGCACATACACATGTATCCAGACAATACTGACTCTGGCCATGCATTATACAAAGATTGATGAGCTCTACTTTCCAGAAGATAGATATGAGCATTAAAGTAGAAAATGGACATGATTTAGTGGAGAGAAGGAAGCAGCATACTAAATAGATAAAATTATTGACATGAACAATAAACTGTGTGTTCTCTATATTCTGATGATGTGCTCATTACTTGTGACCAAATATGTGACAAGAAGTAACTTAGGGATGAAGAGTTTGTTTTGGCTTACAGTTTGAGGGGGATACGGTCCATTGTGATGGGGAAGATGTGGTAGCAGGAGTGTGAGATGGCCGCTGATCATACTGAGTCAACAGTAAGGATTCCAAGAGATGTGGATGCTGGTGCTCAGCTGGCTTTATCCTTTCTCCCTATTCAAACTGAGACTGCAGTCAGTAGAATTGTGCAGCTACATTCAGGGTGGCTCTTCCTTCTTCGGTTAAACATCTCTGGAAATGTCCTCACAGACACGCCCAGAAGTGTGTCCCCTAAGTGACTCTGAATCCCAATAAAGTTGACAGCTAAGATTGCTCATCATGGCTGGGAATAAATGACATTAAGTAAAGCACAGTACTGTTAATCACTCACTGATGTGCGCACCACTGCTGATGGTCTCTTGTGCATAGATGGAACTGGGCTTAGCATGAGACAGTGACTTACTTTATCCAACATCACATATCTAAGAAACAGCCAAGTCAAGTACTACTCTGGAGTTTATTTTGTGTCAATAACGTCTTTCAACCACTGCTCTAGGAAAATGAAACTTACTCTTTGGAATACTTACCTTACTCTAGGGATGGCTAGACCCCCTTCCTTTCTTGGGCTGTCCCTGAGAAAGTTTGTCAGAGAAACTCACTCATCCCTCTAAGTCCCATAAGATAATATGGCAGAACTTCAGCTTTAGGAACAGCAATCTTCCATTCTCTCCTACCCTCCAGCCCTCACTCTCAGCTCCCCAGGCAGGGGTGAGCAATGTCCATCTTGGCAGCTCTGTGCCCTACTGAGCAGTGAGAATAAATGGAGGCTAGAGGTGGGAAGCAATACAGGGACACCAAATGGTTATCTTCTCACTAATGGCTTCAAGTACAGGAGGAAACCAAGATTTAGTGAGGCGGCAGACCAGAAGCCTTTCAGCAGCCATCCTCTCCCTAACACTATGATTGGATACTGGTAGTTTGTTTACTCAGAGAGCTGGTGAGTGGGGCAACTCTACTCAGTCTAAGCCTATTTTCCTAAGAGGTGACATGAATTCACCACTACACAGATAAGCCATGTGGGAAGAGACCAGGCCCTCAAACTCTAGAAAAAGGTCCTACCTCAGAGAAGTGTGTCAAATCGGGCATCCCCACAGTGCAATCTACGTCACAGAGGCAACAGCAATGTCTCCATCTGGGAAAGGAGGGCATAGGATGAAGAGCACTGAACTGGCCTTGGAAGAATGCCTGGGTGGTGAAGCTAGGAGATGCCGCCACCATGCTTCACCAACCCCTTCCATTCTCAGAACTGTTCCGAATGTGCTCCGTACACTAAGGAGGTAGACCTTGATCAGCAAGGTTATCTCCCCGGAGGAGGCTCTGGGTAGGGGTGGGTGGATCTAGTTGCTGTACCTTGTGGCATCATGTGGCCACTGGCAGGCTATGGGGTCAGCTTCAGGAATGGAGAAACATGCCCCGAGGAGACCTGAGGCAGTCACTAAAGTTGGCCAACTTCATGAATCTGTGTGTTTCTGCTTCTGTTGGCCATCCACCAGGCATCTTTCAATCCCAACTAGCACCATGAACTAGGAAACCGTCTATAAGATGGGAATAACATAAAGATCCCTCACACATCGATCCTCTGTCAGCAAACGGCTCTGGGGTGCATGAGCACTCAACTTCTATTGATAGTGGTTTCCCAGCTCTCCTGACACCCCTGGCAGCTGATCGGCCCACATTGGACATTTTTTTTTAATCAGATTTCAATTTCTCCAGGGTAATTCCAGCTTATATAAAAAAGATACCTGCCATGAATGTCTTTTCACAATACTACAAAATCAGGAAAGAAAGGCTGGTAGAACACTTACTCACAGGCCTACCAGGTTACTTTTATTTATACTTTCTCTAGATCCTCTTCCAAATTTTAACCACATGTATACATAGTGATAATAAACTGCATCCTAACTTGGGTTCCACTTGGTTATATCTCTCTTTCTCGCTAAAACATTTCTTTACAGATAAGCCATCATCTTCGTCTTTTGGGAAGGTCCCCATCAATGTGAGTTCCTCCCAGATTATTCCTATAATTTCTCCTTATGCTTCAGAAATAGGATGAATATGTTTCACTTGCAAGGGTGAAAGTGGTATGTCAACTCGACCAGGTCATGGAGTGCTCAGGTTACATATTATTTGGGGCCATGTCTGTGAAGATGTTTCTAGAGGAGACTGGCATTTGAATGCATGATCTACATGAGGCAGATGGTCCTCCATCGTGTTGGTAAGTGTCATTAAACCCATCGAGGGCCCAAAGAAACCAAAAGGCAAAGAGGGAGTTTATCTCTTGCTGCCCACCCCCCTGCCTCACTGCTTGAGCTGGGCATCTCACTCCATCTCCTCTATCCCTTAATCTTGAATTTATACTCTCATCTCCCCTGGTCCCAAGGCGTTCAGACTTAGATTAAATTATCCATTGGCTTCCACAAGTGTCCAGCCAGCAGGCAATAAATCATGGAACTTCTCCATCTCAATATTTGCATGAACTATTTTTGGTAATAAAGTGTGTGTGTGTGTGTGTGTGTGTGTGTGTGTCCCCTGATGGGGGTACAGAAACATACTTAGATAGATGATAGAGATGATATATCATACTTGTTCTAAATCTCTGGAGGGCTTGTGTGTCTATCCACTAAGAAAATGAAATACTCCAGCCTTGTTCATCTTGTCTTGGTAAATTCCCCTGAGCTCAACAGCATTCATCTGTGAGACTGATGCTTGAGGCTATGTTCAATTTCCTACTTTTAAGTCTTATTTACCGAGGGAAGTCCACACCAGCGCACAGTACACAAGCCACTAAGGGGGATGAGTTTTCATAAAGGAAAGTTTATTTGTGAAGCAGCCAGATATGAGGAGGTGGGAGCCCCGGGTCTCAAACCTGCCTCCCTAGTGAGGTTTTAGAGGTATTTATGGGACAAAGCATAAAGGTAGTTTGAAGCAAGGTGACTGCAGGCAGGAGTAAGTCAAGGAGTTGACGGCCTCAACATGAGAAATCAAACTTCATGGCTCTTCATAGGGAAACGCTCAGAATAGTGATGGCATTCATGTGATCTGAGGGTAGAGTTTCCAGCCCTCTGTGGTCAAATGGTCACCCAAGAGGCACCTGGCAATGTCCAAGTGAAAGGTCAGTATTTTCAGCTGGTTTTGAGATAAACAAAAGCATCCTCCAAGTTCCTGCCAAACATCACAGCAGCTGCTCCTCCCATGACTGGCTCACCAGAGGTGTTATCAATAGTGAAACAGAGTGTACTGAGTAAGGTGACCTCCAAAGCTGTGGACAGAAGCAAGTGACTCACAGCAAAAGGAAGCTTGAGCTTTAATTCAGATTTGCCCTCAGTTGCACTTGGTCCCTAACCCTTTCCTTCCAATCAGCCTAGATGTGGCTGGTTAGTCATCCACTAGGTTTCCAGGAAGCCTTGAACATGAACCTAATGTCTACCCAAAGCTCTCCTGGAACTGCTGGGTATAGGCTTTGAACTTTTTAAAACCTACCTTATTTGTTTGTTTGTTTGTTTTAATGTATATACCTCCCTTTCAACCCATCTATCCGAGATAGTAAAGAAAAGAGGTTAATGGAAACAGGCAAAGTAGACGTTTTTAGACTCAGTTCATTGGAGCAATTTCACTGGCATAGTCAGGAGGATTCCAGCAGACCCGTTAAACAGCAAGCCACCAACTCAACAAAAGTGACTGTGACCACAGCAGCCAGAACCCAGAACCTCGAAGCTTTCGCTGGAGCAGTTCTCTCTAAGAGTGGAGTGAACAGCCCAAACCAAAAACCCAACCTCTTGTTTTGGGTATATATACATCCATCTTCTCATCTCCTCTGTTTATCAGTTGGCAAAATTATGCCCCCACAAGAGGCTGTTTCTTTTCCAGGGGACAAACATCACCTGTTCCCTCACAAGTTTGTTTTCAGCAGAAAAACACTGCATACCCTTACACAAGTCTATTTTACATCCCACACTTGGGATCAAGACAAAAAAAAAATGTTTACATTCACTACAGCTGGATTATGAGTTTGGCCAGATCTCCTGCCCATCACCAAGCCCTCATAGTAGGTCCTGTGACCTGTACAACAAGCTCTGTGTTGTCACAGCATCAGCTGAGTTGAGGGGTACCTCAACCACCCCATCGGAGATGCATGTGCCCATTAGAAGACAGGATTTGCTGAAGGCTCCCTTTCTACCTGAGAAAGTCTGGTTGTTAAGGAGCACTCAGCCCATGGCCAGCGGGTGAGTTTATTCTCAGGGAAGCCCATTTGCTGCTGCAGAATGGAACCCACAGCCTTCCATTATGCTTTCAATTATGGTTAAATACGAATGAAATACGAGTTCATCTCTGAACATGCCTTGGGAACTAAAAGATTTTCTGTCTTTTACAAAAGCACAAAAATTAAAGTATGAACCCCAGAAATAACAACAGGAGATGACTATCTGCCTAGAGAAAAGAGGCACCCATCCAGAATCAAAACTCGGCTCCAGCAAATGAACACAAGACTACACTGAACATTATTATCAAGCCCCAGTTCACTCCTGAAGGGTTCTCCATCCATTGTGTGGGAAAAGAGTCTGTTTCTCCACTTGTGACAGTTCCTATTGGCAATCCAATTTCCGAGTGTCATTGTGTGCCCTTCTATAAGCATAAACGAGTGATGACTTTGCTGGCAAAAGGCCCCGAAGAGTTGTCAGACATCCTGATAAATGGGATCATCCTTGTTTTCGGTACTGGGCTGCACATCCCAATGCCAACCTTGTAATACTTGTCTGATATTTGCAGTGACATCCCAACAGCCAGGCACAGAGCCAAGATGGCAAGTGAGCATCCATGCCCTTGCTGTGCTGGTCTTGCTCCTCTCTCAAGAGCATACAGGGGTGCCTGCTCCCAAAGCCCTCTGAAGCTAGCTCACGCCAGCTCCCGGAAGCTGGCCGCTAGATTTCCAGGAATTTGGGGAAGAAAATCCTATCTTGTTGAGAACTTGAAATTAGCTGTGGCGCAATCAGTTACACCATGGAAACTGGCAGATGCTACTCATCAGCGTTGGTTGTTAAGTGTTTACTAGCATACCCCCATTTGTTACTGAATACTTGGAGTATTATAGATAACTTGAGCCAATTTGCTTGTTTTGTTTTTTGAGACCGATGTCACACTGTAGCCCAGGCTAAGCAGAACACACTGCATAGCCGAGGCTGACCTCAAATTCATTTAACCCTCTGACCTGAGCATTCCAAGCACCCCCTCCCTCAGCCAATGGAGATCCATATCAGAGCTTGAGGACAGGATCAGCCAGGTCAGCTGGTAACAGAACGATGACTGGGGCCATGTCCCCATGCACGTCTGCCATGTTCAGGGTACCCTAGCAGCTTGAATTAAGACCTGTCATTTGCATACTAGCCCCTTAAAACTCCAAAACCTGCCCACCATCTAGAGGTAGGTATTCTATCTTGCTGAGAGGCGTCCTGCTCAGTACAACACTTCCTCCTTCCTTGAAATCGGGAGGGGTGCAGGAGGTGGGTCTTTTCCATAGAGTAATAGGAAATTTCACTTAGCCTCATGCTGGGAATTGAACATAGAGCTGCTGCACACTCAGCAAGTTCTCCACCATGGAGCTATCTTCCCAGACCACAGTTGGGATATTCTATGCCACCTATTCAAATTGAAAGTACATGCATGAGCCATCACCCCCAACTCTCATGTGCATTGTAATCCTCCCCAATAAAAGAGTAAGAAAGGCAGAAACAGGGAGTCTGAAACTGTGGAGAACAGACACTAGAAAGTCACCTGGAGAAAATATTTGACCAAGAGTGGAGACCCCCTGCCCGATACAGAAGGGGGAGAGATTCGGTTGCCTGTGTTCAGGCCACTGTTCTGCAATGCTCCATCCAGATGCCACAAGAACTGCAACAGCCGGAGGGAACAACTCTATTACTCCGTCATCCCAGGGATGAGTTTACTCATGCTAACAACTGAGCATCTGCCTTTATCTCAGAAAAAGGGGACCCCCCCCCTCCCACCCCAAGGGAAGAGAGTGGGCCTGGGTAGAGATGAGGGATGAGGGAGCTGCAATCAGGATGTAGAAGAAAGAAAGAAAGAAGCAAACACACTAATGTGAATGTCTGCACTTTGCTGAAATGTCCTCAAACTGAAAAGCAGGTCCCTCGAGAATTTTCCAGATCCAGGCTGGAGATACAGCTCTGAGGTGGCACCTTTGCCTAGCACGGGTAAACCCTAGGTTCCATCTCCACTGTGAGAAGACGGAGGTCCAAACACTTCACTGAAAAGAGCAACTTCTTACATCGCTTGAGGTTTCTGGGGAAGAAAGGGCAGCTGGGCTCAGGAGAAAGTCCTCCGCCCCTAGCAATAGAAGCATTGTCTCTGGAGGATGGGCCATATTACACATCTGCACTCTCGAAAGATCAAAATCAAAGAAACGGTTCTGAATTCGAGCAGCCTAGGTACCCTGAGCATGGCAGAGGCTGACAGAGACACGTCCAGGCATGGGTGTCCTCCGGCTCTAGTGTGGAACCCCATGTCTGAGGGCCACTCACTCATCACGATAACTAGGAAGGCATCCCAATATCTGCACCTGAGATCCCCAAACCTCCATCATGCCCCAGCTCTCAGGAACTGGGAAAGTAAAGGACTCGGCCTCATCTTGTGGTATGTGGCAGCTTGGCTTGTTCATATTTATGAGAGAGATACAGCAATGCTGGGGAATTGGGGGCTAATGGATCCTTGCTGGAAAAATTGAAAACACCTCAAAAACTAACAGAGGGGCAATAATGAGCTCATGGGCTTGAGTGCATTGCTTGCTAATAGCTCACATTGAACAGAGAACCTGCCTTTGATTCTTAGTTTGTTCTTAATACTTAATTAAACAAAGTATTGCCTATTCAAAGAAAAGTTAGGTGTTACATTGCATGTGTGACTTTACAAGAAATGAAGAGAGAATTCTTACAAAAAGTACATTTGATCTATTCTGTTCTGAAGCCACTGGTGTCCTCAGTTCCCACGTTTGAAGTAAATGTGGCCTATGTCGCTTAATTAGGTGCTCACAGTTATGTGGTGGGAGACGCCTTCAAAACAGCCTTGTGAAAGTGATTTTGTCACTTGGATTTGTTTGAGAAAATATACAAACTCTGTGTGTGTGTGTGTGTGTGTGTGTGTGTGTGTGTGTGTGTGTGTGTGTGTGTAGTGAGGGAGAGGAGGAGAAGAAGAAGTAGAGAGAGACAGAGACAGAAACAGAGACAGAACAAAGGAGCAAGGATTGGTTCTATAGGATTCAGTGTTCAGTGAGTGCCTACTGGTTGCCATCTTTGGGGTTATAAGGAACAAATGGCTCTCTTACAAGTCTTGCTTCAAGATTGTATCACAGATCACTATGTGATCGGTGACAGGTTGCCAAGACATTCTATATGTCTAGCAAATTCTCAGATACAAAATCTGGAGATAAAATTATGAACAGCATGGGATCTACACAACTCCAGCGTTTATAGATACACGTGGGGGGGAATAGCCTCACAAAAGTCCTCCATTCACTCTTCGTCCCACTGTAAAATCCCAGGCCCATTCCATGACCTGTATAGTCCAACCTGACCCTGGAGAACCGGAAGCCTGGCTCGCTCCCCTTCTCCTGACACCTCCCAGCTGTATCAGCCTCTTGGTCATTCTCCCAACACACTGGACACAGACATCCCAGAGCCACTCTGCTGCTCTTCTCCCTACCCAGGACACTCTTCAAGCCTTCCAGGGCCTGGCTTTTTCTCATGTTCCTGCTGGTTTTTTTGTTTGTTTGTTTGTTTGTTTGTTTGTTTTTCTCAAGTTCAGGTCTCCAGTCAGTCACCTTCATCTTCAGCCTATTATCTTGTCTTTGAAACACTGAAGTTTTTTTTACAGTTGGTAGAGGCTTTCTTTTTTATCACTATATCCCCACCCCCTAGAACATATAAATGTTCCATAAGTGTTGTTGGTTTAATGGGTTTGTTGGAGGTAAGATGGGTGCAGGGAGAACCGTCAAGATGCTCTGGAAACCTTCCCAGAATGCACAGGGGACACCACCAATAGAACACTGGCCACGGAGTTAGAGAAATGCTTTGGAGTAAAATAGTGCATGGAGATTGGAAAGAGACAGCATATGTGAAGTTAAAATGACTGGATGGCTTCTATCTTACATAGAGAGAATGATGACAATGACCACATAGATACCAGTGAATGACAACGCCTGAGTTAGGGAATCCTAAGAGGAGAAAACGATAGGCGGGCATAGATGTGATAAACCAGAGAGGCCCCTCTGAAGCTCCCAAGGGGGTGAGTGAATACATGGATGAGGGACTTGGGAGAAACATCCATGCTGGAGGGAGAGCTGGAGAGGTGATGGGAACCACACAGGGGTTAGATTGCTCAGAGTCGAATATGTACAAATAAAAGAAAAGGATACAACCGGTCTTGAGGAACACCAACAAAAAGATGAAGAATGAAGAAAGCAGAGCCCGCCAAGGGGATGATAGGAACCAGGCCATTTATCTTTCTGTGTCATGGAAGCCAAGGGGAAGGACAGAAGTGATTTGTGGAGCTCAGTTCAGCAGAGGGGTCAAGGAAATGAAGGAAAAGAATGGATCCATTGGGTTTGGCCATTCGGCGTTTATAAGCATCTCACCTTCTGTGTGACTAGAAGTCAAAAGCAATAGAACAAAGACTGAATTGGAAGGGAAGGGATGGCTAATAAACATAATTCTTGCAAGAAGTTTGACTGAGACTAGAAGGAGAAAGGATATCAAGAGAGCACCGGAACATTCTGTGCAATGAGGTCTTTAATGATAAGACCCTGGCAGTGTTTGTGCTAAGGCAGGTTGAAAACAAGAGAAAAGAGATTAAGTGATGGGGTGATGGAAAGGGGGGGGGATGCAGAAGATGGGAGCCAGGGCCTCCATCAGCAAAAGGGATACTTCATTCCCTGAGTCAGAGAAGAAATGTTGGGGTGGCATAGGTAACATTACCAGTGAAATAGAATGACCTCAAGTTTCTTGATAAAATAGGTGCTCATCAGTTCAAGATTTTTAATGCAAGAATGGCCACTTTTATTTTTTTTTAATGGGAGCCAATAGGTTCCCTAAGCGGTATCAGTGGCTCTAGCGTGTGCTAACTCTGTAAACAGGGTGGCTTGGTACCACACTGGGTATGCATCATTTTGACAGGAACTACACAATGGGCACCCATGAAACCAGCCGCCAACAAAAGCCATGGGCTCTGAATAATGGAACCTCTGGAGCAGAACTTTCACACACATATGGCCAGCTTCCCATTAATGGGAAAAGAGTGGACTTTGTGGCCTCTCACAGGAGGGAGAGAATAAGACAACCTGAAGGTAGACCCGATTCTACAAGGGGTTCCTCCAGGTCTGCCTGCCTCATTTCATTTGGTTGGGTGTGTCCTGGTATTACACTAGGGCAATGGATCTCGGCCACAGTTATCACTCTGTGCTGAATCTCATGGGTTCTTCAAACGTGGTCTAACCTACCACCCACCTTGATCCCTTTCCCATTTACTCTACCACCAACCTCCAGAAACATAAGCTAAGTAAATCTCTATCCCTCATAAGTCATCTAGCTTCAGACATTTTTTTAATAACATCAGGAAATGGATTTAAGAGCTTTATAAATGTTAGAAACCCAGAGAACCATTACCTAAAGGCTAACCCATATTTTCTATGCCCTCAGCAGATGGCAGCAAATGGATAAAACTCTGAAACAGAAGTAAAAAAAAGCTCTGGCTAAGTCAGTCCAACATCTACGCATGGAAGTAAGCTTTATCAGAGCAGAGCATGTCCTTCGTTTACACCGTTTGCCAGAGTTTGAATGCCTTCCGGTTTGTTCTCTGTGGGCTAGCAACATGGTCCCCAGGGTGGTGATGTGAGAAATGACGTCTTTAGATCTTTGAGAACTTTGCCCACAGAAAGATTAACGACAGGGGACACCCACCCTGTCAGTTCCCAAGGGAATGATTTCTTACAAGAAGAAAACTGATCGATCCCAGTCTTGTGCTCTGGTTTCAGTCTTTGGAAGTGAACTTGTGCCTGCATATACTCTTGTCATGATGACATCAATCCCTAGGCCTCCCAAGAGACCAAACTCCGTCTTGGACTTTCAGCTTCATGGACTGTGACTAAATAAGTGTTTTAAATATATAAAGCTGTCTGTCTTCCTTGGGTAGGCCATCGTTGTAACAAAGAAGGAAGAAAGAGGGCTAATTAACACAGTGCCCATGGCTGCTTTGGCTCTCCACTAACACTGGGGATTTTTAAAAGAATAGAGACCCAATGGCTTAGCAAATTTACTGACTGGAGCTTACAGAAAATGCTAGCTGATTTGCTTTTGTGGTTAGATGCCAGTTTTGCACATTAGGACAAAGCAAAGGGCACTGAAGATAGAGACTATCTTTTCCTATTGTCCATGTTTACCTCGGCCTGGATTTTGAGCCCCAGAGCTTATAAGATGTTTTCATAAAGCAATGCTAGTTTTTCTGAGCTGATCCAAAGTAGAATATACTTAGTAAATATGACTTTATTCTTATATTGCTAGTTCATAGAAAGTTTAACCTTTTATTTTATTTTTTTTTTACTTTTTATTGATTCTTTGTGAATTTCACACCATGCCTCCCAATCCCACTCATCTCCCAATCCCTTCATATCCACCCTCTGCCCTTACAGCCTCCCCATGAAAAGAAAATCAGAATATTTTCTTAAATCTTGTAGAAACCATAGTGTGTCACAGTGTGCCACAGTATATATACCTTTTGTCCCCACACATTTACTTGAAATGTTCCTGACAATGAGTCATTAGTCTGTTTCTAGGCCTCTGGCTTCTGTTACTCATGCAGTATAGATGCACACATTTCTATACTGGTTCCTCATGGGAACTCCTCTCAGATAGCCTGCTGTTGCCCTGTGTCATGGAGATCCTGCAGCCTTGGATCTGTAGGACCAGCCCGTCGCACACTCTAGATCATTAGATGGGGTGGATGTTGGGGTGGGGCCAACACAAAGCACTGGATCTGGGCCTGGAAGATAGGTGAGTTGGTCAGCCTGACATTTCTCCTGCACCCTCACCAGCACTGCCCCTGCTAGCTCACCCAGTGCCTCAGCAGGCAAGAGGCTGATCTCCTGCTTCCATCTTCTCAGGGCAGCTCACCTGGCCCCTCTGCCACCAAGACCAGCTCAACTGTGCTTCCCAGGAGAGGTACAGGACCTGCTCTCCCAAGTGAGGGGAGGGACCAGCTCATGGAGGGCGGGGTCATCTCTCTGTCCCTCATGCCACCCTGTGACAGATGAGGAGTAGGGACAGCTCTCCCTGCTCACACCCTCAGGGCTGGCTCACCTCCACCTCCTACCACCAAGGTCAGCACTACAAGTACAGCAGTACTTGCTCAGGCAAGGTACAAACCCATGGCTCTCCCAAGTGGCAGTGAAGGGCAGGACCAGCTCTCTTAATCTCCTGTCCTTGAAGACAGCTCTCCGGCCTGCTGCAGGTGGTGACAGTTGAGTCAAGGAGGGCATCTCTCCCTTTCCCATGCCACCCTACCACCTTGATAACACCACACTACCACCCCTATCAAGGTCAGGTCAACTGTGCTGCTAGGTGAGAGGTGGGGCCAGCTCAGCACAATGCCTCAGGTAACATTCCAAACCAGCCTTTGGTGGTAACTCAGAGCTGGGACATCAATCAACACAGACCCTAGCTGCTATAGTACTGCAGACCCAGGCATGGCCCCCAGCAGTATCCTGGGCCCATACTTCCCCATAGCCTCAGGTGACTGTGCAGGCCACTCAGATCAACATGTTCCCTGGTGACAGAATAGCTCTCAGATACCCACATGGCCTCTGGTGACAGCCCAGACCACATATATGTGCTTGGCCTTTGGTGGTGACTCAAGCCACAGACATCAATTCAGACGCCAACTATAGCAGGACTATGAACCCAAACATGGCTCTTAGTAGTAGCTCTGGGCCTGAACTTCACCAAGGCCTCCTCATATCTGCCTGTTTCTCACTGCTGTTGAGTCTCTAATTCCACATTTCTCCACAGTACATGAACCCGTCAGCTGTGCTTTCTCTTCTAATCTTTCTACCACACAGGCCATCTTTCCCACGTCTCAATCACACATTCCTCCATCATAGCGGCATCTGTGGCAGGTGCTTGGTGTCTTTCTTCTGGCTGTCCCAGGTCCCTTTCAGAAATTTTAACTTTTTTAAATGTAAATTTATTTTTTATTATTCATAGCCCCCTCCCTCATCTCCTCCTGGTCCCACCCTCCCTCCCTCCTCCCCTTCCATGCCCCTCCTCTAGTCCTTAGAGAAGGGGAGCCCTTCTCCCCTATCAACTGACTCCAACCCACCAAGTCTCATCAGGACCGCCTGCATCCTCTTCCTCTGTGGCCAGGGGGAGGTGGTCAAAGAGTAGGCAAAAGAGTCCATGGCAGAGACAGCCCCTGCTCCCCTTCCTAGGGAACCCCTATGGAGACTGAGCTGCCTATCAGCTACATCTGAGCAGGGGGGCTATGTCCTCTCGATGCATGGTCCTTGTTTGGTGCATCAGTCTCCACTGGCCCTCCTGGTCCCAGATTTGTTGGCTCTGTTGGTCTTCTTGTGGCGCTCTTGTCCCCTCTTCTATCCCTGCCCCCCCCCAACTCTTCCATAGACGCCTTGCCCTCTGCCCAAAGTTTGGCTGTGAGATGCAGCTTCTATCCCCTGCTGGGTAGAGTCTTTCAGAGGACCTCTATGGTAGGCTCCTGTCCCAGATGGAGCTGAAAAGGAACATTTAACCCTTAAAGCCCCATGATAGCTGGGCATGTGGCGCACACCTTTGATCCCAGCACCCAGGAGGCAGAGGCCAGCCTCTGTGAGTTGGAGGCCAGCCTGGTCTACAACAAAGCGAGTCCAGGACAACCAAGGCTACACTGAGAGACGCTGTCTCAGAAAAAAAAAAAGACAACAACAACAAAGCCCCTCTATAATGTGAAAGCAAGCTTGCAATAGACTTGCATAGTCTCTGAACGCCAGCTATAAATCTTTCCACTCAGAGTTCTTTGCAAGAGGATTGTCTGGGGTCAGGAGTAAAAATTGACTTGACACCCTCCCTCCGAAACTCAAATGTACCCCATCACCTGAACAGTATATCCAGACGTGGCACTATGCAGCCTCATCTTGCTGGGTATTTAGTTCACGGTGATACAATAAAAATGATTTCTAGCTCTATGCACTCTTAACCTGCTGAACGTCACCACCACAGTAAATAAGTGACACGTCTGCTTCCCCCAGCTGCTGTCAAACGACTGAAGAACTACAGCTTTGCCTCCCCCCTCCCCCCGGAAGTCACTTCTTCCCACTCATCTGAAGGTGACCAACCCTGTCAACGCTCAGTCTTGCAGCTGATTGGGGAGCAGAATATAAATCCTCAAGAAGAAACCCTTCCCGCCCGAAGGCTCGGTCCCATTTGCAGGCTGATCTTTCAGGTCCTGTGCCTAAAGGAAAAGGCTGGAAGTGCAGGGAAGCACAGTGGGGTCATGTGACACACCTGAGCTGGGATCCCCACAAGAGCTGCCTGCAGACAGCATTGCACCCCTGGGGCACTCCACAGCTTCAGAGTGAGGAATAGACCTCCCTGCGCAGTTGGTCCTTGTTCTGCCTCCTCACGCGTGGCATGGGACTGGTCTCGTGGTTCCCGAAAGATGAGACTAGAAGGTATCACTGCCCGCCCCCCCCTCCGACCCCCGGCCCCGGACCTGTCCCTCATTAATCACCAATCCCAGTGCATCCCGCTATGGCTAGGCAGCTCTTTAAGCAGAGTCCAAAGCCACACTGAAAAAGCCCCAGAGGTAGTCTGGTCCCTACAGAATGGGTAGGCTCGGGATCGACTTTTCTTTTAGGGTTGAGACTGTGTTCCGCGAAGGCCTCCTGAAATCGCATGGGCTTCCTAAGGCACTCACATCCTACCACTCGTCCTTTGCCTGATTCACATGTCCTAGAAAATCTACCAGCATATTAAACAGCAGTCCTTTAAAATGAAAATGCCTCTCGAAGAGCTCATATCTAACGCTATATAGAGAAATCTCATTTTGTGAGTTATTTTCCAGTCTGCTCCTTCGGTGAGAAATCTGACAATTGGGCATCAAGAAACACTTGAGTAAAAGGGAGCTTTTTGTGAGAATTTGGGAAGTCAGGTCTATTGGAGAATCCACATTCAAGGACTCTCATCAGTTAGGCCCATCTGGACATGCCCCTACAGACACACCCACAGGTTTGCATCATCTACGCCCTGGGTAATTCTAAAGCGCCCAAGTTCACATTGGAGATTAATTACCATGTTCCCTTTCCTTCCAATAAAATTTCCCCAAGATGAGGAATGCAGGCATCAGGATGCCTCCTCAGATAAACTGTCTCCCATGCTGTATTCAGCAAATGTAACTCTTACACTTTCTCCTGGAAGGTTCTAATCCACCTTCATTTCCCTTTATGCCTTTTATAAATAATTTTTCATTTTTCTATAATCATTGTAGCCATAAACATCTCTATTACTCTTTAGCCAAAGAAGTAACCATGTAGTGGTAGCAACAGGTGTAGTGGCAAGCCAGACAATACCCTCATCCTAGCTGAGGGGACCATCTTAGATCAATGGTTCCCAACCTTCCTAATGCTGAGACCCTTCAGTGCAGTTCCTCATGTTGTGGTGACCCCCAACCATATACTTATTTTTTTGATCAGAGGAAGGGATGCTGCTTACAGGCTTGCTCAGCCTGCTTTCCTACAGAACCCAGGACCACCTGCTCTGGGATGGCACTGCCCTTAGTGGACTGGGCTCTCCAACATCAGTCATGAATGCCTCCACTGACTTGCCTACAGGCCAACCTGATGGAAGCATCTTCTTGGTTGAGGCTCCATCTTCCCAGATACTCGAATTTGTATCAAACTTGACAAAAAAAAAAAACTTACCAGAACAGACCCCATTCAAAAAAAATCCAATTTCTGATGTATGGCAGAGAATTGGCCTAAATTGTATACAATTTTTATACTAAAACCAGTCATCTTTGGCTTTTCCAGATAACATAAATTTGTTTGTGAAGATTTGATATTGAATGATTAGGCTGTCTCCAGAGCGAAAATAACAATTGTACATATATCCCTAAGAAGTATCTACTGCCAGTGTGACCCATTTTTGTATATGATATATGTGGGTGTATAAGTGTTGCATGTTTACTGTGTTAGTTTCTCTTCTGTCGCTGTGGGAGGGAGGGAGGGAAGGAGGGAAAACCTTGACAAAAACAACATAAAGGAAAAAAGGATTTATCCTGGCTCACAGTTCAAGAGTACACTCCATAATGGTGGGTAGTCAAGGTGGCAAGAGAATGAAGCAGCTGGCCACATCCAATCCACAAGTAGAAAGAGACAAATGCACACTGCTGATCCATCTGCATTCTCTGTTTTCCATATGTTCCCACCTAAGGAATGATGTAACCCACAGTGGGCAGGTCTTCCCACCTCAACTTTCATAATCCTCACAGGTGCACCCAGAGGCCTGTCTCCCAGGTGACTCTAGAGCCTGTCAGCATGACAATTCACACCAGCATCACACTGATGGAGTGAGGCAAAGGTCAGTGTGACAATTCACACCAGCATCACACTGACAGAATTAGGCAAAGGTCAGTGTGACAATTCACACCAGCATCACATTGATGGAGTGAGGGAAAGGTCAGCATGACAATTCACACCAGCATCACACTGATAGAATGAGGCAAAGTCAGCATGACAATTCACACCAGCATCACACTGATGGAGTGAGGGAAAGGGCTTGCTTGCTTTCATGCTTTACTGTTGGCCTTTTTCCTCAATGAACACCTATAACTTTTATAATTTTTGAAAAGCAATTTTCCTTTGGGGAAAAGAATCTGTCACTTCGAGATTTGCTAAGGTGTTTTATAATGTCTGGGGTGGAACTGACAGACTTAAGGTACAAAGCTTTTATCAAACACTCCTAAGAAGAGGAGGTTAGTGCCAGCCTTCCCTCTCCTCCCAGCTGCCTGCTTGCCTCCCCTTTTCTGCCACTCACCCTAATGTGCTCCCTGATCTAAAAACAAAGGAGAAGCAGCTGTCCTTTAAGATACATAGTAAAAGCATGGACAATAGACTCAAATCCACCCCCCTAAAGAGGGAAGCACCCTTCAACTGTCAATCCTGAAATCATCGTGTGGCGGCTGAATGCTCTGCCAAGTCTGGGATCTTTGCACCTGTCTTTCTCTCCTGAAGTGATTCAGGGAAGACAGCTTCTGTTGTTTTCTTTCCTCCCCCCAACTCCCCGCCTCATATGCACAGATTGCAAGAGAATTCAGTTCAGATTTTTGGATTTGTTTCCGTGCCTCCCATGCTGCTGTTCCAAAGTCCCCCTGCGCCCCACCTAGGAATAGTTATCTGACAAACATCACCCGCGTCCATGGAACAGAAGTGCCTGGCTTCAGCGATCAAACACCTGAGGGTGAGCACGGACTTTGCTTCTGTGCCTTCTACATCTGAATGTGTCCTGTGCCTGCCATGAGTCTTTGTGATCTGTGGGTTGTAAACAGCACCACCCCCATACATCCCCATCTTGTAGGTTATTTGCCGATGGCTACGGTAGCTTTTCTCTCATGAACATTAACTGCTGCTGGCTCATCTAATTTGGCCTACAGCTTCTTCATCTTTGTATCATCAAACTAGCACAGTGCCGGATGATTGATGATGATGATGATGATGATGTAGAAGGAAGGCATGAAAGGACAGAGCTGGTGCATGCCATCTGTTGAGCTGTACCAGGAACTGAGGTAAGCAAAGACATTCATCAAGTTCCTCCACGTATGGCTTTAACCGCACCTGGAGTTTTAAAGATCCTTCTACTTCCAACCCTTCTACCTACAATAGTTTAAGGCACATCACAGGAAACGCACAATTCTCCATAAAATTAACAGCTACCTCCAGCCACGCTCCTACATTTAACTAGCACCTCTTTTCCCCATATTAAAAGCACTCTTCTCAACGGAAAAAAAAAAAAGACCCTGTGACATCTGATGTCAGTGCTAAGCCATCAAAGAGACTGAGGTACAAACCCCCACAGTGACTAGTCTATTTTCATTCAACAGTGCAATGCCATTTTATGTTCCCTCCCTAGATTGAACCAACTAAGAAGACAACAGGAAGTTCCTGTGGGTGAGATGAAAGCAAGCAGGAAGTCCCCGTGAGTGGAAGTAAACAGGAAGTTCCTGTGACCTAGTAGATGTGTCAGAACAAGAACACAGAGTTTTGCTGATTGTGACATACTTTCCAACGGAGAGCTGGGAAATCAAAACCTAGGGATACTATGGGCCATCTGAAGAGCCACACGTCAGACCTCAGAGGCAACTTTAGCACTCAGAGGGAATCAGTAGCAACAAACGGAAAAGAACAGCTTTTTTTTTTCTCATGAGCTCATAATGTTAAAGTTGTTATGTTAGAATGTAGGCTGTGGTCTATTCCATGGCCAAGACCCCTTTCCCTTTTACTGATGATGAAAACAAAACAAAAGCAAAGAAAGGAGAAAGTAAGAAAAGTCTTGTTGGTTTGCTTTGTGGGGAAGAAGCTCACTTGACATGAAGCGGAAAAGGAACACGGAGGACTAGGTGCTGCTCACGGGATTCAGGGTCAAGAGTCCAGCGGATGCAGACCCAGGTCAGAACACGTGGCTTTCTCCCATGGAAAGATGCTATCTTCCTCCTCAGCCCAAACCCAGGTCTTGTAACTCCTTCCCAGATCTGCGGTGGTACTGTGCTGTCCACAGGGGATGCTCTGTCACTAGAACATAACCAAATAAGGTGAAACACCAGAGTGCCAGCCAGCCAGAGAGTCTTTTCTTGGTGCTATAGCCAAATCCTTGATTAAAAGCAATCCGAGGAAAGGTTAAGCTCAGCTTCCTGCTTGAGCTGATACAGACTTTTATGGCAGGAGGCGTACAAGGAGACTGGTCACTCTGCATTGCTTCTGGAGGCTAGAAAAAGAAGGCAAAGAGGAAGCAGGCCAGGCTATAAAACATCTACACCCACCCCCAGGATCTACTCATGAGCAAGGCCCCATCTGAAGGTCCCACTGCCCTCCCAATCTGTGTCCCATCTGGGGACTGAGATGAGGCAAGGCAGATGTCTCCTATTCAAACCACGACAAAGTCCTTTAGTTCCACTCTGCACAGTGGCCAGAGTGGGCCCGGGGGACAACGGGGGGGGGGGGGGGGTAGGGTGGCTGTGTGCAGGAATGAGACCTGCCTCATAAAAACTTGGCCATCGTGATGAATGACAATCTGAGGGAATACTTCTAAAAATCAAAGTGAGCACATCCACAAAATTCCATGGACAAAAATGCCAATATTTTAAACAAAGACCTGGGTCAATGCTATATCGATTTCCTTTTGCCTCTGATTCCATGGGGCTCGATAGTCGCTGATCCTGCCTGGCCCTGAAACACAGCCACCTTGTTCATCACGAAACAAGTGAATTCATTCTGAGTTTCACAGACACTATCTTAAAATATTCTTTCTCTTGGGTTCTGAGATTTAGGGCTCCCCACCATGTTTGGGGTCTGAGATTCGTGTCCCGGTTCCTTAATGGCTAACCATCTGACAGCTCTGACATTCCCTTCTAGGCTTTTCTCTCTGCTGTTATGTCTGTGTGTCTGTGTAGAGGACAGTTGCCTGCAACTAATGGGTCTGTCTGCAAACCTTCCTGGGCTCCTGGCTATTGTTTGACCCAGGTTCCTCTTGCCCTGAGCCTGCTTTCATCAGAACCTTTTACCTGTGGCCTGATGTCACCTCTTGCCAAAGCTGTGAGAGCAGGTGCAGGTGTTTCTTTCCCCTTTGGGGGGAGCTGATTCCTCGTGATACCCTGGCTGTAATCCCATCAGGCTGGAGGAACCTGACACTCCCATTGGTCCGAAATACAAGTTGTTTTTCCTCCAAACCTCAGGCCTGGGCTTGTTGCCGGCCTCTTCTGGCAGGGCTAGGACCATGTTGTCAGCTGCATTTTCATCACACCGCTTACCAAGAGATTCCTTGAGCGGCGGAGATGGAGACGAACAAGGGAGTCATGGGTGGGAGAGCTTCAGACCAGGAGCTCTTTTCACCGAGAGCTCTCTTCTACCTGAAAGAGCCCTCAACTGGGACAGAGATCTAGACAAGCGAACACTGCAAACTCCAAAGACTCTGCCACACGGGGCACTGGTTCTTGGGCGGGTGACAAGCAGCCTCTGGTTGTGTCATCTGTGGTGAACTAGGTGAGATGGAAGGAACACGTAGGTCTGAGCAGCTTTGTCCCCTAGCAGCCTTTGGACCTTGGTGGGAATGGCTACCTTGGCTACGTCAGAGGGCCCTCAAGAGGTGAATGTGTCACTGAGGAAATGTTTGGAAACTCTGGGACTTCAAGCAAGTGTAGCATATGCTGTTTCCATAGTTAGCTAACCAAAAGTGACTAGCTAGACCTTTTCCATCACGAACCACCAAGACAGGAGGTGGCCCCCATACGACGCACAAGGCTGTCCTGAGAGGATGCCTGTTGTGGCAGCAGACCCCACAGGACACAGGAAGAAGCTCCTTCCAGCCTTGACATCTGTGATTGGTGAGAGCATGTTCCCACAGTCCGCTGAGCAGATGCAGGTCCGAGTGAGGTAGCAAGAGAATTCTGTGATGCAGACCCTTTGAGGAACCCGGGGTGCTGACCCGAGAAAAGGGGCAAGTGACATGTGAAAGGCAAACTAGAGCCTCTCTCAGGCTCATCCTCAGAAAAGAAAAGGCGTTCTAACCGTACCCTGCATGGAGGTCAGGAGCAGTATAAGAAGCAGCTTTTGGAACCCAGGATGACCACAGGGTCCCCATATAACAGCGACCTGTCACGCAGGAGAGCACTTAAGTCTACAGAGCATGTGCCCTAGCATTTCAGACATCTGCGTTTTCTTCTTCGGCTATCCAGCCATTAAAGCTTGCCTCCTTTGTTCACAGCACACTTCCTGGTGTTGCTAAGCATAGATACAAGGTTCCAAAGGTCAAATTATCATTCTTGAGCATCCTTTGCAGCTAGACCCAGACAAACAGCTGAGATCCATAGATGCAGACCTTTAATCAGGCCTTAAGAATGACACAAAAAAGGAAGAGCATCCCCTAGCAGTGGCCATGGCAACATCCTTAGATTCTAAGGTCTGGGATGCCCAATGACCTGATCCAGAAGCAGAGGTGGTACCAACAGAGGGGCCTAGTGTTCGGTGACATCAGAAGCAATGGCGAACTCCTCACTGGGCTCTTTCTGGAATGTGGTTTGAGTTAAGGTCCTAACGGATCTCTTGTTCATGCCTAATTTCCAAAGCTGGATCAAAGTAAATATTTGCAGACTCCAGGTACACTCCCAGGGAGCAGGGAGAAGGCAGCTATCCACTCAGGTAGAGAACCTTCACCAAGAGCCAGGCCTGCCCGCACTTTAGTCTTAAATTTCTCAGCCTCTAAAACTGAGAAAGAAATGTCTGCTATTCAAGTCAGTTGGATCTGTGTTGCTTTTGTGTTTTTTGTTTGTGTGTTTGTTTTGTTTTGTTTTGTCTTAGTAGTCTAAGATGATACCTTCTTAAAGATTCTTTTTTTTTTTTTTTTACTTACTGCCTAATCCTGCATCAAGAAAGTGAAGTCCGCTTACAGCCGCTCCAAGTCTCAGAGTCTACCATGGAATAGGGGACAGAAATGATGTAAAAGCTGGAGGATGGATGGAAAGTCGCAAGCACTGTCTCCTGCATATGACATAGCTGCGACCCCTCGGCACTCAGGACTAGCAGTGGGCCCATCGATACCGCTTCATTGATAGGGAGGACTCCTTAGGGCCCCGCCCTCCCTGAGCAGCTGTAGGCAGTTGATGGTTGCTGTGGTGTAGCCACTGGTAAGTTGTCCTTATTCAATTAAATAATCCCCTACCGGAGGAGCCGGCGCCATGTCACCCCACTCCGTGTGTGCCAGGCGGCTCACCCAAGCAATTCTAATTAAATGCAAGTGGGACACTTGCACACACGTGTACACATGTGCACACAAAGAAACTTGAAAGAGGAAGGTAGACTTTTGCAGAATAAGAAATGACTCAGCAGGAAGTAGGGTTAAGAGGTGGTAATGGCAGGGGGAAATATGATCACAGATTTTATATATATATATTCATATATATATAACAAATTTTTAGAAAGAAAATGAATTTCCTTACCATTTATGTAAGAGTTCTAATGACTCACACAGGCAAAGCAGCACCCTGGATCTGGATCAGTCCCTGCAGCTCCAGGATGCCTCTGGCCTTTTGATTAGCAGCCCAAATCTTTAACTGAGGCATCAACTTAAAGCAAAGGAACGAAATCTAACCGCTCAAGTCACATGGGGCAAGATGGACATCCATCCACACGGGAGGAAATTACAAACTTTTGAATTAGGGTTTTGATGCCTCTCACTTTAATAACATAACTCCCATGTATGGTGTCTCTGGATGTTTGTAGACAGATTTCAGAAGGTGTTCTAGCACACACCATCTTGCCATGGATTGATGAGGACTTGGCTTGCTGATTCAGAAGGGTACCAACCAGGCTTAGGAAGATGCTGAAATGTTCTGGCCATTGGACAAAAAGGTCAGCAAGCAGCCCTGGCTGCAAGTCATGCAGGTCCCCATCCTAGCCCTGGTGACACACCAGGGTTCAGGTGAACAGTGACCTCCTACCCCGCGTCAGCCTCCCTGAGATAGGGGACAGATGGCATCTGTGCCACCTCTCAACCCTACTGCACAGAGTGTGGCTTGAGGAAAGTGGCAGGCTTTCTTTTGAGTCATAAAATCAATGACTAATTGAAAAGTCACAGTTATCTATTCATACCAGGTTAGGCACCATCACAGACCAAAGGAACAAGTCCACCCAAGTCTCGTTTGATGAACCAGTGAGTTTACTGAGGCTACTTACAGGAATATGGATGGTGCAGAGGGAGGTGCCCCTCAGAATAGCCTACCCCAGCAAGGGTAGCATAAAAACCGTGCTCCTGGAGCACCCTGTGCAACTTGCAGGCTACTCCATCAAATGGCGTTTCCTAGCCTTGGCAATTATTTGTTACCTGTGTGTGCATGTTGAATGCAAGACTACTGTTTCTCAGAAGCCATCTACCTTGGGGTTTGCTGATGGTGGTGGTGGTGGTGGTTGTGTGTTCTATTTTGAGACAGGCTCTTTCACTGACTTAGACCACACCAAGTGCGCCCTGAGGATCTGACTTCTTCCACTTCCCCAGCACCAGGATTACAAGCTCACACCACCATGTCCGAACTGTTCAAGGGAGGCCTGACGATCTAGCCCTCAGCTTGCTCTTTACCAACTTAGCTTCTCCCCAACCTCCGTTCACCCAGTCTATAACCTTGGAGGAGTGGTGCTTAGTGAATCTCGGTAACATTCCGAGGTTCCAGAGCCTTGTACGTTTCCTTGGCTTTTTTGTCTTACGAAACCTCCCTCCTCCCTCCGGGAAGGAATTTCAATTTGAAGGAAATAGCTGCACAACACTTAGAGGATCTTGAAGCTGGAGACAGTAACGGTGCTGGCACATGTTTAATAATCAGACGCCACACTGTGAGGGTGAATACGTTTACAGGTTGGGCATTTCTAATCTAAAAGTCCCCAAGGTCAAAACTTTTGTCACTGGCATGATGCGACTAGGAAATGTTACACCTGACCCATGTGAGGTGTCCTAGTTTGCTCTCTGTTCTGTGATAAGCACCATGACCAAAGCCACTTGGGGAGGGAAGGGTTATATCCTATAGGTTAGAAGCCATCACTGTAGGAAGTCAGGACAGGAACACAAGCAGGAACCTGCAGGCCAGAACCGGAACAGAGACAATAGAGGAATGCTGTCCCCTGGCTTCCCCTGGTAGTTTGCTCAGCTTGCGTTCTTATACAATCCAGGACCACCTGCCCAGAAGTGGGACCACCCACGGTAGGCTGTACCCTCCCACATCTAAGGAAATGCCACACAAAATTTCCCACAAGCCAATCTGATAGAAGCTATTCTTCAACTGAGGTTACCTCTTCCCAAATGACTCCAACTGGTGTCCAGTGGGTTAAAAAAAAAAAATCTAACCAGCATAGAAGGGTCAGTTAGAATACAGGTGTTCAGTGCTTTAAGCAGGCATTGTGCACAATTATCTTCAGACTACATGTATAAGGTGTATATGAAACATAATGCTATAATGCCTATGAACCACAACCAATAATCAGCATGACAGAATAATCTAAGGATCCAATAATGGCATACATGCCTTGGCAGTAACCAGATGCTCTCTAATTAGACTTAAGGCCTTCTCGTAAGAGGGAAACTACGCCTAGTACTGGAGACCTAGCCAACTACGCAGTGTTAATGAAGCCATGGATCTCGGAGAAGAACCTTCAACCATCATTTTACTAAACCATCCTAATCTCTGACTACACTCCAAATCTTTGTCCTCATACCCACATCCTTCACCCCTTATCAAGGAAACTTCTCTTTGCAACAGGCAAAGGCCATTACAGAAAATTGCGACTGATCAAAAGGCAGACTTATGGAGGCCAGTGCCAACTGACTCATCTACAACACAACTCCTGCACCTAAGGCTTGGGGAGCACTGTGGAAGACGGGGAGGAGAGACTGTAAGAACCAGAGGAACAGGAAGCCCGCTGTGAGACTGTGTCTCCTAAAAGTGACAGCGAAGCCACACATATGAAATCTCACCAGCATGGCTGCCTAAACATAAACTGAACAAGAATGACCCCAATAGGCATGCCAGTGTTGAAAGGGGAAAGCACAAGAGGCCTCAACCCTAGACAAAGACCTACAGGCAACTAAAGAGTGCCTGGAGTTGGAGAAATAGTCTTTCTCCAATGAGTCATTGGAAATATCAAATGATCAGTCCTGAAAATATATACAAGTAGTGGTGCATAGACTGAGTGGGTTGTATTTATATATTTAGGAATACACACACACACACACACACACACACACACACACACACACACACACACCAACAATAATCACCACCACTGCCAAAAAAAGAGCCCACGAATTTGAAGACAGCAAAGTGGAAGGGTATATGTAGGATGGGTAGGAGGGAGGAAAAGGAGAGGGAAAATGATATAATTATATTATAATCTCATGTATGTATGCATGTGTAATATATATATATATATATATATATATATATATATATATATATATATAATTTTTAAAAAGAGAACAAAGAACCCGAATTCACTGATACAGCTAGATTGGCTGGCAAGCCCCAGGATTCTCCTGTCTCCGCCTCCATAGCTCTGGCGTTTGCTACCACACTCAGCCTTTTAGGTGGATGTTAATGATCCAAACGCAGCTTCTTATGCTTGTACAATCAGCACTTTGCCCCCAAGCCTTTTTACCTTAGTTGTTGCCAAACTATTTGATTATAAATCTACATTTGCACACACCACACATAGCTCACAAAATGCCTAAAAAAACCTTCCACCCTCAGAACATCAGTGGACAGAGGAGGTGTGAGGAGAGTCTCGCCTCCCCGCTCACGTGCACATAATCTCTGGAGATGGGAGAGAAGGGTGGCAAGGCGGCAGACACTCGGACCAACTGCTCCACCAGATGTCCTGTGCCTTCACAAGTAGCTGTGGCTGTTGGAAAGGATGGGAGTCTGGGCTCTGGTGTGGCCCTGGCACGTTGTTTTCCGGCTCCTCCCGTCATGACATATTTGACCTATTTTCAGTTCAGACAAAAAAAAAAATCTTAATTGATTCTCCAGTTGCCAGCTTCATTCTATCGCTATAGACACGGGCTGGGCTTTGACAACGTTTCCCATAACTGCAGGTCCAGAAAGAATGAAAACAGCTGAGGATCATTTTAAAGACAATTAAGGCTAATGAGCTGACTCAGCAAAAGCAGCAAAAAAAAAAAAAGTCAGAAAATGGTCTTGGCAAGAGGCAAGTTCTGCCTTGGTGGCTGGAAGAGAGGCCAGTTAGGAAGTAAAATAAGAGCTCTGATTCATTAGCAGAGATGAGGATTTGCTGGGCCAGGCCATGGCTTTGGCCGACTCACAGGCTGTCTGTCTACTGAGATTGTGGACAGCCACACTCCTCTCTACCCTGTCGGTAAGAAGGAAAATTAGGTCAGCCTCCGTGAGCAACAACTGACAACGAACGAAGCTTACAGATTTGATCCCCACTCCCGGAGACCCAGATACGCAAAGATGTCCGTGGCCACATCATTTGATCGTGTGATGCTGCTTTAGATCCAAACTCGGCCTACATATAGGTAGTCTACTAAATGCCGGTACTGTCAATCCTGGCTAATCAGTACTATTAAGCCATTAAAAAGAGGACAGCCATTTGTCATAACCTGATGCTGAATGATCTTAAAGATATTACGTGCAAAAGGCAAGGCTACAGTTTGGCTAAGCAGACATAAAATATCTCTGGCAGGATAGTCAAAGAACATGGACTCAGCCTCAGGGGGAGAAAGTTAATTTAAAAAAGAGAAAAACAAGAGACTAGAAAGACTTCTTAATATATCAAGGATGGTTAATTTGATTGTCAGTTTGATTGGAGCTGTGGTCCATTTTTCTCCCTTGTGCCCAGATCAACTCCCCCGGCTAGCATCGAAAGTCCCATCTTTGCCTGTTCATTCAGAGGCATGAGGAAGCCAAAGTGGGCCTCTTAGAAAACTAGCAGTCTGGGGAGCCGGAGAGATGGCTTAGTAATTAAGAGTACTGGTTGTTTTTTCCAAAGGACCTGGGTTCAATTCCCAGCATCCACATGACAATTTACAACTGTCTGTACCTTTAATTCCAGGGGATCTGACACCCTCACACATATAAGCAGACAGAATACCAATGTACATTAAACTCAAAAATAAATAAATAGATAATCTTTGAAGAAGAAAAAGAAGAAGAAGAAGAAGAGGAGGAGGAGGAGGAGGAGGAGGAGGAAGGAGAAGTCGGGCCACACATGCCTATAATCTCAGCACTCAGGAGGCAGAGGCAGGTAGATGTTCTGTGAGTTCGAGGCCAGACTGGTCTACGAAGTGAGTCCAGGACAGCTAGAGGAAACCCTACCTCAGAAAACCAACCAAGAAACAAAAAACAAAAACAAAAAATACTAACATTAAAAAATTTTTTTAACTTGAAAAAAAAACAAAAAACAACAAAAAATAAAATTAAAAAAGCGGGAGATTGCCAAGGACCAGTGAGGTAGGATGGTTTAAATATATATGTAAAAAGTGCTAGTCTTAATTTCTAGTTCAAGGGAGTCACTGCCATTGCTGTGTTCCGGGTGAAAACATTTCTCCCTCTAGAACCAAAACCTCTAGGCAAAATATGCAGAGGGACACAACCAGGAAGCAAGAGCTTTGCTAGTGAGTCACTAGGGGTGACACGGAGTAGTGCCATCTATTTTGAGCAGCAGACTGTTGTGCCAGCGAGGCCTGGAATCCAGAGCTCCTGTTTCTGCCATGAAAGGAAAGCAGGAACTATTTTCCACTATTCCCACACTCCCGTGGGGGACACACACACAAATCACCTTTGCCACGTGTAACAAAAATTATGTTGCCATATACTGTTTGTGCGGACTGTGATCGTAAGAGAAAGGCCCTTTTCTCAGACTTGAGCAGGCTTCTCTTAAGTGTCCTCTAAGTCTCCTTATCCTGGGCCAGATGGTGCCTGACCTAGCAGAGAGGAAGGAGATCCACAAAAAACAGCTAAGGGTATCAGAACCATCGCACCTTTGACCGCAGCTCAATGGTAAGCCATTTCCAACAAGGGTAACTATTGCTTATTCCATGATAAAACAATGGCCGTGCTAGCAAGAGAGTCCTTGAACTCTCAGTCTTAAGGCCTGGGATCAAGGCCCGTGAAACAATTAAATACAAGATTACTGGCGGCCCAGACTCTGCAGGAATAAAGGTTTTGGTCAGTCTATCAGGTAAAGAACCAAAGCTATCTGAGATGCTTCCTGAACACAAAGGAACGTAGAGTAGACTAGGAGAGAGTGGTTATAAATACCAGCCACCCCCATGGGAGGTTACGAAACACTGTCAGGAGGATTTCCTTCCTTAGCGTGCAATGAGTACTTGTGTCAGTGGACATTTCTCACCTTGCCTTCTCTTACCATGAAAAATTAAGCAAGGATAATTTTACTCTATAGCGTTTATTTTATAGAGCATGAGGGAAAGTAAACATCATGCAAGAGCTTCACCTCTTCTTCAGTAAGAGTTATACAGAGAACAGTAGGAATAATGACCTTGATACTGTGTTGGTCTGATGTATTTGGATGCTAATTAATAAAAGCCTATCACACCTGAGCAGGGCAAATGACACAGGCGTGGCTAAGGTTCCCTCCCAGGCGTGGGGAGACAGAGAATATCTTGGGAGGAAGGAGAGACCCGAAGAGAGGAGAAGAGGAAGAAGGAGGCCATCTTGGGTTAAGTGGAGGAGAAGCACATGGCCAGCATGGATGGAGACTTGGCCCAGATGATGATAATCAGAAAGTTTTGGGGATTATGGATGGGAGATAGCTTGACAGAAATTATTAGAAACAGAAGGCATGGGGTTGGGGCAGGTATCCCATACCTACCCCACTATGGGAAGTAGTTTAGGGGATTAATATCTGCCCTGCCCCAGGTTAACTAAGGCTATTTTAAAATATAACAGGTGTCTGTGTCTTGATGATTGCTAGCGGGTTAGAAAATACTGTTGTAGTACTAATTATAGGCCAAATAATAAACATTATTAGGCCATACTGGTAAATTAGCAACAAGTGGTGCTCAACATTTAGACTGTACTGATAATTTAACAACAATAATACTGTCTGTGTTTGGAGGTTAACTACAGCTTAAAGAGATGTGGGCCAAATGACAAAGGGTGGCTGGAATGGTTTTGTATGACAACTTAGCCAGGCCCAAAGGGCCCAGATAAAGCATTCCTCCTAGGCATGTCTCTGAGGATGCATCTGAATAAGAAAGGCATTCAGTTTTTGTGGACTCAGCGGGTTGGTTACCCACCTATGTGGGTGGGCATCGTCCAGTCTGCTGAACAGATCGAGAGGTAGAAAAAGCAGGAGTGTTTCCCCATTCCTTCCTGCACACTGGCTTCAGCTGTGCTGTCCATCCTTTTCTGCACTCAGACTTGGACATGTGCCATCAACACACCCTGGTTCTCAGGCTTTTAGACAAGAACTCAATTATATCACTGACTACCCTGAGTCTCCAGTTGGTAGATAGCATATGTGGGCCCTTCTTGACCTCTGTACCTGGGAAATCCAATTACCCATAATAGGTAGGTTATAGATGATAGACAGATAGATGATAGATAGATAATAGATAGATGATAGATAGATAGATAGACAGACAGACAGACAGACAGACAGCAGGACGGATGCATAGAGGCATTATGTTTATCATATGTTGGTTCTGTTTCTCTGGAAAAGACCACAGTTGGTTATACTCTGGGCTTCACTCAGACCCAAACGCAATTTAGTATCCTCAGGTGAGCTAATCAGCTTCTCTTCCCTACCTTGCATTGGCGATTCCCACTGACTAAACCCAACCAGAAGCCAAAGGGCACAGGGTTCTTGGCTAATGCCCAAATAGGTCAGACTGCTGGACACAAAGCAGGAAGGAAAACCATGTGGTCCAGGTTGGAGCAGTGGATGGAGTGGGCAATGGAAACCACTCCCCAAACTCAAGTTCTTAAGAGTTCTCCCCTTAGGACCTGGAAACCAAGATCAGCAAATAGAAACTGTGGGGCTCAGTTTCTCTTTCGAGTAAGTCTATTATCTTTCATTTTCTTCTGAGCCCCAGTTTCCTCCTTTGTAAGTGAAGGTTTACTGTCTACCATCTATTGGTGTCTATCTTCCTGGACTCTTGGACACAGGGGCTCACTATCCAAGCAACCATGGCGTGAGGTCTTAACACAGGAGGAGAGCGTTTCTCCAGAACAGAAACACCGAACTCTTGGTGCAGACTAGTATCACAGAACTCTCAACCTAGAAAGCGACCTTGAAAGTACTGTCTCTTGCAAACGGCATTCTCAGCCTAAAGAACGCGTTCATAGAATGTGTTTCTCATGTGCCTCTCCACCAGGACTCGGGCTCGGGGCATCCAGGGACTGCTCTCCATGAAGCTTCTCACAGTGTGGTTTAAAAACACTGTAAAGAATGACTCCACATCATAGCATAAGAGGTTTTAGGTTTATTTGCTCTTTAATAAAAAAAAAAACAAGCTATTGTTGTTCGATAATTATTTTTAAAACAACAATAAGAGTTTTGAGGCCACCGAGCCCCCCCCCCCCCCCCCCGTGCTGGGTTGCAGCACGGAACTTCTTGCTAAACAGTAAAACTGCAGCCCGAAAACGCTGGCAAACAACCGCATCAGCCAGGTGTTAGCCTCTCAATCACAGGCCTCGGAGCACGTATTCAAGCATCAGTCAGCAGGTGTTTAAGTGAAGATGGAAATAAACAGTTGCCTCTGTGGTTGTTTAAGGGGTTTCACAACATTGGGGCGAAGAATCTTCCACTCAAGCAAGCCGACTTCAAATGCGCCGCAGCTCAATGAACCCGCGCAACCATCACCACAGAAGACTTTAAACCGTACTGCAGTTGAAAAAGCCTTTGGTCTCACCAAGGAAAGCTGTTTATTTCCTTTATTCCCAGGACATTCACAGGCTCACCCCTGGGCAGGGTGAGTCTTTGAAAATTCCCCGGAACGCAACCACTTATCAAAGGAAAGATTTTGATCCACTTAAAGAACAACCCACAACTGTGGGGACTCGTCCCAGCTGTCTCTCTAACGTGATAGGGGAAGGATTGGGAACGCTGAAGAAAAAAAAAATTACTTTTTTTTTCCTTCCCCATACATTCAAAATGGCTTTTCTGTGGCCCCACAATTAATCTAACATAACCTTTATGAAAAATGCCGACAGATTTGGTGGCCATCTTCAATCGAGAGTACTTTTCTAAATCAAAATAGAGGAACCTAAAAGTCTGAGTAACTTGTATATTGCTGTGAAGAGATGCCATGACCAAGGCAACCTATAAAAGAAAGTATTTAATTGGGGGAGTTGCTTACAGTTTCGGAGGGTGAATCCAGGACCATCATGTCAGGAAGCGTGGCAGCAGGCAGGCGTGTATGCATGGTACTGGAGCAGTAATTGAGAGCTTACGTCTAATCCGTCTAATCCGCAAGTTGGAGGCGAAAGGTCTAACAAAATAGAACGGCGGCAGCCCGCGGCTTTTAAAACCTCAAGTCCACGCCCAGTGACGCACCTCATCCAAGCAGGCCACACCCCCAATCCTTCCCAGACATTGCACGAACTGCGGTCCAAGCATTCAAAAATATGAGCCTATAGGGGCCATTTTCACTCAAATCACCGCACCAGGTCTGAGCAGGTCAGAGGGTGAGGATGTGAATCAGTCCAAGAGGCTCGCCTGCCTTCGGTTCCCACCAGACCCTGAAATGTGCTGCTAACTAAAGATCTCACCGACTTCTCACTGATGTCACCTTTCTTTTTTCTGTCGACGATTCAGTGGGGCTCTTGTTAGTGCGTACTTGAGGCTTTTGTGTCTCAGAATCTGTAGTGTGAGCCTATTGTAAAGATAGTTAAGCTTTCTGTCACACCAGCTGTGACTGTGCACACCTGTAACCCCAGCACTCAAGAGGCTGATGCAGGAGGATCTCTATTTCTACAACCTGGACTGTGCATCATGAGTCCGAGGCCAGCCTGGGCAACTTAGTGAGACCCCGTCTGAAAAATAAAATTTCCTTCTCTAGACAGGTAATCTTTGGCTTTTCTGGCATTCCTTTGTCATGCCAAGCCCTTCTTTTTTCTGTGTATGTTCACTCTCTTCTTCTCCCAATGGACTGAGAAATGTTAATTTAGATTAGACCTCTGCCAACCAGAGAGAACTCGCTGGCCCTTTGGTCCTCTACCATTGTTGGGCTGCATAGCGTTAAGATGAGCTGGAAATATCTTCAGAATTCTATCACACAAACAACTCAGACCAACTCAGAAGAGAATTCTCCGTCATCATGGTATTTCCAGAACGTTTTCTCCTCTCATTTCAGGGAGACAATAGAACTCATTAAGTGGGGAGCTCTAGGAATTCTTTGCTTGCCCAGAAGGTCCCAGAGCTGATGGGATGTGTGTGTATTTTGAAGGAGGGTGGCTCACTAGAACAGCTACTGCATAGCCCAGCAATGGGCATTTGCAACTGAAGAGGCTGAGACCTCAGCAGATGCTCAGTTAGCGGAGCTGGATACGTCAGCAGTCATAATCTGACGTTGAAAGCCCAGAAGATGCCTGGGGAGTCCCTAATCTTCAGTGAAAGCTGAGGAAGCCGGAGTCTGATATCAATGAAGGATGACCACGGACGGTGCCACTAGCAGAGGCAGCAGCAGCAGCAGCACGGACACACTGGCAACTCTGCCTATTTCTCAGAACTCTTTCTATCTAGGCTACCCACTAGGAAGTGCTGCTCATTTTAAGAGAGGTAATCCATTCTGGAAATGCCCTTACAGGCCCCCCAAGAGGCTCACCTCTGAGTCGATTCTAGATCCCATCAAACTGACAATCAAGATTAATCATCACACACACACACACACACACACACACACACACACACGCATTCATGCGCACACAGGCATGCACACACATATGCACACATTTGCATACAAATGCACACGCACACACACTGGATATTTGGGGAAGGAAGACTCCTGATCTGCAGATACACACCTACTAATGAGCCCACCAATCTCCATTGGATAGTTCCGCACCCGTGGTCACACAGAAAACCCTAGTTAAACCCAGTGAGTCATAAAACAAAACCAGAAGACATGAACGTGGGGAAGGGAGCCTGTTGCTAAATGTCTTCTCAAGTGGAGATGGAAGCAATGTCTCCCCGTTCTCCCAAGGTGCCGGTGACAAACCCAGGTATGATGCCACCAGCGTTCATTCTGGGGAACCAGTGATGACACTGGGCTTACTTATAGAGCATAGACGAGGGGGTACTTACTGAAGCATGGGCGCTTCCCCCCAAAGGCGGAAGGGATGAAGGCTTTCCTACAGCCACGTCGAAGCACCCCTTGGCTATCTTCCCCAGCCTATATACTCCGGCACTTACACCCCCAAAGGCCATGTGTAGTTAGGGCAGCCCTACACACAAGAGGAGCATGTTAGATAGCAGCTGGGCACTCAGGTGAGGGTCCTGTGACCCTCTCTGCCTTTCTATTTGGGGCGGGGATGGAAACAGTCAACAAGCCCACCTGGGATGATCTTTTGCAAGCAGGCACAGCTGAATTCCCAAAGATGGGTCAGAGCATGGTCACATACGCTAACCCTACAGGGAGTGTGGGGAGGAGGTTGACAGGGGTGGAAGATAAAAAGAAGGGCAGTGGAAGTAATCAGAGTGCATTATTCCCATGTATAAAGGTGTCAATGAGAAAATTTTTTTTTAAATTAACCATCACAGCCTGCCTCCTTGAATGTAAGAATTTCTTTCTACATGTCCCAAAAGAAAAGTGGCCTCCGCTTCTCTCTAAAATAATCCATCCTGCATCAGCTTCTCCCTCATCCTTAGTTTTGACTCATCACCACTTGTATGTCATACAGTGTAATAAATTAGAGGTTAAGACATAAGAAACCAATGTATTCCAACTACTACGTCACAAGCATCAAACCAAGAGCCAGTATTATGGCTTTAAACCCCCTTGTTGACACAAAGTGTTCAAAGGATCAAAAGACCCAAGAACCAAAAGAGAGTTTGGAATAGAAACACTAGAATGCTGAGGACTGGAAGATAAAGCAGACACCGTACTCTCTTCAAGCCAATGAGAGAGCCTTATTATAACTTGAAAGGATTAACAAATGTCTACTGAAGTTGATGAATTGGAAGGACTTGGAACCAGCCCATGCCTGAGACACTCAGAGCAGCCTACAGCCACAGGGTAGAGTCCAGAGAGCAGCCTCGTGCCTGGGGAGCAAACATAAGAATCTTGTTCTGGAAGAAGCTATCTGGAAAAGTGAGCCCTGCGGTAAGAAGCTCCAGGCAGTCCTGCCGGGTAAGGCTTAAGGACAACCGAGGGATGACTGGGAGAAAAAGGCCAGCTAAGGTGTTGCTGTTCAAACGGCCCTACCAAATGAACCAAGCTTCTCAGGAGTCTGCCGTAAGCACCTTCTGACCACTGGGCCCATGTGTGCATGGCTGCGGGGCCTTCCATGGGAGCGTGGGAATCCTACCCATGGCCACAGTTTCAAAATGGAGTGATTCTGCCTCCCCCAGCAACTATCACCTGCCAACAGCTCTATGCCAGATTGTTGGCTGGCTTGATCTTGTGTGGGTCTTGTGTAGGTGACGTCAGCTGCTGTGAGTTTGTGAGTACAACGGGAGTGTCGTGTCCAGAAGAAGACAGCACTCCACAGTGTTTGTCCTCATCTCTGGCCCTTACACTCTTCCTGCCTCCCCTTCCATGATGTTCGCTGAGCGTTTGGGGTAGGTGTAAACATCCTCTTTAGGACTGAGCACCCAATCTCTTATTCTCAGCACTAGAACCATAGTGGCGGTTTGAGTGAAAATGTCCCTCCCCGCATAGGCACAGGCATTTGAATATTTGGTTCCCCCTGTTGGAGGATAATGGGGTGTGGCTTTGTTGGAGGAAGTTTGTTACTGGAGCTGGGCTTGGAGAGTTTAAAGATATGAATGACTTCTAGTTTTCCCTCTCTGCTTCCTGCCTGTGGGTCAAAATGTGAGCTCTCGGCTTCTATTCCTGGCACCATGCCTGCCCCTGGCCGTGATCATGGGCTCCTAACCCCTCAGGACCCGTAAGCCCAAATAAACCTTTCCATCTACAGGTTGCCTTGGGTCACAGTGCTTTGCCACAGCAGCAGAAAAGAAAACGAATACACCTGTGCTGACTGTTGCACACAAAGTCTGATAACTATTTTCAGAAATGCAAAGTAAGTTTGAATAGGTGTAAATAGATTCCCTCTCGCTGTCTCTGTCTCTCTCTGTCTCTGTCTCTCTGTCTGTCTGTCTCTCTGTCTGTCTCTGTCTCTCTCTCTGTCTCTCTCTCTGTCTCTGTCTCTCTCTCTCTCTCTCTCTCTCTCTCTCTCTCTCTCTCTCTCTCTCTCTCTCACACACACACACACACACACACACACACACACACACACATCATGGTGCTGCATGCCTGTAACCCAAGCAAGTAGGAGACAGAAGCAAGATAAGAAATTCAGACCAATCTGGGCTACCTAACAAGGATTCATCTTTAAAAATACAAATAGAAAAACAAAAGCTAGGGATGTAGCTCAGTGGTAAACCCTTGCTTAGCATGCACAAGCACTGCCAATGTATATCTAATTCCTCTTACAGGAGAGGAGAGTGGTTTATTTGCACAGATACATTCCTCACCCCGTGCTCTTTTTTTCTAAACATCTTAATTATTTTGCATACCGACCTTGTAGGCTATTACAGCCCACAGCTGCATTCTTTTATCCACTATTTTGTTGTTTGTTTAATATACTTGCTAAGATTTTAATTGGCGTGGTAATTATACATATTTTATGAGGTATGGCGTGGCATTTCGATGCTCCTATACAATATGTGATGATCAGGCCAAGGTAATTGGTATATTTATATTACCTCAGGTAGTTATCGTTTTTTGTTATGTTGGGAACAAACTGCGCTACCTCTCTGGAAATACTTGATTGATTGTTACCAAGCACAGCAGTCCCACTGTGACACATCACATTAGGAGCTGTTCCTCCTCCCATCCACCTGCACCCTGCTCGTTAACCATCCCTGCTCCACCCTTCCCTCCCCCGGCCGCTTTGTTTTATGTTTCATACCTTACATAAATCAAAACTATCTTGTGTCTTCCGCTGTCGCTGAGTTCCATAAAGACATATGGATGTGCTGGAACACAGGGCTTTGTGACAACCCCGCACTCTCATCCGTGTGTCAGAGCACGGTGAGAACTAATGGGTCTGGTGTTGACTTCACACTCCATCAGATAAAATTATTCATGCATCTTCTAATTGCGTATATTGTGATGTTAGGATACATGGAGAGACAGAGGCGAGGGAAAGCTCTGTGTAGAAGACATGCTGAGGATGTGAAGAAAAGAAGTAAAGAAAATGAAGAATCAAACAAGCAAGTAAAAAGAGGTGCAGCTCAGCTGGTAGAGTGCCCTGGGTTTGATCCCTAGCCCTGCATGGACCATGTGTGGAGGTGCCTGTGTGTACTCCTATCACTTGGCGGGTAGAGGCTGTTGGATGCTAAATGCAAGGTTATGCTGTGCACATTGTCTCTGTCAGTAAAGCACTTACCATACAAGCATGAAGACCTGCGTTCAAAACCCACATAAAACCAGACAACAGCGGTGCCTGTGGCTCTAACGCCAGTGCTGCTGTGGTGAGATGGGAGGTGGACACGGGAGAATCCTCAGACACTCACAGGCCAGCTGGTCTAGCACACCCATTGGCAAAGAAAAGACCCTGCCTCAAACAAAGTAAAAATCAAGGGCTGACCCTCAAGGTCTTCTTTTCATTCCCACACGCCTGTCATGTCATGTGTTTGCCTGCACTCACAACATGAACCCTCAAGCATACATACACATATCACACACACATACACACACACACACACACACACACACACACACACACACACACACACACACCAAACTCACAAAAGATTTTTTTAAAGGGGATCAAGGTCATCCTCAGCTACAAGGTGTTTGATGATGCCAGCCTAGGGTACATGAGACTATGTCTCAGCAACAACAAAAACATAAAAGAATAGTTAATGAAGGAAGGCCCAAGACATGATTATGACACAGGGAATATATTTATATTTGCATTAAATACACCATTGCTAAGATGTCAACACATAATATACATGACTCTACATACTTAGAAACATCAGTATGAGCTGGGTGTGGTGGTGTATGCCTGTAATCACAGCACTTGGAAGCAGAGGCAGTCGGATCTCAGTGAGTTCAAGACCAGCCTGGTCTACAAAATGAGTCCAGGACACCTAAGGCTACACAGAGAAACCCTGTCTCAAAAAAATAAAAAAGAAAGAAAAGAAAAAGAGAAAAGGAAGAATGGAGGGAGGGAAGGAAGGATGGAGGGAGGAAAGGAAGGAAGAAAACATACATCAGTATGTAAAAAATAATGGGCCTAGAGATGCCCGCCCACCCATGGTGTCCCACACATTTGACCCATGCTTTGGCCCTGCCTGGTAAGCGTAGCTTTCATCCCTCATTAAAGAAGCTTTTTTCCCAGCAGGCACATGACTGCTTCAGAGATCCAAAACTGGTCCAAACGCAGAGAATACGTGACTGCGAGGTGCTCATCCCTAACATACATATTCAACACAATCCCTACACATAAGGCTCAGGGATCATTGAAGAAGAGAGAGGAAGAAAAGATTGTTAAGAGTCAGAGGACCAGGATGCCCTGCTGCTCAATAGTGTCTCCTAGACATAACAGAGAAGCTGCATCCGTGAAACGTCAGCAGTGTGGCTGCCCAGAACAAGGCCTTCACAGTGACCACACCAGTCAACATGCCAGTGTAGATGGGGGACATTTTCCAGGGACCCACCCCTAAGTGCTACAGGCGGTCAGCTGCTGAGAAAGCGAGTGAAGCAGTTTTCTCCTGGGACAAAGCCCCCTGGCACATTATTCAACCCCAAATGGTCATCCCTAAACACATGTGTATACCAGCAAAACACATAGAGTGTGTGTGTGTGTGTGTGTGTGTGTGTGTGTGTGTATGTGTATGTGTGTGTGTGTGTGTGTGTGTAACAATAATAATAAAAGAAGAAAAAGTCTTGAATCTGTTATAATTTGAAGCACAGGGGAACAACAGGGAGTTGGAGCAATAAGGCAGGGTAGAAATTGTGCAAACTCATGTATGACATTCTCAAAAAAATTAAGAGTTAAACTTTTAAAAATAATGAACACTATAGAAAGGTTTTAAAGAAGGAACTAACTCCCAAGGAAATAACACTGAATGCTTTTGTATAAAGTTTGCAGTCCTTTCTCTGTATACATAACCATTTCTACCAATACACAACCGCACTTAGCTGTTTTTTAAAAAATGAGATCAACTGTTTTACAATGTACTTTTATTTTTTATTTTTTTTTAACTTGGCAATATTGTAAACAATTTCCAAATCAGAACCTTCCGGTCAGCCCGAAGCCTTACAGCGGCTGCTATTGTTTATGATGTGTTGTGGCTCACAGGTGATTTAAGCGTCTCCCACTGAGAAACGTTTGTGCTATTTCAACATTTCTATCTTGCCCAACAATGTGGCTTTGAGAATCTTGAATCCGAGCAGTTGTCTAACTATTCATGAAGGCGAGAAGCCGGAAGTAAACTCTCTTGTTCAGAGAGCAAGCATACTTACATTCTTAGGGACCTAACTGTTGGGTTTGGGTGGAAGCAGAGAAAACTCACTTCGGACACAGAAGCTGAAAATGAAAGCTTTATTTTCTGAGCTCAGGGAGGCGGCCAGCTCAGGATCTGAACGGCATCCTCAAGGGGAAGTTGTATGGCGTATTTAAAGGTGAACCCCACAGTTAGCTCATACAGGAGGGCGGATGATGGAACATGGTGGTCAGCTCTGGCTCAAGTTATTTTGTTAACAAGAAGTTTTAGCTAACTTTGAAAGTGTGCCTGGCAGTTGGGGCAGCTGGATTTGTACTTGGGGAATTTTTTGCTGATTAGTAAGGCCGTAAGGGTATGCTGAGCATAAACATAGTTTATGGTCAACCTGACTTTGTATAGAGATTCCTTTACCTCAGCAGTGGGCTGAGATGATGGGGCTGGTGGGCCTGAGATAAAAATATCTATAGTTCTGCTATCAGGTTGAGCCGGCTTCAACGCTTACGGTGCTTTAGAAGAATGGTACTAATTTGCCCTCCTCATCCTCTCCAACAATGAATGCCATAGATTTGCTGTTTTGTGTGTTGTTGTGAGTTGAACTGAGAACCTTGCATATGCTAGGCAAATCTCTAGCACTAAGATGCATTTCTAGCCCTTGCTCTTCTCATCTTTACCAATCTGATCTCCTCCCATCCCCGGTTTTTTTGAGACAGGGTTTCTCTGTGTAAGTTTGCCTGTCCTGGACTCACTTTGTAGACCAGCCTGGCCTTGAACTCACAGAGATCTGCCTGCCTCTGCCTCCCTGAGTGCTGGGATTAAAAGGTGTGCACCACCACGCCCAGCTTCTTCTAATAATTTTATAATTCCACTTATCCACTTTGCTTGTTGCTTCATGGTGAAGTGATTTGGTAGCGAGGGTGAAATCAGCATCGCATAGAGCCAAATTCTACATCCTGGTTTGCAGTCGTTTTCTCATATAATCACCATGACCATATTTCCATCCTAATGGACACATTTATATATTTTACTAATTCCATAATTTATTTAGTCAATCTATTATTGGGCATTTAGGTTTGCAATTATATCGCACTACACTGTGATTAACATTACAGAAGCTGTATTCCCATTCATTGCTCGAGTAATGCTTTTTTAGAACAATCTTTACGTTTATTTATCATGTGTATATGCTTGTATGTGTGCTTGGGAAGGCACACAAGTGCCATCTCATGCATGGAGAGGTCAGAATAACTCTATGGAGCTGATCCTTTCCTCCCATCCTGTGGGTTCTAAGAACAAAGCCAACGTCATCAGGTTTGGCATCGAGCACCCTTACCCACTGAGCCATCCCTCTACCCCTTAAATGATGCTCCTCATACTCATTTCACTGTCTGGCATGGTAGTTCAGTCCTTAACTCCAGTATTCAAGAGACAGAAGCAGATAGGTCTGGATGGTTCCAGGCCAACCTAGTCTATTCGAGTGTGTGTGTGTGTGTGTGTGTGTGTGTGTGTGTGTGTGTGTGTGTGTGATGGATTCACACTTCATACCCTTTTTAAGTCCAGACCTTGCCCAGTCATTTCATCACAGTGAATTATATCCTCCCTCATCCTCTTGCTCAAACCAAATCCTTAGAACTGATGCTTGAGTCTTTACTTTCACACGGCCTTCAACCTGCCCCATCAAACAAGTCCCATCAGTTCTTCAGGTGACTTACTACTTCCTGCTCCTCTTCTTGAACTGCAGTCCCACTCTCTAAGCCACCGTCTCTCTCAGCTGACGACAGCTGCCGCCTCCCTCTTCCATCCCGCTACCATCTGTGTCCAGACAGTAGAGTGTCGTTCTAGGGTGCAGATGCTACCAAGCCACCTCCCTATTTAAACCCCCAATAGCTTCAAGGCCCTGATCAAGTCCTAGAAGGGCTCTGTCATCTGGGCCCGCCCACTTCTCTGACTCAGGTTCCATCACTCAGTCCTTCGGAGACCAGTTGCCAGGCACCGACCTCATTTCTAGTCCCTACGTGGGCCACATGTCCTAATTTAGGCCCAGATTCCTTGCATTTGAATTTGAGCAAGGTAATTCCTTGAAGTGAGGACTAGCCTGGTCACTGTAAGATGCTGAGCAGAATCCCCACCCACATTTGAGATGTCAGGAAGACCTCCCCAGCTACAAGAATAAAAGAATGTCTCATGGGCTGGGGGTGCAGTTCAGTCAGAGAATGCCTGTACAGCATGCACAGACCCTGGCTTCCAGCCCATGAACCAAAAACATACATAAAAAGAGTCTTAAAGCAATGCCAGATGCCCACTAGGGAACAACATCACCAAACCCAGGAACCACTGAGTTCTGCCTTTTGCCTAAGATTCTCCCTCTGAGGCAGGTTGTTTTCAGGGATAGCTTAGCAACCGATGACCCCACCCCCATCCATCTGAGCAAAGCAACTGGTCACTCTGCCCTGATACCTTCCTAGTTGACTGACTCCCCATTTGTAGTGAGCTGGAAGGCAAACACATCCCGGATCCAGAGAGGGATGTGAGTAGAGCCAGCCAGAACCAGCGTTAGGTAAACTGGGTGCTCATAGTGAATTTTTAGGAAAAAGTTCTATTTGCCACCTTAGATCTGTGCATGGCTGGGAATATATGCGACTGCACTTAAGGATCGCGGGGCTGGAGAGATGGCTCAGTAGTTAAGAGCACTTGCTGCTCTTGCAAACGACCTACTGAGCACCCACAGCCTCTGGCTCCATCCAGTTTCAGGGGGTCTGAGGGCGTTTTCCGGCCTCCGTGGGCACCAAGTGAGCACTTAGACAATTTCCTCATGGCTGGCCCTTGCCAAGACTCCACTTCCTTGAGCTCTGGGGACCCTGTGTTGTCAGAGTTGAGCCCACACCTTGGGCTTTCTTTCCAGCTTCCCTCCAGAGCCCCTCTTCCTCGGTCTTATTCTAGTACCCTGCTCTTCAGGGAGCTTTTTCTAACATCCTTCTAAATGCACATGACCCAGCATGGTGGCCCCAGCCACTCTTAAACCTCGACATCCAACATCTCACATCTTACCACTCCCAAATCCAGATTCCAAACACAAGGAAACACCATATCCCACTACAGTATCCCGCCAGCCCTTCCAGCTCAACCCATCGCTTCTGCAAACCAACCTCTCAGCAGCTTCTCTGCCCCAGTTAACTTTCTGTGCCGACTTAACATTACCAGAGGTGCCAGATTTACCAGTATTTCTAGGTTTGTCCATGAAAGTATTTGCAGGTGAGATTACCATTTGAATCCATGAACTCAATAGAGAAAAATCACCCTTCCCAGAGTAGGTGGGTGTCATCAAGTCCACTCAGAGGCCTGAGTAAGTTTAAAAAAAAAAAAAGTAGAGGCAGGAGGAACCTGACCCCTCAACTCCCCACCCTGCTTCGGACATTGCTGCTTGAGCAGAGCCACACATCCGTCTCCCCGTGGCCTCAGACATCCAGCTCGCAGGTCTTTGGATTTTACAGTTTGCAGCTGGTAGGCTGTGGTACTTCTCAGCCTCTATAGCAAATAAGCTGAGTCCTCATAATAAACCTCTCAAGGTATGCATAGCTGCATACTATGGTCTGCTTCCCTAGAGACCTCGAACTAACAAAGCCTAGCCTCTGCTCCTGACGCTCCTAGAGTCTTTGTGGGATTCCTACCTGGGAGTTGAGACAACATCCTCCCAAGAGTCTTTGCGTCTACTTTGGCTCCTCTAGTGCGCGGTCCTCGCTGCCTGCTTGAAATCCAGTGATTTCACATCACCTGAGTCAAAGATCAAATCTTCTCTCTTGTCCTCTCATCACACCAAGCTGTGCTTGCTTCCAGGACCATAATGTGCTCCTTTTTCTCACATCTGCAACAGCCTCACACCTCCATCTCTGGGGGGGATGCAGAGACTATTTGCAAAATCAACACATGGGATTTCCCCTGCCTTACTTTGGTTCCAAGCTTTGTCTAAATCTCCTAAAACTGTGAGGTCTGTACACTTGGCCTTTTGTCCTCTGTGCCTAAATAGACTATTTTTTTATGCATAGTAACTCTTTCTTCCCCTGCCTTTCTACTTCCCAGATTCGCTCCTGCTATTGGTGTCTCTGAGTTCCTCTGGACCACCAGAGACTTCCCAACAACCTCTCTGCCTCTCCCAACCAAGAATTTAACGTAATAGTTGCCTCTTCCTATCCTTGGGTATACTGGTTAACCTTGACTAAGAATTTTAGAAAATCTTCAGATGGTGCGGAAGATATTCAGAAATACTATGCTATATTATCAACAGACAATGAGGAAATGCAATTGTTAAGTGTGAATTAAAAAGCATGGCACTAAGTGTGCCACTTCTCAGCCTCTGCTAGCACCGTCACCTCCCTGTGGGTACCTGAGCACCAGCCTGGCACAGTATGGCAATATGTCCTGAGATGAACTGATGGAGGTCTGCACATGGAACCCAGCTTTACCTGGCAGTCCTATCAGGCCAGCCTCATAGGAGCTTTCCAGTGACATAGGCCTTGAAGCATCCTATTCCTCTTAAATAGAGTGCCCCAGTGTTACAGGTGAGCAGACCCAGTGACCTGGGGAATTGACAAGTACCTTGGATATTGTTTTAGGTCTAAGCCATTTTCCCTAATTGAACATCTAAGAAAAGGACAATTGTCAATTCTAAAAAAAAAAAAAAAAAAAACCAACCAATGAGATAATGAGATAGAATTATTGCCCGTCTCCTCCAACTTAAAGGGAGTAAACAGAAATTCATTTCCTAGATTGTGTCAACCAGTGCTAGCAGAGGTCATGGGGTGAATATGGTCCCCTCGCAGGAAGCTTCAGGAGCCTGTATAATGTGGATCTCTTTTAAGAATCCAGAGGCAACCTGGGGCTATGCTTCAACTGGCAGTGCTTGGCTGGTGTGAGCAAAGCCCTGGGTTCAATTCCCAGCACTGCATAAAGCAGGCATAGTGGTGCCTGTAATCCCAGCACATGAGAAATAGGGGCAAGAGAATACAAAGTTCAAAGTCATCCTTGTCTATGTAGCATATCTGAGATCAGCCTGGACCGTACCAGATCCTGTCTCCAAAACAAAAGCACCCTCACAAAAACCACGAGAATGCAAAGCCAGCACCCCATCAGCAGTGCTTTTTCCTGGCCTTGGTGACCTTGGATTCATATTCCTTTTACACAGAGCGCTCCAGGTATTAGGCATGCTACAGTGGCCAACTTCTCAATTGTGGCCAGTGTCCTTGAAAGGCCTGTCGGAGTCTGATAATGGCCCTGGAAGGCCCAAGAGACAGCCTCCTAACAATTATCCACAACAAAATGTATCCACGTTGCAATTTGTTAAAATAAGCGAATGCTAGCATGGGCTCTGTTCTCCTCACTGTGTGGGAATTAAAAAGAAATCCTTGTTCCCCGGCTGTTGTGCCCTAGTTAAGGAAGAGAGACCTTTGCTTAAAATTATACCTTGCCGCTGAAATCACAGGCTTTTCCAAAACCAAACGCACCCCTCCAGTCCAAATGAGGAGGGAGAGAGCAACAGAGCCCAAGTTTTCCTAAATGCCAAAGCCCAAGATCTCCCGAAAATATCCCACACCTAAAAGGCCAAGAAACAAAAGGACGCCCCAAACTCTTCAATCTCAGGCCTCCTTGGAAGGACGTGGGTGCTGTGTCATCTTTCCTTTTCCAAATATCAGGTTGTCCTGCTGGCTCCCAGGGCTGTACCCGTACCTCTGTTCTTCATGTTTGCCACCACCTTTTTACCTGTTTTGTTTAAAATTTTGCTTAGTGATTAACAGATTGATTGATTGATTGACTGATTCTGTATGTGGTTGAATAATTGACTAATTGCTTGATTGTGTGTGCATTTATGTGAATGCTCATATATGAGGTTTGTGTGTTCATGTGTGAGGGTGCGTGTTGTATGAAGGTGTATGTGCACGGTTTGTGGGTGGGTGTTAAGGTCAGGGGTCAACCTCAGGGGTCTTCTTCTTCTGTCACTTTCCATCTTGAGACAAGGTCTCTTACTTTGACCTGGAGCTATCAATTCTACTAGGCCACTGGCCAATGAACCCCAGGGATCTTCCTATCTCTACCTTCTCAGAGCTGGGATTAAGAACGTACCCTGAGCCAGGAGTAATGGCACATGTCTTTAATCCCGGAACTCAGGGAGATAGAGTGAAGCAGGTGGATCTCTGTGGGCCAGCCTGGTGTACAAAGTGCAGGACAGCCAAGGCTATAAAAAGAAAACCTGTCTAAATAAATAAATAAATAAAAATAAATAAATAAATAAAATTTAAAAAAAAAATTTTAAAGGAGAAAAATGTACTGTGGAGGCTAGAAATACGTCTCAGCAATTCGAAGCCCTTACTGTTGTCTCAGAGGCCCTGGGTTCACTTCCCAGCACCCACATGGCAGTTCACCATCATCTGTAACTCCAGTTCCAGGCCGTCAGACGCCCTCTTCTGGCCTCTGTGACTACTACACACCCATCATGCACCACCACACACTACTCATAAAGGCAGCAGCAGGTGGCCAACGGGAAAATGAACTCAATGGTGTCTTTGGAGGTTCTTTGCCTCATAATGCTGTGTCAAGGCTTTTCTTCTTCTTCTTCTTCTCCTCCTCCTCCTCCTCCTCCTCCTCCTCCTTTTTTAAATTTTTATCTTAATATTTTTAGCCTTATTTTATTTATATATTTTTCTTCTCTCTTTTTTCCCAACAGATCCTTTGTGTATATATTACAGCTTCCCAGAGCAAGCAGCAGCAGCACCGCCTGGAGGTGCTAGTGACACAGAGCCCCGCTGGGTTCTGTGACATGTGTGCACAACAGTGTTGGAGATGCCCTAGTGTGACACAGAAGACCAGGTCACCGTCTGCTTAGCTGTACGCTGACTTTCCAGTCATAAACCATGTTGACCCATGAGCATGAAGGTTCTCTGATGTCACTGGTGTAGGGAGCGGCCTGTGTGTTTTAGGTTGTTGCTTTAACGCTCCCGTAACAGTTCTGATATGCAGCAAAGTTTAGAAATCCCTGAGCAAGGCTTCTGCAGAACCAGGGGAGGATGGCATCATAGCGGGGAGAACGGTATAAACAGATGTGGATGGAGGCAACCCTGATCATCAATAGTCACGAGACAGTGAGACAGCCTCTCTGAGGGAGGAGAGGGGCTGAGGGGCAGGTAGGGAGAGGCAGGTTATGATCATGGACTTCAAGGCATGAGCTAGTAAGCAGTGGGCTGCTGCAGGGGATACGTGTCACTCGGCAAATCGTGTAGTCGCGGGATCACAGGCCCACCTTGACAAACCTATTCTGATTACTTCTGTAGGCACCCTAACTCATATAAGGTCCCGACCAGAGGAACTGGGATTTGGGAGCACATCATAGAAATGTGGGCAAGAAAGCACATATTCAGTCCATAACACATCAGATAATAACAACAATAAATAACCCATGCAAATTCAGCTCTTTCTTTTCACACTGGAGGTTAACAGGGTTGGGGGGGGGGGGCGGTGCTCCTCTCCTGTGTCTGCTGAGGTTGATGACGAGCCCACCGTACAGGAGGCATGTGAAATAAATGTGAGCCCGAGGAGAAATAACTCTGTGTCACAGAGAGCTCGCCAAAGAATTGCTTTCCAACTCAGCTTTCCTCCACCACGGTAATGACAGTTGGTTTAAATGGAGCAATTTACAGAGTTGAGATTTGTAGTCCATGGTGTAATATTCAAAAGCAAATATGTCATCCTTTATAGAGAGAAATAACTAACCTAGCTGACAGAGACAGCAGCAAGCCCCAGGTGATGGAGCAGAAGATGAAATAGATTTAAAAGCTGAGGACTCGCGGTTCATCACCACAGACAACAACAACCTGCCTGTTGTTGGGGGGCCCCCACCCCCGCTGTGGGCTTGCACCTGTGTTCTGGGAACTGGGAAATTTCCAGGATCAGGAACAAAAGGCCTCAGAGGTCAGGGCAACCAGGAGGAGGGGCACCATGAGTGCAAGAATCAGAAAGGCACAGCAAACTCCGCGTTCATATCCAGCAACAAGCCCTGTGGCAAAGATTATATATGTGACAGGGGAGACAGGCCTAGGTCACATGATCTGAGGGGATACAGAGTCAAGGAAAGCAAAGTTGGTCCATTCTGTGATTTGGATGCCCACGTATTCCAGGCTTGGTCTCCAGGAAAACATGGTAGGACCTTTCAAAGACTGGACCTTGCGGGAGGTCAGTAAATTACTGAAGAGGTGACCTTGAAGAGGCTTATGGGTCCTGGACCCATTTTATTTTCTCTTTTCTGTTTCCTGGCCATGTGGGGTTTGCTTCACTCAGTCACAGGCTGCTATGGGCCCAAAAGCAACCAAGTAAACTCCCTGTGGGCTGAAGCCAAAAATAAGCCTTTCCTCCTTTGAAGTTGGTCGTGTTGTGTATTTGTTATAGTAATAAAAAGCTGGCTAGTACACATTATAAGAAACAGTGCTTTGCAACCCACCAGTGGTTTTATTAAAACATAAATTTCTAGAACTCTCAGTTTCCTACCCGAAAGGTCTGAGAGAGGCCTGATAATGCGCATTTCTAAGAAGTCCCCTGGGTAGTGCCTCGCCCTATAGGAACCACCTGCTTTTCTAAGGCAGAGTGTCAGGTAGCTCAGGCTGGCCTCAAACTCTCTGCTATGAGCCAAAGATGACCCTGAAGTCTGGATCCTGCTGCCTCCATGCCTGAGTGCGGGGATAAGAGGCATGTGCCTGGTTTGTGGAGTGAGAACCAAACCCAGGGCTTCATGCACACGAGGCAAACATGCTACAAAATGAGGTACATTCCCCCAGCTGAGCATAAGTGTTTGAAGAACAGATAGCTTGGGTTCGGATGAGATCTGTGACCACGGCATGCCATTGTCCCCCTCATATCAACCACCATTTGCTAAGGATGCAGTCCAACAGCTCTTGCTGTCACTAGTTTTATGCTCTGAAATCAACCATGTGGTCTCAGTTTTTCATTTCTTACAGGATCTAAATCAACAAAACAATAAGTCCTGCTTAAAGGCTCTAAGAGGTAGGGAACAAATTGGGTTTTATGGGTGGTTTGCTAGCTTTTGATTTTTGGCATAGAAACCCATTTAGGGTGGGCTAGAGAGATGGCTCAGCAGGTAAGAGTGGCTGCTACACAGCCACAAAGACCTCAGTCCAAGTCCCAACTCCATGGAGTAAGCCAGGCATGGCTTCATACATGTGCTGTGTAGATCAGAGACAAGGTAGATCCCCAGGCATGCTGGCCAGCAGCCTAGCCTAGGTTGGATGAGAGATCCTACCTCAAAGGAAAAAGGCCAAGGGTAATAGAGGACACCTAGTGCCTTCCTCTTACTTCCATGCACACACAAGAGATGACTAAGCCACACACACAGGGATCAGGGAGAGGGCTAAAGAGAGAAGAAACTATTTATTTAGAAGCAGAATGGCCAACCCTGGTCATACAGTGTCATTAACAAATAAGCAATGCAATAGAAGATAAGGGGCTGGTTGAGGGACATGGGTTGAGGTCAACACTGGGGTGCAGGAAGGGTGGGAGCAGTTTGAAGTCTAGCAAAGCCTGATTCCTCCACCCTCCCTCACGCACGCCACTCTTTCTTCCCACATCCAACATTCTAGAAGCAGACCTTGCAGAGAGCAAAGACTCCCAGGTTACAAGAGCAAAACACAGGAGAAGCCACTCTTATATTTGTTTTTCAAAATGTTTTCTAAAAGATATATTTATTTATTCTGTAGCTGAGAGGAAGAGTGTTTGCAGAGTCCTTGCAGCCCTTTGTCTCCTCAGTCAGATGTGCTAGCTCTGAAGGGCAAGCCAACGTGGTCAGCAACAGCCTTGGCCAACTGTGCTGGGGGCAGTCAGGGGAGAATTCTTACCTTTCCTGAGGTGTAAGCAACTTGAGAGACAATGGAGGCTTCCTGGGCATTGTTTGTTTCGTCCCAGAAAACAACCCTTTATTCTAACTGGAGAATTGTTGCCGTGGCGGGGGGGGGGGGGGCAGGGGGGGCATGGGGGAGGGGGGGTGCAGGACAAATAAGAAACTGTTGCTAATAAGAGGCAAAGGCTTAAATGTAAAAAAAAAGGGGGGGTTTGATCTGTCTTATATAAGATCCTGAGAGGGAAAAAGCCTCTAATTGGACAAATTTTCTGTGGAAGCTACATTGGAGAATTAGTCAAGAGAATGTTTAGCTTTAGAAAACTAAAGCAAGGAAAAAATGTGTTTGTTTGGTTGATGTTTGTTTGTTTGTTTGCTTGCTTGCTTGTTTCTTTTTTGAGAAAACAGTGTCTCATGTACTCCAGGCTGGCCTCCAATTCAATATGTAGCTTAGGATGACTTTGAACTCCTGATCTTCCTGTCTCTGACTCCTAAGAGCTGGGGTTACTTGTATATTCCAACATACCCAACAAGTCCGTGGTTTTTGATGTACATCTGCAGTAGTCCAAGTGAGCTGACCTGCAATGGAGCGTGCTTGCTTTTGAAAAATTCATATAGATCCATAAAAGACTCCAGCTAGCCAAAGCCATCCTGAGCAAAAAGAATAATACCAAAAGGATTGCCCTTCCAGACTTCAATATACACTACAGAGCTATAATAACCAAAATGATATGGTACTGACCAAAACCAAACATGTAGACCAATGAAACAAAATAGAAGATCCACACATGAGTGTAGCCATCTGATACCTGACAAAGAGGCAAAATCATACACCGGAGAAAAGACAGCATCTTCAACAAACACTTCTGGGGAAACTGGGTGTCTAATAAGCAGAAGAATGAAATTATATGTGTATCCACCCACCCCAAACACACACAAAAAATATCTCCAAGCAGATCAAAGACCTCAATTTGGAACCCAAAACTCTAAAAGTGCTAGAAAAAAAAAACCTGGACATTACCACACAAGATCTAAGTATGGAAGAGAACCTTCTGACTAGGACTCTGTTTGCCCAGAAGTTAAAGTCAACAGTTGAGACTTCATAAAACTAAAATGCTTCTGTACAGCTAAGGAAATAATCAACTGAGTGAAGAAAACACCTACAGAATGGAAGAGCATCTTTACCAGCTACACATCTGGTCTAAGATTGCTATCCAGACTGTACAAAGAACTGAAAAAAACCAACAAGGAGTCAAGGAAACAAATGACCAAATTAAATGGGCTCAGGCTCTAAACAGAGAGCCTCTCAAGCAAAGTAAAATTAAAATGGCTAAGCAATACCTCAAAAAGTGCTCGTCATCCTTAGCAATTAGGGAAATGCAAATGAAAACTACTTTGAGATTTCATCTCACCCCAGCCAGAACGGCTAGGATCAACAAAATACCTGACAACAACTGGGGAATCCTCACTCATTGTTGGTGGGAACGAAGACTGGTGCTGCCACTCTGGAAACAGGTATGAAGACCCCTCCCAAAAAACTGAAGATAAGTCAACCAGCTATCACTCCTTGCCATGTGCCCAAAGGAGGTGCCATCTTACCTCCACAGATACTTGCTCAGCTGGGTTCTATTCACAATAGCTAGGAAATGGAAACAACTTACATGTAATTTCCACAGGTGAATGAATAAGAAAAAAATGCAGTCCACATACACTGTGGAATACTCTTCGGCTATTTAAAAAAAAAGGATGAAATCGTGAACTTTACAAGTAAATAGGTGGACCTACTTAGAAAAGGATATGTCCAGTGAGGTGACCCCGACCCAGAAAGACGATCGCTGAATGGTTTCTCTCATTTTCAGTTTCTAGCTCCAAGTCCTCAGGTAAAAGTACACAACATGAAATAAATGCAGAAACCAGGAAAGTATAAAGGGACCAACCGACCATACTGGGGTTAGGGCTCTTGCGTGGGGACTAGCAAAGTACAGGTGATATAAAGCAGGAAACGGAAAACGGAGGAGAGAGGCTCCAACTAGGGAAGAGGAAGGGAGGTCAACCCAGAAGGAGGAGACAGGAGGGGAAATAGAAGCAAGATTGTTTGGTAAAGCCTCAAAGAGTCATATTGTTTTATATTTCCTAAAACCACACACAGCACATGTAAGAAAGTTCTGTGTCTAGGGCTAATGAGGCTTCCCATAAGAACCATAGACTAGCAAAAACCTTAGTATCAGGAACAAAAAAGTCTCCTTTAGAATGGACTGGGCCAGGGGCAGGGGGAGGGGGGGTGCGAGGGCAGTCAATTTAATTCCTGAAACAATATAGACTGTGGCTACAGCCCATTGTTGCTGCTCAGGGGTTGATGGTAAGTCCATACTGCCGAAGACACTGCATACTTGGGATACAGGAATCAGATTACTAAAGCCTTCTTCCTGTGGCCTAGCTTCCATGCTGCCAGAAAATACTATGCAAGGCACCAAGGGAGAGAAGCAATTAATAGTCCCATCCAGCTGTGGCACGTGTGAACCACAGTAGTGACCCACATGATGAGATGCCCATAAAGGTGCAGTAGGAGGCACTCACATGTTGGTGGTACCCGACTGTTGTCTAGTTGAACTTAAGGCCACTCAATATAGGAGGGAAATGATGCCTGGTACTGATGCCTAACCAATTTCCCAGGGCTAATGAGATCGTGGATCTTAGAAGAGGATCTACTACTGCTGCTTTGCTAGGCCAGCATGATTCCTAACTATATTCTATACCTACAGATAAATGCTGCTATCACTCCTCACCAAAGCAGCTTTGTTTTACAACAAACAGAGACCATCACAAAACACACACACACACACACACACACACCTGGACACAATGCCAAGGTCAACAGATTGTGGAGAGCCCAGCCATGATGAATACTTCCATGTTACAATTCATGCATCTGTGCCTCAGGGAACAATACAGAAAAGAATACAAAAAAGAAAAGACTGTAAGAGCCAAAACACCAGGAAGTCAACTGTGAAACAGTGTCTCATAGAAATGGCTGCATACACATGGCCTCAACAATCGCAGGATCGGTAGGCATGTTAATACAGGCGGAGGGAAACCTCATGGGATCACAGCCCTGGATGAGGAACGACAGACAACCGGTGACTGCTGAGAGGGGGACAGTTAGCATCTCCCGAGGATGGGACCCCTAATTGGTTGTCCAATACAAAGTGGTCAACCCTGAAACAATATACACACAAACAACAAAAACGAATTCAGTAGGCTGTATTTACACACACACACACACACACACACACACACACACACACACACACACACAATAGTCAGGGAGAAGAAGCTATCAGTTTGGGAGGAGGACATAAAAGGAGTTGGATGTGGCAGGTGGAATTTGGAAGGGACTGGAGAAAAGAAAATAATATAATTATATTTACTTTAAAATGTATAAAAACATTTAACTAAAAACACTAAATCGAGTTAAAATTTAAAAAGTGTGCATGTGTGCGAGAGATAGAGAATACTTGTACATAAATGTAGATGCCCTGGAAGGGCAGAAGAGGTGTAGGTGTCCTGCAGCTGGAGTCCCAGGCAGTAGGAGTTGTGAGCCACCCAGCGTGGGTACTGGGAACTGAACTCGGGTCCTCTGGAAGCACAGAAAGCCCTGAAAACCACTGAGCCATGCAGGCAGCCCTGACACGCTTTTTTTCCCCCTCCTTTATTAATTTATTCTTGTTACATCTCAATGGTTATCCCATCCCTTGTATCCTCCCATTCTTCCCTCCCTCCCAATTTCCCCTTATTCCCCTCCCCTATGACTGTTCCTGAGAGGGATTACCTCCCCCTCTATATGATCATAGGGTATCAAGTCTCTTCTTGGTAACCTGCTGTCCTTCAGCTCTGATTTCCGATTAAGAGTAAAATGTTGAGAGATTTCCTTTCCTTCAAAAGAAGCCCATTTGCTCTTCAGTTTGTCTGACATGACCAGTGCAGGTGAGGTCAAAGGCTTCCTGTGCATCGTCAGGTCTGAAAAAAAAATTATTACATCTTACGGACTGTCTGGATGTGAAACAAGGCCAAGGAGGAATAGAATGGTCTGTTTCCATACTTCTGTAACCAGAATTGACAGCGTCATGCTTTACCTACGCACTCTTTTAGAAGCTGGAAAAGTTTTCACCAGAAAGCTGCTCTGTAAATTCCTACTAGCTGGGATCCCAAGGTCACCCTGGTCCTGTTGACGCCTGGACTCTCTTCTCTATAACCCTGAGTCTTTCCTGTCAATGCCCAACATCTGCAGCCTCAACGTCAGCCAGCCCCAGAGCCAGCCCTGACTGGAGCAGGAAAGAGAAGCTGAGCTTCTCAAACACCTGAAAGATACAAAGAAGACTGTGCCACCGTTGAGCCTGGAAGCCTACAGCAAAGCCCAGGTGTCTCCCTGCCCCCATATCCACCAGGTCATAACCTGGAGTCAACCCATAGCCATGCAGGGAAGCCTGGGTGTCTCCCCGCTGCCATGCCCACCAGTCCATAACCTGGAGTCAACCCATAACCAGGTTCTCCATAATGTCCCCTTTGTGGGCATGCAGCTGACTGGGTCCCCAGTTAAGGTTGGAAGTTCCCTTCTTAATGAAGTAAATCATCTGGACCCCAAAACTATATCCACCATCCATGCAGCCCCTCTGACCATCCCCCACTGCGGTGCTGCATCCGAGCATACCACAGCTCAGAGGTCCCTGGAGTCAGAACGCACACTGGGAAGTCTTATTTGCCCTGTAGATTTCTCGTTTGAGCCTATCCCGCTTACTCACTCCTAATCCTGGGTGGCTCAAATGGAAGAGATCTGAGAAGTCATCTTGTGCAACTCTACCTGAGTGAAGAGAAGGCCCGGGCCAACCCCCATAGATCTTCCTGTGCTCCCTGCCAGCTTCCCCGTCTTGGCCACCAAGCAGCGACATGGTCACTGCCTTTCATCATTCTCTGTATTGTGTTTCAGACAGCCTCTGTTCTCCAGACATGCGCTCTCTCCATCCTCGCAAAGCTCTGAATTGCACCCTGACTCCAGATGCTCGGTAGCATGTAGACTCGGACACAACACCAAGAAGTTCATTAACTTTGTAGCTGATAGAGTATTGTTCAGTCTGATAGAGGAAAGATACTGTCCTTTGCCACAGAGAAGGAGGGATGTGCCCAGAGGATATGGCGTAAGCTAGAAAATCACCCTCATTTAAGCTGGAACAGAGGCGAAAGCCATGGTCACCAGGGGGAAAGGTGCGCAGAGAAGGGAAGGACTGAATACGTCTAGAGAGCTGATGTGGGACATGATGCTGAGGAAGGCCTCATTTCTGGTGTTCACTCTGGCAAACGAGACACTGTCACCATCACACTGTACTCCCATAGTTTGCTAAACAGTCGAGGTGATCTCACCAATATCACACACACACACACACACACACACACACACACACACACACACACACGCTGTGCAAGGTGACAAATAGGGACAGTGATTTGACCGTACTCAATCATTTCACTGTTTACAGAGCCACGATCATCCTGTTGTAACCACAGATTCAGCCAACCCCAGAGATTGGGGAAAAGGGCTAGAAAATTCCATAAAGCAGAACTTGAATTCTGCACGCTAAACTCTGCACTGCCGAGCACAAGCCACGTGGTGGACCCATGCACCCTGCTGCAGCCTCCTGAGCGTCACAGCTCCTTGGCCTCTGTCCCTGTCTCTCTGCTGGGGCTTGTTTGCCCAGACGCTTCTTGTTTACATACTGTATGATCAAGTTTACACCTGTTCTCCACATGGACATAATTCCCCCAAATTTGTTCTCTCTGAAACTGTTCTCCGGAAATAATGCAATCTGTGCATAGTAGTGCAACATTTAGGTATTGCAAGTAATCTGAAGATGATGTAATGTAGAAGAGGACGCACTTAGATTACATTCACCAACCACACCCACCAGGTCATGTAAGGACCTTCAGTGTCAGTGGGCTTTGGTATCCTACCTGTGGCAATCCTAGAACCAACCCATTTAAATACTGGGGTCAAACACAGGCATGCTGAGAGGTAAAACATTATATCCCACACTTTACCTATATACAATAGAAGTTTTATTAAAAACTAAATAAATTACATATACAGCAGGGACTCGAGACTCATTTAATGGAGAAACATTATTAAAGAGAAATATGTGTTGATTCTTCAAGCTGAGTAAATATTTAATGAGCTATTGTCGCACAGAAATGGATAAGCCCATTAACCTAAAAAGAAATCTCTTTGAACTGGCTCTGATCTGTCTGTCTTTACCATGTTGCCACAGAACACATATCCATGTGACAATTGGGTACAGCTTTATCTCTGAAGGTGGCTGCAGCACTGACAGCCCACCTCGTGGGCAGAGGACTTAGCTGTGCTGCACCCCTCTACACTCTGGACACACTGTGACCACCCCACTTCCTAGACTCTCCTCCTGGAGTGGGGAGAGGCCACTCCATTCCCTGGTCCCCTGCTGTGCTCCTCTCTGAGTTCTGTCATCATGAATCATGAGATATAACATGTGAGGCCATATTAGCATAGAGCCCGACAGCAGGAAATAGAGTCTGTGGGAGACGCCTTCCGCTTTCTTCTCTCTCCACAATTATACTCAACTGCTTCAGTAAACAACAAAATTGTTCCCCACACACATCGTTACCGTTTACAAGATTAAAATAGTCTGGAGGTCGGGAAGACAAACACAGGTTGGCTTGAGCTTTTGAAATGAATTGCTCTCCCTGGCGAAGACTGCCCTAACCCCTACTTTCCTGGGGGAAAAATAGAGAACAAGAGGCCAGGCAAATGTCAAGCTGGCATCTCTGTACCCACGCAGGAAACTTTGTGGAGAGAGACAAAAGTGAGGAAAAGACAGTGCTCCATGAGGCCTTGGCCAGGCAGGCAGATGCTCTGCGCCTGTAGCCCTCGTCCATGAACCCCGCATTGCCTTGTTGGGTTGCCAGCATTCTTGTGCACCCTACTCAGCCATGAGCCTTAGAATTCTTCCCAGCTCCAGGTCAAGTCCAAAATTAGGAGTCCTGAGGAAGTCATTTCATGTTCCTCTCTTTAAATTGTAGGTTTTGTTGTTGCTGCTGTTGCTGTGAAATACTCTGGGCCTCCCGCCTGCTATGCAAAGCTGTTATCTTTAACTTGGTAAACCCCAGGAGTGTGCGGCGTTGGTTCAGTATCATAACTTCTTAGCACTCAGTAATCACCATGATCCTTGATATTCCCAACCCAATGCCAGGCAGAGATTGGAATGAAGAAACACATAACAACTATGTGTTGGGTGGTCTTATGTCAACTTGATGCAAGTTAATATCATTTGAGAGAAGGCGTCCTCAGTTAAGGAAATGTCTCCCTAAGATCTGCGGTGTTGGCAAGCCTGTGAGACATTTCCTTAGTTAGTGCTTGATACGGGAGGACACCGCTCATTGTGGGTGGTTCTATGCCTGGGCTGGTGGTTCTGGGTTCTACAAGAAAAGCAGACAGAGGAATCCACAACATGCAAGCCAGTAAGCAGCACTCCTCCATGGCCTCTGCATCAGCTCCTGCCTTCAGGTTCCTGCCCTGTTTGAGTTCCTGTCCTGACTTCCTTCAGTGACGAACAGCAATATGGAAGTGAGAGCTAAATAAACCCTTGAATCCTCAACTTGCTTTTGGTTACGCTGTTTTGTCACAGCAATAGAAACCCTGACTAAGACAACTGTATTCCAAGCAATCTCTGGTGTCTTTTGTCAACCAAAGGTTCCCTTGAAGAAGCCAACTATGGTGGGAGTTTTGGGGGTTTTTTGTTTTTTGTTTTTTAACTCAGTTATGTTATATAAACATGTTTTTGTCTTAATCCCAGGTGTGGGATATGGGGCTGCTTTACTCTGTTCACAGCTGTTAACTATGATTGTCTCATGCTCTAAGAGGGGCATGATCTTGCCAGATGCGGACAGTTTCATTCTGGGAACTCTGAGAGGGAATAAATACCAGAGCCCAGAGAGGGAGTGAGGCGCTCGAAGGAGGAAGATGGTTGCTGCTCTCTCTGCTGATGCCCACTGCTGCTGCTGGTTCATCCCTACTGTTGAATTTGCTATTGCTGGTTTGCTATTTCGCTGGACTGCTGGATATCCTGACTATGAAAATTGGACTTCTCCCAGGGAACGCAACAACCCAAACCAACAGGAAGTAGTCAAAAGAGAACTGCACCCCCTCTCTGCCCACTAACCTTCTTTGTCTCCTACCTGGTGCTGGAAGGGATTGGGGTAGAGAAGGGAGATAGAGGCATAAGGAACCCCAATAAAATAGCCCCAAAAGGATGTCAACAGCCAATCCATTGCCTCAAACCAGCATTATTTTCCCCCTTTGAAATGTAGACACAGCAAGAGAAAAAGACAAGCTAGAGCTAGAGCCCAATTGCACCAGACTACATGGAGCTCTCAGCAAAGGGTGGAGCTAGCTGAACAGATTTCTGCAGCTGCTCCTAGCAAAAATACTTCCTGTCCACTGAAAACTCTGCCTTACCATGGGGATAGGGAGAACAGTCAAAGGAGGACTGCAATGGCCTGAGTTTGGAGACCAGGCAAGGAAGGAAGACAATCCATTGTTTCTGAGGATGTGAATCATATATGAACATCACATGGTCTGGCACACTATGATCAATACTGAGAATGGCTATCCTTAGAATTTCATTTTGGAAGCCAATCCGACACCTGCAAGCCCACCATATACCCAGCCATTTCACCTTGATCCTTACAAACCCGCCCTAGCCCTACAAGTCTCCCTGGCCAAAGTATCCCCTGACCCTGGAGATGTCCAGTGCCCATCTGGTCCCCTGAGGTAGTAGCTACCTCACTAAGAGCCTACACTTCCTCCAAGGTCATCTCTACATGGCAGCCTACTGACTATCACCCCAGGGAAAGGGTTCCCATTAGGATATGTTAAGACTTTTAATGAAGAGACAAGACTATGGTACATTTTTTTAAAGATTTCTTTATTATGTATACAATATCCTGCCTGCAAGCCAGAAGAGGACACCAGATCTCATTATAGATGGTTGTGAGCCACCATGTGGTTGCTGGGAATTGAACTCATGACCTTTGGAAGAGCAGTTGGTGCTCTTAACCTCTGAGCCATCTCTCCAGCCCCCAAGACTATGGTACATTAATGTATCCTGAGACTATTGGGGGGAAAGTAAGAATTATATGAGTACAAAGGGCTCAGCTACAATGGAACCAGACATGTAAGTACTTGACCAGATAAAGGATAAAATTAGTAAAGGGAAGCACAGCCTACGTGAACCAGCCAAGCTCAGAAGTACTCGTACTTAAAGTCTGAGCCCCTTTCTCGGTGTTTTCCTGCCTTAAACATAGCAAAAGGAGATGATCTCACCTCATTAAACATCCCCAAGAGCTCTCCCTACATAGGTGGGGAAGTGGAAACTCACCAATGAGACCACTGGCTGAGTCCGTTTTCTTCATTTCACTGGTATGGTTCTACCTGTAAGAGAAAGGGTTTCTAGCCCATGTCATAACCAATTTAAAGTCCATGTCAGTGGCCGTTCCTCATGCTTAAGGGGAGCACGGAGTTTGTTTGGTTCGGCACCACAAAGTGACATTAATAAGTACCAGCGCTGTTCTAGCTCAGCAAAAGCATGACGCAAAGAAGGCCACAGTAGAGCCAAGTCTGTCCAAAAGGGACAGTCCCCAAACCTGTGGGACTGAAGGTATAAACACAGATGAACAACTGAGCCAATAACATGTCCTGAATGCTTTCTAAGGTTTTAACACAGTCCCCATCAAAATCCAATACCAGTCTTCACAAAAAGAGAAGAAGAAGAAGAAAAAAAGTCCTACACTTCATACAGAAACATGAAAGACCCCAAAATAGCCAGAGCAAAAAGAACAGCACTGAGGTATCACAATGTTTTATTTCAATTATACTGGAATGGCAACAAAATAGCACAGTACTGGCACAGAAGCATGTAGAGCAATGGGACAGGGAGAGACTCATGAAATACGGCACCTGATTTTCAACGAGGTGCCAAATATACGCACTGGAGAAAAGACATCCTCGTTAACAAATGGCGCTGGGGAAACTGGATGTCCACGTGTAGAACGAAACTGCGTCCTCATCAGTCACCTTTTACAAAAACCAATTCAAAATGGATCAAAGGCCTTAATGTAAGACATGAGGCTTCAAAACACTGAAGAAAAATAGGCAGAGCGTTACTGGAAAGGACTCCCCTCATCAGGGAAGTAATAGCAAGCACTGACTCGTGGGCCACACGAAATTAAAAAGCTTCTGTATTGCAAAGGAAACAGAGCAGAGAGACGGGCTGCACAGCGGGAGAAAATCTTTGCCAGGTGTACGCGTGATATCTAATGTCTAAAATATGTAAATAACAAAAGGTTAAACCCAACAAGACCAAATAATTCAACAAATACCATGTTTTGTTTGTTTTCGATGAAGGATGTATGCATGTATATATACACATATATATATTCTTTTGTTTTGTTCTGTTCTGTTTTTGAGACAGGGTTTCTCTGCATAACAGTCCTAGCTATCCTGGAAATTACTTTGTAGACCAGGCTGGTCTCAAATTCACAGAGATCTGCCTGCCTCTGCCTCTTGAGTGCTGGGATTAAAGGCATGTGCCACCATGCCCATATATAGAGAGACACACAGACAGACAGACAGACAGATTCTTATGACAGCGTATTATTTGTTGGGCTGCTCTAAGTCTTCTCTTCTAGAATCATGCACATATTTTGCAAAATGTCTGTTGTGAATAGCTCTCCCTTTGATTAGTCAACTGGTTTCCCATAGGATTAAACCCACAACGTATTCTTTTGGGTGCCCAGGTCTGGCCAACTGAGAGAAAACACCAGGGGAGACACTGGAGCATTCTTAATTCCAAGCATCTTTTATGAGGCAGGGACCCCAAGAGGAACAGTAACGGCATCTGTTCTTGTCTGTTTCTGTTGATGAGATGAACATCAGGACCAAAAACAAGCTGAGGAGGAAAAGGTTTATCTCGCCTTACAGTTTCTAGTCCATCATGAAGGGCAGCGCAGGAACTGAAGCAGAGCCCGTTGAGGAGTTCTGCCTACTGGCTTATTCCTTGTGGCTTTCTTGGCCTGCTTTCTTGTATAACCCAGCACTGCCTGCCCAAGGGCAGTAAGGCTCGAAATGGACCAAGCCTTCCCACGTTATCCAGTTGTTAAAAGAAATGCCCTACAGACCAATCCGATGGAGGTGTTTCCCCAATTAAAGTTCCCTCTTCCCAAATGACCCCGAATTATGTCATGTTAACAGAAAGCTAGACAGTACAGCATCCAAAGTGAAGAGAGGGGTAAAAGCTCCCCCCCTTCTTTTTTTTTTTTTCCTCTAACAAGGTTCTCAAAGCTTCACCTCGAAGTGTTGCACTGACTAGTTTTATGTCAACTTGACACAAGCTAAAGTCATTTGACAGACGGGAATCCTCAGTTAAGAAAATGCCTGCATAAGATCCAGCAGTAGGCAAGCACATAGGGCATTTCCCCAACTAGTGATCAGAGGGGGAGGGCCTAGGCCATTGTGATGGGGCATCCCCTGGGTTGGAGGTCCTGATCTAGTTTAAAAAAAAAAAGACAGGTTGAGTAAACCAGTAAGCAGCATCTGTCCATAGACTCTGCTTTTTAGATCCTGCCTACAGGTTCCTGCCCTGTCCTGAGTTCCTGTCCTGACTTCCTTCACTGATGAACAGCAATATGGACGTGTAAGCTACATAAGCCCTTTCTGGCCCAAGTTGCTTTGGGTGTGGTATTTCATCCCAGCAGTAGTAACCCTAAGACAGATGCCAAGTATTTTCTTTCAACTTTCTACTCATGTCAGTATCTCCAGGGCTGAAGAGAGTACCCGATTCACAGCATTGCTCAGTATTTGAGAATTAATTGATTGATTGATTGATCAATGCGTTTTTCTGCCTTGCCTCTGTCCCCATATCACAAACACAGCAAGTTGCTATGGGTAACAGCTTTATTACACAGGAATTTCAGTCGCATGAAAGAGAAGGCGTATGTCAGCTAATTATCAAAAGGCTGGAAGCTAAAGAGATGGCTCAGTAGTTAAGAGCATTTGTTCTTGCAGAGTTCAGTTCCCAACACCCACAAATACCTATTATTCCAGCTCCCAGAGATCCAAGACCCCCTGCTGACCTCCAGAGGCACTCGCACTCACCTGCAGATGCTCATACACAGATACACACGCATAGTTAAATTTATAAAAATAACACATTGTCGGTGCCGCACCGTCCAGCGGAAATAAGACGCCAACAACCAGACTTCTTCTCGAGATCTTTACTCAGGATTAAGCTCAGTGGGAATGGCCCCGAAGAAGGGAAGGGCCAATCTTAAGTACAACTCAAGGGCCAATCAGCTCATGCCAGGTGTCACCTCCTCATAGGTCCGCGTCAGAGCAGGACTGCTCGTCATCAGATCACCAGTTACCCTTGCACAGCCTTTTGCCATATAAGGACTTGTTTATCTTAGAGAGCGCTCGCCGTCGGGATGGCGGAAGGCGGAAGCCTGCGCCATGTTAAGGCACGGCACCTCGCAGCTCTCCACAACATATCATTTATATTTTACATTACATATAAACATACATGATTACACTTATAAAGGAAATCTTTTTTAAAATGGATTTGAGGCTTTAAGCAATAAAGCCACCCCTCTCCAACACATTCACAGACCCCAGGAAATCCTGAGCAGCCCGTGCAACCCTTCAGAAAGACACTGAAGACTGTGTCTGTTAACCTCATTCAGGCATCAACAGAGCCAGGCAGAACCCCAAGAGGAGGGAGTCAGCTCTTCAAGACTACCAGAGCTGTCCTTCACAGCATCACCTGCATCCCCACCCTCCACCCTTCCCCCACCCACGCAGAGAGCTCCAGGCACTGGCTCTGGCGCTTGCCTTCCCTGCGTGGAAAATGCCTACGGGATTTTTTTTTTTTTTTAGAAACAAGTCTCCTGCTCAAGTGTGCAACACCATGCCAGTAGAGAATTTGGGGAATGTGGAAGGTCACCTTCAGGGCTGCCGGCAGGAAGCCTGGAATTTTGGCCAGAGACAATGCCTATCTGTTCTCTGTCCTGTGGTGGGAGGCAGCACCTGCCTGTTTTACGCCATGCTGTGGATCCGAAGTGGAGCCCTGAGGGCCCGGAACACGTGGACAAACAAAAGCTGGAGGCCGGTTTCTGAGTTAGAGAGGGCTGATTTTTTTTTTTTTTTTTTTTTTTTTTACTCGTTTCAAAGTTGAATCCACTAAGGTGAAACCCAGACGTGGTGCCAGAGGAAAAGGGCTGCCTAGAAGAGGGAACTGTATTTGCACAGCAAGACCTGGAATCCTCTTATGTCCCCACTGTCCCTGATCCCCAGCCTCTGGGATCTCAGTGGTCACTTAGCTCTTCAGCAGACTCTGTAAAGCTATCTGGAGGAAGTCATCATGAACTCAGGTTGCCCCACCCCCCACCACCACCCACCACTCAGCCACCACCACCCACCACCCTCACCACCACCCCACCCCACCTCACCCCTGCCCCATCTGCAACTGCAGGGAACCTATGAGGCCATAGCAGCCACAGTGTGTGGGCCAGGTGAGCCAGGGTGGGGAGATGTCAAAGTCCCTGCTGCCTCCCTAAGCTCCTATTTTTCTGGAGGGCCACATGCTTTGGCACCATGGCTTCAGACTTAAAGCTTTGCCCGGACTGTTGATAGTCCTGGGATTCACAACTCAAAGATGCGCCTGCCCACATCTGCCCATCTTGTTCAGAGGTGAGGGCAGGAAGACGTGGAGCCCCAGGCACATCAACCCGACCCCAGTGGACCACCAGCAAAAGTCAGTGTGTTTGCAAATGACCCTGTGTGACTCCTGGTCAGAGCAGAGTCCTAGCCACAGGCCTGGCCCAGGCCTCAAAATTCAAAGTAGCCCTCCCTTTTCAATGACATTCTTTATAAATGAGATCTGTGCAAATGGACTCTATGTCCTTAGCAATAACCTCCACCCCTCTGTAGTCTCTCCACCGGAGTCAGTTCATAAAACCCACTACGTCAGAGCTCTTCAAGCTGTGGAAACAGAAGATAACACACACATACACACATACACACACACATACACACATACACACACACACACATACACACATACACACACATACACACATACACACATACACACACACATACACACATACACACACATACACACATACACACATACACACACACATACACACATACACACACATACACACATACACACACACATACACACATACACACACACACATACACACATACACACACACACATACACACATACACACACACACATACACACATACACACACATACACACATACACACACACATACACATATACACACACACATATACACATACACACACACACACACACACACACACACACACACACACACACACACACGATAGGAGCTTTCCTGCGCATTGACCTTCATTATCATATTGTCAAGCGCCATTGTGCAACACTGGCCATTAGAAAAGTCATAGAGAGCCCTGGGGATACTAGACACTGACACGTGGGACATGGCTTGATCCTAGAGGACACAGTGACCATGTGTCCTGGCCAAGCACATAAGAGGCAGGGCTCCCCTAAGACACTTGCCTTGCAGCCAGTAAAGCAAAGCTAAAAAGACCAATGACTACAAGGACACAGGGACCCCTCTTTCATTTAACGTAAAGGAGTAAAATCGCTTTGCATAATGCCGAGGCTTGATGATAAAACATCAGAAGGAGATTATCTGCTCAGCGGCCTGTTCAGTAAAGAGACCAAGAAAGAGGGACAGCTTGAAGGACTCCTCACTGTCCGAGAACCCTGGTCTTCTGTCAGTGCTGAGCTGGGCCTGCTTCCAGAGCAGAGTTTCTCAGAGCACCCTGACTGGCTTCATTCAAAACACAGACCCCCCAGGTTCCAACCCTGCCCTCACAGAACAAGAAAAGCGGTGGAGGGAAGATGCCACAGTCTGTGAGTCTGGTGCTCCTAGGCTACGAACTGCTGTCCTGGGAGAAGAGAAGGCCAGGGTGCCCTTGCTTGCTTCTGCACTGGCTGGAACTGCAAGCCAGATACAAAGCCATCCCCCAGCCCAGCCCTGTGCCCTGAGGCAGCCCACTGAGCCAGAACAGGCTCAAATCCCGTGACTTCCAGAGTCCCCTGGGCAGGGAGTGTGCTGCCTCCTCTGTTCCAGGTGCACAGTGCATTTTGAAACTCTCGTTTCGGCCTGGTCTCTGCCTCTTGCTCCCTTGCCAAGTTGGTAGGGTGCAGGGCATGCAGTACCCCAGAAGATCAGGGAGAACCCCAAGTCTACATTCAGCCAACTTTCATAAGCTGCCCAAACCTTTATCTGGTCTTCAGTTGGAAAAACCAGAAAAACCATTCTGTTCCTTCTGGAGTGTTCCCAGAGCACAGACCATCCTGATTAATTGCTTTGATAAAATCAGTATCACAGGACCTCACTAAGTACCTAAGGCAGACCAGATAGAGCCACAACTTCCCCTTGGGAAACAAAGCCCTGGACCATCATTTTGTCCGCTCACAGGTTCCTACTCTTGGCTCAGAGACCACGCAGGGCCTGGTGACTTAACTACACAGCTGGACCTTGTGTCATACGAAGGCAAAGCCACCCTAGAAAAGCATCTGTTGAGGGAACCTTCTGTCAGCAGGAACATCATTACCTCCAGGGCTCCATGCAGCAAGGCAGGGACAAAGAGCCACTGCCCGGGAGGGATTTGTCTGTTTCTCTTTTGGCTTGTGCGCTCTATGCCTAAGCATGTTAAATGTATTGTCCTGCTATTTTGAGATCCGCCATCAGCATCAGCAACCAGCACTCTCAGACACGAGAAGGCTTGTTCTTTTATACAGCTCGGGCAGAAACAGCTGCCCTATGACAGGCAACAGGGAGTCACCAGCAAAGAGAGGAGCCCGTGACTGCTGATGACAAGGTTCTATTTGTGCCTGGGATTCAGGGAGGTCAGGGAGGGAGACTGGTTCTGTTTCTTGTGACCCCAAACTCCATATGGCAGAGGAGGTTTAATTGGCAAGTTAGCCAGGAAAAGGTCAGGCATAGATACAACCTCTGCCAGCCCCCCATACTCCCCAGCCCCCCAGCCCCCAACCCCGCCACCCTACCCCACCCCCCACCCCCCAACCCCCCCCACCCTACCCCACCCCCCACCCGCATCCCAGAGCCAGGTACTCATTTCCCTCCACAAAAAAGGGGCCCTGAGCAAGGGATCAGTTATCTGCCTCAGAGTCCTGTGAATTCTCCAGATTCCAACAAGTCAGCCACTTACCTCCCATGGCGGGGAGGCCTCAGGGGCTGGAAGCAAATTCTCTTTAATGAGCCTGAAAGCGTCCCACCTGGGACCAACCTGCTCTCCGTCCACATAGAGGTCCTTTTCTTCTGCACACCCCTTTGTGCCTCATTTAAGTGACCCCCAAAGGGCTTCACGACCTCCTCCATCTCAGGGTCTAGGCTCATTAATACAGTCAGAGGAAGACAGAAAAAAAAATATATATCAAAAGCAAAACACGCTTTCAGAGAATGAGACATGTACTCTTTACCCCCGTGTCTCCCCTGCACCCCTTTTTCATGTTCACTCACCCTTAGGTGCAAACACTGAGCAAACAGTGCTGGCCTTCATTTGAAAAGATAATCAATCGAGTCTCCTTGGAAAAGGCATTTATTTGTTCAACAAATAGTCTTAAAATACACACCTTAAGCCAGATGTTCTGCTAGGTCTGTATCTGTTTCATGCTTATTATAACAGACCACCTAAGACTAGGTGATTCATTTCCAAGAGGGGGAGTTTCATTATGTGGTTATGTTTCCTGTTTACTCTAAAGACTATTTGAGACTGGTTAATTTGAGAGAGAGGGGGAGGGAGACAGAGATGGAGAAGGAGAGGGAGAGAGAGAGGGAGAAAGAGAGAGACAGAGAGGGAGAGAGACAGAGAGGGAGGGAGAGAGAGAGAGAGACAGAGAGGGAGAGAGAGAGACAGAGAGGGAGGGAGAGAGAGAGAGACAGAGAGGGAGAGAGAGAGAGAGAGAGGAGAGAGAGGAAAAGAGAGAGGGGGAGAGAGAGAGAAGAGAGAGAGAGAGAGGAGACAGAGGGAAAGGGAGAGAGAGGAGACAGAGGGAGAGGGAGAGAGAGAGGAGAGAGAGTGAGAGAGAGAGAGAGGAAGAGAGAGGGAGAGAGAGGAAAAGAGAGAGAGGGGAGAGAGAGAGAATAGAGGGAGAGGGAGAGAGACAGACAGAGAGGGAGGGAGGGAGGGAGGGAGAGAGAGAGAGAGAGAGAGAGAGAGAGAGAGAGAGAGAGAGAGAGAGAGAGAGATGCTAAGAGTTCTGCTGACTAGGAAAGCTACCACCCAAATCCATGAATGTTGAAATCCAGGGTCCCCCTAGTTTCCAGAGTTCTGTCAAAGCAAAATCAACTTCCTTTCAAATCATGGAGCTAAAGAACAAGCAGGAACATTTTAGAGAATACCACTGGATGAGACCTTTTCCACTTTTTTCACATGGATGCTTTCCTGCCCATAGATGCCCAAGGCCAGCTTTCTACACAGTCTTTGTTAATTAGGAAAATGAAGAGATGTGAATGGAGCGTTCTAGGTCAGGAGAATCTCAGACTCAAGGCACCCACATCTGCTATCTCAGCTCCACTCTGTAATTCAAACTCCATACCCTGAAGTGCAAAAATACTTAATTTGAACACAGTCATGAGTCTCTTGATGGCCAACAGAAAATTTAGAATGCTTGTACAAAGCGTAAGTAATAACTCTAGGAACCCAGCTCAACTTCCAGACTTCTTTCCTGGCAGATATCATGTTTTAACTTACTGTTGTACTTTTACTGCCTGTTTTGAAGTCAGGAATTTCAACATGGTCCATGTATAGAGCATTTTTAATGATGGTAGTGGTGGTAGTGGTGATAGTGATTATAATAATGATTTTTGATGATTGTTCCGGCCCACGGGGTCTTCAACTGGTACCTGCAGAGGGGGCAGATGAGTGCGGGGGACAGGAGACACAAAGAAATGAGGGCAAGTCTGGATTCTGATCATGCCCCGTTTATTGAAAAAATTCACAGGGTTTTTCTAGGCACAGGGGCATGGGTATTTGCATAAGTGAGGGTTGCTGTGGATACCTAACTCTGGAATGCTCCAGCAGGTGTCTACCTTTAAGGCTGCTATAATCACAGAAGGGGGAGAAGTTCCAGAGAAAGAAGGAAGTTGTAAAAGATCTGGTTAGTCAGGGAAAAGTTCCCGGAACTTCTGCTCGCAGGCAGCTGGCTTTTAATCTGATTTTACCAGTAATCTTACTGGAAAAGCTAGTTTATAGCAGAAAGAAGTAGCTCTTACCATGAGCTCGGGGGTTTTAGAATGACCATCCCCCACAATAAACCACAACAGGGTGGCTCCATCTTAATCTTACCTTTAGTCTAACTGCCGAACCACAACAGGGTCAGCTGGTTTCTGGTAAATGACAGCCTGCTAGAGAAATATAAATCTAAAGGTGCAAGCTCTGACAAGATGGCTGAACACTGGCCATATGGCCTACTGTCCCCAACTGATGATGATGATGATGATGATGATGATGATGATGATGATGTGATTGTGATAGAGAACTTACCAATAGGAGATAGAGCTTCTCCCAAATAATTTCTGGGTTCATCAAGTGCTTTGGGAAACTTTTGGATGAGGTAAGCCTGATGCAAATAGAGCAATGCACAGAAGCATGGTCCTGTCCAAGCAGTGCTTTGGCAAGGCTCTCTGACCGCCGCGGCAACTCATATTGGCCAAAGAGCTGTCACAGAGATAGAGGAATCTACAGTCTGCTTCTTTCCATGGTCCCACACCAACAGGGTCTTGAAGCACAGCATCTCTGCCAGTTCCCAGAGCTGTCTTTCTTCCTTGGTGAACATCCCAGTACCCACCTTGTCTTTTGTCATGTCAAGATTCATTTCAGAAGACAGATGCTATTCATATCCCTCATGACTATAAAGAAAAGCCTATTTACAAAGAAACCAACCAAAATAAAATATTGATTAGATTCCCAGGCCATTAATAATGCTCATGAGGAAATACAGACCAAGAGTAATTGAGAAGGAGCACGGTTAGTGCTGACTGTCACCTTGACTGAATCTAGAGCCAGCTAGGAGGTAGTTCCTGGGCATGCCTGGTTATGATGATTACCCTAATTAAGGTGGGTGAGCAGACCCACCCGCTAAGGGGGCCCCACTCCCTGGGTGGAAACCTGAATAGGGACTGAGGAGCCACATGCTTTCATCACTCTCTCCATTCTGCTTGTGGATGTCATGTGACATCCCCTGCTGCCTTGACTTCCCCAAACTATGAACTGGAATAAGCCTTTCTCCCTTAAATTGCTTTTGTCAGAGTATTTTTTCATGGAAAGAGTAAAAGGAACTATGACACTGGGCCGACATGAAATTCTGTCAAGAATGTCCTGTCTCCTTCAGGTAGATACCTCGGCTACATGAAGAACAAAAGCAAGGCTATTTTTCTGGTTTGCCTTAGCCACTGGCCGCTCCATTGTCTTATCCCCTTCTAAACTCCTTAGGAGACCCCTGCTTGCTTGCTCTCCTTAACTCTCTTCCAACAGCCTTTGAGATATTAAAACAAGAAAAATGAATGAGCAAATGTAATTGCATCAATCCCTGTCTCCTCCTATGACTCTCAGACACAGGAAACGCAATGGAGCTTGCAAAGTTAATGGTCCATAATAAGCAGCACCAAACAGTAGCTGTTATCTCACACACACACACACACACACACACACACACACACACAAAACACACACACAAAACACACAACACAAAAAACACACCACACACACACACACACACACACACACACACACACACATCGATCCTGGCCTATCTGCAGGAGTCAGAAGTGGAGATACTTAGTTAGAAAAACGTCTGTAAGAAACACTGATAAATGTGATAGTCATGATGAAGCTTGGCCACTGGGCATCTTAATTTTTACCACCAATGGCAACTGCAACTGGAAAAGTAAAAAAAGCCCAATGCTATCTTCCTGAGTTCTTGGCATACAAGGCAATTATGCTTTTATTATTTAAGTGCCCCTGCTTTTATTACTGCCGTGACAAATTACCACAAACTCAGGAGATTGGAATAACACAAGCTTATTATGGTTGCCGTTCTGCAGGTCATAAGGCCAACGTGGGTCTGGCTGGACCGGAGTCAAAGTTAATGTAGCAGGGCTACATTCTTTCCCGGCCCTGAGCAAGAACTCAATTCCAAGCTCACTCAGGTTATTGGACAAATAAATCCAATTCCTTGCCTTCTAGGACAAGCGGCCTCAGTTTTGTTGCTGGCTGGGAGGCAGCGCTGTCTCGAGCTCCCAGAGGCCTTTTAAGGGTCTTTACATGGGGCACCGGCATCTCAGAGCCATCAATACCCCATCGGCCATGTCTCCTGCCAGGATCATCCCTGCCTTGTGCTTGCACATGCTCCTGCCTCTCTGCTTTAAGACCCTGTGTTATCATAATGGGTCCTCTCACTCAGGTGATCCATGACTTTCCTTGTGTTTTAGGGGCTTTTATCTGAATTACATGTTCCAAGTCCCCTTTGCTAGGTTATCCAGTCTACTCATTTAAGGGCTTTGGGTCTTCACACATGGATGTCTTTGGAGGCCATTACTCGGGCCACTGTTGGTGCTAAATGGCTTTCCGGGTCTGCATTAGACAACCCATATTTCCAGCAGGATACAGCAACACAGAATTGAAGTTAGAATAACTGAATTTAGAGACGGGCCCCAGACCGTAGGAGGAACTGGCAAGAAGATATCAGGGTGCCATAATTTGGAGACCAACCACAATATACGTAACCCAGGGAGAATTCATAACCAGGGCGGCTGAGCAGGAAGCAAGCGCCCGCCAGGAAAACTAGGCTGACTTTCTGCTCACAAGGTCAGAGGCCCTTCAAATTTTAAGACTTAGAAGAAGGTAGCGTAAAGCTCTAGCTCACTTTTCCATGCTTCAGATGGACAAACATAGAGTTGGAAGGAGTGCACTAGGAAAGTCTTCACAGACTCAAGTGGCCCTGCTCTGGCAGCATCACCCACTACGAACGTCAAATACTAAAATGTCGGAGAATCCTTCCTCTGTGTTTTGTATGTGCATGTGTCTAATTTTTAATCCCAGACCAACTCCTTCCAGCCCCTCAACCTGATAGGATGCTAATCACACTACTACCCATTATACAGATTTTTTTTTAAATGAGAACTCTGTCAGCACATGGAAATACAGGAGTCCCTAGAGGGCTCCCTTAAGTACGTCACTCAGGGTAGGCGAGTGTGATGGAGAGGCCCCACAGCCTGTAGAGAAACAGTCCAAAACAAACCTCAGCTCTTAGCACTTTCTCTCCTTTAACCAAAAGCAGGCCAGCTGTTCCAGCTTCCCGATCTCACGGAACTTGTTTCTGTCCTATAACTCGACTCTCTAACTCCCGGAGGCCATTTTTCCTTAAAGGCTTTTCTGTCCTCCCCTGGCATTCTCCTGCTGGCTGGCTACTCTGATTGATTTTAATTGGTCGATTTGTACTGGGGTCAGGGTGCTCAAAGTGAACTCTGAGTGTCTATAAAGGTACTCCCAGGTAAGACCAGCAATCTCAGTCTGTGGGCTTGAGAAAGCAGACCACCCTTCCCAATGTGGATGGCGTCATGCAGTCTGTGGGAGAACGGGAAAGAACAAGAGAGAGCCTGTAGCACTGGCCCCAGCTGTCCCAGAAGCTGAGGCAGGAGCATTCCTTGGACCCAGGAATCTCAGAAAAGCCTGGACACATAACCAGACTCCATATCCAAAACTAGAACCAAAAGGCAGAACAGGCAGGAGCTTTTCCTTTTCACTTTCTGCCGCCTGCTTGAGATTCAGGGTGTTGGTCTTTTTATGCCCTTGGACTGGCTCCTCGGGTTGGAGACTAAAATTAATAATCATCTTTACTGGCTCTCAAGCCTGCCTACAGCAGGTGGCAGGATGTCTCAGCCTCCCTAATCATACGAGCCAATGTTTCTTACGTCTCCTCCTCTGGAGTCTTGCTGTATTTCACTAGAGGACCCCAGCTAGAAGAGTGGCCTGTCTGTGAGTTCTATGTTAATGACAGCAGCTTTTTCTGGGTGCTTATTTAAACTACAGTTTCCCAGAAGAGAGGCATTCAGGTCAGAGGGGTGCCCCACAGTGTGGGGTGTTCTGCCCGCCAATACCTTCAGATTGGTTTTTTGCACCCAAGTGTGCAGTGCACTTTGCAATCATTTCAAGTGGCAAATGGGGCCGTAGTGGCGCACAGCTAACAGGCTTTCCTGTGAATTCCCTTAGCTTGAGGAAATGCACGTGAAGAGATACACAGCCCCTAGAACCAGACCTGTGTGGAACCCCGGGGGATGGGATGGGAGGCAGGATGAGGGAGTTCTGGGTGAGAGTTCTGGGCAATGCTCTAGCTGATGTTGCCGCCTGGTGATGTGCTGAGTTTGTCTGTCCCAGGACACTCAATGTTTTCATATGTACACCACGCACACCACTGCCAAGAGCTGCCTCATGACTCCCGGCAGGTCACGCCGCCATCTCTCAGAATCTCAGTGCACTCAACTTCAACAGAGGAGCTCAGGTGAGATTACGACACTTTAGCACAATGGACTTCTGGCCCTGCACACTTCTGCCTTCCTCAGAGCCCAGTAACATCACTGGCCCGTAAAGGCTGTGGGAAAGTCTGCACATTTTTACTCACAAACACACTGTGGGAAAAGTCCACTTTTACGCTATTCTAAGGCTTTTTTTTCCAACATAGGTAGGTTCTACAGTAATCTTATAAACACGATGGGACACAACTGGGATGTTAATAGTCCCCTGACAGACATTAAGCTCACGTTGATGAGACTGTCATTGGTCTTCCATAGTCTCACAGCACTGGCCAGAGTGCAGAATGCAGCTTCTCAAATGCGTTACAGTGAAAAGCCCAGGTGCTCAGCCTCATGGCAAAGCCAGCTCACTCAGAGTGCTGAGGAGAAGAAAACTGTTTGTTTGTTTGTTTGGCATATGTATATATGTATATCTGTTCCTTTGTATTTACGTGTGTGTGTGTGTGTGTGTGTGTGTGTGTGTGTGTGTGCCAGTACATGTGCCTATGTGTGCACAAAGTATAAAGGCCAGAAAACCTCACTGGTCATCCCGCAGTTACCTACCTGTTTTTTCTTTTTTCTTTTTTTTTTTTTCTTTTTTGTTGTTGTTGTTGTTGTTTTGTTTTTTTGTTTTTCGAGACAGGGTCTCTCTGTGTAGCCTTGGCTGTCCTGGACTCACTTTGTAGACCAGGCTGGCCTCGAACTCACAGGGATCCGCCTGCCTCTGCCTCCCGAGTGCTGGGATTAAAGGCATGCGCTACCACACCCGGCTACCTACCTGTTTTTTAATACAGGCTCTCTCATTAGCCCGGACACAATCTACAATAGCCTGGAGGGTGGGTTTTGTGTGTGCCTTTGGGGGATGCTGATTACATGAACTGATGGGAAAAGGTGCTTCTTACCTGTGGGCGAGGCCGTTCCCTGGGCAGGGCATCCTGGACGGTATAAATGGAGAAAGGGAAAGGAGCAGCAGAAAGCACGTCCTGCTCTCTGCTTCTTGACTGGATGTGATGTGACCGCTTCAAGCTTCTGGGATGGACTGTGTCTTGAACCATGAGCCAGAATAAGCCCTTTCTCCCTTGAGTTGCTTTTTCCAGGGTCCCTTATAACAGGAAACTGGAGAGGAAACTGAGACATCCTGAGACTTGCCAATCAAGCTAGGCTGGCCGTCTGCCAAGCCTCAGGGAATACAGCTTCTCTGCCTCCTCAGAGCTGGGATTAAAAGCATGTGTCATCAAAGTCAGCTTTTCACATGGGCTCACACGCAGCGTCCCACACTTTTGCAGAAAGCCCAGCGTTGTATTCTTCAAAGCTCCCCCCACCACACACACACACACAGAATTCATTCTAGTGAGAGGCAAGCTTCAGAAGACACAGGCTGAGGAAAACATACAGTAGTGCTGTTCTGTTGACTGTGTTCTGGAATCTAACCATCTGGTCAACCAAGTCAGAACAGAAGAAGGCAGGTGGGAGAGAGTTTCTGCTACTGTGAGTAAGAAATCCCGTGGCTGTCCTGGGCTGCAAGAGCAAAGCCTGGGCTGTTTCCTGCTCTCAGTTTCTGATTAGTTTCTCTGCAATGACTATGTCTGCCCTTCAGGATTGTAATTATCATTTCTGGAGTGACAGGCTCACTAAATTAAAAACATGCAAGCACCAAATCCATCCGCCAGCTTTTATGTTCAGAAAAGAAGTTCGGCTATTAAGAGGACAAAGCCAGCCTAAAGACAGGAAGACAGCAGTGGGTGCCCTTACTCCATCACGTCTTTTTGTCATTCATGTTTGCTAGATGTCAGAATGCAGTAAGGTCTCTCTGGAGGGAGGTTTGGAAGGATAGAGAAAAATCCTTTGGACCTTTCCTAATCTTTCACTCTTCCTGAAGACCCACTGGGCCAAGGAGTCATCCTTGGCACTCTGTCTTTGCCTGCTGATGCTGATAATGGTTCCCTTGGCCTAGATGAGGCTTGCCGCTCATTAACACAGGCAAGAGACAGAATAGCGCAATCACCAGCCACCTGAGCTCTTTTCTCTCCCCATGTCAGGCATGTGGTGGCTGCACAAAGAAAAGGGGAAAGCCACCAGCTACAGAGATGTGGCCGAGACAAAGATGAGGGAAACCTTCGGTGGGCGATTAAGACTGCATCCAGGGATTGAGATATGCCTGCCGGGGAAGTTTATCTTTGCCTATAGCTCAATTCCTAGGCCTTACTGGGTAGGTAGGCAGCCCTTTGACCCTTACAGGGCAGCACTATGACCTTGGAGGATACAAGAAGAACAAATAGCATCGGTAGCTTTACTGAAGGAGTTCCCTAGGTTAGCCGGGACCAGAATCTTCCAGAAAGCTTGTTAAAATTCACACTCTTAGAGTCCACCCACAGTCGCTTTCACCCCATGCCAGACAGTTTATGAGTCATTAGGAAATGGTACAGTCTTTTCATGGCTTCCTCACTGTTTGGCTTCTGTGAGTGATGAAGTGAGTCTCCTGCAGGCCAGCTTGCCCTCAAAACTTGGCTTTTAGCTAAGCCCGCACTGGCAGAAGCTGTGATCTTATTCTGAAACAGTTAGCTGGCCTGGCCTCACCTGAGGGGAAACTCAGCCGTGGGTATGTGTCAGGAAGGCTGTGACACTTGAGAACTCCCTGACAATGTGACCAGGGTTAGATGACCACCTTTTTGAGCTGGTCTGGTCAGATTTCCAGATGTAAGAGAGGCCATGTGGGGACACAGATCCTCTGTCATTGACCGTGTTCCACTTTGAACTGTCATGCTGCTGTGCAAAGAAAAAGAGGCTGTGCTCATTTGTATGTGTGTACACAAGTGAGTGGGTCTCAGTGTGTGTGTGTGTGTGTGTGTGTGTGTGTGTGTGTGTGTGTGTGTGTGTTCAGGGTTGATTATTCTTCTTGGCTTAAGATAAAACACTTCTGCTTTAAAATTGCTACCTGAATGTCTGTGTACTGACCCATGAGAGGTGCAAAAGTGCTGTTATTAGTCAGTTTTTTTTTCCAGAACATAACCAAAAAAATAGATGGTTTGCCAGATTGCCTTAGTTTATTGGAGATTGGGGAGTCCCAGGGTGACTTTCTGCACACTGGCAAAGCAGACACCGCAGTGGCTACTCACTCAAAGAAGCTAGGAGGCACACATCAAAGGAGACCAGTGAAGTAGCCCCAGTCCAAAGCCGAAGGCCCAGAAACTCCCTGGAAAGTCTCTGGAGAGTTGCTGGGTGGTCCATGCTGAAAGGCGGAAGATGCAGGAGTGTGAGGTCAGACTGGGATCCACAGGCGATGGCAGCATTGGTGGACCACTTATTTGGGAAGAATGGGTCTCCATGTGCTTCCTGCCTTTCCTCTCCTTCAGTCCTTCTCGGACCCCAGGCTCCTGGACGGTGCTATACACGTTCAGAACTGGTCTCAATTTTGGTCCCACATGTCGATTCTCTCCGGAAATGTCCTGGTAGGCACACCAGACGCGTACCTAACTAATCCCGTAGCCATCTCTCAATCTAATCAAGGTGGTACTGAAAATTAACTGCCTCAGGCCCCTACACTATCGGAACCCTCACTCTGCCTCAGAGGGAAGAATCTTCACTCTCTCATCATCCATCTCTCAGCTTTTTACACCAACCACCATTTCCATTTGGTCAGTGCTCATTGGCCTACTTATTCTGGGTGCTATGGCATACCAAAGATGTGTAATAAATTAATCAGCAGGAGAAGATTGCAAGACAGTGTCTGGTGTCGATATTATATGTGTAATCCAAGGGCCTTTCTATCCAGATGGCTTTTCTCAAATTAGGATATCGACAGTGAGTCCTCTCAAAAGAAAAAAAAAGAATTAAGGAACCCTCCAGGGTAACTCAAAATGTTTTTTGTCATGTCGCCTATATATGTGTAAGTATAAAACCTAGCTCAATTTTTTTTTTTAGTTTACAAATAAATGCCAGGAAAAATCTGTACAAGACACATTAAGAAAAAAAGGCTTTTGAAAAACTAATGATACTCAAATTAGCAATACCAGTTTACTAATAGTATTTTGCTGAAACCAAATTAGCAGTGTTGAGTTCAACAATAGAAAGAACCTCAGGTCTGGCTCTTTCTCTAATCAGCTTTGAAATTTGTCTTTTGTAGTAGTAATTCAGCAAAGGCTTATTTACAGGAGAGAGCCACTCAAAATTGTTATATTAATGGGTTTTTTTTTTGTTTGAGTCTTCATCTGCTAGTCAAGAAGGATGGAAGCTCAGACCTAACCAAAACTCACAGGCATGAAATTCTCGAATGCTTGCTGCAGAGCTGGCTCTTCTGATTACACTGACGAGTTTGTCCAGTGGAAGATAAGCCTGGAGTTTGTGTGAAACTTCATCTTATCACTGCTTGTATTAAGAGAAGGAAAAATTTAATTTGAAAATGTTACTATAGTTAGAGAAGGAAAGGGAGAGGGAGACAGTGGGTGGAGGAGGGGAAAATCTCACTCCTTACCCTAAGCTGGCCTCAAACTCTCGGTCTCCCTGCCTTGGCCTCCTGGGTGCTGGGGTTCCAAATCTCTGCCCCCACCAAGTCTGGCTACTACACTCATTTTAATAAACTTTACGTTGCAAAATTCAGTTGAAAACCCACTGTTACCTGCTTTTATGCAAAACTACGTCGCGTTTAGCTTCTGTGCCACTAAACACTATCAGATGGTGAGGCTCAGTGGATTATTGGATACTAAAAAGCTTCATTCAGGTCAATTACTCTTATTTCATTGGGCTTCCACTTAGAACAAAGGAGTTTAGGTGCAGAAATATAAATCTAATCACAAGAATATTATGATGTCTAAAAAACTGTCTATTTAGATTATCTTAGATTCGTAGTTTTAGGTGTTTTTTTTTTTCACTAAGACCAAGCCAAAGTTTTAAAAAAATTAATTACAAAGGGGGGCCGAAGAGATGGATGGGGTCAAGGACACTGGCTGCTCTTCTGGAGAGCTTGGGCTCAATTTCTTTTTTTTTTTTCAATTTTTATTATAATACTTCTTTTTTACATATACATTTATACTATTACACATAAATAAACTACATGCAGCAAGAAGAACCATGAAACAATCAGGAATTATATAAATGTTATATTCATAGGGATTTGGCTATTTGTATTTGGCAAACTTGAAGAAAACATCTTTCCTATCTTGGTGAGGCTAAAATTCTGAATGAAAATCAATATCTATCATATCTCATCTCTAGCAACTTAAAACATCTATCTAGACCTAAAAATATCTTAACCCATAAATAACTAAGCTTAATTGTAAAAATAAACTATCTGGTCTTCAACCCAATCAGAGACTTGAGAAGGAATAAAACTTAAATACCTGAGTGAACCAGAAGTGTAAGTTAGCAGCTTCCAAAGTGAAAAATGACAGAGACAATTTGCTGCCTGAACAGTCACCCAAAATACTCTATAATGTTGGAGCATCATCTCTAGCCTTCTGGCCCAATATATCTGACAGACATATTTGTAAGGCAGGAATTATTAAGTACTTGCTTACCCTGTCTTGCCAGAGTTTGGCCTGATTCTGCCTGCATCCAAATTTGCCCATTTTTAGGCAGAATTCTGTGGCTGAAGCAAGGACATTTTGTCCAGTGGCTGGTTTGCCGCATTTGAAGCCATCTCCATAAGGAGGTTCTTTGATGCTCATCATCTTCTTTGAGGTAGGCTGGGTGTTGCCAGGAGTTAACCTGTCTTGTTGTCAAATAATCTTTAAAATAATTTTTTAAAAACATCTTTATATGCCATATCCTGTAGGTCTCTGAGGCTTTTGAATACCTTATTTAACTATTTTACCTTATATATCTATAGAATCATATCTGTTAAACCTAAGATGTATATTCTTGTGATAAAAATGGACTAGTAATTGACACGACCATGATTTGATCAACTAACAATTCAAAGAATCAAAAAAAACCAAGAACTGGTTCTTTGAGAAAAATTAACAGGATAGACAAACCCTTAGCTAAACTAACTAAAAGGCAGAGGAAGAGTAATCAAATCAACAACATCAGAAATGAAAAGGGAGACATAACAACAGACACTGAGGAAATCCAAGGAATCATCAGGTCTTACTTCAAAAGCCTATATGCCACAAAATTTGAAAACCTAAACAAAATGGACAATGTTTTTTATAGATACCAACTACCAAAATTTAATCGAGATCAGGTAAGCAAATTAAATAGTCCTATATGTCCTAAGGAAATTGAGGCAGTCATCAAAAGTCTCCCAACCACAAAAAGCCCAGGGCCTGATGGATTCAGTGCAGAATTCGACCAGACCTTCAAAGAAGAGCTAATGCCAATTCTCTTCAAACTATTACACAAAATACAAACAGACAGAACAGTTCCTGGGCTCAATTTCTAACACCCACATGATAGCTCATGTTTGCCCGTAACTCCAGTCCAGGGAGATCTGATGCCCTCTTCTGCCCTCTGTAGGCACTAGGCATCAAAGTGGAGCACAGACATACATAAAGGTAAAATATCCACATGTATAAATTTTAATTCAAAATAACAATAATTATTATAAAGAAAACCACTGAGACGCACTTGCCAACATCCTTCAGACTGTCTATCAACCATCTCCCTCGGTTCTCCACGCCTGCTGTACGGGACTCCACTCATAAGAATTGGATTCGTGAATATAATCCTCACTATCCACTGGGGAAGAGATAAAAGAGAACCTGAAAGAAACATAACCTAACTAGCCTCCAAAGAAAAAAGCAACTACATGTCACCTCTACCTTGGTGGCAACGGCCTGGAAGTCCCTCTCCTGTCTCTCTTCAGGGCATCTCCTTTCAGCAGACTTCCCAACTTGGAATCACCACTTACTTTTTTTGAGGAAAACCAAAGCCTGTCCACCAAAAGCAATCTTAGTGCCCACTCCCACCACCACCCCCTCTCCTCGTTACTTCATTGACTGAGCCTAAATCGCTGGAGAAGTAGAAGGCTCCGGGGGTTCTCCTAGGTGGCAGTTGCTATGACTTGAACATACGCATCCCCCGGAACATGCATGTAGAAACAGAATTCCCGATGCAATAAATAGTACTAAGGGGCAGAGCTGGGCCGCGAGAGCTCTGCCTTTATAGACGGAGAACTGCGTTATAAGATGCCTTAAGAAACAAGTTAGCACTTTCCATATCTTCCGTCATGGGAGACGCAGCATTACGCCAGCCACACTGAAGGATGCCAACCAGAGAACCCTCACCGGACACCAAAACCTTGGACTCCTCTTTATAAATTACCTAGTGTGTGGTATTTCGCTACAGCAGCAGAGCCCGACTGCAACCGTCCTGCTGACCTGAGCAGTCCCACTCCTATGTCTCGTCACCACTGTGTCCTTGCAGATTCACCTCTATGCTGCTCCCGTTTGGTCACCATACCAGATTCTAAGCTGCAGAGTCAGAATAGGCAGGGACTGGAGCGATACAGGGTGAAGGGGAAGAGTTAGACAAGCCACTCAAGGGCCACTGATGATGCCACTTGCTACAGAACCTGAAAGGAAGAAGACTGAACAAGACTAAAGTTCCTCTGAGTGCCACCAGGCCTCCCCCTCCAGGGGACGTGGTCAAATGTAAGGCACCAGAGTACGTGTGAAAGTCAGACCCCACTCTCCACTCAACTGTGGAGAATGTCCTGTCCATTGGCTAGCTCTGGGTAGGGGTTTGAAGTTTACGGCCTGTATTGTCCTTGGCTGGAGCCATAGTTTGAGCGGGACCCCTGGGCCCAAATCTGCCCATCACAATGTTCTACTTGTAGGATAGCAGGCTACCAAGAAGAGACTTGATACCCTATGAGCATATACAGGGGGAGGAAGTCCCCCTCAGTCACAGTCATAGGGGAGGGGAGTAAGGGGAAAATGGGAGGGAGGGAAGAATGGGAGGATACAAGGGATGGGACAACCATTGAGATGTAACAAGAATAAATTAATAAAATAAAATTTAAAAATTTAAAAAAAAAAGACTAAAGTTCCAAAAGTAGACCAAGAGCTTGGAGTGAAAAGGAAAAAGTCCACGGTAGAATCAGGAAAGGGCAGTCAGTATTCATCACCAGAAAAGCGAGCCTGCCGCAGCAGGGTGTATGTGTTACCGAAGGACCTGTGACTTAGTCTCAAATTTTCCATGCCTGTGCCTGGAGAAGAGCTCGGACACTGAGTGGCTGAAAGCCCTGGTTGTTTTCTTCTTCACCGTCAACAACCACCAATGCTTTTGTTTCCCCTGCCGGCTTCGTCTTTCCCTTCGACACTCAAACACAATCTGTTCGCCTTGAATGAACACACACTTGACCTTATGCGCCTCTTCAGATGGAGACATTCTCTAAATAAAAAAGGAAGGAATGAGAAACAATGCTGCTCTGCTGACATGATTGGTCCCTTCAAAGCAGCCGGGCCATGACCGTCTGGGGAGGATGTGGGCTTTGCCACAGTCTGTGATGTTAAAAGATGAAGCCACGGTACATCGTGTCACTCTTGACTCTGAGATGTGGGATAAAGCAGCAATCATAGCAGCTCACAGTACCCTCAGAATTTAGCAGGAAAAATAACATTATTTCACGAAACCCCCATATCCCACTTCCCAATGATAGGATCTATAGAAAGGGATTACAAAGAGCATGGTTGTGGGGCTCAGGTTTCCTGGCTAGGGGGCTTGTTTACAGCATTGGGCACTGCAGAGAAAATGTCCAGAAACCCAGGCCTCTGGCATCTGAGGAAAATGGAAGCCCTTAAGCTAAGGAATGTCACCTGGGAAGGTTGCCAAAGCAGGCCTGAGTGTGTATGGGCAGAAGGGGAAACTGAGGCACCGCCAGTAGCAGCTGGCTCAGCAAGCAACTGTGGAAGTATCGGCTACAGGACCATCAGCCAAGCCAGCAAAGGAAGCAGAATCCAGGTCAAGTAAGGGGGGAAATTCGCATCTGTAACCAAAATGGCCTGAAAGAAAAGCCTGTGTTGGGGGGTGGAAGGCGAGGAACGGCATCCAGATACAGCATAGCACCAAAAAGGGTAAGAAAGCCCATGCTGCATGTCAACCACGGCCATAAAATGGCAAAGACCTAAAGTGGGTGGACAGGTGCTCAAATCTGTGCCAAGCTGCCACGGCGCCAAGCTTCTCCGCAGCCCCTAGAATTCACAAGGTCTCATTGTCAGTGTGGATCGTAGATGACGTGGGATGACTTGTCCCAACCAGAAGGGACGAGGGAGGCCAAGAACTCAGAATCTCCAAAGGAGTCTAGGACATTTCCTATGTCTTCCGTCTGGACCGTGAGGAGCCATTTGGTCACATCCTAGAGCTTCAGGGTCAATGTTAATGCCCTCCCCTTAGTCGCCAAACACAAGAGTCACCATCCCCTGCAGCTTACAGTTGGGCTGGGTGAATTTCTACTCCCTTCCCCTCCCCAGCACTGGCAATAATTAATGCTGACACAAATGGCCACAGAGACACATTTATAAGGCAGGGGACCACTGATTTTGACCTTAATGTTCCTTATCTCAAGCCAACTGCACAAATGCAATGGATTAGAGCAGGCAAACAGGCGCCCAGCCCTCTGGCTCAGCAGTACTTTTTTTTTTCCCCCCTAAGAGTCTTTTCTCCTGGGATGAGAGCGCCATCTTGTGGAGATAAAGTTAAGCATACGCCACTCTATTTTCTTGTAGATCAACATAACTTTACAAGAAGCCTAAAAAGTTGCTAAGTACTTTACAATACTGCCAAGTACGGAATGTTACAATAATTCTGTAGACACCCCCCCAGAGTACATATCAAAATCGCTTCATTTAAAGTGTGTAGATAGAAGATGGGAAAATAGTGGTCTGTCAGGTGCTTGCCTTGGGGAGAGAGAGAGAGAGAGAGAGAGAGAGAGAGAGAGAGAGAGAGAGAGAGAGAGAGAGAGAGAGAGAACAACACTTTGTAATCCTGGTCTGGGAGGCGGAAACAGTTGGATCCCGAGTGCTCACTGGCCGGCCAGCCCAGTAGCCTAACCACTTGGTGACGTCTAGGCCATTGAGAAACACCACCCCAAGAAAAGATAACAACACCTAAGGTTGTCTTCTGGTCCCCACTTGTACACACACACACACACACACACACACACACACACACACACGTGCTCACTGAGCATGGGTGCACCTCTACACATATAAATACACACATACGAAATATCACAAATTGTCTGAAGTACTCAGGCAAGCCTTCTTATGCCTGGTGGTTTGCACAGTATGAAGGTTGCACAGTACACAGGCAGCATCAACGCTGGAGTAAGCTAATGCCAAGTCTCAGCATCAGCTCAGCTGGTTTTCCTTACACAAACACTCCCGGTGTGACGTTGCAGGTGCAGGAAAAGCACATGCCATGACCCCAGCAGGTGGAATGAGCTGACTCCGTCACGTCAGCAGAGACCACATCTTGTGTCCATCTGTATAGAAGGCCTCCTATTTACTGCTCAGAGAGAAGCCAACAAAGGTGCAAAGAACCGAGCGCGGTGGTCCGAGTCTGTAATGCCTGCACTTAAGAGCCTGAGGCAGGAAGGTTGAGAGTTCAAGGCCAACCTGAGCTACACAGCAAGACTCTGTCCCAAAATAAGAAAATAAATAAATAAATAAAATCTAGAAGGCTAGATCTAGAACATAAAGATCTAAAGAAATTACCAAGCCACATTAGAAATAGCCAGCAGAGAAACGGAGTCTTCTCACTCATTTAGAGAGGCAGAATGTTCACTGGTCCTAAATGTCTGTCCTACCAGAGTCAGATAGTGAGTCTCGAGGCTGGGATGTGAGGGGCAGAGGCCAGGACTGCTGCTGACCTGGGTGTGGGCAAAATAGAAGCAGAGGAGGATGGAGACAAAGCAAGGGAGGGGAAGCAGGAGCCGGCAGCATGGAGTCTCTTAGGCAACCACTTTGTGAATCGCCTTTTGAGCACTGGCTGTGGATTGATCTTTGGCAATGAAGAAGCAACTGCACTCGCATCTGGTGGCCCTGGTGTGGAGGAGAGAGTACACAAAAGGAAGATTTAGGGGATAGAATGCTTAATAGCCCCATCTATACTAGACCCCCAGAGTTAAGGAAGCTAAAGAGACAAGCCAAGCTGAACTCTTTGGTGTACCTATGGAGACCCACACTGCTTATGTAGCGCAGATGATGGAGAAAACAGCAGTTCCACAGGGAAGGTTCAGAGGGAGCTTGGTAGGGCAAGTCTGGTTGATGCTTGGTCCCCCAGATGCAGCAGTGTGCGTGCTCTGAGCTTCTTGCCCAATTTACCTACAGATACTCCCTACCTATGGAAGAGCTAAGGAAGAAATGTGGGGCGAAAGGGGAGTGTTTTTCCATCATAAGAAAAGGGCCTGGCACCAACCAAGGACAATATGTGCAGTCATCACCAAACCCCTACCCAGATCTAGCCAAGGGGCAGGACATTCTCCACAGTTAAGTGGAGAGTGGGGACTGACTTTCACACGAACTCTGATGCCCCATATTTGGCAATGTCCCCTTGATGGGGAGGCCTGATGGCACTCAGAGGAAGGATAGCAGACTCCCAAGAAGAGACTTGATACCCTAGAATCATATTCAGGAGAAGGAGGTCCCCCTCAGTCACAGTCATAGGGGAGGGGAATGGGGTAAAAGCGGGAGGGAGGGAGGAATGGGAGGATGCACAGGATGGGATAGCAATTGAAATGTAATATGAATGATTTTTTTTCAATTAAAAAGAAAAGAAAAGAAGAGAAAAGGGCCTGGGCTGGAGAGATTAACTCAACAATTAAGAGCACTGGCTGCTCTTCCAGAGGACGTGGCCTCAATTCCTCCACACTCACATGGCTGCTTACAACTGTTTATAACTCCAGTTCCAGGGGATCTGATGCACCAGGTATGTATGAGGTGCACAGACATACATTCGGGCAAAACATCCATACACAGAAAAATAAATAAATTTTAAAATTAAAGAAAAGGGGACTGGGTGGAAATGTTTTCCTTCTGCCCTGTGTGGTTTGATAAGCATGGCTCCATCCATGCAGAAACGCGACTCCAAACAGCTTGCCAAGATTGCAAAGACTGCACGTGGGCACTAAATGTTTGAGGAGGGACAGGGAGGGAGGGAGGGAAGGAGGGAGGGAGGGAGGGAAGGAATTCCTAACCTGAGAGAGGGTCAGAACGCTTGACCCTTCTAAGAACACTTGAGGTTGTGAAAGAAAATGTGAGGGTTTTGACGATAGGAGGCGCTGTCCTGCTAGAGACTAAAGAGGGACTTGACCCAAGAGCACCGCTTGCTGACTACAACCGAGTGAGGCTGGGAGCCAAGCTCCTCCCACCTGCGCGATGGGTTCCTCAAGTTCGCTTGTTTGCTTTTGCTCCGATTCTGATGTTCCAAGGCAGTAGGGTTTGTTGGTGTTTTGGATAAAGAATGTGCCTTCTGAGAAACAGAATTCTTCCAGCCCAGACTGAGAAGGAAGGACCAGGAAAGGGTATTTCCCCTTTGAGTATCCGATCGTAGCAAGAAACCATGTGACTCTTTTTCTAGTTTCCTTTGTGACCATGCTGGGGCTCGAACCCAGGGCCTTGCGCTTTTGCACTCAACCACTGAGCAATATGCTCCCGGCTCTTTGCTTTTCAAGGCAGAGTCTTATTCTGCAGCTGGAGGCGCACTTGAGCCACTGAGGAGACAGAGGCAAGAGGATGGTAGATCACAGAACTTCCATCTGGCAAGACCATGGCAGGTCAACCAACCTCAGCCTGATAGAGGCAAATTATTTTTCTCTGGAGTCATCTAGGTGAGAAGAGGCACATAGCTTGGAGAGCTTTGTCCTTTCTCTAGCTACTCTCCCTGGAAGGCAGTCAAGACAAACGCTTGCAAAACAGTCGGCCTTGTGTATAGTTCATTGTATGCCAACCGCGGGCCAAGTGTGCTAGCTCTTGGCTGGTTGACGCCGTTTTAAAGATAGGTGCGTTTTTAGCTAGCCTACTTATAACGGTTGCTAACAGTAGGGCCACCCACTCTCCAGTATAGTAAGAGACGGGGTGAGTAATGGGATTTTGATCTTAAGAAGGCTAAATTTCCACAACTAAGTGGCTGTGGTATGCCGGAACAAAGAACTTATTTTTGCCTTCCAAGGTAAGCCAGGGCCAAGAAAGCAGATTTCTGGGGGCTGTGCAAGTTGACACATGCTCCTTAGGCCACAAGCTAGAAAGGGCAGGGAGGTCATCCCGGGCGGTGAGCATTGGTCCTGCTCCCTGCCCTCACTTCATTAGGCTCGATGGGTCTTTTGTCAGAGTCTGTGCTGCTCTTGGAGACCCGGGAGAGCTGTGGACAGCAGCCTGACACGGCCTGTGGACGCCTCAGCCTTACAACTCTCCTTTTTGCAAATGCCAGGATTCCCTGTTTTGCTGAGTTGTCCATTCCACATCCAGAAGTCTGGGTGTCTGGGTGCTAAATACACACAGATGCCAGATTCTCTCTGCGGCCAAAGGTTGGGTTGCCCAACATTGAGGAGGAACGTCTACACTGTTGAGTTGTCCTTTAGATAGATATTTGGCAGTGGGAACAGATAGTTATTTTTTAATAACAACGACTGTAAGGATGGCCAAGGCTGGCTAGTGACAGGATGGCACTGCATAGAAGTTGTTTTTTCTTGTTGGTGGTGGCGGGTTTTTTTTGTTGTTGTTGTTGTTGTTGTTGTTTTAATTTCTAAAGATGGTGAACATTTTCATAGAACAAGTTCTGTTTTGTCTGAGGTTCTTCTCCCAGAGGCTCAGTGTACGCACAGCCCTGTGACCAGCATAAGAGTGCAACTGCAGGACTGAGGTCACCTCAGACTGACCCGATGCCGCTAAAGATATAGAGACCAAAGAGCAGGCAAACTGGAAAGAGCTTTTGAAGTAAAGCTAGAGAGACCCAGATCCTACCGCCACAAGCACAGCCACTATGGTAAAAGATCAAAGGATAACCATTGAAAGGTGCAAAGAGGGACAGATCCCAAGATGGCTTCTGGGACTAAAGTGCTAGGCCTTGGCTACAGCAGACCTACTCCAGCACTGGTCAGGAAATTCAGCTAGAGGGAGGACCCTCGTGCCAGCTCTGGGCCTTCTGGGTCTGTTTATGAACAGCTTTCTTGGGGAAGTCAGTCACTGAACCCAACAGCTGTCAAGGTCAGCTATGTCAGCTCTGTCTCAGCTTAACAAGGACAAGTTATATTCCTCAGTGTTATCCAGGTCAACGCTCCAAGTCCCAGACCCAGTGATTAAGAGTGATATGAAAAGTAAATAAATAATTAGTTTGGAAGGGGAGGGGTTTAGTACAAGTGGGAGGGGATAAGACGGAAAAAGGGGGTATCTACGGAGTGTTCTGCTTGCATGTATGTCTGTGTGTGCAGTGCCCAGTGAAGCCAAAAAAGGCACTGGACTCCCCAGACCTATAGATGTCTGTGAGCCACTGTGTAGTTACTGGGAATTGAATCCAGGTCTCTGGAAGAGCAACCAGTGCTCTTAACTGCTGAGTCATCCCTCTGCCCTCCATGAAGCCCACTCTATATATAATTAAGGTATGCTACCTAAGCATTTAAATTAATAAATCGATGCCCCAGAGCATAACCTCCCCTAAGCCACAGGTCCTGGAGGAAGTAAGGAAGGAAATGGAGTCTAGTCTGGAAACAGTGCAGCAAATGGTTTCACATCACAGCCCTTTGATTCAGGGTTCAAGTCCCAGTTTCTACAACTCAATTGATGCTTAAACCGAAGAAACTGACCTTCTCTGGTAAGCAGGGCAGAGCTTACAAAATGGTTTGTTACTTAGTGAAAAGGAAATCCCATGGCTTCTGGCAAGCACATGACAGCACTGACTTCAGGGAACATTGTGTGCACCAAGGGCAGGACGGTAGCTCCTATCTGGCCTTGTAGGATGCTGTGGGCTTGTGGGTATTACCACATGCTTTGCAAGCTGTGAGGCACGTGAGTGTCAGGTGTGGGTGTTGTCTGTATTTCTAAAACATTCGTGAAGGAAGCCGTGAAAGGGGTTTTTAGTGAACAACAAAAAATACAGTGTTTGTTTTGCTCAAGTTACTGTGACTAAGCAAATGTCTGACTGAGTTTGAGAAGCTAGCTATGGTCTCTGCTCCTGAGAAGCTTCCGGTCTAGCATGACAAAGAAGACAGACACAGACAAGTGCCTCCCAATATATATGAGAGTGTATTTTGGCAAAATCATTATAAGAATATGTAAGTTTGAATGGAGAAAGGGGTCTTTGCATCTGAACAAGAGAGTGGAACTCCATGGTGGGGGAGAAGAGGACAGCAGGGTAGACACTGGTGAGGGCCTCACGCACCACCACGTCCCACCCTTCTCCTCTCTCGCTCCCTAACTGAACACTCGCTCTCCCAGCCTCCCGTGCAGCGAGGCTCTGGCTACAACGCTGTTCTTGCCATGTACGAGAAAGGCTACTGGAGCTGCTACATGGTTTTTAGTAAGTGAAAGAAAAGTTCACTGATGAAGACACCTTCGCGCCGCTTCCCAACTTGAGCACGGCCATGGTTCTTGCTGCTCCAATGGGCTCTTTGCAGCTATGCTGCAATGACCCAACATGTCAAGATGGCGTGGAAGCACCGTGGACACACCGACCTGCTGCAGGAGCAGAGTCGCCTTGATGCTTCTCCTCATAGCCTTCATGTTTCCCTCCCTGCTGGTTCAATCTGAGGTTACCAGCTGCTGAAAGCATCCCTAAGAACAGAAAGCAAAGGCACAGATGTGGGGAAAAAAACCCCATCGTGCTTTCAAGGACACACAAATAAGCCCTGATGTGCTAGGGCATTAAAAATAATAATAATAATTCAGAAAAAAAACAAGAAGGGGCATAGAAAATGCTGGAAATGTGGGCTGGGACCTTGTGTTGCTTGGTAATTTTATACTGGGCCAGGTGAAAGGAAATCAAGCTTTTGTGGGGGAGAATGATTTTGTAAGAACTGTGCTCCAGCCCAAAATGCAGAGACTAGGTGACTGTTATGGGCCCAACCCTGTAAGGCTCAGGGAACATTCCAGAAGAGGGAATGGAAAGTATGTACGAGCCAGATGAGCAGGTGAAAGGCTGTGAAAGTTTTTTCTATTATAATCCCTGCTTCATGGCAACTCTAGTTGCCCACATAAGGCTCACAGAGGACTGGCCCTATTGACAGCCCTAGAAGGGGGAAGCTCGGGGGACCCTGCCCTTTACCTCTAGCTATTGATAGATTTAGCTACTGATAGATCCTGAGAGGGAAAGGGTCACTGTCTTTAGCTATGTATCCGCTGCTGAGCCCAGCAGGCAAAAATGGATCAGTTCAGTTCAGGGCCATGCAGTCGCCCCGGATGAGCTCTGGGAGTCACAAACAGAAAATGAAGAGATCTGAGTGGGAAAGAGACGTTTGTTAGGATTGGAGGAGGATATGGAGGGGCGGCGGGGGTGGCACAGGTGACAGGGGTGGCACAGGTGGCAGGGGTGGCAGGGTGGGAGTGCTCAGTATAGACAGGGGTGGCAGGGTGGGAGTGCTCAGTATAGACAGGGCTGGCAGGGTGGGAGTGCTCAGTATAGACAGGGCTGGCAGGGTGGGATTGCTCAGTATAGACAGGGGTGGCAGGGTGGGAGTGCTCAGTATAGACAGAGGTGGCAGGGTGGGAGTGCTCAGTATAGACAGGGGTGACAGGGGTGGGAGTGCTCAGTATAGACAGGGGTGGCAGGGTGGGAGTGCTCAGTATAGACAGGGCTGGCAGGGTGGGAGTGCTCAGTATAGACAGGGCTGGCAGGGTGGGGGTGCTCAGTATAGACAGGGGTGGCAGGGTGGGAGTGCTCAGTATAGACAGAGGTGGCAGGGTGGGAGTGCTCAGTATAGACAGGGGTGACAGGGGTGGGAGTGCTCAGTATAGACAGGGGTGACAGGGGTGGGAGTGCTCAGTATAGACAGGGGTGGCAGGGGTGGGAGTGCTCAGTATAGACAGGGGTGACAGGGGTGGGAGTGCTCAGTATAGACAGGGGTGACAGGGGTGGGAGTGCTCAGTATAGACAGGGGTGGCAGGGTGGGAGTGCTCAGTATAGACAGGGGTGGCAGGGGTGGGAGTGCTCAGTATAGACAGGGGTGGCAGGGGTGGGAGTGCTCAGTATAGACAGGGGTGACAGGGGTGGGAGTGCTCAGTATAGACAGGGGTGACAGGGGTGGGAGTGCTCAGTATAGACAGGGGTGGCAGGGGTGGGAGTGCTCAGTATAGACAGGGGTGACAGGGGTGGGAGTGCTCAGTATAGACAGGGGTGACAGGGGTGGGAGTGCTCAGTATAGACAGGGGTGGCAGGGTGGGAGTGCTCAGTATAGACAGGGGTGGCAGGGGTGGGAGTGCTCAGTATAGACAGGGGTGGCAGGGTGGGAGTGCTCAGTATAGACAGGGGTGGCAGGGGTGGGAGTGCTCAGTATAGACAGGGCTGGCAGGGTGGGAGTGCTTAGTATAGACAGGGCTGGCAGGGTGGGAGTGCTCAGTATAGACAGGGCTGGCAGGGTAGGAGTGCTCAGTATAGACAGGGGTGGTAGGGTGGGAGTGCTCAGTATAGACAGGGCTGGCAGGGGTGGGAGTGCTCAGTATAGACAGGGCTGGCAGGGTGGGATTGCTCAGTATAGACAGGGCTGGCAGGGTAGGAGTGCTCAGTATAGACAGGGCTGGCAGGGTGGGAGTGCTCAGTATAGACAGGGCTGGCAGGGTGGGATTGCTCAGTATAGACAGGGCTGGCAGGGTAGGAGTGCTCAGTATAGACAGGGGTGGCAGGGTGGGATTGCTCAGTATAGACAGGGGTGGCAGGGTGGGAGTGCTCAGTATAGACAGGGCTGGCAGGGTAGGAGTGCTCAGTATAGACAGGGGTGGCAGGGTAGGAGTGCTCAGTATAGACAGGGCTGGCAGGGGTGGGAGTGCTCAGTATAGACAGGGCTGGCAGGGTGGGATTGCTCAGTATAGACAGGGCTGGCAGGGTAGGAGTGCTCAGTATAGACAGGGCTGGCAGGGTGGGAGTGCTCAGTATAGACAGGGCTGGCAGGGTGGGAGTGCTCAGTATAGACAGGGCTGGCAGGGTGGGAGTGCTCAGTATAGACAGGGGTGGCAGGGTGGGATTGCTCAGTATAGACAGGGCTGGCAGGGTGGGATTGCTCAGTATAGACAGGGGTGGCAGGGTGGGATTGCTCAGTATAGACAGGGGTGGCAGGGTGGGAGTGCTCAGTATAGACAGGGCTGGCAGGGTGGGAGTGCTCAGTATAGACAGGGGTGGCAGGGTGGGATTGCTCAGTATAGACAGGGCTGGCAGGGTGGGAGTGCTCAGTATAGACAGGGCTGGCAGGGTGGGGGTGCTCAGTATAGACAGGGCTGGCAGGGTGGGAGTGCTCAGTATAGACAGGGGTGGCAGGGTGGGATTGCTCAGTATAGACAGGGCTGGCAGGGTGGGAGTGCTCAGTATAGACAGGGCTGGCAGGGTGGGATTGCTCAGTATAGACAGGGGTGGCAGGGTGGGATTGCTCAGTATAGACAGGGGTGGCAGGGTGGGAGTGCTCAGTATAGACAGGGCTGGCAGGGTGGGAGTGCTCAGTATAGACAGGGCTGGCAGGGTGGGATTGCTCAGTATAGACAGGGGTGGCAGGGTGGGAGTGCTCAGTATAGACAGGGCTGGCAGGGGTGGGAGTGCTCAGTATAGACAGGGGTGGCAGGGTGGGATTGCTCAGTATAGACAGGGCTGGCAGGGTGGGAGTGCTCAGTATAGACAGGGCTGGCAGGGTGGGAGTGCTCAGTATAGACAGGGGTGGCAGGGGTGGGGGTGCTCAGTATAAGCTATGTACATGTGCATGATTACAGATTAAAACTTAGAAAGACCTGTGTTTCCAGGAAGATGAAGCTGGGCGGTTTGGAAGGTAGGAGAGAGAATCCACAGCCACTGGCTAACAAGCTGTGGCAGGTGTTCCGGGACAAGGTTGGAGAGTCTGGCCTTGGGTGGGGGACATAGGGAAAGGTGGACTATGCCTTTTAACGTGCTCTTGCTAAAGATGAAGTCTAGCTGTACTTAGAAGGGCCTATTTGTGGCTTAGGTTCTATATAAAGCATGCTCTCACCACTTACTATTTCTCTTCCTACACAAAACTGCTTTGAACTTGTCTAGCAACTGTGTCCCCGAGTGTCTACGGAAAGGACCCCTAGATCAGGAAGCTGGCCAGCCACCACTAACACCGGATGGTCCCCAGAAGGGATCTGTTAAGGAAATACAACGCTGAACGTTCCATAAACACAAAGGGAAAAGCTACACTTCATCAGCACCTGCTTACAGCCATAGACGGTTCCAGAAGTGTTTACAAACTCTGCCTCATGTCTACTCCCCTGCAAAGCTGGTGTTACTCGCGCCCCTTCGTGGCCTGGGAGACTAAGGATTAGAGAGGCTCTATCTCGCAGCTACATCTGTATTGCTGTTTACTGGCAAACCCCAAAATATAGAGTCTTGGTTACAGGCTGAGCTGTGGCCCCCTCCATTCATCTGCCAAAGTCCCAACCCCACACCCACTCCAGAGCCTCAGAACGGGACTGTATTTAAAGATAAGAGTTTTAAAGGGTCAATAGAGGTAAAAATCAGGGGACATGGGTGAGCATTGGTCCAATATGACTAATATCTTTATTTAAGACACAGATACACATAGGAGAAAGCTGCATGAGACCACAGCAGGAAGACCACTCTCCACTAGCCGGAGAAGACACAGAAGTTGCCCTGCTCACCATGGCCAGATCTCAGACTTCCAGCCTCCAGCATTATGAGGCAGTACACTTCTGATGCTTACGCTACACAGTCTGTGGTTTGTTGTGACAGCAAACTAGAAAGAACAGCATCTTAATTTTCTTCCCCAGTCCAGTCCTTCTCCCATGTCTTAAATCATTGAGGCTAAGGATGGGAAGGATGCACAGGTCAGAATTCTCTTTCTGTGACATTGGAATTGGCCCACTTCTCAGCATCCAGGCCACTCAAAAGGCTGTATGGGTCCCCCCAAAAGTAATGGATATTTGACTTGGCAATTGAACCCTTAGGCAGACAAATTAATCAGAACCCAGTGTCTAAGAACTTGGATAGATGGCTCAGCAGATAGAGTGCTTGCTGAACCAACATGAAGACCTGAGTTCAAGTCCCCTGCCATGTAAAAAGCGACATATACCATGTGCACCTGTAAGCCCGGCACATATGAAGGGCGGAGACAGGAGGATCCCTGGGGCTTGCTGGCCACCAGACTCGCTCCAGGTTTAGTGAGAGGGACCTTTAATCCCAGTTCTCAGGAGACAGAGGCAGATCGATCTCTGTGAGTGCGAGACTAACCTGGTCTACATAGTGAGTTCCAGGACATCCAGGGCAATGTAGGAAGACCCTGTCTCCAATGATTAATTAGTTAATTAATTCATTCATTCATTAGAGGACAAATAAATACATGGATAAAATGGATAAATAAATAATTGGGCCAGGCATAGTGGTGCTTACCTTAATCACAAAGCTCAGGAGGCAGAAGCAAGTGGTTGTGAGTTCAAGGAAAACCACAGCCACATAGAGAGAGAAGGGGAGAGACAGAGACAGAGACAGAAAGAGAGAGAAACAGAAAGACAGACAGAGAGAGAGAGAGAGAGAGAGAGAGAGAGAGAGAATTGCACAGAATATATGCAGTCATTTTCCGTCATTATGCCTGGACAATACAATAATTAGATTGCATTTCTACTGTTCCAGAGACTAGTCCAGCATACAGGAGGGTTACACAGATCATATGTAAATGCAATGCCATTTACACAAGGCCTTGGGCAGCCTTGGGTGCTAATGCCAGCAGGGGTCCTGTGCTCATCCCCACTCGGGTACTGAGGGGCAACTGCATGAACTTCTTTACTCTCTCTCCTAAGTGCATCTTGCTTTTTACATCAGTTCATTAGTTACTACTATCAGCACACAACCCTACATCCGAGAAGCAGGAAGAAAACGCTACTTAAGAAATACTTCTCCAGTGGGGCGCAAGCAGAGAAGAGCCAGACAGCTATGAGGGAGTAGATGACATCCATGCTTCTAGCCCAGGATGTTAAAGTATGATTTTCTATCTCAGCACCCCATAACGCTAATGAGAAACTCAATGCAAATAGTTCACCATGACAATGCATATAAATATGCACTGTAAAGCCCGAGGGTGCAGTGATTAACCCTGACGTTGACTTGACAGAATTTAGAGCCACCTTGGAGACGCATCTCTGGGCACATCTGCCAGAGAGATTCCAGACTGGATATGTTGAAATGAGACCATCCTCCTTAAATATGGATGGCGCCATTCTATGGAACCGAGGGCCTGTGATAAGAGCGAACACGCTGACCACTGGCTTCTGTTGCTTTCTTCTTCCTGACTGTGGACACGCGTCATCACCTGTCTCAAGGGTCTGCTGCCATGCCTTCCTCACTGTGGTGGACTGCTTCCCCTCAAAGCTAAATGACGCCCTCCTTTCCTTAAGTTGCTTTTCTTGGGTATTTTGTCACAAGAAGAAGAGCAATAAACAAAGGGTGTCAACTTCAAAGCAGAGATGGTGTATCACCATCTAAGTGCCCAAGATGGGGCCTGGGACCATGAGAAGGCCATAGGACTTTATCCCTTGCTGCCCCCTCCACCCCCACAGACTATCATCCAGACAGGATGCAGCCTCAGCCACCTCCATAGACATTACAAATCTCCAGACATCAGAAAGCTGTGGTGTGACACTCTGCGCCATGTTCCAGGGAACCACAAGGACACATGGGCGGATGGACAGATGCCCACATGCGTGCACTATAATATTTTAAGGAAGTTGTATCCCATCTGTAGCTATGTTGCAGCCTACAGGCTGGCCATTGCTGTGAGAATGATACCAGACAGACAGACAGACAGGCAGACAGACAGAATGCAAGCAAATCATGGCAGCTGTTAACACTCAATATAAGCTTGCTACCTGAGTTTCAGGCATGTCAGGTGTCAGAGTCCCAGGCCATCACTGAGGCCAGGTGGTCCTGACCAGTGAGTGGCTGCATCCAAACCTCCAAGGAACTTCTTAAAAATTTGGGTCCCTCAAGATTGTTTTAGATCAAGATAAAGAAGTTAAGCTATTAGAGTTGAGATAGGATAGATATTGAATCTCATTCAGAAATCTAGACCCAACAAGACAGGAAAAACACTTACTTCAAACGAGACAAATGCAGATGGCCAAGTCACTATGAGTGTAACATGTATAGAACTCATTATTCTCATGATTGTCACATGGTTCTCCCTGCTGTATGTAGTTTGTTTTATACATGTGTAATAAAATAAAAGTATTTTTTAAAATTAATAAGAGAAATATAAAATAAAATACAATAAATTGGGATCCCTAAGCCTGGGTCCCAGAGATTCCAGTTCTGCAGGTCTGGCATGGGACTTGGGAATCTGTATTTCCTGTATTTCTTTTTATTTACTTTTCTTTCTTTTTTAAAGCTATATTTATCTTATCTTATATGTGTGGGCACTTTGCCTACATGTGTGTCTGAGCACCACGTGCATGCCCAGTGCCCAAGGAGGCCCGAAGAGGGCATCGGACCCTCCAGAAGGAGAGTTGCAGATGGTTGCAAGCTACCGTGTGGGTGCTGGGACCCAAGCCCTGGGACTCTGGAAGAGCAACCAGTGGTTTTAACCATGGAGCCATCTCTGCAGCCCTGGGCCTCTGTGTCTCTAACAGTCCCTGGGAGGTGTGGGTTTACAGCCAACTTCCTATCCCTCCAGCCTAAGCTGCTGGTGCAACTGCAGCCCAGGGAAGTGAACGTAATTTACTAATGGTCTCAAAGCTGTGCAATCTCTGTGCCAAGGGCCATGTGGATCAGTGGTTACTAAGCTATCTGGCTATGAGTCATTTGCTGGCACAGTCCAGACTACAGAGTTCAGAGCAACGGGGATCTGCAAATTGGGATCCACTTCCCAGAGCGGAAGATTCTGGACCAAGGCTCCTGGTTCTTCTCATTCTCACAGACTCAATACCACATCAAGGATAAGAACCAGGGATCTCATGGCTGCGGCCTGAGGCGGCTGCTGTTTGAGATGGCTGCTGCAGCACAGCTTCTGGCTTGTGTCAGTGATTTAGCAAATATGCTCCCGCAAGAGAAAAAAAAAGTACAAAAACTCAGAGCTCCCCACTGCATATTGCAGGACCTACTGTGTCACCCATTTCTGTGGTAACACAAACACCAAGGAGGAAGAGGTTCATGTCCATACCACGCTGAGCGCACTGTCTCATCTGAAAGAACGAGAACCAGCCATTGTGCTGACTGGAAAGGGGTGGCACAACAGGAAGCCATGCCTCTCTTATACCTCAGAGTCCTCAGCTGCCCAGGCTATTCTGATTTCTAGAACCCTCCTTCTTAAAAACAAAACAAAACAAAACAAATATATATATATATATATATATATATATATTTTTTTTTTTTTTTAATCTCAGGATTGCTTAGGCAAACTCAAAGACTGCCCTTCCTGCCTGTGCTGCACGGCTGCTAGGTATGCAAGCTTCCTGCTTGCTGTGCGTCTGACTCCCAGGAGCCCTGAGTCTGAAGTTGGCACTCCATCCCTGCACTTGCTTGGTGAGGGATTGTGATCCACAATTGCCAAAATGTGGAACTGACTTAGCTGCCCAGCAACAGGGCCCACAAATCTGGTATAGATACCCAGCGCAGTTTCACGTAGCCATAAACGTAGCTCTGGAGATCACAATGTTGAGTGAAATAAGCCAGACTTGGAAAGACAGATCCTGTAGTTCTCCTCTTATATTAATCTAGACAGTATCTATATAAAGCATTTGCAATATAAATGTGTGTACATACACTGAATGACGTGAGTGTGGAAGTATAAAGGACGAGCAATGGTCTAAAGGGTGGAGGGGAGGGCAGTGGGGGAGGGGCAGGGGGAAGGGGAGGATGGGGGGAGAGGCAGGGGGAAGGGGAGGGCAGTGGGGGAGGGGCAGGGGAGGGCAGTTGGGGAGGGGCAGGGGGACAGGGAGGATGGGGGGGGAGAGGCAGGGGGGAGGGGAGGGCACTGGGGGAGGGGCAGGGGAGGGCAGTTGGGGAGGGGCAGGGGGAAAGGGAGGATGGGGGGAGGGAAGAAAGACAACTATTACCCGTTCACTCCCACACATGGAATCTAGGTTCACAGATACAGATATGACATGAAAGCACAAGAGACACTGAGGGTAGGGAGGGACCCAGCGGGAGGCAGGATAGGGGACAGTGGAGTAAGGGGTCAGCGTGACAAGCAAACTACCATGGTATGCACAGGTGAAAATGTCATAGTGGAATTTAGTATTTTGAGTGTTGACTAAAAAAAAAAACAAAACTATTTTTTAGAAGAGAGTGGCTCAGACTTGTGGAGGGCAGGTTCCTGTCCTTTGGGATGGATGACACTAGGCCACCGTCTCTCCCCTCCAGGGTGGGCTCTCTAAGTCTGTCACACCCCCTAGTGGGATAACGATCTTGGGATGGTACCATCTTGTCTACTTCTGTCTACCTCACCCTTCGATGCTGAGCATCTGAATAACGTTGAAGCTGTGAGCCAGCTATGGTTTATATGTTTGCACAGTCAAACTGAATGGGGACTTCCAAGTCCTGGCCAGACTCCCGGCCACCTCCTGAGCAACATTAGGCCAAGGTGTTCAGTGACAGTGTCCATCTTCTGCCATGGTGTAAATGTCTTTGGTTTCAGCAGCCTCACACCTTTGTCTCCTGGTCATTTTTTCAAACATCTCCTGTGTTACTTGAACTGCTCTTTGTATCTGAGCCTCAGCATGTGGCAGTGATATTCCCTCTCTTCCCCGACATATGTAGACATACAGTAAACATTAAACAGTATGGCTGCCACAAAAGGACACTGCCCAGTGGCCACTGTGACCATCTGCCCAGAGCAGGTAGAGCTAGAGAGCTCGGTGCTGGAGCTCTGTGCTCTAGAAGTTTGCGGATGAAGTTTGCAGTGCTGTCTTTACCAAGTCCCGGTCTCAACCCATGATGTCTGTTCCTAAGCAGCATGCCTCCAGTACCAGGGCACTAGGAAAGATGTGCCTGGAAGTCACAGGACAGGGTGGTGGAGACTCCATTCTGCAGAAATAAACGCTGTGCAACTACGGCTGTGGCCCATGCAGAGGCACCCTCCCCCGGCACGCATCCCCAAACATAGTATATACCATGGAAGAAGGGAAGAATCCAAACTTCAAATGGTAGAGGTCATCAAGGCCTACTTTTTCCATGTATACCTACAGGAAAATGTACACACACGTGCGTGCGCACACATGCACGTGCGCGCGCGCACACACACACACACACACACACATACACACACACACACAGCCACATTTTCCCAAAGTCACAGCCAAGGCTTCTAGAATCGAACCAAGCATAGTTCCACCCCTGAAGATCTCTCGAGCCCTGTGGTGAGCCAGCCCTCAGAGCCTCACACGCTGCATTCCTGGCACCAGTACCTACTGGGCCAACTCAGCCTGCACTAGACATTTCTAGCATCAGTGGAATTTACTGAGAAGGTTCAAAGGGCCTCGTTCCTCTGGACATGCCTGTACTCCTGAGGAAACCTCCCCTAAGTCCACTGTCACAGAGAACTTGGCTGACACGCGTGCCTCTAACAAGACATGAACTCCCTAGGGGAAGTCAGGAAAGTGGAGATGAAAAAAACTGAGAAGAAGAAAGAAACCAAAACACCAATATTCACTCTAGGGAGAAAAGGTAGATTTGGAATTAGATTTTTAACTGAAAATTTAAAAATTACTATTCAGAAGTTCTATGATGATGAGAAGCCAGAAAACTCCAGAAAATCAAGAGAAAGACTATGTTAACAATAAGAATAATATGCCACAGAGTCAGTCAAAAGATGCAAGCGTAGGGAGCAGACCCCACCTATCACAGAAACCATAGAGGGGGGAAATGATTTAAAAGAAAAAAACCAAAACCTTATCCTCATGTGGGACAAGACTTAAACGTAACAAAAAAATTGGCATTTTATTTTTTATTAACGCACATACTAATAGATGTCATGGTGATGTTTCCACACAGGCACCCCCTTCCCCTTCCACACCTCACTCCAGCTCCTGGGCCCCTCCTGCCTCTAAACCCACCCTCTTCTGGCTTCATGTCACATCCATGCTGCCACTACAGCTCTGGATTCCATGTGTGGGAGTGATCATGTGACGTGTGTCTTTCTCCCCAAGAGGGAAAGAAAACCCTTGGAAGCAGCAGAAGAGGACGGGGCAAAGGAAAAGACAACCCTGTTACATCAGCATCCTTGATGCTGCATAGCATAAGCCTAAAGCACTATTTTAAAAAATCTTTCCAAGAACATTCTGAAGAACAAAGAGGACATGAGAAGAACCCGGTATATGAGGTACATAAGAATTAGCACATTGGTATAGCGCTTTTAGTGTGTATTATTGAGCATTTGAATTTTAAATCGTGTAGTGGTACTGGTAGATAAAGGTGGGGTAATGTAATAGATAAAGTCAAGAAACCATTCTAAGCCCACAGAGGAATTTGCCTCATGATGAGTTGGGTGAGGGTTGGTGGGGAAAGCACATACTTATAGTGACTGGTGTTATTGCAACTAGGCATGTCACTCGACACACCTATCTTCACACGGAGCAAAGCCTCTAATGCGGGCTGGCAAGATGGCTCAGCAGGTAAAGGCACTTGCTGCCAAGTGCTGACAACAGGAGTTCAATTCGCAGGACCCATAAGGTAGAAAGAGCGAACCAGCTCCTGAAAGCTGTTCTCTGGCCTACACACACACTACACACTTAGAGACGTACACCACGCATGCACATAAGATGACGAATACAGGGCTGGAGAGATGGCTCAGAGGTTAAGAGCACTGACTGCTCTTTCAGAGGTCCTGAGTTCAATTCCCAGCAAACTATCTGTAATGGGGTGACTTTCTCTTCTGGTGTGTGTGAAGACAGAACACTCATATATATAAAATTTAAAAAATAAATATTTTTTTTAAAAAAAGATGATGGATACAATAAAAAAATTTCAAACTCAAATGTAGTAACAAGACAGCGATCAGAAAGCACAGGAGAATTCGTTTAGGCTAGCCTGGGACTCAGCATGAAGCCCAGGGTGGACCTGAAGTCACAGCAATCCTCCTTCCTTGCCTTCTTACGTGCTGAGATTAGTCCTGCGCTATCACGCCCAGCTTCAAGATCCGATCTTACGGGACAGAATATGGCTCAGAATAGAATGCATGAATCACAGTTACTCGCTTTTTAACTTAGGTGAGACTCTGCAGTTCTCTCTCTCTTCGTCTCCATCTTTAATTTGCTTCTTAAAGCTTGTCTCAAACAGCCTAGCATGCGGAGTGGCAGGAGTCGAGGCAGGGACCACTGTGAATGTGAGACACAGACACAAAATAATTCCCTGGGTGTGTGCACATGCCAGCACTCATATGTGGACGTCAGGGGACAATTTGCAGAAGCTGATTCTCTACTAACACGTGGGTTCCAACAAGCAAACTCAGGTTTTCATGTGTGACAGCAAGCATCATATTATCCACTGAGCCATCTTTCCAACCCAACCTCAGAACTTAAGATATATATATATACATATATTTATTATTATTATTATTATTATTATTATTATTATTATTTTATTATTATTATTATTATTATTATTATTATTATTATTATTATTATTATTATTATTATTATTATTATTATTATTATAGCCTTCCCAAGAAACTAAATCCCCTTCGGTGAATGCAAACTAGGAGAATGGAGACAGATTTATGACGCAGCCATCTGACCAGATTTATTCATGGTCTTTGCCTTTGAATTATGCATATGGGTTCTCTATCTACAGAATCAGAAATACTCAGAACACTGTGATGAGCAAGGGTATTGGTAGCATTGCCTCACTTCCCGTGTTGGTGGAAGCTGCTCTCATATAACCTTATGGTGCAGAATAAAGCAGGCGTGTTGGATGCTTTTATCTCTGTGACAAAATTACTGATAAAAGCACCATAAGGAAGAGTCTGTTCTCATCCCAGTCTGAGGCTGCAGTCGGACATGGTGGGAAAGCATGGCAGCAGGAGCTCGGGGCAGCTGGTCACATGGCACCTACGGCCAGGACACAGAGCTTGTCTCTGTCTTCCTTTCTATCAGTCCAGGACCCACAGGGATTTCTATGTTGGGTTAATCCTCCCACCTCAACTAACCCAACCTAGAAGCCCCCTCACAGACATGCCCAGTGGTCCGTTGCTATGGTGACTCTAAGTCCCATCAAGTTGACAGTCAGATTCACAACACACCAGGCTGCTCTCAGTTTGCTATGCAGGGTTCTTGTGTGGCCCTTTTCCTTCCCTGTCAGGTACAGGACTATGAGGACAGGGACAATGAGCTGTCAGCTGACATTCTCTGCCTTCAAGCCCCACCCCAGGCCATGCCTGGATATGTAAAAAAAAAAAAATGCAAGAAGACACAGCCAGACCCCAGAAGCCTTTCTCTGGGAAACTGAATTTCCAAAACCATATGATAGATTGAGAACGAATTCATGTAAGTTCAGCACTTAATAAAGCTACATGACCGGTAGCTGTGGTGTCAGATCCCAATTCCCTTTGACGTGAGTCCACGTGTATACACTCGCTGGCTTCTCGGCAGCCTGCAGTTTTTAGACATGATGCCAGTGTTCTGGGACTCCAGAAGCAACGTCTTACTAATCAGGGTGACCTGCTACTCACTAGCTTGGGGTGGTAAGATTAGTGCTTCTGCCTCACATACCACTAACAAACTGGAGCTTCAAACCTGGCCTTGAGCTGTCTCACAGTTCAAAGGAGAAGATATTGGTCCAGCCTTTTGGGGTAGGTGTCTGTTCTGTCTTATTTCCTAGACAGTGTACCATACAAGCGCCTTCACCTGCTGTGGTCTTGCCCATATTCTCACCAAGGTGTCCCAAGGCACATGGACAAAGAAGACTGCAGAGAGCCTTGAACCAGGAATTTCTCCTCTGTCTGCCTGGGTCACACCCCTTCCTGCCTCCTGAACTTTCTTACCTCCTTATCTGCCTGTACCAGCTAGTTTTAGATCTATTTGACACGAGCTAGAGTCGTTTCAGAAGAGGGAACCTCAAGTGAGAAAAATGTCACCACCAGGTTGGCCCGTGGGCCAACCTGTGGCGCATTTTCTTGATTATTAACTTACGTGACTAGGCCCAGGTCACCGGAGGTGGGGCCGCTGCTGGGCTGGCGGGTTTGGGTGGTATAAGAAAGAAAACTGAGCAAGCCATGGAGGGAAATCCAGTAAGCAGCACTCCTCCCCCGGCCTCTGCATCGCCAGCTCCTCTTCCCGCCTTGTTTGAGTTTTCACCCTGATGAAGGGTAAGAACTTTGATGAAGGGCTCATCATCAAAGTCCTTCATCAATGCCAAAGTGTGATGCAGAAGTGTAAGAAGAATTAACCCTTTCCTCCCCTAAGTTTCGTTGGCCATTGTCTTTATCACAGCCACAGAAACTGCGGCATTGCCTGTGCCTCATTCATCCTCAAAGCTCAAAATTGTGCCACCTCCTTCCAGATGGTCCACTGGTTCCTTGCCACTGTGTCAAACAACTGCCTTTTCTTTCCTGTGTGTTTATAGCAAGCTTTTATCAAAGCCGTAATTTACCCTGCCCTACCTCGACTTTCTCCTAAATTGTGAACTCTTTGAGACTGGGCACTCTTGTATTAGAGGTCCTAAGTCCTCAACAGTGGATCATGAGGTGGGAGAGGACATTTGATTGGCCAGAGCCTAGGAGTCAGCCAAGGTCACACCTTCCTTTTCGCCATCAAATGGCCAGTGCAGAAAACCTAGGTGAGAGCCTAGGAAATGTTTCGAGTGCACCAGCTTTTGTCCACAAGACCCCATGCCAACTGCACATATATGTAAGGCTAAAGTTCACTTCCCACAGACCATTGGGTACAGTCAGTCAGAAAACGACACACAGCCATGTTTCACAACCAAGTGCCATAAGCACGGTGTATCCACAGTGGCCAAGAAGTCTCAGGAGTGGAAATATGGTGTGGTGAATGGGACATCCCTTCTAGAAAGGTGAGGCTCTAAGAAGCAATGGCCAAGACTTGGCTTTTTAGAGAAATGGAGGGGAGAGGTAATGAGGTGAATGGCAGAGGGGCTAGGACCAGCTCATCACAGAGACAGAAATAGTACACACACACCCGCACTTCTTCCCCTATAACCTTTGTTCCTCTCCCTATGCAACATTTCCATGAGCCCACTGGGCTGCAAACTATAAAAGAAACACAGGGTTGAATAGTAAAGCCCAACTGTGATATGGTGGTCAGGATTTTACAAAGAAATGCAAATAGACTCAGAGTCAAAGAGAAGGAATAATAATATTAGCAAAGATGCCGAGCCCCATATATTTGTAGAACAGAGAGCCAGTGACAGACTATTAAAAAAAGAAGCTGGTGAGAGCCATCCAAGCAAAACTCTGTGTAAAGGCAGCAATGTGGTATGGCCAAAGCAATGTTTTTGATAAAAAGCGGTTGGGTGAAAAGACATTCAGGGCATAACTTACAGGTCGACAGGGAGACAGCTAGGCCAATCAGTCTTCCTGAAGAGTGAGCAGATTGGTGGGAGTTAGTGAGAACTAGGGTGACTCGTTTTCATTTTAATAATAATAATAATAATAATAATAATAATAATAATAATAATAATAATAATAATAATAATTCCTACCTTGAGGGCAGACTGGCTGTGATGTCTGAGTGTAGAAAGGATCACTACAGCAGTCCAAGATGTCGAGAGCCTTGCCTGAAAGACTAGAAGTCTCCCTAGTAAATATGGAGGCAAGTGGAGAAGAAAGGCGGGAAGGTGGAGAGACAATGGCGGAAGCTAGTTATAAAGACTGTGGAGAGCGCGAAGGCAATGGCAGACAACGTGCGGAGCATCCAAGCAATGGCAGACTCTTCTGTCCTAAGTCCCACAGGTGCTTCTGGACCTGGCGGGCCATGAGTGACTTTCCTATTGGCCACCTCACTGCCTCCCATTGGCTCAGAATCAGTGACGTTTGCATTACTGTTAAGCTAGCTGCCTATATTCTAACAAAGTCTGGCAGTTTCCCCTCATGCTTGTGCTCTCTGCTTGGATGCTTGCACTCCATCTTGGTCAGTTCCTGACCAGCACTGATGTGTCTGCTCTAGTTAAGCTGCTGGCGAGGGCAACTAGCAGGTGGGCCTGTTCGCACCCCACACCCCCCAACCTCCCCACACACAATTGCATGGTTTGCCCATTAGGGCCTGGACTTGGGCTGAATTCGGTTTTGAACCAGGTGTCGCAACTGTGCGGCATCTCAGCTTTTTGTTGAGACTAGTGTTTTCACGTTGCCTGGCTTGGAAGGAAAAAGCAATTCAGGCTAGGACTATTTTTCCAGAAACACACTCCCTACTGTCCCGAACTGAGTCAACGCTGGGAGAAGGAGTCCCTGGAAAGCTGTGGCTCAGGAGGGCTGGGGCCTGGGAGGTGAGGGTTATTTTTAGGCTGTGATTGGCGTCATGGGGAAAGCAGGGCTGGGCCCCCTGGACCGGGCTCCCCAGCCCACATTCCAGCAGCTGCTGGCTGGTGACTGGCCCGTTTCTGTGTGGGGAAAACTGGGCTGTCTGGATGAATGAAGGTTCTGTTGGGGATTTACTAGCTCTGCTGACGGACCTGCCACCAGCTCTCCACCCCAGCCCTTGCTTACGTCCTTTCTTCCGTTCTGTCATCTTCCCTCCTGCCTATCTGGATCCCACCAGAACCACCGCCCTGCCGAGCAGAGAGGAAGCAGGACAGTGAGTTCAGCACGACCCTTCAGTAATTAGAACCATCCGGAGCCAACTAGACCCAGGATCTCTGGCCCTACTGCCCCAGAAATAAATATATATATATATATATATATATATATATATATATATATATATATATATATATATATATATATATATCAAGCTGCCAACTTGAGGTTTAGGCATCCAAGAGTAGTTGGGTAACACAAATTGGCCTTGATGGGGCCAGAAAAGAAAAGAAGAAAACACAAAATTGGGTGGTAGAGAGATGAAGATGGAGAGGGCTAACATGGGAGGAGTTGGAATAAACATAATGGAAATACATTAGTTCTCAAAGAATAAAAGCATTATTTTAAGAAGAAGAAAAAAAAAAGAAGAAATCCATCCTTATGTCTAAAAGATGCTTCATGCTTTTCTGAAAGGCTTACTTATGTCCCCCTTGCACCTTTGAGTCCTTAATCAGTATAGAGTATCTCTATACGTGATGTGCTATAGGTGCACGTTACTTACGTTCCCTGTGGAAGGTGGTTGGACAGTCTAGCATGTCTCTGCTTTCCTACTATGTCACTTTAATGATTTGTCAAGTCTCCATATTGGATTCTGTGATGTTCCAGTGAGGTTGGATTCTTCCTGTCCTACCGTAAGAATACCCTTTTTTTTTTAATCTTTCTTTCTTTCTTTTTTTTTTTTTTTTTTTTTTTTAGATATGTCTCTCTACATAGCCCTGGCTATACTAGAACTCAAACTGTAGACCAGCTGGCCACAAACTCACAGAGATCCTCTGCCTCCCGAGTGCTGAGATTAAAAATGTGCACCACTGTGCCAGACACAAACAATCCACTATCTTAATGATTGTTTCTTTATAACGAGACTTAATATGTTGACTCTTTTTATTCTAGACTGTGTTGGCTGGTCTTGGAAGCTTCCATTTCCAAGTAAATATTAGAATCAGTTTGCCAAATTCCATGAAAAACCACATTGTTATTTTTAAGAGAAATGCTTTCAATCTAAAACTCAAAATTAGAAAGGTGGACAGGATGTCCAAGGCCATGTATGCCTCTACTTATTTGTGGCTTCCCTATGGCTTCTCAATTAATAAAAATAGATATAATTATCTAGATTTAGATTTTATCTATTTTTATTATATTTATGTGTTAAAATTTTCCAGAAGTTTCTCTGTCCTCTGCAGGGACCTGCACTCACATGTACACACATACACATGCACACACAATTAAAATAAAATAAATATTTTTTAAAGTAGTTAGCAAAAGAAACATCAAGACAGCCCAAAGAAAGTACAATAAAACAATGAAGTTTTGAGAAGATATCAACAATTAAAAGTACAATTTAAATATAGAATAAAAATGTTTAACATGGAGCATTTTTTTCCTGTGGCTAACAAAATTAATAAACTTCTGGCAATTCTGATAATAATAGAAAGAAAAAATAAGTCAATATTAGGAATAGAAAAGAGACAGAGCAGAGTCACCAAAATTAGGAAAAACCACTGTGGACAAATTTATACCACTGAGCTGAAACCAATGAAAGGGGAAAATATGAATTATGGTTTCCAATGGAAAGAAAGATTGAATTGTTCCAGAATCACTAAATAAATTACATTAGGAGTAAACAAATTACCTCCCCTTTTTTTTCTTTTTTTTATTAATATTTTATGACCTCCCCTTTAAGACTTGCCACTTTAGGTAGTCTTAAACCACATCCCATCAGACTTTAAACTTTACTACTGAAACATTTGACAAACTCTGAGAATAGATGGAGGGCCACTCCCAATTCAGTTTGGGGTTATGTGAGTGAACACAATAAGAAAGGAAAAGCATAGGCTGGCCGCATCCTTCAGCCTGGATGCAAATGTTCAAATCAGGATTTTAGCAAACTATCTGGGTGTTATGGTGGCCAAGGCAGGGAGATTATCAGCCAAAGTCAACCAGAAGCCAGAATCTGCTTTAAAACTTTCTTTCAAAAACTGAACAAATTATTTATATGTGTATGTGAGAGAGATAGATCCATATATGTATATACACATCAATATATATACACATATGGCATATGCATGTACATATATGTGTATGTATATGTATACATATGTACACATATGTTTGTATCAGTAGTCTTGGAAACATCAGTGGTTAGTGCCAGCAGTGGAAGACTGGTTTAAACACTTGAAATCTTCTGAGTCCCTAGAATTTATCATGTTCGCGAGTCGAGTGAGAAAATCCACATGGCATCTTTCTCAACCAAAATGGAAAACCTGTTCGAATTATATATAATGTTGGCTTACAGTAAAGAGTTTTGGCAAACCAGGAATAGAACTGTCAGAAGCTGATAAAGGACATCTACCTATGTCTCTACAAAATAATTCATGGAAGGGGAGCAGCGGGGGGGGGGGGGGTTGCTGCTACACTGACACCCACTGTTTGGTCCCCGCTCCTACATGAGACAGCCTCGCAGGCACACAGAGGAGGAGGAGGAGGAGGATGCAGGCTATCCTGATGAGCCCTAACAGACTGCTGACAGACAGCTGGGTGGGAGGGAACCCCTGTTGGAGGTCTGGGGGAGGGGACTGGGCGGAGGAGCGAGGGGGGTGGGAATGAGAGGATAGGAGGGAGGGGACGGCAGCCGGGATGTAGTGTGAGTAGGTTATAATAAATAAGATACACATTGAAAAGAAGAAGGTCAAAATGAAACAGACCTAGATGAAAGAGAGACTCGTAACTCAGGCCAGTCTATACTTAGATGAATGCAAACTGCAGAACAAGCAGGCAACTTATATTGCTAATCCCACTACATGGGAACAGCTCTGAGACTGGCTGAGACAGGAATGTCTATGCATAGACAAGGCTTCTTGTTGGTTTAGGATCAGATGCCATTCTTCACGTGGTATGAATGAAGATTTACAGATGTCTTTCTGCTGCTCATACAAAGAGCAGAGAACCAGCTTTAACTGTTTTGTGCATCCTGCACACCTCATGCTTTTATAATGTTAGGACTGTATAATGCTTGTGAGAAAGTATATGTTTTACGAACAGAAGAACCAGACACTGATGCTGGATCAGACCTGACAGGATCCATTCCTCTCAGCGTGCTGGATGCTGACATCCTGCATCCTTAATATTCCAGCCCCAAGTGCTTCAGTTGCTGCTCCTCATCAGAACAGGACAGCTCCCAAGACAGCTTTGAAAAAAAGCTTCTGATCCCAATTGGTCCAATATTTCAGACTGTCCCACACAGGACTCTAATTAAGCCTGGAATTTCTCATCATTTAGAAACTGGACCACAAATGCTTTTCCTAGCTTGTTCAGCCTTCCCCCCATCCCCCCACCCCCGGTATTTGGGGCCCTACAAAGGTATTACTCATCCCAAATCAGCCAGAAGAAGCCTTAAAAAGATAACGATGCCCCATTTCCCTTAAGGGGGGTTGGGTAGCGTTTTTGGTTGTTTTCTTGAGATATGGATCTTTATTTTCATTGGGAGTTGGTTATAAGTTATGATTGATCTTATTCAGAGAGAAAATAGGGTTGGACTTAGGGATTTCTCTCTTTTCCATTATCTTTCTTTCTTAGGTATGGAGACAGGGGCTGAAAAGAAAGAAAGGGGAATATAGAAACATATAGAAATGATAGGACAAAAAGTAAATTATTGACCCTACTCCTCAACTTAAGGCCTTAGCTGTTACTCACAAACAAGATAATTTTTAATTCATTGGTATACAATTTTATAAATTGATGCAAAATAAGTTCAATTTTTATACATTGGTATAGAATTCAAATTCAAGATATTTCTTCACATATATTAAATATATTGCTACTCTATTAGGAAGTAGTGTACCCAGACAACTCAGTTATAAAACAAAGTCTACTTCTAATACTTTGAAAGTGTTATTGCATTCTGTTTAGAATAATTAAGTAATAGAAGTTAATTGTTAGTTAATCAGCTCATGGACATGTCAATCACTAGTCTATTTTCATCACAAGAATATTTTAACAGGTTTAACAGATGGATAGGATTGTATAGACAGATAAGGTAAAATAGTTAGATAAGGCCTTTAAAACTCTCAGAGACCCAGAGAATATGGCATTTAAAAATGTTTTTATGATTTTAAGTATCCTTTGGCAATAAGAAAAACTAACTCCTGGCAACACCCAGCCTTCCTCAGAGAAGAAGATACATATCAAAGAACCTCCTTATGAAATTGGCTTCAAATGTGGCAAACAAGCCACTGGGGAAAATGCCCTCATTTCTGCTACAGACATATTTCTGCCTAAAAGTTGGCAACCTTGGACACAGGCAGAGTCAATGGCCAAACTCTGTCAAGATAGGGTAAGCAAGTCCTCAATTGTTCCTGCTTCACAAATATGCCTGCCATATATAATGGGCCAGAAGGCTGAAGATGATGCTCCAATGTTATACAGAGTTTTGGGTGACTGTCTAGGCAGTGAACTATCTCTGTCATTTTCTCATTTTGGAAGCTGCCAACTTGCACTACCTGTTTACTCAGATAATTAATTTTATTCCTTCTCAAGTCTCTGATGGGGCTGAAGACCAGATAATTTAAGTTTAAAATTAAGCTTAGTTTTTCAGGGGTTAAGATGTTTTTAGGTCTAGATAGAAGTTTTTAGGTTGATAGAGATGAGATACGATAGATATTGATTTACATTTATAATTTTAGACTCACCAAAAGAGGAAAGATATTTTCTTCAAGGTTGCCAAATACAAATAAGCAAAACACTATGAATGTAACATTTATATAATTTCTGATTGTTTTGTAGTCTTTCTTTCTGTATGTAGTTTATTGCATATATGTATAATAATATAAATGTACATGTAAAAGTTTTTAAGAATTAAATTAAGGGGCTGGAGAAATACAATGCCCCAGTGGTTAAGAGCACTGGCTGCTCTTCCAGAGGTCCTGAGTTCAATTCCCAGCACCTTCATGGTGGCTCACAACCATCTGTAATGGAATCTGAATCCCTCTTCTGGTGTGCATGAAGACAGAGCACTCAAATACACAAAATAAATAAATAAATAAGTCTTTAAAATTTTTAATTAAACATTAAAAAAAATTCATGGGAAACAGAACACTTAGTATAAAGTAGAAAGACACAGGAGTGAGACAAGGATTCTTGCTTTCATCGCTTTCCAGCTGGGACGGTGAGGAAGCAGGGAACATGAGGGGGTGTGGGAAGCAGGAAGGGAGGAACACGCCAGCTGTACTTGTTGGTAGCAACCACACAGAACTGTGGTCTTGGGAATTATTAAGAGAGGTTCACAGGGTTTTCAATGACAAAGCTAATATGAACAGGTCAGCGGGATTCGTATATCGAGTAACATTTAGAAACTGGAGTCAGATACAGCTAGAATTCTCACCGAAGCTCAAGTCCTAAGGGGTTGTGAGCCACCTGATATGAGCGCTCAGGATGAAGCTCAGCAGAGACCAGTGGGTCTCAACCTTCCTAATGCTGCGACCCTTGAATACAGTTCCTCATGTTGTGGTGACCCCCAACATTAAATTATTCCATTACTACTTTGCCACTGCTATGAATGAATTGTAATAGAAGTATCTGATGTGCAGGATATCTGATATGCAACCCCCCAGAGGGGTCAAGACCCACAGGCTCAGAACCACAGCATTTTTTTTGACCACTTAACCATCTCCCTAGCCCCCTTTTAATAACTCCTTCATTGCCTCGATATTTTGCCATTCTGGTTTCTAATATAGGCATCTTAAGGCAATAAACCTCTCTTCAATGCAACCGTTAACCGTATCTCAGTGTCTCATACCTTTAGGCTTGTAGTGTCCTTGTTATTTTACAAATTAAATCATTTACGTTTTTCATGAAATAGCACAGTTCACGGTCTATCCTAAGATGACACATGGGCAATCATCAGGTCAGGAAAGAGTGTCCCTTCTTAGTCACTGAGCCTCCTCCCCTCCCACTACCACCCTTGATGAAGCAATCGACACATTAGTGGACCTTCGGAGCTCTTTGTCTTTCTTTCTTTTTAAGAAAGGCTCTCCTTCATCCATCCCCCACCTCTGCTACACATGCTAGTATAGTTTTGTAATTTTGAGTTGATTGATTTTTATTTATTTACATAAACATCTTAATCTAAAACATACTCTTGGTTCTCATTTCTTTCACACTTTATTATGCTTATGGGATGTGCGGTGTTATTGGGCATAACCATAGTCTGTCCAGTACGGCCCCTTGTGTTTTTTTTTTTTTTAATTCTATGACTATGTCACAGTCTGTCATTGTTCCCCTAAAGGAAACTTGAAATTTTTCAATTTGGAGCCGTCGTGAACAGTGTTGCTATGAGGATCTTGTGGATTTATGAGTAGACATTGTCAGTTCATCCTATGCCTGTGAAGGAAGGGACAAAAAGAAAATCACAAGAAAGACAAGGTACCACTAAGGTGTCAACTAATCCTCCCCTTTTCCTGAGAACAAAATAAAACATTTCAAAACTATGGGTCCCATATAAACAGAAAATAGACATATGTCAAGATTGGTCTAACTTATTCATGAGGAAACCAGTGGAAGAGTGGGGCACAGCCACAGGATGGCTTTAGTTTGCAGGGAAGTAGAAGGCTTGACAATCTTTAATGAAAGAAACTGCTGAATGCAATTGCTACCTGTGAAACTGGTGGATGTATTGCTGGAAGATAAACCCATGAGCTCTGGCGGTCTTTCCTACCAAATACAAACCCTTCTCTTCTCCACTGAGGAAAAAAAAATCTACAGGCTAACATAGCACGTCACAGAGGCTGGGGCTCTAGTCAGCCACAGAGGTGCAATCCGGAAGAGAACTCAAGGACATAAGAGATTAAACAACCCTGTGGTCGGTAGGACACAAGGACACACGCGTGCCCTTTCCCCTCATTTCCTAGCTGGAGATAATTTTCCTTAACAGAACAAATCCACATCTCTTGAAATGAATTGTGGACAGTAATGTTGCTATCACTCTGTCCCTACCCATGGCCAAGGCCACAACGGTCCCAACTCGACTGTTAGGTGTTGAATTTGGGTACATCCTCAGGGCTCTCTTTTGAATAAGGGAGCAAAGCCTATGATTTTGTAGCAACCATATTAGTTTATGGTCACGTTTAAAAAAAAAACGATAAAACTGTCTTACAGAGAAAAAAAGCCACTTCAAGCATGAAGAAATGAGGAGGTCAGATGGGCAGAGGGAAAGGACAGGTGGGGGCAGGGGGACAGAGAAAGAATATGAATGAATGAATGAATGAATGAATGAATGAATGAATGAATGAGCGTGAACAAACTATGTTCTGATGGCTCTCTGTGTACTTCCCGGTGTAGGCCTTCATGAAGCTTAATGACGCTGAGGCTTCCATTTCTGTGAGATACTCCCACGTCCCAGGTCCTTCTAAAAACCTCCTTTTGGTGTTAAGGGGAATCAAGAGGGGGAAAGGGTAAAGTCTAAGGAATGGAAACAGAAAGGCTACGGAGAGGGCTCGATGCCAAAGAGCATGCGCAGTGCAGGGGAGGGGAGCGGGGTCTGAGTCTCAGTCCCCACAACTGTCAGGGGCGGGGTCTGAGTCTCAATCCCCACAACTGTGAGGGGCGGGGTCTGAGTCTCAATCCCCTGCACCTGCCTGTAGCCCCAGCGTTTGGGGTGGGGGCGGGGGAGCAGGGGAGCAGGGGAGTAAGTAGGTCCCAATTTCTCACAGGCCACTCAGCCTAGATGAAATGACACACTTCCAGTTCACTGAGAGAGCCTGTCTCAAGGCAATAAGAAGGGGAATGACAAAGGAGGACCCCAACACACTAATATGGCGTGTGTGTGTGTGTGTGTGTGTGTGTGTGTGTGTGTGTGTTTGTATGCATCATGGAGGTGCTGGTCTCGTGTCCACTTGACACACAAACTAGAGGTCGCTGAGAAGGAACCTCAACTGAGAAAATGCCTGGTAAGATACAGCTGTAAGGCATTTTCTTGACTAGTAACTGATGAGGGAGGGCCCAGTGCATTGTTGTGGGCGGGGTCACCCCTCAGCTGGTGGTCCTGGCTTCTATAAGAAAGCAGGCTGAGCAAGCCATAGAGAGCAAGCCAGAAAGCAGCATCCCTCCGTGGCCTCTGCATCAGCTCCTGCCTCCAGGTTCCTGCCCTGTTGGAGTTCCTGTCCTGACTCCCTTCAGTGGGGAACAGCGCTGTGGGAGCTGAATAAACCCTTCCTCCCCAGCTTGCTTGTGTCGATCATGGTGTTCCATTAGAGCAATGGTAACCCTTACTAACACACCACCACAGCAGATTTTATGTGGCTCTGGGATTGAATCCAGGGCACCGTAAATACTCGGCAAGCACTCTACCAACTGAGCAACACTCCCCACCACCTCAATTTTTTTTTTTTTGAGGCAGAGTCTCACTGTGTAACCCAGAGTGGCCTTAACTTGAGCTCTTCCTGCCTCAGCCTTCCAACTGATGACAAGGATTATCATCGTGTCTGACTCTTGAATCTGTTTTTCCTGTCCAAGCTTCTAGGCCAACACTATAAACCAGAGTGACTCCGGAGAGACCCAAAGAAAGTGCATGGGAGAAAGTGGATGTGACCACAAGGGAGGGTGGCTGGGTAGGAGAAGGGTCTTGCCAGAGAGCCAAGTTGTCTAAAGTGTCCGGAGAACCCATGGTACATGAAGGAATTAGAGGTTACCAATCGCTTCCCTGTGTAAATGATTTTTTATTATCATTATTATTACGTTGGTGCACGAGAGAGCAAAGCAGAACCCAGAAAGGGGCTTTTATGAAACAGCTTTTCAGAACCCGTGGAATAACAAAAGGCCTGGTTTCCATCGTGGGGCTTTTAAGCAGTCACATCAAATAGAAACACAGCGGGCCTGCAGGGCCACTGCTGCTTCTAATTAAGACCCCAAGGTAAGGCAGCCCATTAGGGGGCCGGGGCCAGCAAAACATAAGTCCCAGCCCCGTGTCGAGTGGCAGAAGGCTGATGTGGGCTCAGTGTGCTGTGTTTGTTCTCAGCTTGCATTAAAAGTGGCAGGCGGCACCTGCCTTCCAGACACCCTGCAAGCACGTTTATTCTGACACTGATTGTCTTGTTCAAACAACCCAAAGTGTGGGGAACAGATGTCAAATGGAGGAGGAACAGGGAGTGAGGCAGGTCTTCCCCTTTCATGAGTTCTTGAAGTGTGTGTGTATGTATGTGTGTATGTGTGTATGTGTGTATGTGTGTATGTGTGTGTGCATATGTATATGTGTATGTGTGTATATGTGTGTATATGTATATGTGTGTATGTGTGTGTGCATATGTATATTTATGTATGTATGTGTGTATGTGTGTGCATATGTATATTTATGTATGTATGTGTGTATGTGTGTGTGCATATGTATATGTGTATGTGTGTATGTGTGTATATGTATATGTGTGTATGTGTGTGCATATGTATATTTATGTATGTATGTGTATGTGTGTGTGCATATGTATATGTATGTATGTATGTGTATATGTATGTATGTATGTGTATGTGTGTGTGCATATGTATATGTGTGTATGTGTGTATGTGTATGTGTGCATGTGTATGTATGTGTGTGTATGTGTGTGTGTATGGATGAGGACTGTGGTCTGTACACATGGTTATTCTTCCTTTCCCTTGCCAAACTGTTACCCACCCACCACACAGGTGTTAGCTCAACTGCTTGCCGTGGTGGTAAAAAGAGGGCCCTGGTTCTGCCGCACACCTCAGAGACAATAATTAGTCCTCAAGCCTCCCAGATTGGTAGGGCCACCTGGAGGGTTTGGGAAAGTGTAGGGTTACCAGCCTTCAGTAGGACTGGGGTGGAGAACACAGAATCAGCATTTCTGCTCATCATCAAGTGATGCTGATGGCACAACGTTAGGCACCATGACTGAAGAATGACAGTTCTAAGCCAACAAAGCAGTAGGAAAAAAAAAGGCATGAAACACAAGCTAATCCTTTGACCTGGCCTTGTTGATATTTTTGAGACACAGCTGGCACACAAAAGAGGCAGCTGTGTTTTGAATGGAGGAAGATCTGTGAGCTGGCAAGCCCACAGCAGGCAGAGAAGCTTTCAAAATGATATCCAAGTGTGAAACTACGTAGGAAAAGTAAGATTGGCCTCTGCTCTCAAAGAGGCTGTGAGCCTGAGTCCAGTCTGCCCTAGAGCCCTACACCTCATGGGTTCTCCAGCGTAGGAACCCTGTCCTCAACGCTTCCCTGGCATAGAAGATGAGATCTCTCACAGAATGTCTTTTATCAGGAAAACCAGCCGGCAGGGGTCAATGGAGAAGACCCCGTCCAGAGTTAGCACATTCTGGATTTGTTGTGTTGGACCTGAGCTACACTGTCTACCTCCAGTTCTGCTCCAAGGCAGGCATCCCCGCCACACTCTCTGTCCTGCTGGAGAAGACCGTGTTGGTAATTTTAGGGAGTGGAAGGGTCTGTCCTAAGGGCTGTCCAGCAGAGCAAAGGAACTCTGCATTCAGTTTTCCATGTGGTTTCCACTACTCCCCACTGGCCCCTCTCCATACAGTTCTCTGTGAGACTGTGGGCTGTTGGCAAGGACCCAGCCAGAATCCTTAGTCTTGTCATATCTACTGTGAGCCTTGGACAAGATCAGCTACATAATTTTCAGAGTCCAGTACAAAATAAAAATGTCAAATTCCTCCTTCAAAAAAGAAAAATTAGAGCCAGGCGTGGTGGTGCACATCTGTAATCCCAGCACTCAGAGAGACAGAGGCAGGTGGATCTCTGTGAGTTCGAGGACAGCCTGGTCTACAAAGCGAGTCCAGGACAGCCAAGGCTCACAAGAAACCTGTCTCAATAAACCAAAATTCACACACACACACACACACACAAAAAAAAAAAAATTTTTTTTCAGAAATTCAGACTGAATACTCTTTGTTAGTATACATGCAGCTTTACAAGCTTGCCTCCAGGCTGCCTAGCAACCTATGATGTCATTGGCTGCCGCCACTAGGTATATGCCAGACTATAAAAAGGCCAAGCTGCCACCTTGTCTCTGTCACTCCTGCACGTCTCTCTTTCACTTTCTCTAAGTTTTCTCCTCTCTCTCTCTCTCTCTCTCTCTCTCTCTCTCTCTCTCTCTCTCACACACACACACACACACACACACATACACACACACACACACACACACACATACACACACACACACACACACACACACACACACACACACATACACCCATGGCTCATTCAAGTCCTAGCTCCTCTCTCCTTCCCTTCTCCCTAAATAAATTTCTCCATATTCATGTCGGTTGCATGGCTTCTCCTTTTTAATGATAACATGGCCCTGAGTGGCCAGCTGATGGAGTATTGCCCTGCTAATAGGATCCATACATGGCTCCCATGCCTTAGTATTTAGGTAGGATGCTCAGAGCTCTCCCTAAGCAGGGTGGCTCTGCCCCTACTGGCCTTGAAGGAGGTTCTCCATTGCAGGCCCGCTAGAAGGGGAAGTCAAAAAGGAGATGTAGGCCCAATCTCAGGGAGCCCTCCGTGACCATGGGTGAGGCAAACAGGCCAACTATAGATTCTCAGAGCAGCTTCCCAAAAATGATGAGCGAGCAGCCTTCTGTGCACCTGCAGGCCTCTTGTCTCCAGCAAGAAAGAGAAACACGGCCCACCTAGCACTCTCAGGGGCAGGAAAGGGAAAGCAGGAACACAGAGGCTTAGGCACCTTCCGTGGGCTTGCTGCATTTTATGGCCAGCTTTTAGAGGCCTCTGACAAAGTTCAGATCAGCAGACGGAACCCAGGGCCTCTAGTACTCAATGCCACCCCCAGCTCCAGTGTTCAGAATTACAATATGTAAACCAGGGGGCTCTTGGTCTCTCCCCAGCTGGATGAGCATATGTCTGGCTTTCTTTCCAATAAAATTCTAGCAGTCTCTATCCTACCGCAAACTATTCTGAAACTTCGTGGCTTAAAAATACCCAAAATTCTACTGTATTTTATAATTTAGTTTATAAGGAATCCAAATGGGATTCAGCTATTTAATTGTTTTGTTCCATATAAAAGGCATTTGACATTGGACAGTGTGGTTTTTCCCTCACACGTTTGGTTTCTTTTCTTTTTTAAAAAGACAGGGTCTCTCTACATATCTCTGGCTGTCTGCAACTCACTATGGAGACCAGGCTGGCCTCAAAGACGTAGAAATCTACCTGCCTCAGCTTCCTGAGTACTGAGATTAAAGGCACGGGCCAGCACACGCAGACAACTGTCTGGTTTCCTGACGGGATGGCTAGGATCTGAGGTCAGGTGGGCTCTTCTTCTGGAACACATGTGGCCTTCCAAGGGTGGGCAACTTGAGACAGTGAGCTTCTCATATGGCCTCCCAGGGGCTGGGCCAATAGAAAATTCTAGCCACAGTCAAGTAAAACATCTTTACAGTGAGATGAGTGGTGAAGATTATGCCCACTGTCGACCCACTGTGAATACAGTCAGTGCTGATGAAAAGAAGCCCAGGCTAGCCTCACATTAACCCATCAGCAAACTGATAATCATTTATGTTTAAAGTAAAATAAAATATTTATGATGGACTTTCCCCTACCTACTGTTTAATGTCGCTATAAGAAGCAAGAATTCCTAGGTGGGCAGTGGCGGCACCTGCCTTTAATCCTAGCACTTGGGAGGCAGAGGCAGGCAGATCTCTGAATCCAAGGCCAGCCTGTTCTACAGAATGAGTTTTCCAGAACAGCCAGAGCTACAAAGAGAAGTCCTGTCTCAAAAAATAAAATAAAATAAAACAAATAAGAATCCCTTTATTGCAAGTTTAAAAATGATAATTCACCAGGCAAGGTGGTATAGGACTGTAATACCAGCACTTAGAAGGTAGAAGAGGAAAGATTAAGGGGCCAAGAAGAGTCTTGACTACACTGCTAATTCAAGGCTAGCTTAGGCAACATGGGACTCTGTCTAAAAATTAAGAACCTCAGTCCTAAAATTCTTTGTCCTTAAGAATTCAAAGCATGGACTATGGGGTGTGTGTATGTACACAGACACATACATGTACACACGAACACACACATGCATACACTCACATATACACACACATGAACATACCCATGCACACATATACACATGCACATACACACTGACATGCACACACATCTGAGATTCAGTCTTCCTGATCATGAGTATGCTGTCTTCTCCCCTGAGGTGTGCTCTGTGAAACCCCAGTCCCTAAAATCAAATTACCCTGTCACAAGCCACTTCCTTCTCTTCCCTCCACTGTCACCTTAGCTGGACCTACCATTTCTCAGGATACGCCTCAACCCTCATTCTCCTCAGACATAAGAGACTCCTTCTCTGCCTGCTCCTAACTGACATGGGGCCATGCTTCTCACCCACAAGTCCAAGGCAAGCCAAGGCTTTCCTATTTCACCTTCAGCAGTGTCCATGTTCCACTGACCTTTCTGAGGAAATCATCATTACTCCAGCTCTTGACAGTTTCCCTAATGAACAACCCCAAATGTCATCATACTTTCATCTCCTTCATCCCCTACGCATGGCCCATCAGACCCTGCACCTCCACAGTCTTTGTTGCCATAGTAACCACTTCTGTACAATGGTCCTCATGCCCAGGGTACCTACTTCAGAGCCTCCGGTGAACCAGATCTACACTTTGTAGTCACCTTTACCATTAAGCCATTTGCAATTAACCTCACCCATGGGTGTCCCAATACTCTCAATCCCAGAGCTCCTCAGCCTACCCTCTTTGCTCATCACCCTCGAGTCACCATTAGGATTGTTTCTAGCTTGTCATATCTGCCCATCCTCCACTAGAATGAAAAGCCATTTGACAATGAAGACCACGGTTTATGAGTGAGGGTTTCCCCGCCCCCTCGGTGTAGATCATAAGGCTGAGTTTACAACATATGTCCTTTAGAGGTATACCAAAATTAAATGTCTGAAACAATCTACATAAATTATCTCAGACTGCAGACTAACGCTTTACGTTAGCTCATTTTTTTATCTGCCTCTACCACTCACTAGGACCTCCTCTCAGATCACACATTAACAAAACTGTACCAAGTGGAAAGAATTTGGAAGCTACACACAGCTCTCTGTAATGGGATCTGGCATCTTGTACAAACATAACCAAGGCCCGAACATCGTCAGGTGGGACCAATGGCAGCGATAGCTTGGCAGGTACACTTGACTGTAAGTGACCGAGACACTAGACAGAGAAAACAGAACAGGAACTCCAAAAACAAACCATTGTTGAATCCAGAGAGACAAGAAGTAGGTGTCCCTCTCTAGAGGGGAGGGGCCATGTGGGAAATAAAAGGAATGAAGTTGTGCATCCAAAATCCCACACCCTCAAAAAGCCAGACTTCAATTATCCCACATATCTTACAGAACTGGAGCCAGTGAGGGAAAGGACAAGCCGCAGAAATTCATTCTTGGCTCTCAACGGACAATGGCGCCCCAAACCATGATCTTAAAAATCTGTTTGCTGCTCAACAGGCAATTCAGAGACCAAAAATCACTGACAAGTCTGGGAGCTCCCCAGTTCAGAAGCCAAGGCTTCTGCTCTGGTACACTCTGTCCCTGCCCAGACCTACTCCCAGAATTAGCTCTGCTCATTAATTTCAAGTAGATTATCTCTTTGTCACAGCTGTGTTCCTTTATCAGAACAGTGGACACTGGAGTTTACGGAAGCAATAGAGGAGTTCTGTTCCCCGGAACACTAAGTCATGACCCAGAGGGATCAACAGGACAGGGAAACTTCCAAAGACATTTTTTTTTAAAGTGACAGATCCAAGATCACATAACTTTAATTTCTTTTAAATTTATTTATTTTGTATACAGTGGTCTGTCTGCACACCAGAAGATGGCATCAGATCTCATTATAGATGGTTGTCAGCCACCATGTGGTTGCCTGGGAATTGAACTCAGGAACTTTGGAAGAGCAAACAGTGCTCTTAACCACTGAGCCATCTTTCCAGCCGCAGATATTTTTGGTTTTTGGTTTTTGTTTGTTTTGTTTTGTTTTTGAGACAGGGTTTCTCTGTGTAGCCTTGGCTGTCCTGGACTCTCTTTGTAGACCAGGCTGGCCTCGAACTCACGGGGATCCGCCTGTCTCGGCCTCCGGAGTGCACCACCTCACCTGGCCCAAAGACATGTTTTTAAATAAATAAATAAAAGTTGCAAGGAACATCTCTGCCTAAAGGGTGTAAGAGTTGGGTATTAAAAAAACAAGCAAAAAATTATGTAGGATGCTTATTGACCTAACTTACTCTCTCTCTCTCTCTCTCATGTGTGCACATGCACACGTTCATACATGCATATATGGAGGCGAGAGGTTGCCTTCTACTCTGTTCTCCACCTTCCTGTTTGAGATAGTGACCCTCACTGAATCTGGAACTCACCAGTTCAGTGGGATTGGCTGGTCAGTGAGCTCCAGGGACCTTCCTGCCTCTGCCTTCATCAGCTCGGGTCCCCATTAGCATAGCAAGTTCACCAGCCCTGTATGTTGAGTTCTTTTGCTATTTAGTTTGATGGCTCAAATACCTGTTAGGTGCAGACACTAAAGTTGCCCCTGCCCTTGGAGGGTGTCTAGTCTAAGACAAGACTGGCCAGAAAGTTGACATTAATGCACTAATAACACTCGGTGTCTAATAAAAGATCACACAGAAGAAAAACACCTTGCCCAGTCTGCCTCTCTGGAGAAAACGTTCAGCTGTAACATGGGTACTGGTTTGAGAACAATTGAATGCCTGCTCTCAGTCAGATGATGAGGGTCAGAAACACCCCAAGGAAACACTATTGCAGAAATGTACAACTTCGTACCATGGTGACAAGCCACTGTCTTCTAAAATGAGCTGGGCGACATTCATGGCTTTCCTCTGATGTTTGAGGCCTGGGGACCAAAGGACATGATAACACATTATGTTGTTTAGGGATGTTTGCTGTCTTAAGGAGAAGGTCATTAGCTAAAAGACTTGAGAGCAGAGCAGGTGACAGTAAGGCACTTTGCACCAGGAATGTTCTATTGCTACCTCAGGGAGCCAATGGTGGTAAATTTTCCTTCTCCCCCTGCCCCATATGGTCAGCCTGGGGCCATTTAGTTTTCCTCTGAAATCAAAAGCTCCTCCTCCAGCTGCTGGAAGACGGAACAAAGCTGCCAGCTGATTATTATTCGAGAACAAAGCAAGCCATTTATTTTAGCAGGTTGAGGGCCATTATCTCCCCAGGACACAAGCTGCAATGTGAGCTGCTGCTTCTTTTGTGTCCACAGTCCTTAAAGAGTGTGTTGTTCCTCTCGCTAGAGAAACACAAAAGGAAACAGGAGAGAGAAGTCAGCTACAGCGGTGACCGGGAAAGCTCTCTCCTTCCTCCCCAAAGACCTCAGTGGCATGCTGAAGACCTCCAGCACTCCAGAGAAGGCTTTGTCAGCCATCTTTCATTTGGAACAAGAGGCACATGCACTAAACCCTCGGAACTGCCACCATCAAGCTGGTAGACGTCTTTGCTTCTGAGCATCATACAAATTGCCAGATGAAATATAGGACTTTCAGTTTGATTTGAATTTCAAGTGAGCAGTAAAATGGCTTTTAGCATATCTTAACTATCTCATGGTTAGTAATTTTTTTAAATGATCAGCTGTTCATCTTAAACTCAAAGTGGAGTGTCCTATATTTTCATGTGCTAAGCCTGGCAGCTCATCAGGCCGAACCTCTCATTTCCATCCATCCCTGGCCATGACTCAGCCTCATACTGCGCTGGGAAAGCAGAGCGGAATTCCTTGTGTGTAGGAGAAGAGAGTCTGCAGGCAGGGAAGGGGGGTGATAGGGGGGGAAGGGGGGTTACAAGCAGAAATGTATAGGAGTGTGCTGAGTTAAGCAATGCATCGCAGAGATAAGCTCTCAGGCCTGCTTGCCTCAGGTCACCCTGAACACATAGGAGACAAGTCACTGTGTTTGGCGTCAGAGTGAGAGAGGTCATTTTCTCCACGGGGGTGGGGGTGGGGGTGGGATGGGGAGATGGGGGGGGGAGGTGGGGGCGGGGCGCAGTTTAGAGGGAAGCTTCCCTTGTGTACAGGGGAGGGGGTGAAAAACACCTACCTCTCTGGGCTCCACCTGAAAACTGTAAGGTTGCCACTGGATTCCTAAGGCCTCCTGCTCGAAATCTGCTGTTTGCAGACTCTCCAGGAGACTTGGGGGTTAAAAGTCTGCAGGCCTGCTCAGCCCCAACTCCCAGCACATAGGCACCTGCCCCCGCTTCTCTCGCTAAAGTCACCAGGTGCACACAGTATTCCCCCTCCCCCCCCATCCCTAAAATACCTCACACACCTCAGACTGGTCCAGCAGGACATTCTCATCAGAGTTGGACCCCAACCACCACCACCACCACCCTCGCCTCTCTTTCCCCTAAAGCAACCAATCAAGGTTAAGTGTCTTAGTCAGGTTATCATGCTGTGATGAAACACCATGACCAAAGAAACCCGGGGAGGAAGGGTTTATCTGGCCTATGCTTCCACATCAAGACTCATCACTGAAGGAAGTCAGGACAGGAACTCCAACAGGGCAGGATCCTGGAGGCAGGAGCTGATGCAGATGCCATGGCGGAGTGCTGCTCACTGGCTTGCTCGGCCTGCTTTCTTATAGGACCCAGGACCACCAGCCCAGGAGTGACCCTACCCACTGTGGCTGGACTTTCCCCCATCAATCTCTAATTAATAAAATGCCCTCCAGGATTACCTATGACATGATCTTATAGAGGCATTTTCTCACTTGAGGTTCCCTCTTCTCAGACGAGTATAGCTTTTGTCAAGTTGACATACCACTAGCCGGCGCAATAAACAACATCTTATCCCTGAAAAGTGGCACTTCAATTGAAGACTGAAAAGCAAGCACATAGCTTCTAACTCAGGGAGGAGGACCTTGCTCCACTTTAATGCTTGGTAGAACTCATTTTTAATCATTTTGTAATAATAATTAATAATTGTATAATATCAATCTATTATTAATATATAATTATTATATACTGTATTGTTTATTATTGTTGTGTTAATATTTGTGTGTGTGTGTGTGTGTGTGTGTGTGTGTGTGTGTGTGTGTGCAGGTGTGAGCATGCCACAGTAGAGGATAAATGTGAGGAATCAGTTCCCTCATCAGACTCAGGCCATCAGGCCGTGCTTTACCCCCTACCCCCGAACCATCTCACCATCTCCAGAACTTATTTTTAAACTACCATTAATCCAATACCATCTAGTCATATAATCCTTCCTCTCGGTGCTGCTCCCCGTTCCCTTTATCCTATTGCTGTTCTAACTATGTCTTCTTTCAGTATTTATGCCCAACTTGTCCCTTTGAATTAATTGACACGTAAAGTCAGCCTTGCTCTTAAATTAATTCTCTTATAAGAGCTTTCTAACTGATACTCTTTTTTCATTGTTGAAAAACTCATCTCTAGGTATGGTGGCAGGCTCAGCCAGGCTTACGGTTTGAGGAACAGGGCTGTGACCCACAGTTTATTACAGCACATATAGACTGTACAGCATCACTTTTGTCTTACTGTTATTGGTGGGGTTAGCATGTGTGACTTAAGGACCGACCATTGGTGATAGGGGTTTGAATTTTAGTCTCCATCACTAGGGTCAATGAGCAGGTTAGAACAGTTCATTTCTGTTTTTAACCGGCGTGTGGGACGAGGAGGTAGCTCTAACCATAATGTCGATTGCACAAAATGATGGGTTTCACTGTGACTTTCTTTGCTGAGACACAGTCTCATGTAGCCCGGCCTGCAGGTATGTAAATGAACTTGGCCTTGGACTCCTGGTCCTCCTGCCACTGGCTCACATGTGTTAGAATTACAGGCATGTGCCACCACGCTCAGCATGTTGTGACATGTTCACACAACACACTGAGACAACATTCACCCCTCTCGCCGTCTCATTTCCCTGATTCCCCTCTGCTTCCCTAATGGACACCAAATTGTACTCTCTGGCACAGAAGTTCCTCCGAAGGCACCAAGCATATTTTGTTGTTCTTAATCCTGAAAGACTCTCCAGCATTTACCATTTAGAAGCAGAAGAAGAATTGTCACTTCTCCAGGGTCAACAGTGCTAAAAATTTCTGGGATTAAGAAAAATGCAATCAGCCAGGCGAGGTGGCACACACCTGTAATTTCAGTACTCGGGGAAGGCAGAGGCAGGAGGATCTCTGTGAGTTTGAGGCCAGCCTGGTCTACAAAGCGAGTCCAGGACAGCCAAGGCTACACAGAGAAACCCTGTCATGAAAACCCAAAAGAAGAAGAAAGTAGACATGTTTCCTTTTCTATTTTACCTGTGACTTTTTTTCCAGTGCTAACAGACTGTGACAAATATTCTCCCGCGGCTCTCCTGCTTCTTGTCACTTTCCTTGGGTGCTTTGTTCTCGGAGGGCTAATGTTCTCAAATGTTGGTCGTATTCCCCAGTGAGAAGATGCTCTTCTGTGTATTATCTATCCCCATTGTTTCACAAAGACGAAATGAAGTCACGTAACTAAGCCTGCAGTGTGCAGAGGGGAGCCGAGAGGAGCCGTCTGTGTGACTGAGATAGTGGATGGTGCAGCAGAGGGTCAGGACCTCAACCATCTTCAGAGAGAAGGTCACAAAGGCCATTCTCCTACTCCCTTCTGCCAGAGGATGCCAGCCTGATGCTTAATACAGTAGCAGGTAGCCAGCACACGAAAGGTCATCCCACAGAGGCTCCCGACCTGCCCATTCGTCCGTTTGTTCAAAGCCCTTCGTTGCATTTCTCACATGCCAAATATGCAGGATGAGAAATAGAAGGCTCAATAAAGAGCCACCTCTCCACTCAAAGAATTACAGACTGGCCGGGCGTGGTGGCGCACGCCTTTAATCCCAGCACTCGGGAGGCAGAGGTAGGCGGATCGCTGTGAGTTCGAGGCCAGCCTGGTCTACAAAGTGAGTCCAGGACGGCCAAGGTTACACAGAGAGACTCTGTCTCAAAAAACAAAAACAAAAACAAAAACAAAAAAAAGAATTACAGACTGAAACACAAGACAGACCTACAGACAATAAGACTGTCACAGCACATGTTGAAGCTCATTGAGGTAAAGGAAAGCTGTGTCTAAACCAGGGCAGACTTTGCTCCCAGAGGACAGTAGTCATGTCTAGAGATATCTTTGTCACAGATGGGGGCTCTTACTAGTATCTAGAGGCCAGGAGCACACCTAAACACACACACACACACACACACACACACACACACACACACACACACACACTGCCTGCATCAGCCCCCACGGTGAGAGATCATTCAACCCAAAATGTCAGTGGTGACAGACTGAGACCCTCTCAGCTCATGGGATGCCCAGAGATATGGTCAGTTTGATTTGGCCAGCTCCCAGCTCTGGGACCCTTCAATCATTTCAGTTCTGTTCCCACGCCAACACTGTCTGGCTACTGCCCTTCAGCCCCGTTGCTTTGCCTCCACAGCTTTAACCTCTTCATCTGTGGAACAGCGTTCAGATCGCTGAGCTCTAAATCCCTCCCAGTCCGAGAGCCTACGGTTTATCGGACCCGTATTTGTGCTTCCACTGAACTCTGCTCCCAACAGGAAAATGCTGGGGGCCAGGGGCTCTGCTCTCTTCAGGTCAGGGAGATAAACTGGCTTCCTGTGCTGCTATCGAGCATAAATCGAGAAGGAAGCCTGAACACTCTGGCTTAGGCTGTTGTATCACTTAAGCTTGCCCATCAATACCCAGGAGCCATTTAACTGGCCTCCTCGGGTCTTAAGAAAACGTTGGAGTGAATGGGGCACAGTGGAAATTTACCCCGCTGCTGCTACAGCGATGGAGTCAACCACAAACTTCATTCCCTTCGGGGGATCTGAGGCAACTCTGGGGCGGTGGGAAGAGCCAGCCCAGGGTGTGCGAGCGAGCGAGCGAGCTAGCGTGGGCCCTGGAGGGGTAGTGTCTCTAGGTGTCTGTGGGCAGCCTCAAAAGGGACCTCCTGCCATCTGGGTGAAGACAAGGCACACTATCTTCTTAGCCACATATTTCAGACTGTGAGGGTGTGTGAATCAGACACCTTCTCCGGTTCTCCTTCTCAGGTTTTTTTAAGCTTACCCGCCAAACAGAAAGAGCCTGTCAGGGCTGGAGGCTGGAAGACAAGAGCAGTTTTAAGACGGAAAGGAACCGAGGACTGGGATGGGGGGCGGGGGTGGGGGTTTTGGGGGTGGGGTAGTGTGGCGGCATCCAGAGGCTCCCGGAAGGTAAGGTTGCCTCAGGGCAGGATTAGCTGTCACCAGAGAAGGAGGAAAAAAGCAGCAAGGACAAGGCTGGCTTTGGCAGATACCTTGGTTCCAGTGTCACTAGACTCACTGTCCCCACAGACGCCTATGCAGGTCTGCAACTGGAACACCTCTGTGTCTTCTCCACTACCACCCCAGAGCCATTTGAGGTAGCGGCCTGAAAGCCATGAAAAATAAGCCCTCTTTATTCCTTTTTGACCAAGAAAAAAAGCTAAACTCCAGACAGTAGCATACCCAAGTTACTTCAGCGGCTAGACTAGAGGGCTTTGTCACTGTCACTATCAGATTTGCTCCACGGAAACCACGGGCAATAAATGTCCCCGAGTCAGCTGGACACATATCATGCATTCGCTGTCTGGTTTTGTTTGGAGAGAGGACAGGATGGTTTACATCCAGGAATATATGGAAATCTCTCTTAAGGCTTATTTTTAAATTAAGTGTACGTGTCTATGTCTCTATGCATGTATCTGTGCACATGACCTAGAAGCACTCTGAACTGCCGATGGATCAGCACCTGTACAGCGATTGCAAGTGTGCAGCTCAGAGGATTTCACGTGTGTGTACACTTGTGCAGTGTGCATGCAGATCAACATACAAATCACTACCACCCTAGAAAGCCCCCTTATCCCCCTCTCCATAAATATCTTTTTTTTATTTCTATCATGATCTTAGTGTTATCTACTCACATCGGCAATCTCACATTCTTTTGTCTAATCTACTTTGTGTGATGTGTGCTGTGGTGACATTTTGCTCCTTCTAGTGCGGGACAATGTTACAGTATATAAATGCACTCTATTACGTGTGGCCACCCTCTTATCGGGGATATCTGGGTTGTTTTTAGGTTTTGGCTTTTATGGCTATTTATCCTAAAGATAAGAGTTGGGTGGGGACCTTGCTGTTGTCGATGACCATGTTAACTTATCCTGCTTTAATTCCTCTCCAAACAAAAGCTAATCAAGTCATCCTCCAAAGGTCTCCAAAGAAGTGAGTCAGGAAGAAGTTGTAGATACCCCCAGATGATCTTTCCAGCCGCTAATGAAACCCTCTAAGGTCATCTCTTTTCTGCCCGGCAGCGGCTGGTCTGTGCCTGCTTGAGCTGCAAGCACTACGGATGCATTTATCTATAATAAACACAGGGGGTGGTTATCTCCAGCAGGGATGTGACCTATGCACCTGAAGACTCACCAGTGAGGACCAGGGATTTTACTCAAATATAGGAAACATCACAAACTCTTGGCTCTTCGGAGGACATTTATTCCCCAGCCAAGGGGGGATGGGGGGTAGGGGGGTAGGGGTGTGGGGGAACGAAACGCTCTTCTCCCCTCCATCAGGAGCAGAGTCAAAAACCACCTTCTGCTCTGGTTTGTCCCATCAAAACACATGCTGACTTCACTGTAGCACAGAGGCAGGCCCAGCAGTGAGGGGCACAGGGACAGCTGGGAGAGGACTGGGGTCTCAGGAGGAATTAATGCCTTTTTCCTGGAAATGCTGTCAATCTCTCAAGACTGGATTGGCTTGTTATAAAGCAAGACTGAGGCCCCATCTCTCGTCCTCCCTCTCTCTAGCCCCTCCACCTTTTCTATCTTCTCCCAGTGAAGGGCTCTCTCTCTCTCTCTCTCTCTCTCTCTCTCTCTCGACCAGGCTGGCCTCTAATTCATGGGGATCCATCCGCCTGCCTCTGCCTCCTGAGAGCTGGGATTAAAAGTGTGCGCCACCGCCATCCAGATCACAGTGAAGCTCTTATTAGAACCCGTGCCATGCGCTTAAACTCCCAGAATCCCAAACCAAAATCTATTTCTTTTCATTGTAAGTTACCCAACTTCAGGTATTCCGGTGTTAGTACCAGAAAATGGCTTGAGTTACTACTCTCTTGCCTCCACGAAAATCAGTAGCAGTTTCTCCTGGGGATGTGTAGGAAGAGCAGAGCGTACCGTGGAGCCAGGGACCTGGCCTCCCTCCAAACTCTTCCACCAGGCACACTGCACTGCATCCTACCTTGCACTTATCCAGATATAAATGGTTTTCTAATCCTGCCTCTACCTGCCGAACCTAAGTGCACATACAACCTCACGCTATCACAGAGGGTGGCATCCCCAAACACGCAAAGGAAACAGCGAGCAATCATTTGAATGATACACACATTTGAAAAACAAAATCACTGGTGCTCCCCTTTTCTGAGGAATAGGGGTGGGGAAAGAGGAAGAGGGAGGGAGGGAGGGATCAGGAGTAGAGGAGGGAAGGCGCTACTACGATCAGGATGTAAAGTGAACAAATGAATTAATTAATTTTTAAAAATCACTTGGCTGAAGACATAATCTATGAGGATCTACTAAGCTATAAGCACTGAATTACTGCGTTTGTGGGACCTAGCATCTTACATAGGCACCTACAGAGAAGATCCATGATCCATGTAAACTGTTGGCTTGGTAGGATCTAGAAATACCAAAGAGACAAAGCCTTTGGGTCTGTCTGTAAGGGATTATCTAGGTTACGTTCGCGGAGATACGGGGACTCATCCTAACTGTGAGTGGAACCGTTCCGTGGATTAGGGAATACAAACAGGGGAGGAGGCATGTCTAGAGAGATGGCTCAGTGGTTGAAAGCGCTTGCTACTCTTGTGGATGACCCAGGTTTGATTCCCAGCATCCCTATCCCCGTGCTGGGTCACAGCCATCTGTAACTCCAGCTCTAAGGAATCTCATGGCCTCCCTGGATACCAGGCACTAGCATGGTGTGCGTGCATGCATGAGTGTGTGTGTGTGTGTGTGTGTGTGTGTGTGTGTGTGTGTGTGTGTGCTGACAAACACTCACAAGTATAAAATAAATAAATCTAAAAAGGGAAGCAATGGATAAGGCCAGTATTCGCCTCTGCTTCTTGACTTCAGATGCGGCGCTGGCACCATGCCTTCCCCACCATCATAAGCCAAGCCATGCCCTTCCTGTCTTAAGGTGCTGCTTGTCAGGCATTTGGCCAAGGCTTCAAGAGCAGAGCAGTAACTAAAAGACCTCCTGGGGTTCTCAGACTGCAACCAAAACACCATGCACAGGTCACAGGAGGCACCCGTTCCCTCTGGGCACAACCTTGCTCTCCCCTCTCCTCTCCTCCTGTGGTAGCTAGTCCCTGCTCCCTGTTAATCTCTGTCTTTTGTGGGCGCAGGAGAAAAGAACGGGGAACAATGAGATGCCAGTGTGGCTTGTAAAAGGCTTTTGCTCAGCCTTTTAGGTTTCTTATCCCACTTTAGGGACTGTTGTTTCTCCACACATACCTGGAAGAGTCTTCTGGGGACCTCAGCTGACCCAGGGCACTGTTTCCCCTAGTGCCCTGTGTGGAGTCAAGGCGACATTCCACCCACTTGGCTTTACTAAGGTCAAGGGTCACTGGGATGCTGAGGAGCCAGGAAGGAAATGGCTCACTAGGATGCTGAGGAGCCATGGAAGTGCCTGAGCTCAGGGCTCCCAGCCAGACAACAGGCAGAACTACTCCTGGTCTGTAACTGTCCTTTCCCTAAGCTGCCCTCGCCCTCAGCACACGAAAGCCACAACACGGTCACCAGGCAGACAGTGTCACCCCACATCAGTCCTGCCTGCCAGCTCTCTAAAGCCTTCCTGGGAAGGTCAGGGGGCTCTTCCGACCTCTCCCACCCCTCCGCCCACCTCTTGTTCTTTCAAGACAAATTCTTCCCCCACAGTTTACAAATTGCGAAGAAAGAAAAGGAAGCTTTTCTTCCACTTTGATTGTGGATGAAAATAAATCAATTGTTATTTTCTTACCCCAAATCAGATTCAGAAATGAACTGGTGCTGGGCTGGATTTGACCGGTAAAGACAAATGTGAGTTGTGTCTGAGGTGATTTTGGAAACCCACGGACAGTGGCCAGGAGACGAACCTGCTGAGCTGTAGTTATTGGCATGGCGATTCAAAGCAGGAAATTCCTTACATAACTCACCCTCTCCCAAGCCTGCTGGGAGCAGGGAGACTCAACTCCTCCCAGAGCTCTCTCTTGTTCCCAGACTGTGCTACCCACTGGGTCCGAGCATGGCTGCCCATCTACTTACTGAAAGTCACAGCAAATGTTCACTACCTGTCTTCAAATCTCTTCTAGGCCAGAGCTCAGGGGAGAAAATAGGAAAGACACTAAGCACTGGCTCCAAATGGCTCCACGTGTCTGTTCCTTGTATGCAACGCAGCCAGTGAGCAAGTAAGATACTGCCCCCAGCATCAATTCTAGAATTTTCTTTCTGGTATCATACCCACTCCCACTTTCCATCTGACCTCCAAGACACACAGACACACAGACACACACACACACACACACACAAACACACACAGACACACACACACACACACACACACACAACTCACTCTCTCTCTCTCTCTCTCTCTCTCTCTCTCTCTCTCTCTCACACACACACACACACACAGAGAGAGAGAGAGAGAGAGAGAGAGAGAGAGAGAGAGAGAGAGAGAGAGAGAAAGAGGGAGGGAGGGAGGGAGGGAGGGAAGGAGGGAGGGAGGGAGGGAGATTATATTTCTTGAGTTCTAAGTCACAAATTTTCTAAGGAACTGGAGCTTACACAGTTCATCTTCACAGTTTGGCATGCAAGGAACAGATCCCAGCATGCACTGTGTGGGCCCCACGAAGTTGGCTGATCTGGTCCACCAAGCTCAGCCCACCCACCCATTGGAACCCTTACTCCCCGTGACACACTGCTCTGGCAAGCAGAGCTTCCAGCAATAACTAACCGTTCTAGCCTCACATAGACACGGGAGCTGAACTGCCCAAAGGACTCCTACACCTGGTACAGAGTACTCTGTGCACAAGGCCACAGCGGGAGGACATTCTGGCATGGATGATGCAAGCCTACATGTGTTACTGAGCCATTGATGATGGCAGTCCTAGAGGGTTGGATGACTCCTCTGCATCGGAGGCTGGCACTCTGTAACTTCGGCTGTGCTTCTGTTTTGTACCATATCACCTCACATATGGATTTAAAATAGAATCCAGACCAAAGGTAGACAAAGAGGAACAAGTTGGTCAACTCAGGCTCTGGGTACCACGCCAGAAGAGAAGGCAGGAAACTGGCACAGGCATCCTCACTGTTCAAAACCTGACTCCTTTCTTCATTCACCTGCGCGCATTCATTCAACACTTTCCCTACACACCGGATGGGCCTATCCACCTTGCCCGTCATCCTTCCCTTGGCCATGCCTCCCTGTATCCCAGCGGCTGACTTCTGTGGACCACATCACCAAGCTCACTTGCCTTTGGGCTGCCACGTGGGTCAGGACATTAGGAGGCAAGAGTCTGGAGAGGGACCACAAGAGAAGAGGAAAGCCTAACGTCACTCCACTTCAGCGCCAATCAGCAAACACCCTAGGGAGCCCTGTCCCATAGAGGTCCTGGGGACAATCCTTGCAGGGTTTTTTGTTTTGGTTTGGGTTGGGGTTTTTGTTTTTTGTTTTTTGTTTTTGTTTGTTTGTTTTGTTTGTTTGTTTTTGTTTTTCGAGACAGGGTTTCTCTGTTTTAGCCTTGGCTGTCCTGGAGTCATTGTGTAGACCAGGCTGGCCTCGAACTCACAGCGATCCACCTGCCTCTGCCTCCCAAGTGCTGGGATTAATCCTTGCAGGTTTCTATGAGGTTTTTCTATGAGAAAACATGATAGCAGGAGCTGGCTAGGATCAGGGACAGGAGAATTGACCTCATATAATGCAACTGTGCGCTGGGCCAGCTGGTACCGGGTGCCCAAGAGGGCATGGTTAATGTCTCAGAAACTTGCAAGCTTCCTTTTAAGCTGTTGGGTAACTTCAGATCCATCCTGGTGGGAGTATTTTCACCAGAGAAATTGGCAAGCAAGCCAGGGCTTCTCCCCAGTTCCTGAGAATTGGTTAACCAACACTCCACTTAAGGTTCTCAAAACAAAAGGCTGTGCGGCAGACCAGAGGAGTAATTTTGCATGCAGAAGCAGACGCAGGCTCCATCTGAAACCCCAGCTCCCCTAACAGGGTGACCTCATGCAGACTCCTTGGCCCCTCCAATGCTGTTTCTTAACGTGTACGTAGTACCTGTGCACTGAATGCATAGACTCAGAACTCGCACACTTTAGTTCATCGATTCCTAATAGCGGTTCTCAGAAAGGCACCCCCTAGTCTCCCCATCATTCTGGAGAGGGGGCAGTGGAGGCAAAGGCGGCTGGGGACTACACCAACATCTCACAGCTAGTAACCAGAGCAGGCAGCCAGGCCCCCAGAGCCCTGCCTGGCTTCCGGGCCTGCATGGCCCAAGTCAGTGGTCACTGGTCACCTCGCACTACAGAGGATTCAGTCTGGCTGATCCCCATTGAAGACAGAATCACATGTCCCTGACTGCACACAGCTCTCACCACCACCCTTCTAGGAGTGTGGCCCTCACAGGAGACTTTTGGCTTCGGTTTCTAATTTAACCAAGAAAAGGCAAGGTGTTTATTAATTAGAACCAAATGGTTCTTGAAACTGATATCTGAAACAGTGACACATCTGAAGGCGGCAGCACGGCTACATAGCACTCAAACAGCACATGGCTCTCACGTGGGAAATGTGCTCTCCTTCGAACAGGGCATGGCTAGGGTCTTCACTTGCTTCCTGTCCATAAGAAAATTATGTGCCTACAAAGCTTCACAGTGACATGAGTCTGGATGCCTTTATTTTTAAGCTTTAATTTGAAATTTCTGAATAACTAGAAACACAACAGAACCACTTCCCACTTACATTAAGGATTGGAAGGGTAGATTGGTATGGTGTGTGTGTGTGTGTGTGTGTGTATGTGTGTGTGTGTGTGTGTGTGTGTGTGTGTGTGTGTGTGTGTGTGTGTGTTTTCCCAGAATACTCAGGGGTAAAGAAGGGTGGAAAGAACAAAGCATTGAAAATGTCTATTAATGGAATTAGTCTTTTAATATTTTATCAACTATTAAATACTTTCTTTTTTTGAGACAGGGTTTCTCTGTGTAGCCTTGGCTGTCCTGGACTCATTTTGTAGACCAGGCTGGCCTGGAACTCACAGCGATCCACCTGCCTCTGCCTCCTGAGTGCTGGGATTAAAGGTATATGCCACCACAGCTAGCTATTAAATACCTTCATACAACCTCCCCACCCCCACCCCCGGCAAAAAGAAGAAATGAAAGTATATGATGTGGGACACATGTAAAACTTCAGAGATTGTGTATAATGTGTGTGTGGGTGTATATGTGTGCATGTGTGTGATGCCTTGTTAATGCTGTATTGATTATATGTAGAAGCGATACTTCAGATATAGTAAATTAAATAATAAGAAGAATTGGATTTAGCTGCTAGAATTTGTAATTAAATCTGCAACCCGTATGTCTGCAAAGGGTGCTGCTCCATGCTGACCTCATCGCTTGTTGTAAGCACTGACCAGTTAGCACAGGGGATAAGTCTAGCACAGAACCTGAAACACACCAAATACCCGAGGGCCATTGTCCATGGTGTCCTCTCCAGGGATCCTTCGAAGTTCTTCACGCTTTTGTTATCTCCTCTGGAGGCCAGACAAGGTAAAGAAATGGCACACAATTTATTATGTAGATAGTATGTCTACAGCAGCACTTTCATGTGTGCACACGCCTGTACATGTTTGGGAAGCAAGTGAGCATGCACATGTGTGTGCATATGAGGTCAATGTCAGGCATGTTCCTTAATTACTCTCCACCTTATTTTTTGAGACAGCCAACCTGGAGCTTACTAATTCAGGGAGCCTGGCTGGTCAGCGAGCCCAGGGACCCTCCTAGCTCTGCCTCTCCAGACAAGATTACAAGCGTGTACTCTATGCATGAGTGCCGGGATCGGACCCAGGTCCTCATGCTTACCTTACCTGGCAAGCACCTTACCAACTGAGCCACCTCCCCAGTACTTTTTAAATAGTGGTGGGAAGATACTTCCAATTTGGAAGAAGTACAAGGGATTTGGTCCCTGGATCTGGGTATAGTGCAGTAAGGTTCAACGGCCTCAAGGGTCATTTTGTAAGCTTGGTCCCCGGTGTAGTCGGGCTCAAAAGAAGTAGAACTTTCAAGATGGGAAGTGGGGGTGGGGGGAGGATGCAAAGTAACTAAGTCGTGGGGGGCATTGTCCTTGGATGAATGTAACTCCCTCCAGGGACCCTGGTTAGTTACCATGAAAGGTTTTGGCAAATAGAGAAATCCTGGCACACACACCCCCAAGACTTCCTGGATCACAGTGAAATCTCATCCACACAAACCTCCTTTATTGGGGTGTCTTCTGCCATCAGATCCTAACCAGAACAGTGCAGGAGCCAGCATCATGCTCTCGGCCCCCTAGAAGAATGAGCTAAACGGACTTCTTTTCTTCACAAGCTATCTAACCACAGGGATTTTGCTATAGCAATGGAAAGCACCTAATACAAATTTCACGGGCATGAGTGGGAGCTCATCCCTAGGCCTCCTGGGCTACCATCCGGATAGGTTCACAAGGCACTCCCTATTCTCTATGCCACCTGTCTGTCTGTGCTCCTCACAACCTTGCCAACTCCCTACCTACCCAGAACCAAGGAACAGAACCAGACCCCAAGATCCACCCGTCTAGCTCCGGGGAAGGGTAGCAGAGTCACTCCACCCAGTGCTACAATGACTGTGCTGTCCTACAGGCAACTCTGTCCACAGCAGCCCCGCTGTCTGCCAGGCAACCTCCCAGCGCTTCCTCCAGGCCTCGGTCCTGGCTCTGAAGTATTGTGTGGATGGGGAAAGCAGCCAACTTCTCGCCGGGCTCTCTAACAAGTTCCGCGGGTCTGTTTGCTAAAGAAAAATTCCAGTGGGCGCATCCAACACATGGAACTCAAGTACAGAAATTATATTTATCCAGCCCACTGCCAGAGAGATCACATGCCCCGTGAGTCACTCCAGATGTGCTCAAAAACAGAGCCTCTGTGTGGAAGCCCGGTCCCCCAATCCCAGAGAGAGTTAGGTTAAGAGAGGTACCAACTTCTGTCCCACCCACGAGGCAGCATCCGCCTCCACCCTGTGGAGTCAGGGAGAGGCCCTTGCTGCCCTCCCAGACAAGAAAGGGCAGTAAGAACTCTGTCATCCAACAGAGAAGAACGCAGGGCCCACCTGCAGCTCCTGGGGTCCCACGGGGATAGAAGGTCAATTGTCCTCCTTTCTGGAAGATGCCCTGGAAGGCTCTGATGGCTCTGCTGCTTTTCTCCAGTACCCAGGCCACTGTGTCGCGCAGGTGGAACAGGGGTGAGTTGCTCATTCATCTTTCTTGAATAGAGTTGTGGATACAGAGTGGAGTCAGAGGGAGGAAGGAATTAACCGCCCTGTGTCCGCTTTGCTAGTGCCCTGTGCCCTCCTGGCATGCTCCCTCTTAGTGAAAGATGATAGAAAATGACATGGGAGAAACATCAAAGCAGTGATGTGGAGAGTCTGATGGAGGTTGAAAGCCTATAGGGTTGCTCCTGATGGTGAGCCAGAAAGAACTCTTAACTGTTTCCAAGGATGGATACAGAGTATTTTCAGATCCATGCTGGCTGCTGCTGCTGGGGCAGACCCCGCTGAGAGGAGGGGTCAAGCTCTGTGGTGGGCACTGAGATGCAGGAGGCTGAACCCCGGGGGGACTAAAGCAGAAAGCTCTTGGCCATGCCGGTCAAGAATGAGGTCTCCAGGCTGCTGTGGATGCATTTTTTTTTTCAGTCAGATAGAGCTGTGGTGGTGGCAGGCAGGGGGAAAAAAAAGATGACAGTCACTAGGGGCATCCATCCAGTGTGCTTGGCCCCTGCCACTTCCACCAAGCCACCATGGAAAGAAGAGAGTACGTGCAAAAGTTTTTCTCTCGCTCTGACATCTTCTCTCTCAGAAGGTCACTTCTCAGATCAGGGGTGGCATCTTTACTGAGGGTCTGGCTGTGCTTGGCAGCCACTGGGAATGTATCAAGCCAGCTGGTTTATCGCTACCAGGAAGTAATGGGCTGGGAGTGCTGCCCACACCATGCCAGTCTGAAGAGAAATCTTTCCACAGCCTGAATCCAGTTGAGTTCGCGCTCCCAGAAAGACCTGGGGAAACAGTGTTCCCTCAAGTCAACCCAGAAGCTCTTTCTTGAGACCCCTAAAGGAATGGGTATGGGACATGGTGACATGCGTGTGCCCATCCTTCTCAGAGACAATGTCAGAGGAAGAGCCACCTGAGCAGCAGAGAAGGAAGTTGCCGCAACGGGAGAGAGAGGGCCAAGGCACGTGTCCTTTATTTTATCCTCTCTGTGCTTAAGCCTGATGCTAGGGACTGGCCAGGTCCTGAATAGAGGCAGGACGTGTTTCTGAGATGCAAATGACACAAACTTTTGTCACACGCAGGCACTCGCGCACGTACACACACACACACACACACACACACACACACACACACACACACACACACACACCTGTCTGCTCATCACCTGTCTTTAAGGGCAGCACTTGGGGGTAGAAAGCAGAAAGGTCTTAGAACTAGATTCTGTCACTTAGTCTTGTCACACTGGGAGCACAACTTAATTTGCTAAAGGACACAGAGGCATCAACTCTTTTTTAAGGCAGTGGCTGTCAGGAAGCCAAGAGACCACTGGACGTGTGACAAGGGTCATACATGCTCCTGCAAGGGATTGGAGAGTCCAGCTCTCCCTCAGTTCTTCCTCTAAAGAGCCAGCTGTGTGGCCTCTGGCAGGCTCCTAGTTTCTCTGGGTGTTGTGAGCAGGAAGCATCTTAACGGTCACAAAACTTGCCCTCACAGGGCTGATATGAGGGTCAGATTCAAAAATACGCTTCAAAAATGATGAAACGTGTGTGTGTGTGTGTGTGTGTGTGTGTGTGTGTGTGTGCGTGCGCACGCGCACGCATTAGTGGCTACTTATCACTAAAAAGAAACCCCATTCTTTATTAATGAAAAGCTGAGAATCTCAATGTGTAGTTAGTTGGGCTTTATTTTTTCTTTGTCTTAAATATTTTTTTTTCTAATTACAAAAGGACACCATTCTTGTTGCATTTAGGTTGCCCCAGTTGATAGAGCGCAATGCAAGCACGAGGACTTGAGCTACCCCAGATCCCATGTTAAGAAAGAAAGAGAGAAAGAGAGAGAGAGAAAGAGAGCTAGGTATGGCAGCCTATGTTTGTAGTCCTAGCACTGAGGAGGCTGAATCCCATGGCTCACTGCCCACCAGCCTAACCCTGAGGGTTACATGCTCAAGGTTGCTCTATGGCATACACACACACACACACACACACACACACACACACACACACACACACACACACACACACTCCTCTATACGGAAAGAAACCCCGCAGAGTCCACCCGCTGCCGGGCAGCCTTCTTCTTCCCCTTCTCCCAGCCCCTCCCTCAGAAGTGCTCTCTAGGATTCCTCCCAGGGTGGAAACTCCACACAAGATCCAGGACTGCCCAGCCCCACCCTGCCAGCAGGACGAAGCCTCAATGACTCGCCTGCGGTTACTGCGGCTAGCGGGGCCAACCTGAGGATACTGACCCACACACACACACTCCATGTCCTCGAATGCCCCGCATCTTGTCGGAGCAGCACTTGAGGGGACAGGACTTACCTGACTTTAAAAAAGCTAAAAACTGTGTACATAATAACCTATAATCATAACTAGGTTGTTACTAAGTACATATAAATTATCTCTATTTTCTTATTTGTATATATACATATTTTTTATTTATTTATATATCCATGTGCATGGACACATGTGTATCACTTGTGGAGGGCAAGGACAACCTGTAGGAGTCACTTCTCACTTTCCAAGTCAGGCTTGATAGCAAGTACCTTACCTGCTGGGCCCTCACGCCGCCCCCTTAAAGTAATTAGTTATGAAGCAATTTAGCAAAGAAAACAGCCCTGAGGGTTAGTGGAGCCTCACTTTCAGGTGTGTGTCTTAGAGCTGTGTTTTGTCTTCGCTCTCGGATGGTCTGTCAGAGTTGATGCTGATCTCTGCCACATTGTCTAACACCCCATGCAGATAGCCATGCGTGGGTGAGGAAAGTAGAGGGTTGGGGCAAGAAGAGACACACCCAGAATCACACCGTTAGAGGGCTTGCTGGATCTGGCCCCACGTCCACCTGAGACTATCCCCACTAGCCCGCTCATCTCCGTGCCCCTGCTGAGGCAAGTGCTGCGGCACTTTCTAGTCAAGATCCCTCCTCAGCAACGCTGCCCCACAGAAAGCTGGTAGAGAGGCTGGGATTGTGACTTCCCCAGACAGCACCAACTTTCCAAAAAGGCTGTCTTGGGAGCCAATAAGTGGACGACATCAGAGTCTGGCAGCTCTTTTGTAAGCAAAACCATTTCCCTTCCACACCCAGCCTTGCTTCAAGGATTCGTTCGCAGGGGTGAGGCACTTCGGCTCACTGTGGCCAGCAGCCGGTCTCCACTCAGGCAAGCTCTCCGGTGCACGTGTCATACCTGGCTGAGTGCGCTTTACCGGCAGCCTCCACACACAGGAGTGGGAGCAGGAAGACAGAAGACAGTTTCGAGCAGGGATCATGAGAAGTCAGAGGTCAAACTCCACCCTGAGCCAGCGTCTTCCTCAGGTGCTGCCTCTGGCTGCACTCTAGACCAGAGTCTGCGCGGACTAAAGCTTGAGGAAATAGCAAGTGCCTAGGCTAAGATAAAGGAGAAGCAGGTGGCTCTGAGCTGGAGCAGGGACTCCACAGAGATAAGGCGAGGCCGTGGCATGGACCAAAGTCAGCACTTCTTCATAGCTAAGGCCATAATGCCAGGCTGGGAACTTTAAATGGTGATAGCATCCCTCTCTGGCAGAGAGGAAGGTTTTGGAAAGCACTCTGAGAAGAACCAAGCTTCACAAGCAGGCAAGGGAGAAAAAACTTGTGGGGGTAGGGGCAGTGGAGACACATGAGAGACACAGTCATGTGTTTGTGGGTCTCTGTAAGAGCCAGCGGAGGGAAGAAAAGGCTGAACCACTAGATCTGTGTCTTCACGGAGGCTTCATGCACACACGGAGAATGCAACTGGCAAGGTCACAGCAGAACAGAAGGCAGCAGGCAAGAAGGAGACGGCTGGCTGGGGGAGGAGCCAAAGATGGGAAGAAGTTATCTGAGAAAGTGTGAACATGGGAGGAGACAGGAAACCCAGAGACTGCTGGGCAGCAGCTAAGGATATATGTGAGGGGGTGACTGAGGTTTTAAAATATGCTACTTAAATAAATAAAAACAATAAAAAATAAAACATGCTACTTAATGTGGTGATCTGTCCTCCAAACTCAGGCAACTGGGCAGACCTGAAAAGACAGCCTGAGTTGTAAGATGCCTCCGTGGGTAAAAGGATGTGTGCCACCAAAGCCTTAGGATCTGAGTTCAATCCCTGGAATCTACATTATGGAAGGAGAGAACTGACTCTCATAAGTGTCCTCTGACCTCCACATGTGTGTGATTTATTTAAGGGCATATTTTATAGCAAACACATCTCTCCCGTGGTTATTCAGAAATGAAGAGCAGCCAGTCTTGGGGCAAAAGAAGCGTTGTCCATCCCTGTCTTCGAGATTGGACTTTGGGCCTACACAATGTGCACTATACTCTCAGTCCTATCTCTGGTTAATCGGGAGGTCTGGACGAAGGTCCTTAACCCCCAAGCATCTTCATCTCTAAAAAGGGAAGTGGACAGCTACCTCTCTGTGGGCTCTTGGAAGGACACGGCCTGCTGACAGGCACGTGTGGATGCTCTAGAGTGATTGCTAATAGGTGAATGCCAACCTTTAGTAGTTTCTACTTGAGGTCCAACGGTGCCTCTTAGCAGACGGCATGGACAGGGCTTGCTGTGACCAACCAGTCACAAACTTCTGAATCCTGTTTCTAAAGTAGCTTGATCCACCTGGTGTGATCTTAGCAAGTGAATCATTTTGCTCTGCGCTGGTTGATCCCATGTGTCATAGATACTCATCTGCCCAGGAAGGAGGGGACAATCTCTGTCCTCATCCCCAAAGCCAGCCTGTCCCAAAGACTTTTAAGCAAGGAGACCCATGAGTCCCAGGTATCCCCAGGATAGACACATGGAGTAACCCCCATGAGGATAGTCATACCCCAAAGAGAAGCTTAGCAATTGGGCTGGGAGTAGGACACTAGGGAGAAAAGCAAGCAGGCAAGTACGCCGGGTTTACACCCCGCAAAATGTACACAAAGCCCGTGACTCTGAGCAAAGCCTCCAGCAACCTTCCTGTCTGAGACCCAGTGGTCCTGGGGATGTGGGGGTACTCTCTAGCATTCTCTGATGTTTCCATTTTCTTCCCCCCTCTTCTTTCTTCCCCAGCATCCTCACAGCACCCACTCTCAGGATGCTAAGCGTAGCAGTGGTCCAGGACTCTCTCCTTGCCAAGCTTATGCCGCCTCACAGCCGCATCCGTTAATCAGGGATGCTGCTTGTATTTAACATCTAGCTGTTCTTTTTACGTCACTCCCATTGAGCATTCACAGCCTTACAGTATATAGAGCTGATGGAAAACGAGGAAAACTCACTTCCTGTTCCAGGAACTGGCAATGCTGAGAGCCCTTCCGGGCAGGAGCAGGGGCGGGGAGAGGGAGCAATGGCACAGGGCAAGAGGCAGCAAGGCACCAAGTGTGCAGAATGGACAAGAAAGCCTCAGAGGTTGGTGCATGCTGAGAGGTGAACCGGAAAGGATGCCTAGGGAAATGGTGGCTGTCACCCAGTGATTTGGAAGCAACCCTTGCGTATCTGTTTCGTTCAGGCGCAGCCAGCATTTGTTTTAGCCGTGGGCATTTTTTGGAAGGATTCAGCCTTCATCGTTATGGACATCAGCATTGGGGGGGTGGGGGGGGTGGGGGGGAAGAACCTCCTCCATGCTTTGACATTGCCCAGGGAATCAGAACGAGTTCTCACTGGCTGCCTCCAGCTTTTCCAGGTCTTGACTAAGGGAGTCACATCTAAGTGAGATGTCAGCCTAAAGTTAGCTACCCTCCTTCTGCCTAAGGAGCATGCGTGTCTCTGCCCTTACCCAAGGCACAGGGTCAAGGCAGCCGTGGAAATATGAGGTGCAGCAGTGCCAAGGGATGGACCAACGTGGGGCGTGGAGAAGGAAAGGAAGGAGGCATCCATCTTTCAGACACCTGCGCTCCTCCAGCCGGACAGTTGTATGAGGGAGCCCTGGGTTTGCCTGGGAGGCCCTGCGCAAAGAACTAGGTCAACCCTAAACATATGAACAGCACTAAATGAACTCAGCAGGTTGTGTTTGTAAATTTGTGTGTATGCATGTATATGCATACGTATATGCATATATATATATATATATATATATATATTGCTTATAATCAAAGAATGAGAAGGGACCACGGACGTGAGGAGGAGTAGGGAGGAACGTGGGAGGAGTCAGAGGGAGAAAAGGAAGAGGGTCTAATGTAAATATAGTAAAGTTCTCAAAAGCTAAGTTTAAAAAACAGAGTTGTTAGTGGAGGAAAGTTACGAGAGTGACGTTGCTCTCCGTCAGCCGCCTCCATCCTTTCAGGGCAGAAACACAAGAAAGGCTCATAAAAAAAGAGAGCAGGGAGATGGCCAGAGGGTACGGTGCTTGTCGTACAAGCATGAGGACCTGAGTCCAAATTCTTAGCACCCCAGTAAAGCCAGGCATGGCAGCATGAACCTGTAACCCCGGAGCTGCTGTGGGGCACGGACAACAGGACCCTGGGGCTCGCTGGCCAGCCAATGTAACTAAAACAGGAGGCCCAGGTTCTGTGAGAGACTCTGTCACAAAACATTAAGGCGAAGAAGTGACTGAGGAAGACATCCGAATGTCCACCTCTGGCCTCCACCTCGTGTCCCCACAATGAAGTGCACCAACGCACATCTGTGTACACACGGACACACAGAAATGGCTTGCTCCTTGACCTGAGGAACTTGTGGCAGTGGGCCACAAACAAGCCACTGCAAAGGCCTCTCCCCACCAGCAAAACTATCTCCAACCATTTTATATGGAAAGTGAGAAATTACTACAGCAAGCTTTTCAGGAAGGTCCTTTTAGGATGAGATGTCCTTTTATCATTTCTGATGGAAACAATTCTAGAAAGCTCTACACGGCTCCTGACCTCTTTAGCACACCAAAGATAACTTAACACAGTGAACACAATCTGACATTTTACTCATGGCCCGGGGACACCACCACCGAGTAGCAGGGTAACCACCAATGGCTGTGGAAAGTGTAGTTGCACAACATCAGAGGGCCACATCACAGTTGTCTGGTTTTTACATTTCTTTCTCTGGTTTTCTAAAGGTCATGACCTTTTATATCCACAGGTTTGTCCATCACTTGGGATCGGTGTCTGATGCATAAAGGGGCTGACCCCATGGGGTAAGGGTGGGGCTATTTGATCCAGTCATGAAGAACTGGGGTTTTTCACAACCATCCTGTGTTCAATAGTTTTCTGTTTTCTCCAACTGTTCCTAGGACTTTTGATCTTCCATCCTACCAGGGATCCACCCATCTTCCTTCAGCTTCTAGCAGCCTCCACTGTGCAGTAAATACGTTGTTAAATCACCTGGCCCTTGGGGGAAGCTCTGAGCTCTCCAGCACACAGCTGCCTAGAGCCCAGTGTTAAGGTGTTGCACAACCTGCTTTCTCTCCTTTGTCATCTGTCTGAAGATCCTTGGAACTTCTACTTTAGATGGCTGAGTTAGCCAAAGTCTCGATCTCTGATGATAAGGCTTCAATGCAGCAGCTATATACTGACTGTTTTTAAGCACTTGGCTGTACCAGTTTGGGGGTCTCCCCTGTAGGATTAAAAAACTCTTTTTTGCTTGCCTTTTTCTATTCTGCCTCGTCTGCTTTGTTTTAACCTAAATTTCCTAGTGCAAACATAGCCCAGGCAGATTTTTTTTTTTTTTGGTCCAGTTCCTTGGATGCTTCTGGTGAGCTGCTAGTCTGACATGTCTCTGAGCTTTCTGAGACACAAGAAGAGAATCTGCTACCTCCCCTCCCCTTAAAGCCTCTTCAAGATACACTTGAGGGCTGGCTTCAGAGAGGTGGTCACAGATCAGTCTTTTGTCCCTTTCAGCTGCACTGTTCCCTGCTGCCCATCGGCCAAAGAGGTCTTTGTCTCTGCCATTGAATCCAGTCCTGCAGACCTCCCTGGAGGAAGTGGAACTGCTCTATGAGGTAAGTAAAGGGAAGGCCATCAAAGATGTGTCTTCTCTCTCTCTCTGTCTCTCTCTGTCTCTCTCTGTCTCTCTCTCTCTGTCTCTCTCTCTCTCTCTCTCTCTCTCTCTCTCTCGCTGTCTCTCTCTCTGTGTCTCTCTCTGTGTCTCTCTCTGTCTCTCTGTCTCTCTGTCTCTCTCTCTGTCTCTCTCTGTCTCTCTCTCTGTCTCTCTGTCTCTCTCTGTCTCTCTCTCTCTCTCTCTCTCTCTCTCTCTCTCTCTCTCAGAAGTGGCCTGCCTGAGCCCATGAACTTGAATGGTCTATGCTGGAGCAAAGAATGGCCTACACACATTCCTGGAGGTCATAGAATCTGACCTCCACCAACACAAGGGATTCCACCTCGCCCTTTCTATGTGTCCTGACAGAAATGACAGTATTCAGAGTTCACCCCAAGCACAATGGGAGTTGAGGCTTGTTCCACGGGTGCCACCGCCCCATCCAGGCACAGAGTGGAAGGTCCCAAGTCAAAGCTTAAGGCATCACTCAACTGTGTCTAGCAAAGCCATCCTGGGACCTAGGCACAGTCATGGCTCTGAGGCTTTGTCTGCTGTGCACAGATGCTGTCTGGCTGCCCCGTGACTCATCTAAGTTTCTAGAAGGCTTTCTTCTTTGTTTACACCTGCTTCCCTGAGACCCCACTCCTCTCAAGCATGGAGTGAGTTTCTTGGGGTCACTTAGCTCAGGCCAGGAGCTTTAACTTCAAGGCCAAAAGTCCCTGAGACCAAATCTCAACTGTTACGTGGAGTTTAAATGCGACCCCCAAGATTCCCTTCCAGCTTTGACATGTGTGACACAGTGAAACCAGGATGAGCTTTCAGATGCTTCCCTGGGTGGCAAACTGCCAGTGCAGAGCCTCTGCCAAGCCTTAAAGATGGGGGGGGGGGTCACAAATCCATGGTTCAGAAAGACAGCAAAGAGTGTCATGGGACACACAGGAGAGCAGAGGGTGGAGGGGACTTAGGACATGGAATCTTTCCATTCTTGGAGTATGTACTGAATTCCTCATGGCACTGGGCAGGGATGAAGATGACAGATACAGCCCCTATCCTCGCAAGCCAATGGCATATGACATCTCTGTATCCCACTAACCTCTCCACATTCTTTAAATTCCCAGCTTCTGGGTATAATTTCATCTGGGACGGCCAGCTTATACTTCAGAAGATCTTCAGTGGGTAAGAGGGACAAAGAGAAGATAGGATCAACTGACAAAAGGGTGGCAGTGCGGCTGATAGCAGAAACTATGTCACATTTGCCCATTTTTGTCCTGCGTGAGGTCTCATGATACCTCAATGGAGTAGATAATGTAGCAGTTTTACAGAGAAGAAAGGTGAGGCCCAGAGAAGTTGAGGAGGAAGACCAAGGCTGGGTCCCAGGTCCCTTGGATTCTAGGCTCTTTCTGTGGCTGCCTCCCTATGTATGGATAGTGACCCCCACACACACACACCCTGTCCTTAACAATACCTGCCTTGTGCTTATCCCTGTCTTTCTCCACAGCTCTTGCTAGCTGAACTTGAGATCAGCCCAGACCTGAAGCTCTCCATCAAGGATGAGGAGCTAGCCTCCCTGCGGAAGGCCCTGAACTTCCACTCAATCTGCAATGAAATAATCCCTAAGCGCATCCCAGATATCCGCAGGCTGAGCGCCAACCTGGCCAACCACCCTGGAATCCTCAAGAAAGAAGATTTTGAAAGGACGGCCCTGACCCTGGCTTACACAGCCTATCGAACAGCCTTGTCTGAAGGGCATCAGAAGGACATCTGGGCCCAGTCCCTCATCAGCCTCTTCCAGGCCCTGAGGCATGACTTGATGAGGTCCTCAGGCCCTAGAGTATCTTCCTGAGGGACTGGCTCATGCTAGGACCTTGACGCGGGCATGGGTACACACAGTCTTCCAGAACATTCACCCTCTACTTCACTTACAGAGACAAAGAAGTATGTACGGCCCACCCAGAAGAGCAAAGATAAATGAGTAGCCTCAATACTCTTGTGTCTCTTGTTGCTTCCTGACAGATATATCTGACCCATGAGATAATGTTACCTGAACTGAAAGAAGGCGCTAGATTGGGCTTTCAAGATGCCGCCAGAGGCCAACTGGTCTACCTGGCAATTAGCAGAAGTCTGAGATATACGCATACCCAAGAGTAAGGTCCGAGGATGGAGTCTGGGCCTGGCAGGAGATTGGTGGGCAGATTCCTTTGACTCTAAGAGACCTGTGTTGAATTAATATTTTTCTGGCAGGTTCCATGGTAAAAATAAAAAAGACAGAGATGCATTCAAATAAGTACGCTATTAGCCAAAAAGGATGTACTGAGTTTTCTCCAAAGCCATAAAGAAGAATTAGTATGGTGACCTACATGGCTTGACTCATGTTTTCTGAAGTTATTCTGAGACAGGAGAAATAAGAAGGGCCCATGGAAGTGCTAGCAGCTCATTCATGCCCTGTCATTTGAACATGGAATCCAAGCTAAAGCACATAGTGCCCTCCTAATGTTTGTCCTAAAATACCATAGCATTGCCAGCGAGCTGGGTGTTCCTAATAAATATTACTTTCAGATGACAGATTGTTTCCTTTCAAATGCTGAAGTTTTTACTTTCAAAATGTTGGTTTGATATTTATATTAAACAACTCCTGATTGATATTTAAATGGTATGTGTGTGATGTCTTCAGCCCTTGTTAGATATGTAAGTTGTTGAGGGTATTCTATTAAAGGAGACAGACAACTCTCAGGTCCCCTCTTTGTGAAATGACGGCAGTCGTCCGGCAACTGTGGGGTTCTGCAGGAAGGGTCATGTGTCTGTGGGTCTGCCGAACTGTTAGAAACTCTTCCCTCCAGCTCACACACCAACCTGTGTGGGGTCTTGGCGTCTCTGCTGGCCCCTCACATCTAGGTCACTAAGGTACATGTTTCATTGTTGCCCAGACACTTGCCCTGACACCTACTCTTGATCAGCGTGGCCCTAAACAAACCAGACTTCTTGACACTCTGCTGAGGTCACAGGCGATGACCTGAGTGGGGAGTGAAGCCCCTAGGTTCTGGATGGCTTTGCCTCAGCACAAGCATCTGGCTTCTTTCTCCTCCTGGGTTCCAGCTGGATTCCGGGACCTACTCAGCAGAAAGCCTGATGTTTGAACGAGGGCATCTGCTGGGCTACAGTCTCCACTTAAGCATTTTGGACTTTCCCAAAATCTTCCAGCAGGATGAGCCTTCCCTGCATGTTCTAGCTGCGTGATGTGTCTGCAGAAGTGCTAGGAAGCAGGAAGGAGGTATTTCTCATCAGAACAAGCATGATGTTTCAGCCTCAAATTCTGCTTTCAGAACGGTAACCATCCATGACCCTGAGCATCCTCCTCAGGGCTCCCAAATCCAGTTTCTAGCTGGGTGTGGTGGCGCACGCCTTTAATCCCAGCACTCGGGAGGTAGAGGCAGGCGGATCTCTGTGAGTTCAAGGCCAGCCTGGGCTACAAAGGGAGTCCAGGACAGCCAAGGCTACACAGAGAAACCCTGTCTCGAAAAATCAAAAAAAAAAAAAAAAAATCCAGTTTCTAATGCTGAATTTCTTCCATTTTCCCTTCTCCTCCTCATGTTCTTGCTGTGTGTGTGTGTGTGTGTGTGTGTGTGTGTGTGTACGTGTGTGTATACGTATGTGTGTGTACATGTGTGCATGCGTGCAATGTACATATGTGCATGTGGGGGAGTGTACCCTCCTGTGTACACAGAAGTCAGCGGAAAATGACAGTTGTCTTGTTCTCTCTGCTTTATTCCCTTGAGACAGGGTCTCTCACTAAACGTGGGCTACGCAGGCTGACAGAAGCCCCAGCAATCCCCCTGCCTCTGTCTCTGCCTCTGCCCCGTGCCCCTCTGTGGTAGGGGTACCGCGGTTTGTAGCCACATCTCTATTTTTCCATGGGGTGTTGGGAATTTAAACTCAAGTCTTCGTGCTTGGCTAGCAAATGTTCTACCCACTGATCACCTCCCTGAAAACTGCTTTTTGCTCAGTTTTCCTCGTTTGTACATTACATGTTCTTTTTGACAGGTGCCCCGCTTGCCTCTTCTTTTTTTTTTTTTTTTTCTTCCTATTTTCCTATTATACTTGGTGTCTCTGTTGCTCTAATAGTTTGGACCAGTTATGAATATTTTTGGATTCTACTCATCTCCAGCCTCTTATAGTGCCCTCTCTGTTACCCTCTATATATCTCACGCTATGCATACTGTTCCCTTTGTCCCCTCCAGATATAATAATAGTGAGCATGCAGACACAGTTCGATTTTGCAGAGATGGGCCCATAATCCATAGTCAACCTTTACTCAGTGTATTTTCCTGAATGTGGAGAGAGTGGGGACCAGCAATACCTTAGCTGCTAGATCCTGTGTAAAACCCTTAACACAGCTTTGCTTCCACCTGGAGACTCCACCAGATTTATCCCTGTACTCAAGTGCCTGGTGGAAGACCCACCTGTGGGCTGGCTGCGCACCATGCTGTACAAGTGACAACTCCAGGGAGGGGGGCTGGAGATGTGTGAGGAGGAAAAGCATCCCAAGGGACATTGAGATCAGTGGTAATTCATTCACCCAGAATATGAACATGTGCACACACACACACACACACACACACACACACACACACACACATGCACACAGGCACAGACACATAACACACACACTGCATACATATACACATACACACAGACACACACATATGCCACACATATACACATATACACACACCACACACATATACACATACACACAGACACACACACAGAGATGCACACACACAGACACACCACACATATACATACATACACCCCACACACCCCACACACACATACACCACACAGATACACACACACACACACACACACACACACACACACACACATTAAAGGCACTTTATATTCATAAATTGGGGCCTGAATTTATGTAGCAATCAATGACTAAAAAATGCAAAAAGGACATGACCTTTTAAAGATAAACAAAGACTTCATTTTCAAAGCAGCTAAGTCCTTAAACATCACTTTAGTCTGAATGAAGACAAATTAATTAATTTTAACCACAAAAGGTTTTATAACATTGACTTCACTGATACATAAAATCAACTATTATGTTACTGCCCAACAAAATAACCCCTCCCCCAAATAATAACCCCACTTTTGCTCAGTGGACCATAGAGGAGACAGGTTCGATCCAGCCCCTCCTGTTTCACCTCCTGACTACCCACCCTGCACATGACAGTCATGTTTGCTCACAGAGTTTTGAGGGTTGGGGTTGGCCAGGGAGACTTGCCTGTGACTCACAGAACCCTTTCTGTCATTTCCACGCTGTCTGGAAACTTCCCATGCAATTGGGATGCACATAGCCATCTGCATCTCTGGTGTTATGATGACGAACCTGTCATAGCTGATGCTGCGTTGCTCAGCCGCCTCACCTGAATCTAATGAAGGAATCATGGCTAGAATCCCTCAATCAAAGGCATGTCATCAGGCAAGGTGGTATTCAATGAAAAGCCAGCTAAGTGACGTTATAATAATGGCCCCCACTTTCCTAGCCCATTTTTTAAAATTTATTCATTTTACATGCAACTCATAGCCCCGTCTCTCCTCTCCTCCCGGTCTCCCTCTCTCCTTCTTCCCCCACTCCCCCTCTCTTATTCCTCAGAAAGGGGGAGCCCCACCCACCCACCTCAGCTCAAGTCACATCAGGACTGAGTTCATCCTCTTCCCCTGTGGCCTGGCAAGGCAGCCCCGCCAAGGAGAGTAATCAAAAATCAGGCAACATAGTCCGAGTCAGAGGCAGCCCCCACTCCCCTTACTAGAGGACTCACACGAATCCTGAGCTGCCCATCGGCTGCATCTGGGTAAGGGGCCTAGGTTCAGTCCATGCATGGTCCTTGGTTGGTGCTTCAGTCTCAGCAAACCCTTCTGGGCCCTGGTGAGTTGATCCTGTTAGTCTTGTGGAGTGCCTGTCACCTCCAGGGCCTTCTATCCTTCCCTCTACTTTTCCACAAGACCCCCTACGCCTCGCCCAATGTTTGGCTCTGAGTCTCAGCATCTGCTGTGCTCACAGACAGAAGCCTAGCATAGCTGCCCTAGCCCACCTTAATACCTTACATATCCTCTCTTTTCATGGTACTTAAAAAGCACACAATGGGGCTGGAGAGATGGCTCAGTGGTTAAGAACATCACCTGCTCTTCCAGAGGTCCTGTGTTCAATTCCCAGCAACCACATGGTGGCTCACAACCATCTATAATGTAATCTGATACCCTCTTCTGGAGATAAAGCACTCATATGCAATAAATAAAATAAATAAATATTTAAAAAAAAAAAAAAAAGCACACAATGTGCAACTTGCTACCAAAGCTGTTTTGAAATATACCAACACCTCATGGCATTTTCTTACTCTTCTTTTTAAAATATTTTATTTACCTTTAATCTATGTGCATTGGTGTGAAAGTGTCAGATCTTGGAGTTACAGACAGTTGTGATCTGCCATGTGGGTGCTGGGAATTGAACCTGGGTCCTTTGGAAGAAGAGGCAGTGCTCTTAACCACTGAGCCATCTCTCCAGCCCCCTTTCTCACTCTTTTTGTCCAGAGGTAGAGCTCAAACCCAGGACCTGCTGCCCACTGGGCAAGTGCTCTGCTACCGAGCCACGCCATCAGCCCTGCGCACTGATGTGTGACAGTCTTCCCAAGCATTTTCATCTTGACAAGCCATGATGACTCTATGACCTTTCAACAACCCTCTTCCTGTTTCTCCCCACACTAAGGCAACTTTTTCTACTTTTCGTGAAAGTTCGACTATTTGGCAGGCCGTGGTGGTTTACACATGTGTATTCTCAGAACTCGAGGGGGCTGCTAGTGCAGGATCCCCCATAAGTTAGGGGTCAGCCTGGGCTACATAGTATGTTCCAAGCCAACCTGGCCTAAAGAATGACACTCTGTCTCAAAAATGCAAAATAAATATTTTTAAGAGTCTGACTTCTTTAGATACCATTTTCCACACGGGGTCCATCCCACACTCCTTAGCACTGGTAGTCCAGGGGAGCTACTGGCCCTACCTTGCAACTTGCCTTGCTTCATATTATTCAACAGATTTCACCTATGGTGTAATGCAAGTGGCCCAATCATATTACTAAACTCACTGGAGGAATCTGAAGCGGCTCCTGGGTTTGACAGGAGGCGTTCGTTTCTGCAGCTGTTTATGATTAGCCAATCTCTCTCCTCTCTGTAACAAAAACATCACAGGCATGTGGTCTTGTGTATTCTACGTTTCTAACCCACCGCAAGCCTGAGGCCAGCATGCAGTAGCTAGCTAGCCTGTCTGTGACATGCAGGTAGCAATGAGTCATCGTCCAACAGCTGGGTGACTTCAAAGATCCGGCCCTGGTTTTGCTGGCCCTGAAAATCAAGGAGAACTGGTTTTGTGGGGCCACTTCTCCAGGCACTCTACTTTTAGTCCAGGGGCCACTTCAAGCTGCAGAGCTTACAAGATGCTCAAAACCTGTGAATTCAAAAGAATATGGGTCTCCAAGTTCTCTCTCTCTCTCTCTCTCTCTCTCTCTCTCTCTCTCTCTCTCTCTCTCCTTCATCTTGTTCAAAATCTACATGTCCTTTCTAAAAGTGGAAGAAAAGAAGAAGAAGAAGAAGAAGAAGAAGAAGAAGAAGAAGAAGAAGAAGAAGAAGAAGAAGAAGCAGCTAACCACTTCTCCAAATCTATAAGCAGCAGAAATTCCAAGTGTCACTACTGCTTAGCCGTGTCCCCATTGCCAGTGTGGTCCTGCGTTGTGACTCCTCCCTGTGTCCCCATGAAGGAAAGCATCCTGTTTCTCTTTTTTTTGGTAAAGAACCTCAGAAAGGTGTGTGGACACCCACTCCAACTAGCATTTGGACTTTTCCAGAGCAGAGGGGAGCCTTTCCCAAGCACCCCAGGGTCTTTCCTCCACTTTCCCTTCTTCCCAAGCATCCCAGGGTCTTTCCTCCACTTTCCCTTCTTCCCAAGCATCCCAGGGTCTTTCCTCCAGGCTCATTCTTCCTGCTGGCTCTGACTTTTCACCACCCTGCAAGTGTCCAAGAAGGAAACTTTGCCTGACAGAAAGCCTTAATACTGTTCAGTCCAGGACACGCGTCTCCAGAATTAATGTCCATATTCTCCCTGCCACCAAATGTATCGTCCTCCTGAGGTGGTCGGCAAGTGACTCTCCCAGGAAAGCTGGGCCGGCCCCGTGCTTGGAACTGTGCGATGGTGCTAGGGAAAGGGGACTCTGCTCAGGGTGCTGACCAACATCCGACCCCTGGGATGCTTGAGAAATGGAAAAACAAGCTTAGAAAGCCGCCTGGGTTCTGCCAAATCAGCAGGCCCCTGCTGTGACCGTTCAAGGGCTGCCTTCAGATGCTATGCTGGCTCATTCTTTTCAACTTGCTGATAGGCTTTGAGAAATGGGCGGAACCACTGCCCTGTGCCCGCTTCCCATTGGCTCAGGAAAGTTAAAGGTGGGCCCCAGAGCAAGTTTTAGTCCTGAAACAAAAAGGAATGTCTTGGAGATTCTTCACGCCTGCTTTGGGAAGTCCAGACTCCGGGAAAACTCTAAGTAGGAGCCCAATTTGAAGGGAAGAAATCTAAATAGAGTTATTAAGGTCCTGAGGGAGAGAGACCAACCCACCTGCCCAATCTGAGGTCTCAGATTAACACTGGTGCTTGTTTTAAGGGAAGGGGCTACCAGATTTTTACCAACAGTCAGCCAGGTCGGAGGTAAAGCAGCAGCTGCCCAGGTCACCAGAAAGGAGTAAAGCAATTCTTTTTCTTTTTTAAAGCTTTAAATGATTCTTCAAGGCTGACCAGCAGCTGCGAGCTCATTGCTTGTGAGGGCCTTTTGCGGACTTCTAGAATGAGGCCGCCCTCCTGGTAACCAGAGAGAGAGAACCCACCGGCCCGGTGTGTAATCCTTTCCCAGCTGCTTGTCCATGGCCACAACACTATGCTGCTCAACCCTACCTAAGGCAGAAGGCAAGGAGCCCAGCTTTCTGTGGAAACTGGGTACAGCCACCCTGCTTTTCTGCTCCCGAGACCGAAGAGGACTGACTCTTGGAAGCCAGGAAAGGTGTGAGGCGTCTTCCTGGACGGAGAGCGGAGCATAGCGTGGAGCAGAGGAGAACGAGAACGCCATCGAGGGCTCAATCCAGACGGGTCCACCATGGGCTTGCTGCAGGGCCTTCTCCAAGCGAGAAAGCTACTATTGGTCATCTGTGTGCCTCTGCTACTGCTGCCGTTGCCCACCATCTACCCCACCAGCGTAAGTGGCAGCCCGCCCGCCCATCAGGGTGTCTGTGGGAGTGAGGGAGCAAAGGAGGGAGGTCTGAAGGGAGTGGAATGCTTGCGGGGCACCCCAAAAAGACTTCCTTGTGACTTGGATAGAACCTTCACACTCTCCTGGAAGAGACCAAAGTACTAAAGTACTTTCTCTCCGTTTCCATTCCTGTCTCAAGGTGGGTTCCCCCCAATTCTGGGGCCCCATAGAGTGAGAGACCGACCATAGCTGAAATAACTGTTGTGTTGCAGAAAGCACAGGAGCTGTGGTTGAACCCATGAAAAGGACAGGCTAGGCAGCCCCTATTCTCAACCTGTGGCTATATTTATGGGAGAGCAATTGAGATCCAAAACACCCTTCCCTGTCAACCATGAAACGGTTGGGACTGGGACAAGCCTGTCCAGAGTCTGCCATAGGGTCATAGTGATCTCTGACAACCAGAATATGAAAATGGCCATCCTGGGCCTAATGGACCTATGGACCTATAAACACCATCCTGCAGACCTATGGGAAGGGTTGAGAGCGCAGCTTGGCCTGTTGTTACTTCGGTCTCGCGTTTACGGCCCTCAGACTATCTGTGTCTTCTGTGTTTTCTTCTCTGCTCTTAAGAGAACAGATCCAAAGCAACAAGATAACAGAACCTCAAGCCCCAGAACTCTAGACCTAATTTTAAAGCAGGAGTTTGGGAACAAAAGAGCTAAAGTTTTATTTGCATTCAGTTGCTCTCTCGGACCTTCATGGTTCCCTCCTCTCCCTCCCCTGCTCTCTCCTCACCTGTCTAGGGAGGTGTAGCTCCCCCTCCAGCTGCCACTGTCCTTGATACCTTTTGAGGAAAAAAAAAAATAAGCTAGGCAAGCTAGCTACAAGAACACCTCCCATAGGGTTCCCTGGGGGACCGGGTAACCAAGATTAACTTTAAAAAGTTAAATAGAGGGGATTATTGTGGTCTTGTTAAATACAAGCAGACTTAAGTCTTTAGCAAAATAAAAACTCCAGGGTGACAAAAAGGCACCAACGGACTCTGGTCTGGGGTTAGCAGACAGTAATTGCCAATGACATTTTTTTTTTCTGGGCTGCATGACAGTTAATTTTCTGCTTTGTCTAAGTAGACCTGATTGCTTTTGAATTTTCTTTTCATGGTATTTTTTTTTCTCAATGCCAGGTTAATTTAAGAAAAGTCCTACGAGGGACACATTACCATCTTCTATAGAGCAGTATTAGGAAGTCCTGTCTGCCCTCTCACCCCACCCCACCCCACCCCTGGCCTTCATCTTTGGGTATCTTGACCAGTGTCCACAGGTGACACAAACTAGGTGCATAACGCTGCTTAGATCTCTCGGCTATCTTCCACCCCTTGCACCCAGTGCTGAGATTCAGATATTAAAGTCCTTGGAATTCTTAGGTGGGTTTGCGTGTTCTGGGCTACACCTGGGAGACACGGCCAAGTATCTGAGCAGGAGCCCTTAGCTTACAGTTTGCAGATTCTTCCCAGTGGCAAGCAACAGCCACATTTTAGGAGCTGTCAAAATGACTTTTCCTCTTTCCTTGCCCAAAATCTAGACCCCATGACCTTACAGAAGAAGAAGGCAGCCTGGAGGTTGTAGCTGCTGCCTGCTACAGTATAGTACTTGCTTAGCATACAAGAGGCCCTAGACTTGATCCCCAGCAGAGAGAATCACCACAAAGGACATTCATCTGAACACTTCAGTGTCCCCAACCTTCCAAATGAGATTTTCAAAGTGCCCCTCAGGTACTTGTGACAACAGATGAAGAGACTTCTAGCCCCTTCTAGTACGGTTTGGGTGAGGCGTAACTGAGAGGGAGATGGTGAATTTCTGGGAAAGGGAACCTAAGCTCAAGTTGAGGTAGGAAGCTACCTTCACAGGGAATGCCCCTTTTGAAAACTTGCCATTTGTGTTGCCTGTTTGATTGTTTTGTTTTGTTTGTTGGGTTTCGGTCCTGTTCTGTTGACAGTGGTTTACCATGTTGCCCAGGCTAAGCCTCAAACTCACAACCCTCTTCCCATGCCTGGTTGCAGTTCTAATTTTATGCTGGGACAAAAAGAAACACTGTCTATTAAAGGAATTCCTGACCTGGATGCTTATGTGGGTACGGCCTGGGTTTCCAGAGCAACACACACACACACACACACACACACACACACACACACACACACACACGCAGGGGAGGGGAAAAAGGAGGGAAAGAGGGAGGGAGGGAGGGAGGGAGGGAGGGAAGGAGGAGAGACATGTTAGCAGATGCAGATGCGGGGACAGAAGACTTAAGCAAGGAACTCTATAGAGCCCCAGGGGCGTCTGAACTCATAGTCGCCTGAAGGCGGAGAGGGCTGGGAAAGGGTAGAAGGAAATAACATGGACTCTGTGGCCAAACTAAGTGAGACTCAGACAAAAGATGCTCTAGAGATGCCTGTCATCCTTCCTCTAAAGAAAGCCAGGCAGAAACAATAGTGGTCCACCCTGCTCTTAACACTGCAGGAGACAGGTGCTCCTTGAGTTATCCTTATGGTATTTACAGCTGAAAACATTATCTCTGCCTACCTAACTCACCTCTTCCCAGTTCAAATCAAATGGTGCGTAGCTGAAAGGAAATTGGTCTCCCTTGCTCTGTTGTGCGCTCTCTCTCTCTCTCTCTCTCTCTCTCTCTCTCTCTCTCTCTCTCTCTCTCTCTCTCTCTCTCTTTGTCACTTAAATTGGGGCCCTGTAAAGTAGGCAGGATAAAGGCATCCTACTGAAGGACAGACAACATTCTGCCCCTTTATCTTAACCTAGAATTAAAACCATTCCTCCCATCTCTCTGCCACAAAAGAGAAAAAAATGGGCTAGGACTGTGTGTCTACAACGAGGAGGCCATTTGTCTAAACCGCCTCCTTTCCCAAAAGTCATCGACTCTATCATGTTATCAGCAATTTCAATCGTTTTATCTTTCGTCTGGTCCTCTGGCCCTAGAGGACATCTCAGTGGAAACCAACAGTCAACAGTGGACTCACTGCCCATTTCCTAGCCCCGACCTGCTATCCATGGCTATCCAGAGGACCAAGGTCCCTTCCGGCAAAGCCGGCCGAAAGCCCCGCGCTGCCCTGCCCCGGCCCAGGAACAGAATGAGATTCATCAGGTTTCTCGATGGGCAAGCTGACTGAGGCCAGGCCAACCTGCACCCTGTGTGAACACTGAGGTCACAACTGGCTTATGTTCTCTACGTAATTATCCTTTGTGCAGCTCAGACTGTTGTTACAACTTTTAAGACCTTGGACAGTGACCTCCCCCAAGCGTAACTTCCTAACCATCCTTGAGACCACTCCTTGTGCCCTTTCACACAATCAGCATTGCCAGAAGCCAAGGCTAAGAAGGGTGGGGTTTTGATAAAGACGTGGTTGTATTTATTTACCTGCAGCACAGTGTGGGTTTCAGTGAGTTGAAGAAAATACTGGAAATTTTCCAGATTCCCCACTCTCCCATCTCACACAGGTAGATAGCATCTGTAGAAAGATGTTTCTACGGCATCAGGCCATGGACAATGAGCACCTTCTGGGATTGTCATACCTGGGCAGGAGGGAGGAAGGCTCCGGAGAGATAAGTGGGAAGAGGCAAAGGATTGCTACCAGGCACAGCGCACCACACAGGAAGACCCAAGAGCAAAGAAGGAGCCCATCCCAAGTGTCAATAGAGCCCAGGCAGAGAAACGACAACTCTGCTCTCCTTCCTTTAAAATAAGCCCTCACAGTCTGGAGATTGCTGGGTGTCCCTTACAATCTACACCAGACACCCCCCCATCCCGAGCCGGGGAAGAGTGCCCCCACTCACTGCTGGTACATGGGATAAGCTCAGGCTGAGAACCGAAGGGGAAAACAGCAACAGCTCTTGCCCAACAGTTCATTGGATTACCATGGAAGCCAAATGGGGTGGTGCAAGCCTCTAGTCCTCGCTACGCCAGAGGGGGACTCAGGAGGCTCACTTGAACCCATGAGCTTGAAGCCGGCCCTGACACCTAGCAAGACCCTGGCCCTGAAAAACAAAGGCAAAACAAAACAAAACAAAAACAACAACAACAACAAAAAAAAAACCTGCTGAATTAAACTGTTTGAATAATCAGTTTAAAGCAAGAGAATATAACTTTACTCTAAGCAAAGCCTGCTTATATTTCAAGGAAACATTTAAATGTGACAGCAGATATAAATCCACTGAGGCTAGAGACAGGGTGGATTCAAGGCCTTGCTGGTCTCCCTACAAGAGCCCTGAGCTAGAGGCCCTCGCCGGAGGCCATGAGAAGACAGTATGGAAGATGGAAGCCACCTTGTGGATTATTTTTAAATCTCACTTCTTACCAAACCACTTCCTTTCAGGGGATGTGTACCAGATGCAGACCTGCGTTGGTGTTTATGATGGCTGCCTGCGGTCCCCACCTGGGAACCAATCACACACACACTGATCTAACTTCCACTACCCCCCCCCCCAAGAACCTCCAGTATCTCAACAACTTGACCCAAATAATGCACCAATTAAAGCTTTAAACTCCCGCCTTTACAGCTTGTGAACCTGGCCCCAAATGCTGCGCTCCAGGTCAATCATCTCCCTTTACGCTGTAACAGCTTTAAGAATCATCAGACATGGGACTGTATCAAAGGCCAGGATCCACGTGGAAAGTGAGCCAACCACATGCACAACACGGGTCCTTCCAGGGAGCAGCCATCTTTTTGCCCACAATGGATGGCTGCTCCACTCATTGGCCGATGTGGGCAGAGCATCTCCCAGGACTGTATCCTAGCATCCTCATGGGGTCTAAGTGTCTATTGCCTTGGTCCTGGGTCTCTTTTGGAGTCTCCATGGCAACCGCTGCTCTAGTAACTAAGCAGCTCTTTTCTCCCCTTCCAGGAGGCTGCGTGCGCTTATGTGTTGCTTGTGACCGCGGTGTACTGGGTGTCCGAGGCGGTGCCTCTGGGAGCTGCAGCCCTCGTGCCTGCCTTCCTCTACCCGTTCTTCGGAGTTCTCCGATCCAGTGAGGTGAGGCATTCATGACCCAACCCTGTGCTCAGGTCGGCTAGGCCAGTGAAGGAGGCCTCAGGGACAGGAGACTCTTAAGCACCCGATCCAGACCCTGAACTCTTCCCCTTCCGTCCTTCACCCTCGGTGCCTTCGAAACGCTTAAAATGTGTCACTTTTGGGAAACCTTCCCTAACCAAACACAGACAATTGTTCCTTACATTTGAGGTTTTTGGTTTTAAGACAGGGTCTCGTTCTTCAGCCCTAGCATGCCTGAAACTTAATACATAGACCATTCTGGCCTTGAACTCATAGATCGCCGCCTGCTTCTGCCTCCCAAGTGCTGGAGTTGAAGGCATGGGCCACCATGGCTCTCTGGCCTGTGCCTATAGGAAACAATAGATGGTCTTTCTCAGTGCCTCGCGTGTCCTCCAGACTGCAATCAGGCAGACAGGAAGCAGGACAAAACTTACCTAGAAACAAAGAGACTAGCAAACAAAGCACTCGCGGGATGAGAATGAGGTGACTGGTGAGCCTCCTCTGTTATCATCTGGCTCCATTAGGCCCCCCCCCCAATCTTTGCGTAGGGTGTCTGGTGAGGAAGATGGAAAAGCAGAGTTGGGCAAGGCAGATGCACAGGAGAGCAGGGAACCGGAGGCTGAGTCCCTCCAAGAACTGGGCACTGCATTAGAAGTGCCACATTCGTTATTTAATACAGAACTCTCGAGGTTTCTAGGAAATGAGTGTCATGACTCCAATCTCCACAGGAGGAAAGAGGCTTAGAGAGCTAAACGTACCCCAGGCACACAGTAGAAAACAGCAAACTACTTATTACACGTCAGAGCCTCTACTCTTATTCACTCTACCATAGAGAGAACATTTTCTAAAACATATGGGCCATCATAGTGTTGCAACCGCTAGGAATTGTGGGTATCTCTGTCTCTGTGCTATGAGGAAGAGTGAAGCTGGCCTATGGGCTGCCTTTGCCTTGAACAACATAACGTTCTTGAAAGGTCCTTTAGTGGTTGTATTAGGTCACCAGTGAACAGCTTCTCTCTATATAGGATGAACTTGATGACTGGATGCTAGTTTGCCTTAGGTTGCTTTTTCTTTTTCTTCTATGAGGAGTGTAATAGTCATCGTCATAGCCTAAGGATAGGATCCCCAAACTGTGAGCAGGCTTTTGTCCCTACAGATATGCATGCGATGTGGATATAAGAAGAGAGCACATACAAACATCAGTCAGCAGATGCTTCCAATCCCCCCCCCCCTTTTGTTGGTAAAACAGAGATGTGATGGATTCCTTGTGCGTGTCTAAAAGAGCAATCTACCTTAACGTCAACTTTTCTCAGGAAAGGTGTATAAAGTTGTTCAGTACATTTCTCTTTAAACCTGTGGGCTGGGGAGGTGTGAGGGGACAGGGAACAGGGGGACAGGGTGGGTAGGGAGCCATAGAGAACAGCTATCCAAGTCTCACCCTTTTTCATAGCCAGGAAGACCAATCTAATAGGCAGCTTCTTTGGAGGCAGTAGTTTGAGGAGGGGGCTTTTAACTTGAAAGGAGTAGTCGTCATGTGTGATTAGGTATTGCTGTTTATGGAAGGGTGGGATTAAGACCTATTTTTATCATCTTATTCTACCTGTTTCTTTAGATGCTTTTTGACGGGTACTTATTTTGAGCAGTTGGGCTCTAAGGAGCAGCTTAGTCCAAATACAGTCTGTTCAACTGGCCTCAGCTCAGATTAAAGAAAAATGCCGTACTCGGGAGGCAGAGGCAGGCGGATCTCTGTGAGTTCGAGGCCAGCCTGGTCTACAAAGTGAGTCCAGGACAGCCAAGGCTACACAGAGAAACCCTGTCTCAAAAAAACCAAAAAAAAAAAAAAAGAAAAGAAAAAAGAAAAATGCCAACAGGGTAGAGGAGATGGCTGATAGGTCCTTCAGGACCAGCCAGCTGCAGAAAACACGCCGTCCCACCCCCTCTAGCTGCCCCCTTACACCAGCAACACGGCTCACAGGGGAGAGCAAGACAGTGCTCTCCCAGGAGCCAGCTCCCCTTGACCCTCCCCTTGCTGAGACCTGGGAGGCCTCCCTGTTTTGGAAGGTCCTTTGAAATGTCTTCACTTTTAAAATCCTGTTACTCAGTTACACTCCAGTGAAATGTATCCAAAAACTCCATCTAAGAGTAGGTACCCTCCCTCGGAGCTAGCTGGATGTTTTCATCTCTTAGGTGGTACCAGCCAGAGGTAGCCTTCTATAGACACACGTTCCAGTGCCCTCAGGACGTGGTTCTCAGTTGCTGTTGCTTCTTGGGGGCTCAAAAGAACATGATCCTCACAGGAAGGAAAGTGTGTGAGTGGGCGTGGTCCCGCCCTGGGATGGTGGCATTTGTCCTTCACGTCGCTCAGCATTCTAACTAAGTTCTAGATCTTCCATCCAGGAGATGACAAGAGTTAATCTGTCATTTCTGCCCACTCAAGTCTTGTTTCTGGCCCTCCTGAGTCCCCCACCACCTGAAGCTATTTATAGTAGTCAGAACTCTGGAGAAAAACAGAATCAATCCAATGGGAAAGCAGGATGGATGTAACTATAGATACAACAAACATGGGAAGAGATGGCTTGGTTCTAGGGACCTGTCTTAGCCATGTTGCTGAAACACCCCACGGCCTGCTTCTGCAGCAGGAATCCCAGGAGAACACTGGGTGAGAGTACTGTGAACCCAGTGACCAAGAACCAGGAGCTGAGGGCCTGGATCCCCCTCCCCCCCCCACCCCCCCTGCCCAGGGAGCAGAAAATTTGATGAGAGATACAGAGCCGGGGAAAGGGGCTTCTTCCCAAGCTGTTTACTTTATGCCAGGCTCCATGAAATATCATCCCCAGGCGCCATAGCTTTCTGCCTTTGTCTTCCTAGAGAAGCAAACCGGAGCTCAGAAAGGTCAAGTCACTTACCTGAGGTTGTCCAGCTGGTAGCCGATGGAACCAGGACTTGAACCTAGGGCTGTGTAGTTTGTAAAACTTGAACTCATGATCCCCTGGCCATCAGTAGCAAAAGCTTCCACCGAGTCAATAGATGATGGGTGCAGCCTCTCGGTCTGCACAGGGAGCTCTTCCAGAGGTGAGTGGGCCAGAGCATCAACGATCCGGATCCTGAGAACCATGAGGGGGGAAGAAACGAGTTAGGAAGACACGGCTTCTGGTTTCTGTGCCTAGGTTGTATGGCAGACTCAACCCAAGCTAAGCAGTCAAAGAGGTAGAAGGAGATCCCCATCATGTGCACCAGGTGTGAGGGAAAACTCAGGAACAGGCTGCTGTGTGTGGTCCTCCTCATGCTCCTGCCCTAGAAGGTTTGAGGCCAGTGACATCAAGAACCCTAAAGTAGAGATGGACTTCGTGCCGTGGCAGGTGATGGGACACCGCAGTCCGTTTGACTTTAGGATTCTGCCTTTTTTTTTTTAACTAGGTCTCTATGTATAGCCTAAGCTGGACCCAACAATCTGTCCACTCTCAGCCTCTAGTGAGCTGAAATTACAGGCTAGCATCCCAAGCACTCTCCGCCATATCTCTCTATGATCGTCCCATGCCCATCAGGTAATACCTCCCTCTGCTGGTGTGCAGAGCTCCATCCTGGACTTTGACTGGTGTTTCCATTTCGTTTTTGTTTGTTTGGGCTGGGCCTTGATTCTTACGTGGTGGCGCACGCCTTTAATCTCAGCACTCCGGAGGCAGAGGCGGGCGGATCGCTGTGAGTTCGAGGCCAGCCTGGTCTACAAAGTGAGTCCAGGACGGCCAAGGCTAACACAGAGAGACCCTGTCTCAAGAAACAAAAAAACAAAACAAAACAAAAAAAAAGTCTTCTTGCCCCTTGCTACTGTGTTGCTAATGATGCTGACTGCAGAGGCCAGTTAGCTCCGATTTACCATGCTTAGGAAAATGGCATACAGTGAGCACCAAAAGACCAGGCAGGGAGGTCAGGGGTGGCACCATAGGAGGAGCTGGGCCAGCTTCCTGGGAAGCCCAGGCACAAAAATTAATTCTGATAGTATTTACACGGTCTGTCTGTACACACCCCCTCTCCATCCTCATCCTCTGCCATCAGCTGTCGCAGTGTCCCTACGCTGCAAGCCACTGGGCCAGCCTCACTCAGATTCTTGCTATGGCAAGAGAGGTTGAAGGCGTCCCACACTGGGATAGCAGCCATGTCCTGCTGGAGTCTGATGTCAGGAATTGGCTTCCCTGCTGGCTTCCAGTCTTTCTGACCCTCTGGATGCCTGCCTGTTGTACAAACCCTGGCTCTCTCTCTCTGTTTGTTCAAAGCTGGAGGCATTCCACACCCCACTCTCGAGCCCAGAAAGGCCTCTACCCTGCATGCAGGCTGACCCTCCCCCTGCATGCAGGCCCTTTGGCGATGTGGGCTACACATCAGGTGGGCCCACCTGCCACGAGCTCAGCCTGTCCGGCAGCCTCAGCTGAACTTCATATCCAGAGCTGCTGTAAAGCTCGGCAGACCCTGTAGCCTTCTTCTGTGAAGGAAACAGCTTTTTCTCTGAGCCAATACTAGAGCAAACTTCATGCCTGGCCTCAGAGCTCAGCCCCTGCCTCAGCCGCTCCACTCTGAACACTCCACACACAGATGAGGAACTGGAGTTGTAGAGAGCAAAGTCAACATCTCCACCCACACAGGAGCTAGGCCAGCCTTGACTTCCCCTAGATGCCCACCTGGGTCTCCCCACTAAGGTAGTGTTTAAATATTTTTTTTATATGTATGTGTATGTGTGTATGCCTGGGTGGGTCTGTGTGCACTACGTTCATACAGGTGCCCTTGAAGCCAGAGGGTGTCAGATCCCCTGGAGCTGGGTGCACAGGTTGTTGGCTCTGTTTCTTAACAATTAAACTTTATTATACAACCCAACTAGCTTACACAAGAAGGAAAAAAAGGTTAAAGGGACAAAAGAGTGAATCTTCTGGTATCCGTTCCACGGGACGGGTCCTTAGGTGTCTCTCTGGCCCGCGTGCTGGTCCGGCCTGGTCACTGCTCTCCACGCGCTCTCCCCTGGCCTGAACTTGTTGTTCTCTCCTCCCCACCTCCCTCAGTCACATGGAAAGGGCGGTCTCCTTCACCCATTGAGGGTCAATTAGAAAAACAATAGCCCAGGTGGGGTTCTCAGGTCTGCTTTCTGAATTCCAGGCCCAGGATGGCTCCACTCAGTCTGTCACAAGGTATTCATGGGGTGCCCCAGGGGTAAAGCCCGCCAAGACTGCTTCCACAGGTGACAAAGCTTAATCTTTCCCACACATCCCCCTTCTCTTCAAAAAAAAATTAAGAACTATATACACACATATACATATATAGAGGGGTGCTAGGAACTAAACCCAGGTCCTCTGGAAGAGCAGCCAATTCTCTTTACTACTGAGCCCTCACTCCAGCCCCCAAAAGAATATTTTTATAAGCAACAATACCTTTTTTCTTTTTTCTTTCTTTCTTTTTTTCTTTTTCTTTTTTTTTTTCTTTCTTTCTTTCTGGAGTTCATTTATTTGTTGAGGGGCGAGAATCTTACTATGTAGCCCAGGCTGGCCTCAAACATTCAATCCTCCGGCCTCGGTTGGTATTTCAGATGTGTGCCACCAACCAGACCTGACTCAATACGTTTTCTTTCACCCAATTTTAAGAGACCCAATATACAAAGCAGGAGAAAGAGCAAAATCTACTCAAGAGCTAGAGCACCAGCTACGTGGACATCACCGCTCTCTTCCTTCCCGTAGCTACCCCTGGAATTTGCTGCAGCAATGGATGTGCTTGAAAAACCAGTGTTCCCAGGAATAACTGTCAGGCAATGAGAAGGGTGCTGGAGGCCCTCTGGGGCATTCCCAGCATGATGGCCTCACTGCCTGTAGGGAAAGGCAGAGAGAAGGGTAGACTCGGCTGGCCACGGTGCCCTCCTTAGACACTAGCCAGGCTGGAGTACTGGCACTGGCTCTGACAGGACTCGGTGTCAGTGAGAAACTAAGTCAGGCATCCAAGTTTGGGGCCTAAACTTGCAGATGTGTCCAACCAGTGGCCTAGAATGGCTCTGAATGCAGTCCAACATGAAATGTAAACTGAGGCTGTGGAGATGGCTAAGTGAGTCACAGAACTTTCTGTAGAAGTGAGAGGACCTGAGTTCTAGTCTCCAGCACCTACAAGAAGGCCAGGTGTGGCTGCAGGTGTCAGGAGCCCTACTACTGTGGGCTAGAGACATGTGGATCCTGGGAACTTAATGGCCAGCCAACCTGGACTACATAACAAGCTTTAGGCTCGTTGAGAATTTTGCCCATGCTGTAAAAGCAGCCAAAGTAGAAGCACCTAGCCCTGTGGATATTGTGAGGCCCTTGTGGTGGTGTTCTGAGTGTGAGTGTGCCTATCATAGCATCCTCTTACAGGCAAGAACAAGGAGTCAGTCAACCGTCTGTCTGCGCACCCTCCTCCCCGAAGGTTGTTCCAAGAGAGGTTAAAACACACATTCTTTGTGAGGAAAACAGCAAAATGAAATTGATAGATTGACATTCTAGAAGTTCTTAGAACAGAGCCACACTCCCCTTCCTCTCATTAAAAAAAAAAAGTTAAAAATTAGCTAAAGTGATACTTGATAACACACACACACACACACACACACACACACACACACACACACACACACACGCTTATACGTTATACATAGGGACTATGCCCCAAGTCCCCCTGTGGTTGCCTAGAAACATGGAGCATCAAATAACTAGCTCTATTATGCCACCTGGTGCCCTGCAGTCTTGCCACGGAGGACCAGAGTTCACGTGCCCTTCTGGAGCTCACGCCTGCTGCCAACTTTGCGTCACTGTACTCATTGCTTTAGGGTCATCATTAAGTACAACGAGCTAAGTGAACATGGGTGCCACAGTGTGATAGGCGACAGTGATTCTAATGACGCATGTAGCCGATAGTTGACTAGCAGCAGATTAACATTCACAGAGTAGATACATCGGGCCTGGGGATAACCCATATGCCAAACAGGAGGCAGGAGATTTCATACTCTTCTGGGAAGAGAGCAAGTTAAAACTTAGGGATTGTCTATTTGTGGAATTTTCCATTTAGTATTTTTCAACCACTGTTAGCCTTGGAGTGTCACTAAAACCCCAGAAAAGCCAAACAGCCGATAAAGGGAGGTGGCTGTGTCCAGATAGTCACGAGTCCATTTGTGTCCAGGGAAAGTATGTTTAAAGCTTACTAAAGTCTACAACGAAAGCCACCTGCGATTCCCTAGCAAAAGACTAGTTAGTTAATAGGCATCCTGTGGCCTTTGTCCCCTAAACCAAGGCCAGAGAGCTGTGCGTGTTGGAAAGGGGCTGGGACAAGGTGAGAGCTCTAATAAAGGCAGGTTGCTCACTTAAAAAAAAAAAGTTAAGATAACCCTTAGGAATCTGGATACTTGGAGATTCCCTGGAGGGGTTCTAAATAAGCAAGCTCTTCCTGTGGAAGAGAAGTCAGTGGGCTGAGAAAGTCATAGGCCCCAACACTGAGCAGGGTTTGCCTGTGGCTTTGCTCTGTGCATGAGCCTGCTCAGTGTGCTGATCGGGCCAGACTAGGTCAGGCTTTGAGCACAGTACCTAGGAACAGGAAGAGTCACCAGAAATCCTGGTTGTGGAGGTAGCAGGCCATGCTTAGCTAGGTTTGCAGCTGGCATTTAATCTTGGCCACAAGTTAACAAGGGAGGGATTTACAGAACTCTGTTTAAATGAGAACAATAAAGCCAAGGGGGGCTCCACAATCTCGCTAGGGTGCCGGGCTCTGGAGTTCTCACTCCTCCTCCTTTACTGGGCTACCTCTGTACCCAGAGCCCCGGTCTCACATGCAAGAGTCATTATTAAACAATCCTTCTGTTAAAGGCAGATGAGCACTATGCTCTCTCACATCCCCCTCTGTGCCTCCCTTCATTCTCCAATAAATAACTAACTGTTTATGGGGGTGGGGGTGACTGCAGATATGCATGTGCGGAGGTCAGAAAGCAACTTTAAGAAAGCAGTTCCTTCCTCCCTCCTTGTTTGAGGTAGGGTCTCTCGTGCCCCTGTGTGATGCGACAGCCCCGCTGACCTGAGAGCTCCCAGATGACCCTGTCTCAGCCTCCCATCTTTGCCACGGCAGTCCTGGGATTGCAGATGCACGCTACCAACTCTAGCTTTTTATAAGGATTCAGGGAACTCAGACACCTGTGTTCAGGCTGGCACAGACTTCTTTTTTTTTTTTTTTTTTTTTCAATTTTAAGTATTGCTGATATATTGTATTAATTATTATGTATTATTAATATTTTGTTCTGGATTTTTGTTCTAAGCAAGGTTAGTTTCTTTTAACATCCTTGCTGGGGTTAGTTGTCAGTGCTATTGCTAGCCTTGTGAATGGAAAGTGTGAATGGGAAGTGTCTTTTACTTGACTTTTATAAAGTCTATATTTACTATGTGTTTTGCCTGCATGTACACGTGCACGCCAGAAGAGGGCACAAGATCTCATTATAGATGGTTGTGAGCCAAGATGTAGTTGCTAGGAATTGAACTCAGGACCTCTGGAAGAGCAGTCAGTGCTCTTAACCTCTGAGCCATCTCTCCAGGCCCCTGGCACAGACTTCTATCCGCCAAGCATCTCCCTTGCACCCTCCCCCCAACTTTTTAAAATCCAATCATCAAAAGAGAACGCAAAATGGTTATATAAGTATTGCTGACTTCGAATGGCACGTGCTTATAATATTTAAATGTCTCTTACAGTTCAATTGTGGTTTTTTGTCCTGCAGTTAAAACTGTCCTTGTTTTGTCACTTTAAAAGACATTTTAAGTTAAGAGTTCCACTTATCAAAAAAAAAAAAAAATTCAACTTCTCGCTTTCTGCATGGCTCTTCCAACCGTGTGACTATTATTTGCTGAGCATTTATTTTTGCATGTTATCCTGCTGCAGCCCAATTATTTTTTTTTTTTTAACTTAAGACCGAAGAGGTGGATATAAAAGCTCAGCAAACGATAGCACACACCCAATCCCAGCCTCGCTCTGAGCACTCTGTAGTGTATGGAATTAACTAAAGCCACAGTCCTGGCCTTGCCCCCGAGTAGCGGTCCACAGCAACCGATCAGAGGCTAGAGCCGCAGGAAGGTGTTCTGGAGGGCACTGGGCCTGAACTTGGCTTTGAAGTCTGTTCTGAGCCAGAGATGAAAACAGAATGTCCCAAGTAAGAATGCAGCAGAACACAAGGGACGAGGAAGGGGAACACTGGGAGTGGAAAGATTCAACAGGGTCGGGGTGGGTGTACAGGCAAGACAGGGTGGACGAGGCGGGAGGGTTAACCAAAGTGAAGGATGAAAAGTTTACAGTTTTGTTCTTTCTTTATTAACGTGTCAGGTTTTTCTCATTTGAGTGAAACAGGAGAAAAGGAAGGTAATTGTAAAATTACCTTCAAGAATTCTATCCCACTGAGTTTGGCAGCACTTGCCTATAACCTCAACAGAAGTCGAGCTTTTAGTTTCTGGGACGGGGTTTTCTCTGTGTCGCCCTGGCTGTCCTGGATCTTGCTCTGTAGACCAGGCTGGCCTCAAACGCACAGATCCACCTGCTTCTGCCTCCTGAGTGCTGGGATTAAAGACATCACCACCACTGCCCCATGGAGTTAGGATTCTTTTTTAAATTTCAAGTTATTATAATTTATTCAAATTACATCCTAATTGTTATCCCCCTCACTTGTATCTTCCTGTTCGTACCCTCCCTCCCTCTTCTGCCCTATTCCCCTCCCCTAGACCTATTTTACTTAGTGACGGAGTGCTTGCCCAGCATGGGAAAAGGCCCTGAGTTTGATCCCAGATAGCCAGCTATTGGAATAAGCCTCACCTCCCTGCTCCTCCTTCGCCAGCCTCTGGCTCTCAGAACACACTGTCCTGACCCTGGCCCTCTCTCAGCGGGTGGCTGACCTTCCCCACCTCCCTACAGGTGGCGGCTGAGTACTTCAAGAACACCACGCTGCTGCTGGTGGGCGTCATCTGCGTGGCAGCGGCTGTGGAGAAATGGAATTTGCACAAGCGCATCGCCCTGCGCATGGTCTTGATGGCCGGAGCCAAGCCGGGCATGTGAGTCACATGTGGGGTCCTAGGGCAGTGGCCTGAGTCACAGCAGGATGTGTACTTGAGTTGTCCTGCTAATGGGGAGAGGACATCAGAGCGATGAACTCTGAGCTCCTGCATCTGTGAAAGAGATCCGATAACCATGGAATACAGGTTTGCACAGCAGCCCAGATGCTACTCGCACCTGAATCTAAGGAATTCTCTTGACAGCCTGGGCTGTGAGGACAGCAGGTTTGCAACACCTGAGGGCCCTGTTAGAAAGCACAAAAATGAAGCAACAGAAACATTTTTCCGATGTTTTTCCCCCGTAGGGTAGGGTTTAAGAAGATACGGGCGTCACCTCCCAGTCACCTGAGTTACTGGGGCTACTTCAGACCACAAGTCCATCAGGCACGCCCTACCTGACCATGTCATCAGGCGCTCCCTCTTTCTCCTTCCGCTGTGCTATCAAACGGGAGCTCCTCACCTTCACAGACTATGTGGCGGGGGAGGGGGCATCAAGGTGGACAGTTCTGTATGAGCCCCATTCCCGCTGCACCCGGTATCCCGTGGGCCTCTCTCTTTCCTGTCCTGACTCCTAGCTCATAACCTTTCACTACATCTTACATAAGTGGCCTCACCAGCTGGAAGAGTGAACTATGAATAACATAGCGTTAGCTTTCGGCATTGGTCTTTTAGACTACTGTGTTGGAACTCTAACCCCCTGGTCCTATCTTTTAGGTTGCTAAGTGGAGTTGTTAACCACAGCATCATCCACCCAAGCCCACCAACCATCTTCCCACTCACCTTCCTGAACCCTCAGGGACATTTTCCCCTTTATGTTGGCTCCTTTGTTTTCATTCTGTTTTGTTTTGTTTGTGGTACTGGGGGGGGGGGGAGGAGTTGGGGGCGAGTAAGCGAAGCAAACCCAGCTCCTTGCCCTAAGCCAGCACTCTAGCCCTGAGCCACACCTCCAGCCCCAGCATAGCTCTCAAAAACATGATATTATCTACAGGAATTTTCACCCATTTCTGTTTCCCTTCTTCCCTACTTACCACACTCCCCAGCAAGTTTGTACCCGCACGGCATGCTAACAGTGGGTGTGCAAAACATGAGAGCTACGTTGCTGTCTGCTCAAACAAAACACGGCCAGGACTCTGCCCTACTCGGGCACAATCCACACGTGTGTTGTGCCCAGACTGTACAGAGTCATCTGAAATATAAACAAGGTATCTTTGTGTCTGTCTCTCTTAGGCAATGAGCACCAGGTCTGCAAAGGGCTCCGAAGTAAAAGGGAAATAATTTGAAGGTTATCTTTGCTCTGGGTTCCTCCAAGCTTGAGTCTTTGAGAGACCAGCTGGGGACAAGCACACAAGCAGCGACAGGGGACACTTCTGTGGCTTTGCGGTCATCCTTGCAGCTAGTTGGCGCTGGGACAAGTAGTGGGGAGAACTAAGTGCTAGACATTCATCGCTGTTTGCTCCCAAATAACGATGCTGTAGAGAACAGAGAGCAAGAGGTTCCTTAGAGATGCTGGTTGCAGGGGCAGGGAAAAGAATCCCCTTATCCATAAGAGACACGTGGCAGAGCGCCACCTAACGTCCACACAGAGAAGAGCAACCATTGAGTCCGTATCCTGAGACCTATCAAAAACAAACAAACAAAACAAAACAAAAACAAACAAACAAACAAACCCGATCCTTTCCTTCCTTAAAGGCTTTCTTCCTGGCCAAGGTCACTAACTAGCCATGACGTACCAATTGATCACCAGACCAGTGCTGAAATAAAGGTCCACTCTGCACCAAGCCCTGGGAGTTGGAAGCCGAATGGTCCCTGTGGGCCCCAATGCAGCAGGTTAACACTCTCCCCACCCGTCCCCCGCCCTCCAGGCTGCTGCTCTGCTTCATGTGCTGCACCACCATGCTGTCCATGTGGCTCTCCAACACCTCTACCACCGCCATGGTGATGCCCATCGTGGAGGCCGTGCTGCAGGAGCTGATCAACGCCGAGGAGGAGCCACTGGCGGCGGGCAACGCCAGCACCGAGGAGGCTGAGCTCATGGGTACGGTTCACTGGAGCTCATCTCCCCATTGGTCCTCCACCCCGAGTTCCCTGCCAGTCTCTACTTGTGCCACTCGCTGCCCAAGCTGGTGCCCGTCCCTTCATCCTCCTACCCTCTTAGCCGTGCCAGCTGTCGTAACCCGAGCGACCCTTTACCCAGTCCCACTCTTCCATCGTCCTTTGCTTAGAGGTATCCCCACTTTTCTTTGTCCCAAGTGCTCAAGCATTACTACAAAACCCTGGGGTCTGTCTGCATCTACAGTTCCGCTGTAGAAGGGAGAAGGTCATCCATCTGTCACACCTCTACCCCTGCCCCGAGCCCCTGGGCTTCCACATTCCAGGGTCCACTCCGGCCTCAGTTTTCACTTCCTGCCTTTCTTCACCACCGTAGGCCTTGACGTAAACAAGAGACAAACTTCTGTGGAACTCATCTTTGTCAACGAAGAGTGAGTATGATTGTCCTCTTCCTAGACAGAGCCTCTTGGGCCCATTGGAGAGGGCAGGAAACATGAGACCAAGTGCATCTCCTTCAGATACGCACACCAAGCTCACCATCCTGGCTCCTCGCATAGGATCCACCTCTCAAGATCATGAGGGAGTCTCCCTTAATTGCAGAACACTTGGGAATGAGGGAGAATAAAAAGACTGATGTTAAGCCAGGCGGTAGTGGCACACGCCTTTAATCCCAGCACTCGGGAGGCAGAGGCAGGCAGATCGCTGTGAGTTCAAGGCCAGCCTAGTCTACATAGTGAGTCCAGGACAGCCAAGGCTACACAGAGAAACCCTGTCTCGGGAAAAAAAAAAGAAAGACTGATGTTTAATCTGAGTAGCTATGGAAGCTGCCTTATGGCTGCCAAGTACAATTTTGTCTACACTGATATGCTTAGAATACCAGGGGACAGTTGGTGACAGGCGTGTGACGCTCTAGAAAGATAAAGCTAGGAAAGAAGAAACATGGTCTCGAACATTCATAAGTTGCGGAGTCCATCAACAGCTAATTTCTTTCTAGGGGATAGATAGATAGATAGATAGATAGACAGACAGACAGACAGACAGATAATATAGATACATACATACGTGTATTGTGAATACCACACATTTAAAAGTTGTATTTTGCAACAGTTCTTTGTAATTTGCCTGTTTAAATTAAA